>NC_068295.1:16024822-17224822 GCF_025860055.1 Xyrauchen texanus | reverse complement strand
ATATTGTAGCCAACCTGTTCACCAGCAAAACCTAGCTCGTGAAGCTTGTCTACCTGCATGTTCTTTTTTGGGGAAGCTGGTTAAGCTAGTTAAGAAACCTGATGAGGACACCAGTACAGCACAGAATCATTTGCTAGGATTGCACCCAAAACACAAAATGTTGGTCTTTTCAGCAGGGAACAGGCTTAAGATGAGCATCAAAGTTTAACCTAACTGTCACTTTGAACATTTCTCTTAACTTTCTTTTGGCTAATTAAAAGTCATGGAATCATTGCCTAGGCATTGCACATTTGTGCCCTGTACCCTGCTGGTAAGTACCACGGTTCACAGTTTGCTCTGCTTGGTTATATCAGCATGACAGAAGGAGGACACATGGCCGAGCATTGGTGCCAGCTCTAGTCAGCGTTTGAGTGCATTGAACACTGCTTCAGAGTGTAGAGAATTTTAAGACCCAGTAAATTGGCTTGACAAATTCAGTTTTTTTTTTTTTTCCTGTATTGACATATTTTCTATTGAAATATGAGGTTTGTGCAGGACATAACATCACATGATCACACTGGAATTCGACATGTTGCTTCCGAATGTTCATTTACCTGAAATCAACTCCATTCAGCTGAAATACTGACGAACACTATCCCCCATCAGTAGGGCTGGACTGGGAAGCGAAAGTGGCCCGGGATTTTACATGGCTACTGGCCCAACTGTTGAGTGCGGGGGTTGGGGGTTCGCTGTCCTATTCTGCATATCACGGTGCCATTTTGGGGTCCGTTCTGCATAACGTGGCAGCTCATTGTTGCTTATCGCGGCCCGCTCGGTTCTCCCGATGGCCATTACGTACCTGATCGGCCCAAAAGTGCATCGGTCCACCAGGAAAATGCCCGGTATGCTAGATTACCAGTCCAGCCCTGACCATCAGATATTTCTGTATCAACTCAAATGTTCAACTATCCCTGTGGTAATAATGCATTAGGGATGGGTAGATCGATCCTAAAAGTATCGATACTTCCGATACTGATGTTGTATCAAATATATCGATCCTCACACAAAAATATTGATTCTAAATAATTGATTTATTTTTTTTAACTAGGGGTATTATTATTTGGTTACCATGAACAATAATCATAAGCTTCAAAGTTAAATAAAATGGATTATGCTACAGTGCATCCGGAAAGTATTCACAGCGCTTCACTTTTTCCACATTTTGTATTGTTACAGCCTTATTCCAAAATGTATTAAATTCATTATTTTCCTCAAAATTCTACAAACAATACCCCATAATGACAACGTGAGAGAAGTTTGTTTGAAATCTTTGCAAATGTATTAAAAATAAAAAAAAATAAAAAAAAATCACATGTACATAAGTATTCACAGCCTTTGCTCAATACTTTGTTGAAGCACCAATTACAGCCTCAAGTCTTTTTGAGTATGATGCTACAAGCTTGGCACACCTATTTTTGGGCAGTTTCTCCCATTCCTCTTTGCTGGACCTCTCAAGCTCCATCAGGTTGGATGGGGAGCATTGGTGCACAGCCATTTTCAGATCTGTCCAGAGATGTTCAATCTGGTTCAAGTCTGGGCTCTGGCTGGGCCACTCAAGGACATTCACAGAGTTGTCCCGTAGCCACTCCTTTGTTATCTTGGCTGTGTGCTTAGTATCGTTGTCGTGTTGGAAGATGAACCTTCGACCCAGTCTGAGGTCCAGAGTGCTCTGGAGCAAGTTTTCATCAAGGATGTCTCTGTACATTGCTGCATTTATCTTTCCCTCGATCCTGACTAGTCTCCCAGTTCCTGCCACTGAAAAACATCCCCACAGCATGCTGCTGCCACCACCATGCTTCACTGTAGGGATGGTATTGGCAGGTGATGAGCGGTGCCTGGTTTCCTCCAGACATGACGCTTGCCATTCAGGCAAAAGAGTTACATTTTTGTTTCATCAGACCAGAGAATTTTATTTCTCATGGTCTGAGTGTCCTTCAGGTGCCTTTTGGCAAACTCCAGATGGCCTGTCATGTGCCTTTTACTGAGGAGTGGCTTCCGTCTGGCAACTCTGCCATACTGGCCTGATTGGTGGAGTGCTGCAGAGATGGTCGTTACATTTACATTTATGCATTTGGCAGACGCTTTTATCCAAAGCAACTTACAGTGCACTTATTACAGGGACAATCCCCAGAGCAACCTGGAATTAAGTGCCTTGCTCAAGGACACAATAGTGGTGGCTGTGGGGATCAAACCAGTAACCTTCTTATTACCAGTTATGTGCGTTAGACCACCACCACTTCGGTTGTTCTTCTGGAAGGTTCTCCTCTCTCCAAAGAGAAATGCTGGAGCTCTGTCAGAGTAACCATCGGGTTCTTCGTCACCTCCCTGACTAAGGCTCTTCTCCCCTGATTGCTCAGTTTGGCCGGGCGGCCAGCTCTATTAAGAGACCTGGTGGTTCCAAACTTCTTCCATTTATGGATGATGGAGGCCACAGTGCTCATTGGGACCTTCAATGCTGCAGAAATCTTTCTGTACCCTTCCCCAGATCTGTGCCTCGATACAATCCTGTCTCGGAGGTCTACAGACAATTCCTTGGACTTCATGGCTTGATTTGTGCTCTGACATGCACTGTTATCTGTGGGACCTTATATAGACAGGTGTGTGCCTTTCCAAATCATGTCCAATCAACTGAATTTACCACAGGTGGACTCCAATCAAGTTGTAGAAACATCTCAAGGATGATCAGTGGAAACAGGATGCACCTGAGCTCAATTTTGAGTGTCATGGCAAAGGCTGTGAATACTTATGTACATGTGATTTGTTTTGCTAAACGTAAATATGCTAAACGTAAATATGTGTATATACATTTAAATGTAACTTATGCAATTAAACTTTGTGAAAATACTGCATGTTATTGCACCCCTGATAGATTTTGATGCTCTTTTTTTCTTTTTTTGCCCTTTGCTGCTGTCCATGGTGCCTTTTTCTCGCGATATCAAGCAATCTAAGCAGTAAAACAATTTCACTCTACACAGAAAAGTACATAATATTACACAAATAAATAAAAAAACATAAATTTTTATGTAGGCTATATGGTAATACAAGTTTTCGTGAACATTACTACACTCATATTAATGCTTAACAGTTTATTGCATATTATTAATTTGTTTATTAGTTAGAATAATAATAAAGTATTAACAATTTTCATGGTAGGATAATAAAAGGAACAATAATGACACCTATTAATTTAAATACATATTTAACATGAAGATACTATACCATTGAACCCATTGATTTACTACAGTAATAATGTAGTAGTAACCAGGTTAATTGTGTGGTAACTTTGAACTAAATACCATGGTTAAACTATACTGTATTACTGTATTTAAATTTTTGTAAGGGTAAACAAAACAGAAGTCTAATCATTTTCTGTTTAGGCAAATAATAATAATAATAATAATAATAATAATAATAATTATATGAAGGACTTGAATAATGACAAAAAATATTATTTTAAATTACCCAGTTTATCCCTAGAAGTATCGGTATCGGTATTGTATCGACGATATTGGACTTGAAAATATTGGTATCGGATCAAAAATAAGTGGTATTGCCCATCCCTATAAAGCATTGCACGATCAATATCTGAGACATGGATCTGGTCCTATGGAAACCAGGAAGTAATTGCATTCTCATAAACACAGTTTAAGCACAATTTGGAGGTTGCATTTTTGCTCTAAAATTGCATTTTTACTCCTCTGATGGTTAGGTTTAGGGTTGGGGTGTGGGTTAGGGGGTAGGTTTAATAAAATATGTATTCCTGTTGACTATATTACATCATTTAAAACTAAACATACAACTCGCTTTTGCCACCACCGTTTGGAAATTTCACCCAAAAACTGAACAACACTTCCAGCATCGGCCACTAGGGTCAGTGGTTCAAATTGTGGTAAGCACAGACTGATTTCAGCAGCAAAACTTTTGACCTCCTGTCACATAATTCACAGTGTGATCAGTCTGAATGGTGAAGGGCCTTTATACCTTTTTGGTAAAACTTTACAATAAGGTTCCGTTTTTTTTATTTTATTTTTTACATTAGTTAACAACATTAGTTAACATTAACAATGAACGGTACTTTTATTACATATATTAATCTTGGTTAATGTTAATTCCAACATTCAACATCGAAGATTAAGACACTAGTCAGTGGAGGAAGGGCTTTAGGAAAATCCATCTATCTTTGTGCAGAGTTTTGTAGATTTACGCCACTTACTCATTCGGTTTGCTGTGGATTAAGCTTAATTGTTTTTAAATATCATCAAACATTGACGAGTGGGTAATGGAACCATATGCGGGATGTTTGGATTACTATAATCCAAAGCTTTCATTTTCTTCAAAAACCCTATCACACCCCCTTTGGCAATAAAATGAGAGATGAGAGAGCAATGGAAGGTCTGAGTTGAACTTTAGTTGTTTGTGGCTTGTGGGGAGAGTGATTTGGAGTATTAATTTTAAGAGATGCACAAGTTTGCTGCATAAGCTCTATGTGTGGAGGAATTGGTATTCAGTGTGTATTGCTAGGGTGCATGACAGTAAAGCGTGTGCGTGTGTGTGTCTGTGTGTGTGTGTCTGCAGGAGAGAGCGTGGGTCTGTTAGCATGTGCATGTGTTTATCAGCAACATGTTATACATATTAATGAGACTTGTCATGAGTGTATGTGTGCTCTTTTGTCTTTGTCTGAGGAATTCCTTTGAGATTTGATCTGTGTGTGTGTTTACTTAACCATGGAGAATGGCAGGCTTCTTCACACAAAAAGACATACGCTTCACTCTATATCTCACTAAAGAGGCACAGAGCTGTATCTCAGCTAAACACACACAAACACACACACACTCACTTGTTTGATTTGATTCTGCTCACGATGTGGCTGGCCACTCTCATCTCTCATGGGGAGGGCACAGTTGCTTTTGGCCTGTCACACTTTGTCTTTCCCTTGTATTTCCCCTGGTGGAAAGGAAATGGCCACAGTAGAGGGAAAACAACATCAGTGTTAGTTGCTTACGGCCTGCTGAATCTCCAACTCTCTGAAACTGTAACAAGACAGCTAGTCAAACAGATTATTTAGACTTGACTAGCCCAGCCCTCACATATAGCAGTGAACCATGATAGCTTTGAAGCATTGGCTCATATTACTGTATGTGCTGCACAGGCCATTTGCTGTAATCACTTTGATTTAGTAGAGGAATAGTTCACTCACCCTCAAATCCGTATGACTATCTCACTTCCATGGAACACAAAAGAAGATTTTCATCTGAATGTCCAAGCTGCTCCTTTCTATGCAATGAAAGTGAATGTGGATTGTGGCTGTCAAGCTACAAAAGGGCCAAAAAAGCATCCTAAAAGTAGTTTATATGACTAGTGCACTATGTTCATAGTCTTCTGAAGCCATATGAAAGCTTTTTGGGAGGACAGACCAAAATAGAAGTTCTTATTCATTAAAATATTTCTTGACAGCCGTGGATCCATTTGGCTTATATTGTATGTAAACAGAAGCTTTAAAAAGAACCATAGACATATTTCTTATGACTCTTCCACTATATTCAAAGTTATCTGAGGCATATGATAGATTTTTTTGAGGAACAGACCAAAATATATATGTTATCCACACAGGTTTGGAACAACATGAGAGCAAGTAGATGAATTATCCCTTTAATATAATGTAGAAAAGGTTGTAAACTTCGCCTCAGGGCATTAAGGCGAAACTTTCATTGGAAATATTCAATAATGGATGTTAATTTAAAATTTTCCAAATTTACCTAAAGCTAGTTGTATTACTTAAAATTGTTTTTACTCTTTCTATCGAGAATTGTACTGGCATTATAATGATCTATTGTGATTTGACTGTGCTCTAGATCAAGTGTAAAACTGCCCCATCTGGGTGTTGGTGGGGGAGCTTGTGTGAAGCGTTTGTCTGGAAGAGATTAGCACTGGCTCTTCCCTAAAGGCACTGATTGTTTTTCTTCCTCAGAGCCTCCTTGCCTGGCTGAGCTAGAGAGTATCCAAGTGCAGCAGGGAGCCAAGAAGAAACCAGGTAAGAATGAACGCTCCGCTGAGACTCTGTTCTGTCACGGGAAGAACAAGTTAAGGTGTGAAGGAGAGGAACAAAGGCAATAGAAAAATAGTAAGACAGTAGAACATGAGAAAGCAGTAATATAGGGATATTGTATACAACTGCATAAAGAAAGGTTAATAAAAGTAAAACAGTTGAAACATTTTAATGTTCACAAAATGTACGTTGACTCAACTTTGCTCAATTCAATTTAATGACCACTGTTATTTCATTTTTGTCCATCTTTGTTATCAGTATTCATAACGTTATTGGCATCTCATGCCATATCACCATATTAACTGTTTTTAGTCTAATTTAATTTTAGTTTTTGAGAAGTATTTGTTCATCAGTAGTTCTCATCTCAGTTTTGTCTTGGTTTACATTAATAACCCTGGAAGGGAGGTAATGTGTAAAATCAGAGACGTAGAGAACGCTCTAGCAGGATAGACTGTAGGAGTTTCATTTAACAGATGACAAGCAGGAGGCTGGGATTAGCCCCTGATCAGGTGTGGGGATTAGAATGCAACTCCTGGCAGTGGGCAGCACTTTATGTTTGGCTGCACCACTTTCAAGACTGTCCAAGGACATGCTGCAGATGCTACAGCCTATCAGAGTCAGCCAAAAATAAAAAGCCCTGTAATGCCACACAATAAATAGCAGTGTGTGCAATCAAATCAAAGTTTCATCTTCATTCTGAAAGCTTGTGTTTAAATCCTGCATTTCATTGGTGATGGATGATTACGTGACCATATATCGGACATATATGTAGTTTGTTGCATTTTACATTTACATTTTACAATAAGGTTGTTCATGAACGGTGTTGGGTGTATCCAAGTATAAAGTAATTAGTTACTGTAATCTAATAACTTTTTAGTCAGAAAAGTTATGTAATACATTACATTTTAAATGACTGTAATCAGATTACAGTTACTGAAATATGAATTCACGTGTACGCCTGTTAGTAGTTCTGTAGCAGCTATAAGGTGTGCAACAGCAAATGAGGAAATATAGAATTTTGAATTTGAGCAGAAAACCAAATCTTTTCTAGGAAAAGTGATTTAAAAAAAGGAACTTAATAGTAATGTGATTACTTTTTGAATTAAGTAATCAGTAAAGCACTCTGATTACATTTCTTAGAGAAGTAATTAGTCATTTGTAGTGGACTACTTATTTTGAGGAACATGTTAACATTAACTAACAATGAACAAAGATTTTACTGCATGGATTATTCTTGGTTAATGTTCTTATTTTACATATATTAATACATACATTAACATTAAACATTGTCTAGGTTAATATAATAAATGCATTATGAAATATAAAATTGTTTAACCATGATTAATTAATGCTATAAACAATGTTTATTGTTGGTTCATGATACCTAATGCATTAACTAATTTTAACATACAAAACCTTATTGTAAAGTGTCTGCTTATTACTCTTTACATTGTTGCTTAATGTGTCGAGACACTGCAGACATAAACCCAGCCTTCACCCCTGAAATTTTATGCATTACAATGAGAAACGTCACTTGGATCTGTTACTTGATTTACTGGGCCTAAGTGGGGGCTGGGGGGAGAGGGGGCAACATTGTCCCCCTATATCTTCCTTGTGCCCTCCCAAAGATTGTAATATACTCCATTTTAGAACATAAAAATGAATGTAAAACGATGTCGCTCACTCACTTTTGTCAATTTAGATACTTACATTCCCAGCTGTGATGAGGATGGCTTTTTCAGGAGGCTGCAGTGTGACAAGAGCAGAGGGGAGTGCTGGTGTGTGGACCAGCATGGAGGAGAGTTAATGGGCTCCAGAATCCATGGCAACCCCGACTGTGGTTAGCACGAGCACAACACACACTCAATACACACACACATGCACACAGAGAGGACAATGCTCCTTCTGTAGCTCCAGCGCTTAGGACTTAGATTCACAAAATCATCAGTCACCCATCTGACAGAAGACCAAGTGCTACATTCATTAGGCCAGGTTCATTTCCATTCCAAAAGAGCAGTTGTCTCGCTGAAATAAAGGTCCATAAGATTAATTACTACTGGCTGCGTCGGATCTGCAGGTGATAAGAACAAATCCCCTGACTGGACATAAAATAGCAATTAAAAAGCCTAACATCAAAGTCATACCTCCTGTTTGTTTTATGTTCCCGTGCCAAGTGTGTGTAAGATGTGTTGTTTAGCCTTTGTCGTGCATGAATTGCTCGCTTTGCATTCTACACTCACCTAAAGGATTATTAGGAACACCTGTTCAATTTCTCATTAATGCAATTATCTAATCAACCAATCACATGGCAGTTGATTCAATGCATTTAGGGGTGTGGTCCTGGTCAAGACAATCTCCTGAACTCCAAACTGAATGTCAGAATGGGAATGAAAGGTGATTTAAGCAATTTTGAGCGTGGCATGGTTGTTGGTGCCAGACGGGCCGGTCTGAGTATTTCACAATCTGCTCAGTTACTGGGATTTTCACGCACAACCATTTCTAGGGTTTACAAAGAATGGTGTGAAAAGGGAAAAACATCCAGTATGCGGCAGTCCTGTGGGCGAAAATGCCTTGTTGATGCTAGAGGTCAGAGGAGAATAGGCCGACTGATTCAAGCTGATAGAAGAGCAACTTTGCCTGAAATAACTACTCGTTACAACCGAGGTATGCAGCAAAGCATTTGTGAAGCCACAACACGCACAACCTTGAGGCCCCACCGGGTACCACTCATCTCCACTACAAATAGGAAAAAGAGGCTACAATTTGCAAGAGCTCACCAAAATTGGACAGTTGAAGACTGGAAAAATGTTGCCTGGTCTGATGAGTCTCGATTTCTGTTGAGACATTCAGATGGTAGAGTCAGAATTTGGCGTAAACAGAATGAGAACATGGATCCATCATGCCTTGTTACCACTGTGCAGGCTGGTGGTGGTGGTGTAATGGTGTGGGGGATGTTTTCTTGGCACACTTTAGGCCCCTTAGTGCCAATTGGGCATCGTATAAATGCCACGGCCTACCTGAGCATTGTTTCTGACCATGTCCATCCCTTTATGGCCACCATGTACCCATCCTCTGATGGCTACTTCCAGCAGGATAATGCACCATGTCACAAAGCTCGAATCATTTCAAATTGGTTTCTTGAACATGACAATGAGTTCACTGTACTAAAATGGCCCCACAGTCACCAGATCTCAACCCAATAGAGCATCTTTGGGATGTGGTGGAACGGGAGCTTCATGCCCTGGATGTGCATCCCACAAATCTCCATCAACTGCAAGATGCTATCCTATCAATATGGGCCAACATTTCTAAAGAATGCACCTTGTTGAATCAATGCCACGTAGAATTAAGGAAGTTCTGAAGGCGAAAGGGGGTCAAACACAGTATTAGTATGGTGTTCCTAATAATCCTTTAGGTGAGTGTATAAGTCTAGCAGTCTACCATAATATGATGTATGTCTTTTTTTAAACAAAATCTCTCTTTTTTTCAGATGAGGTGGCCACGTATTCGGGTGATTTTGGCAGTGGGCTTGGATGGGAGGATGAGGAGGAGAAGGAGGCGGAGGAGAACGGCGAGGAGGAGGAAGGGGAGGTGGGGGAGGTAGATGACAGTGGATACATTTGGTAGAACGAACAACATTTTCGCCTTGTTCAAAGTAGCTTTCTGTGGCCCATCACTACAGAGGCAGCTCTATCTTCTGAGATTACATGGTGGACATTGGAGGGTTGGTCATCTTTACACTGAGCTCCAAACAGCATTGACTTGGGGAGGGGGGAGGGTGGCTGTAGTGAGATTACGGCATTGGGAAAGAGTTTTCTTTTATTGGGCTTATTGATACTTGTGAAACCTCATATTTTTTGTTGTAAGTGCAAGAGTTTCTCCTGAATCAGTCTCTAGCATCTGCAGTTCTCACAAGCTCAGAATTAGACGCTTGATAGGTGTGATGTGATACGTTCTTATGCAAGTCTAATACATACCGTCATCACTATATATTTGGAAATCATACCTGTAAGTTCGAAAGGTAGGTTTCAAGGTACTGACTTTTAAAAGTATGTATATAAAGAAAGGCTTTGGGTCTTAACTATTTCAGGTTGCTTACTGCTTTGTTAGATGGTTCTGTCGACCATCGATACCTTCAACGGTTTTGGCAACTGCTTTCTTTGGGCATTTTTGAGAATGCTGCTACTGTATAATGTCTTTGCTCTTAGAGTTTATGTAAATTGTTTTGATGTCCTCGGTTTAGCACATGTGTGCACAGCAACAATATATAACTACTGCAAGGAGTCACAAATTCCAAAAGAAAAACTCTAGAGCTAAGACTTATAAGTTAAGATTATAAGTTACCCTATAATCAGTCTCTATAACATTTGTTTGCATTAAAGCAACCTTTAAGTAGATATAGTTATAAATATCTTAAAATGAGGTAGCCTTCGTGAGTGTATTTGAAGAACTTGAATGATGTATTTCTCAAACAGATTTCAGGCTACTTGCCAGAAAGACAAAATGCACTTCTACAAGATGATCCTGTTCCTAAAGGCACTACTTTTTTTCTCCCTCTCTTTTGTGTAATAATGCAACCAAAACCAGAGATTGCAAAGCGTTATATTTTCATATAAACTACGTCTTAATGTAGTCGTGTTCTCTCTCCTCGTTTCCAACGTCCATCATTTTCTTTGAAATGGACAATAAGTCCTGAGATATATGTGCTCTGGCTTCATATTTCTATCATAATACAATAAGCTTATACTCCACTAGGCCAGGCTGAAATACAGTACCTAAGAGGCAGCACGGCTAATATAACAACGCAGTATGCCGATGAACAGGAGAGTCGGGAATGAGCTTTTGAAAATGCAATCTGACATATTCCCTCTCATATACCCAAAGGGACCAATCTGTCTTTGCAGATGTCTCCTAATCAGATCTTCCCATCAACTGTAGTGAAACGTGAGTTGGCTATAATGTTAGGTGTAAATCTGGTGCTGCAAGGATTTATCATCTATGTCTACATTTTATAATCAAAGACTGAAAGAATAAAAATACTGTACTTAAAACATATCAATTCTGTTCTCCTCCTTGTGCATCTAAAAAAGAAACTATTTTAAGGTTTAAAAATGCTATGGAATCAGTCAACCAGATTTACAGAATGGCTTTTTTTTCCATTAGGGAAATGTTTCACTTGCTTAGTACATGAATTGTAATATGTATGAATTATAAACGCGATCTGGTATGTTAATTCATTTAGATGTGGTCTCTGAGCTCCACATAGGGAAGAGCCAGTGCATTTGGTATGGTGGCATCTCTGAAGAAAAGCTATTCATTAATGTAGTGTACTGCTGCTTCTAGAGCAGAATATACATCCTCTAAAAAAACGAGATGGGGCTTGGGGATTTTTAAATTAAACATGCATTATCATGGGAAATAACATCTCTGGTCTGATTTAGTAGAAAGACAACCTACTCATTAAAAGTAAATTGTGAATGTTCTGATGTCATACTCAGCAGTGTACAGGAGTCTGCTAACAGTGATGTTATACCACTTGGACTAGTGTATGATTGTATTGTACTGTACATGCCATTATTATTGTAAATACTTGGATTTTACTGATTAGAAAAACATATTTGCACTAAGTTGCAGTATATTTGCATTTAGTTGCATGTTTCTTTGTCGGAGTGTGTCATCTTTCTTGCCAGAATGCGATTAAAGGCACTGGGCCCAAAGCATGCTTTCTTTTGTTATTCTAATTACTCCCAATACTGTGCTAATTGCTCATTTTTATGTGACTTTGGAGATGGGAGAGGAAACAAATCTATACAACCTATTTTAAAATAATTTTTGGCAAGCTTAATTGTTATTAATATAATAACTATACAAAAAATACTCAACAAAAGCTGAAAGGTTCTAAAGACATATGAGGTTCAGCAGCAAAAATTGTGAAAGACAATACACTTTTTAATAGACATCTTGAAGTAGATACACATTTTCAAAGTCATTATGAAGAATGTGCACAAGAAAGCTCCTGGTCTAAACTATAACACTGCATTGTTTCTGGGTTGATGGTTGGCATTTTATATATTAGTGATCTAGTGCAGAGCCCTGCTTAGTGTTCAGTTGTAAATAGATAAAAATCAAGAAATTAAAAAGGTCTTCATTACTTTATGGTAGGAATATTAAAGAATTTAACTGAGCCAAATGGAAAATGCATCACTGAGGCCATAAAGAGTTACAAAACAATTAGAATTACAATGCACTGTATTAGATAATAAAACCTTGGCACAATTCATTTTCTCCCTTGCCATCACTGACTAGTTCATCTTGACCAGGCATTATGTTTACCTGCCTTTTTCTACATAAAACCTATTTAAATAATAATAATAATTGGGTTTTGTAATTTAAGTGGGATTTTTGTGCAGGCTGCACAAATAAATCAATCAAGCTAATAACCTAATGTCCATCCCTGTGCCTTTTCCAACCAACCTTATCCGGAAAGATAAGAAAGTTATATAGTCATTCTCAAGTATCCAGTACATTTGCAATAATCATAAACGTTCAGAATTATATTATTGGCTCTGGATAATCAAAGCTTGCTCTGAATGCTCTGTAGTCTCCATATATTCCTGACACCATCCTCTGCACTGTCTAAGACTTTAAACACAGCAGCATCTCCATTTTGAGCAAAACGTCTCAGCAGAGGTTCCAGAACTGTCAAAGGGATGCTGAAGTTAAGGTGGGGATATGTCACTTTTGCTGTGAAGTCTCTTGTGTTGCTGGAAACAATACCTAAAATAATAGTACATAAGATAAAATAAAAGATACAAGATTAAATCAGCCGACAAACACTTGATTTAGCCAGACATTGCCAGTGCTGCTGAAGGGCTGGCTCTGATTGAGAACCTTTGGGATTTGCTTAATTGGTCACATTGTGCCCCCTTCTGTTCAGAGCAGAAATAGCTAAATAGATACATTTTCTGTAGTTGTCAGGTAAAGATGCAGTGTGTAATTTCTGTGCCACTAGAAGAACCAAACAGAATTGCAAAAGTTAGTTTCAAATACTCACCTTGTCTGCCCCTGTTTGGTAAAACAGATGATTCTTCTACGAAGACATTGGTTCTGCCAGTGTTGTTATATTATTATAATGGTGTATTGTGAAAAAGCTTTCATAATGCTTTATTTAAATCAAAAGCTTTTGTGAAAAGCTGAACACAAGATTATTTTTGAACAACAACTGGTGTACTGATATAGTAAAGAATAACTTTCACATGTTTTTTCCATTCTAAAAATGTTAAATTAAAAGTGTGAGGTATTACCTAATAACTCCCCAGTGCCATAGCGAACAACGGCACCACCACTGGCTCCAGACTGCACTGCACATGTAGTTTGCAGCATCACAGGCTGTGACTGATGGGTGGAAACTCTGGATAAGATTCCTGAGGTCAAGGAAGGACCACAGGTCCTCCCTAAAGCCCCATAACCCACAACAACTACATCTTCACCTAAACAAATACAGAACAATTATAAATTGATGCAAGTTGGGGCCAAAGATAATTTTTCTAATGTTGGTGGCATCTAGACAGCTATACTTGAGTTTCAATAATACAGGATTTATTACCAACATTACCTGGGTGAAAGTATGTGGCAAACTGGGGTGCTACTATGTTTGAGAGGGACTCCTGAAGCTCCACAACAGCAGTATCATAGGGAGATGATGGTGGTGACGAATACAGCACCTTTCCTCTTACTGCATGAAATCTAAAAGGTGAGAAGTGGATATATTACTTTAGATTACATGGCCAGACACAACCAGCCATTACACTTATTGCGAAAATACCGCTTTTGCATGAATTCCAAGCATACATTAAAGTACCTTCCTCCAAAGTTGATTCTCACTGTAAGCACAGACCTTTCATTCACTACATGCCTGCAGGTCAGAACCAAATGCTGGTTTAGCAGGACACCAGAACCCCACACCTGGCCAGTCTCGATCAGTGCCACAATAGGGTAGTGTTCAGATCTCGAACATTGGTTTGCAGACGATGGGGCTTGAAGAGAGTCAGTAATTAACTGTGATGAAATTTCTTTCAGTGACTCCTGACAGGCAACAGCCTGTAGCATGTTTTTCAGAATTAAGTGAACAGAACACACTAGTGTCAGGCCAATCCATTCATTTGATTTCCAGCATAGTGGTGAAACAATCAAACCCACAAGGTAAGAACTATCTCTGTCACAAACAAACAGGCCACCTCCTTCAGTGCCAGGCAAGCAGCGGGCATCGGTCAGGATCAGCGCATTCTCATCTCCTGTCAGATTACTCACAATACCTTTACTGATGGTGTTCATAAAGATATCTGGACAGAGACCACCAAATGGAGACCCACAAGCAATAACAGGAAGTCCCTTTTGAAGAGTACCACTATTCATCCATGAAACAGATTCACTATTGGTGGATAAAGTGGGCATCCGAAGAAGTGCAAACCAACTTAAAAACCTGGAGTCTTCCAGAACCTCTGTATCCTCACTAGCGCTATAAAAGCCCCACTTTTCTGCCTCCTTGAAGATTTGGTGAAATGCATTTTGAAACTCCACACAATTTATCAGCATTAACAGTTGAGCCTCTTGACGGCTCATGTTGCGTCGGTCCATTACACACGGCTGGTTGGTGCTATAGTTTCCTGTGTAATCTACATAAATTTTCATATTTTTACTGAAACTGTCAGGACGCAATATCTTTAAGTCTTTCCTCGTGGACTGTCTATTATTTACAAAGCGAGAAAATATGATGCCAGTACAGAGTACAATACCAGACTGGCAATTTAGAAAAACTCCACTACAACTCATTGCTTTATTCTGAGATCCAGAACTGAAGTTCAGGGGCGTCTCAGATACTGTGACAACACAACACGCCTCCTCCACTGCCCTCATTTTCGATCGTTAGATATATAAAACAGCCTTACATTGACGAAACAAAATACGTTTACAGCTTTTGGACTAACACGAGCTGAGTTCTTGCATCTTGCATGAGATTCAGGACAAACTATATTCCCTGATTATACAATATCACGAATATTTACCTCAGTGCTAGCAGTTAAGTTATTAAATAACAAGACAAGGTTCCAAAAATTATATGATCAGTATTCAAATATATTCGCAAACCAACAGTTGATCTGAAAGATGTACATGAATTCTCCACCTGCAGCAATTCCTGGTATGATTTCATTGGTGTAGACCTGATCACGTGATGGATTGCGTGTTGATCTCATTGGTCGATCAGTTGTTGCTGTTGGACCTCTAGTACTACCAGAGAATATTTAGCAAAGATTGGCCACTTCAACTGAAATTAATGGGCGAAATTGGAACGCTCAACCAAACAGCTCTGAGCACACAACGGTCAACGGAAGTAGAAAGAAAGTCCCGCCTTAAAGGTAAAAGAGCCAATCACATTTTAGATACAGATATAACATATCAATCAACTCTATAACGCGCATGCGCATTAGCTATACATGCCGGGAAAATTGCGCTTTTAGCGTAATATGAGGTAAAGAATCACAATTTACGTTACCAGTATTTTCAGATTTAATTGCTGATTTGAAATATGTTCTTTGAGCGTAATGTTGATCAACCGTATTTGAGATTTTGGTTTTCTCCATTCAAGTGGAGATGGGAGCTGCACTGGCATGGCTGGTAATAACCTACCGAGATCGTTCCAAAGATGGCCGACAGTGGTCGGACTTGCTAGAGCTACTTTGTTTTTGTGAAAGCAAAAAATATGTTTTTTACAATTGTACAAATATAACTGCATATACATAAAGGCATTGGCAATAGATAAAAGAATAAGAAAAAGACAAAGCCAAAAAAAAAAAAAAAAAAACGTTATATTTGTCCTGGTTCAAGGCACGCACCAAAAATGTATCATAATATATCGAAAAAGAAGAACAATTCTTATTCATGAGCAATCTTAAAGACTTAACTAAGTACCCCACATCAGCTAAGAACTCAGTGAGCCTGGGTATTTTTTTAAGTTACATCTGCTTGTGCAAATACAATTTTGCTACAAGAATAAAAAAAATAACAATACACTTTGGGACTATTGACCTGTTTCATGTGATGCCACTGTTTGACAGCGCCAGCATGTTTTGTGACCAAAATTCATGGGCTGCCAGGTCTCGCGGCTAATCAACTTTGAAAACAAATGTTTATATATGCTTTATATAGATTTATGTGAACATGACAATATTTTAGCAATTCAAAATTTGCATGCTGTATATCACGTTTGGCTGCAAGTTTACAGTGAAATATCCAGCTGGGGACGCCAAAAGCAAGTAAAATGATGTTGTATTCAGACGCAGTTTTAAGGTGAATTTTAGATTAAAAAATAAATTAAAAAAGTATAAAAACATACCTTCCAGCAGTGTTGGAATAAGTGTATGTATCTACATACAGGTGTGTCTATAATAAAAGCATTAAAATGTATTGTTTTTCAAAATATGTGTTTGAGTAAACGTGTGTCGATAACATAAAATAGCATGGTGTGAGTCATAGAGAGAAAAATTGATATTTATAAAGTCATGATCAGCTATTTAAGTCATGATTTGAGGGAAAGTGAATAAAACACACTGTTGTTTGTTAATATCTCCTGGAAATGGCAAGGAATTGTATCTGGAGACACATTTAACAAGTTTTGAAAAAATGTATACAGAGTCACATTTTCAATATTAGACCAGGTTGTAAATATGTGATCCCCACATCTTATTCAAGCCCCCACCCCAACAGGTTCCTGTGAATATGCAAGCCCCCTCTTAAAGGACCCTTTTGACTTTCTGATTCTAATAATTTGTGGCTGTGGGGATCAAACTAGCGACCTTCTGATTACCAGTTTACCAGTTATGTGGTTATGTGGTTTAGACCACTACACCACCACCTAAAGCCTCTACATCATCACTATGTGATTTTTTTTAGATGTCTACTGTCTCCTGGTGAAAATTGTTATGCTGTTCTGGAATAGAAGACCTTGTTATTTAATTTTCCAAAATAGCAGCGATAATGTTTTGATGCACTCATCCTTTTAATGTGAAGTCTTTGCTGATTTTGATAAAGCAAAATTAACAATAATGTTATTTTGTTACTGATATTTCGATATTAGTATTTATTGATTTCAAAATGTAATTATTTACATTTAAAATGTAATTATTTTGTAAAAAATAAATAAATAAATAAATAAAGTACATTTAAACAGGTTTAAAAATAGAATTTTCTGACTAATATTTCTTATGTTAGGCTTTATATGGTTAAGCTTTATTTTTTTGTATAAAAGGACTGTTGAACAAAAACGTTTATTATTCATTGCTATAACTACATTACAAAAAAATAACTTTGCTTAGCTGGTTGGGAAAAGAAAATATTGATATTTTAATTTGTGTAGTTCAAAAGTACTGATTAAACTAGATGTGTAATGTTTGTCAAGACAAACTATAATGTTGGTCTGACAAAACCTTGTCTGAAAGTTTAAAACAGTTTTAAATGCTTTAAGTTAGACATTTTTACAGGGTTTACAGTAAGAAAGAAAGAAAGAAAGAAGAGAGCATCTTCAAGCAGATTAAAGGGCTTGTGTGCAAGTTTTGACAGCTGAAATTTGAAATCACATACATTTATAAACAGACTCTAACTTATTTTAACATTCTGTCAATGTAATGTAGTCTAGGGGATTTTTGTACACTTTGAAAAGGCTTAAATGATGCCTTAGCAGGGCTTTTCGATGGAAGAATGCTAGCCAAGCTGTAGGATCGTTCCAAACAGAATTTCCTAAAAATTACCAAATGACCACTATTTTTGAGCCCCACACTTTTCAGTCCTTTAAAGCTCTCATAATGGAGGGTCAAATGTAGGAAATAGGATATATTGATGACCACTTCTAAATTAAATGCACCCCATCATTCAGATGAACTGAAAAGATATAGCAGCAGGAGTCAGAACTGCCTGAACTCTTTGCTGCATTTCACCAAACCCTTCCATAGATACTGTAGGAACCTACTGTAATTGTTTCAATATCAATATTTAAAGTGTTTGATGAAGTTAAAATATTTTATAATTTATAATGGCCCCTGTCAATATATGCATTTTGTATGCATAATTTGTAGTATTTACAATGAGTTTACATGATGTATTTCAAACGTTAAAATGGTACTTCCTAAGTACAGCGGCTGTTCAGCAACCATGTTTTGGTTAAGTGGTTATTTACCACATCTGTGCTGTTTTTTTTTTAATTAATCTTACTTTTATTAACAGAACAGGTATTAAAAGAGACTTAAATAAATGAAAATATATTGCGTTTTTAAACTTTAAAAGGTAACTGGACCGGGAAGGCACTAAAGGAAAAATGGCCCTGGGGCAGTTGCAAGTCATAATCTACCCGATTCAGATTTCAGTGTCAGTTATCTGTGTCAATTATATTAATAACACCATAGATTCGGATACAATTAAATTGGAAATGCACATAGGATAATGTTACTCATAACACCCAGCTGGAGATGAATCGTGGATAAAATATTTTAAAATGTCCACGAAAGTAAAATTTGGCAGTATTTGTGTTGACCTCAGACTATACACCTTTCCGGGACTTGTCATGGATCAACAGCACTTTTTAAGGTTGTTCTTGATATCGTTTTATGGGTGTTTTTTCAATTACCGCCATTGTTTCCTTCCGCTGATGGTCACAAAATGGCGGCTGTGGGGAAGAAGTGATGTCACTGAGAGCTGTTCAGCCATGACGTCAATTTGTAGGCAAACATGGAAGACTAATTCACCATGGGCTCCCTCTGGATTTTGCTATGGGTTTTTATATTGGGGTTCTTGGACTTATGAGTAAATTAAGGTATGTGGTACACATTAGTTGACAATATGTGGACGTTTTGTTCTACAAAATAAATTACACACAGTCATACCTCAATTGTGAAATGCTCTTTGAAGGCAGACTGTGGTAGACTTGGGTAACAAAGGTAAATATTCAAGTCAACTACTTGGTCTTGTTTAAAATATTTGTTCAACGGGCCTGGATAGCTCAGTGAGTATTGACGCTGACTACCACCCCTGGAGTCGCGAGTTCGAATCTTCGACTCTTCCTCCGCCACCCGGATTGAAGTGAGTAACCACACCACCATGAGGACCTACTAAGTAGTGGGAATTGGGCATTCCAAATTGGGAGAAAAGGGGACAAATAAAAATATTTAAAAAAAAATGTAATTCAACTATTACTTTCATAATAGGCCTACATGCTTGTATGAGCTAACTTGAGTATAGGACAAGGAGCAATATTTCAAAATAATTTTTATTGCCTAATTCAAAAAACATTGCACAAATGTTGTGCTACAAGTGGCATGTACTCAATTAGCCATTTGAAATGATAACCAGCCTTTAAACCCCAATCCTTTCTCATAAGCCTATTTACACGTAGGAGTTAAAGTGACCTAGTAATATGGCACACTGTATTGCACAGGCATCTTTTCTATCAATTAAAATGTACTCTCATGCCATTACTGCAAATAAATCACAGCTGACAGTCAAAAAGTACTTGTTGCATGAATCAATTAGGTAGTCTAGTGCTGAAACAGACCAATATAGACACATCACTGGAGCTGAAGAGTGCTAAATCAGAACAGTTTCAAAAGGTATCAAAATACTGCATTCAAATATCAAACATTTGTACTTTTAAATATTAGATACAAATAAATATTCCATTGCATACCCTGGCAATCCACACCTTATCACTTCACTGTGATAATGCCACTGAAATGCGTATCATAAAAAAGACCACCAGCCACTAGCATTAAGGCACAGAGGTAATATGTAACGTGAAGACAAAACACAAATTTTGTATCATGTGTTGATTTTAACATCATATCACAGCACAAGTGATATTTACCTGATTAAAAGTGTCCAATTCAAATAAACATACCTTTGTACATGTAAGTGTTCTGTTACAGGATGCAGTATCTTAAAATAACCCAGCTCTAGCATTTTATACATCTAACCCTGCTTTTAGAAAAGGAAACAGCATAAATGAATGCTTAGAAAGTTTCAGGTATCTATGTAACTGATTCCTAACATGTTAAATGAATGTGTATCTTAGATCCTTATCTCTCCCCACACCGGAGGGCACAGATGACAAAATATATAACACCCCTTATTACTACAGTTCTATTACAAGGTGGATAATAAATAAATAAGGGCACATGGGTTTTTAATTAATAACTTGTCCAGTAACATTATTTTAATCAATATACTGAGAAAGCCATCGAAAGCCTTCACCATATCCTTGTCTCTTCAAAACACTGCACATAAAGACTTCCATTGGCCTCAGACTGACTTCTTTCAGCGATACATTTCCCTGTGTAGACACATAGACAGGAAATGAGACTAAATAAAAATGAATTACAGAATTCTATACATTTAAAATGTACAGTTCCAGGCAAGTAAACTAAATAAATTGATCAGGAAAGGCAAACATTTCTCAGTGAAAAATAGCAGAGCTGTGTTAATACTGTGAGTAACCGTGAGTTACTTACTGTTTTACTAACCCTTAGTAGTTCAGGTTTAGACTACAACCAAATACATCACAGTGAAGTATATGTATTTCATCAGTGGCCTACCTTTCCAGTGGTGTGTCCACATAGACCAAACATTCTTCTAAGTGCATCCTCACTAATTGCTTCTGGACGGTCGATTTTATTCCCCAAAATAAGGATTGGCACATTGGAGATGGTTTCATCAGTTAAGAGGGCCTATGATTTAACAAACAAATTATATGTAAAATAAGGTTCCTTTTTATTCAAAAAGATGAATGTGTTTTGATTGGTGGGACTGGGAAAGTGATGACAATTGGGAAAGAGATGAGTGCATTAAACAGCAAGTTAGTGCTGTGACATTCATCTTGAATTACACACTGGACGTGTTCATGGTAGAAGATTCCAATGTAAATGTATTATCTTGTACAAAGTAGACTTACATCCAGTTCAATTTTGGCTTCTAGTAGGCGTTCATGGTCAGCACAGTCAACAAGGTAGACTATTCCATTTATTGCTGGAAGATAATTCTTCCAAACTCTTCTTGCTGAGGATGAAGAAAAGAAAAAATCAACTTGCTTCATTGTGTCAAAGGATGTTATTTCTAAATGACTTCGTTGATAAATCTACTTCTGTTCAAATAGATCACTCTTGAAAAATGTAATTATCCCTCATTATGACTGCATTTTAAATCAGAAACAATTATGGATAGTATGAAAAGATTCTGGACATACTTCATCTGAGAACATGGGTATTGTTCCATAACCTGAATATATCACTTAATAACTGCAGCTGCAAAAATTATCTACTCTGGTTTTGTGAAACAAGTGTGATTTAAGCACAAGAAACAACATTATAGGTATACTGTCAGTGTTGTGTATGTTACTGAAAATAAGTAATCCACTACAAACAAATTACTTTTCTTAAATGTAATCATATTATTTTACTGGTTACTTCATCTCAAAAGTAATTATATTACTAATTATTTTACTTTTAATATACTTTCTATATAATTTTCCTAGAAATGATTTTGGTTTTCCACTCATTCAAAATGTCTATATTTCCTCCTCATTCATTGTCGTACATCTATCAGCTGTCACAGAAACACTAACAGACGTACATATGAATTAATATTTTAAATGTATTATACATATTACTTTAGTGCAAGTAATGCACTGTTTTTGGCATACTATAAAAAAACTAAAACAGCATGGCAATGGGGTAGTATGTCTGAATCTTCAGTATTTATAAAAAATGTTTAGGAAATACCCAGATGGCCTACACTTTCCAGCGAGATTCTAAAGTGCGGATCGACTAGACACTTTACTATCCCATAATGCCTAGGGGGCTGAGGAGATATCACGGGAAGGACCTCAAAAAGCTCTTCTCAACTGTAAGTGTTATATACAGTATAATGTGTTTGATGTATCCAATTACAAAGTAATTAGTTACTTTAGTCAAATTACTTTTTAGTCAAAAAAGTAGCGTAACTAGCTACATTTTAAATTCTTGAAATCAGATTAAAGTTACTGACACAATTCAAGTAATTACTTTTAAGTGCATTACTTGCACTAACGTAATATGTATAATTAATTTAAAATATTAATTCATATGTACGTCTGTACTGGCGACCTGTCCAGGGTGTCCCCCGCCTTTCGCCCAATGTTAGCTGGGATAGGCTCCAGCCCCCCGCGACCCTGTACACAGGATAAGCGGTTGACGATGGATGGATGGATGGATGTACGTCTGTTAGTGTTTCTGTGACAGCTGATAGATGTACGACAATGAATGAGGAGGAAATATAGACATTATGAATGAGTGGAAAACCAAAATCATTTCTAGGAAAAATTATATAGAAAGTATATTAAAAGTAAAATAATTAGTAATATAATTACTTTTAGATGAAGTAATCAGTAAAATAATATGATTACATTTAAGAAAAGTAATTTGTTGTTTGT
The DNA here is from genome assembly GCF_025860055.1 of Xyrauchen texanus. Taxonomy (NCBI): domain Eukaryota; kingdom Metazoa; phylum Chordata; class Actinopteri; order Cypriniformes; family Catostomidae; genus Xyrauchen; species Xyrauchen texanus. The sequence continues at coordinate 17,202,230 of NC_068295.1, read as the reverse complement.
AGTGGATTACTTATTTTCAGTAACATACACAACACTGACAGTATACCTATAAAGTTGTTTCTTGTGCTTAAATCACACTTGTTTCACAAAACCAGAGTAGATAATTTTTGCAGCTGCTGTTATTACGTGATATATTCAGGCTCCGGGACAATGCCCATGTTCTCAGATGAAGTATGTCCAGAATCTTTTCATACTACTTGCATGCATACCTAAAGAAAGTACTGTTTAACCGGCCAAGAAGTGGGTCCTACATCAAAAACAGTACATACTCTGGCAGTATACGATTTCAGAAGCAGCTTATCTTTCTTTATTTACCTTGAGCGTGACCTCCCAGGTCAAATGTTGTGAAAGTCATCCCAGCAATACTCAGTTCCTCAGATGCTAAAGAACCGAACAAAATAAGGGCAAGTTACATTGTATTTATTTGTGGCTCTGACAAATGCAGAGGTCATTTTGTAAGAGAATAAGCTATCCTGTTTTAAAATGTTCTTACTAAATGTATGCACTACATATTACATGGGTAAAGTATGGTGTAGTGAAAGAAATGTTCACTTACTTGGGTGAAGTGTTGGAACGTGCTGTCCAAGTCGGTCATCTTTAAGCATGTGTAATAACGTTGTTTTTCCAGCATTGTCTAATCCAAGAAAAACTAGCTTTCCACTCTTTTTATATAATCCTAAGGGGAAAGCAAAATCATTTTTGGTTACATGGAGTTCTGTCAGGTGTTAATTCAACTTTTAAAGACAAAATCTGTGGAAAAATCATCAGCACATCAACTTCATGCTGATACATTACCTAATATTTGTAACATACTGCTGAATCCTCTGTACAGCCAATCAAATATATAAGACATTATTGTATCTTGTTCTCTGAAATGAAATAGCAACAGAATGAGAGAATTGTTCCATGGAAGTATGGAAAGATCCAAGACTTCTCAAGGGGCTTTGCTAACAACAAAATAAGCTCTTTACCTAAATCTACTTTAAGCCGGTGAAAAACAGTACTATATTACCATATGACCCACACAATTATTTATTTGATGTGCATGGCTGCTGGAATTTTATTAGAGGAGGGGAAGGTCTTGACTACAGCTCATTCAAGAATAGAAACACAATCCCTCATAGCTATTAACCAATATTCTGCACATAACACGAGCAAGAAACTATTTCTAGTTGTGAGACCTTGTAACTTGACGACATGGATATAGCACACAGACATGGCTGTCACTCAAATGACAGTAACTCTCTCTCTCTCAACTTCAAGTATATTGGATCGGGTACCTCTAAACATTTATAATAGCCTATATGGTCGTACACATTTTGGAATGTTAATTGTGATAAATAGCCTATATATGTAACTCAATGGTATTGTTCCATTAAAGTATGTTTATTGTAATCATCACAGTATACATTCGGCTCAGTATACGTCACAGTATACATTCGGCTTTGAGTCCAAATGAATAGCGCGCATTTTCCAGAATTAGCTTCAATACGAGTGAGGCGCGCTTTAAAATACATTGAAAACAACTGGAAAATATGTTTGCTAAATGGTAAACAAGGCAGACTGTGTTATTGCAAACGGCGCGATGTTATAGAAAATAATTCTTAGACCTGGCAATTTTAGTGTTAAAATTTTGTTTCTATTTTGCATAGTATCCAGTCATAGAATATTGCCTCATTTGAAAAAGTAACATAAAACGTTATAAGGAAAGGTACATATGTCAATACCTCAAAAGAATCCACTTCTGAAGTAAGCTAGATCAGTCAGTCCGGTCAGTGTGCGTTGCTCATGAACACAAGCCCAAAATTGACGTTTAACCGGAACTGCGTAGCTGTACAGGGTGTTCGGATATGGTTGCTAAATTTTCATTGTGACCCGCAGTGAACAACTAAAGGAGTCTGACAGCTTTAACATTAATATCGTAAGTATAAAAGCAGCGAAACTGCAAATGTGCGGTTAACAATGAACCTGACTGTAGGCCTACACCACAGGTGTTTTTGATGCAGCAGCCCTAGAGGACTGTAGAAGCTTGGAGAATGTTTTTTTTTTTCTTTTTTTCGCGTGCACTCACTGCATTCACTATGCATAATGAAACAGTTCACTCTTGTTTGTCACTAATATTTTTAAATATTGCATATAATAAATTATTCATATTGTTTTATAAAGGTTTTAAAAATACTATATTCGTTCTTCTGTGAAACACAAAATGAGACATTTTAAATGGATGTTTAATTCGCTTATGTCAATACCAGTTGACCGTGAGTATCATCGAGGTTTGATGTTATTGATTGTTTTCGCCATATTTGATATGTGATCTGTGCTATTTACAGGAGTTGATTTGAGTGAATAACTACTTAAAGTTTCATCTGCTTATTATACAAAGCCTTTAGAAGACTTGGTATATGACGCACAAGCCGCATGGAGTATTTTTATAACACTTTTGGTGCTGTTTTAACTTTAAATTGAAGCACTGTAAATTGCTATTGTATTGAAATCAATGAACAACACATCCTTGAAAATATCTCCCTTTGTGTTCCGCAGAAGAAAATAAGTCATATGGGTTTAAGCATCATGAGGATGAGTATATAAAGGTGCACTCGTTAGCTTTGTTTGTGTCATCTTGGACTTACATTGACACCTAGTGCCTTGGATGCAGCATTATTCAAAATCAATGGTTTTAAGTTTCATATGCCACTGGTGAAATGTACTATACACAGTCAGCTATGATTAATTGAAACCTTGAGTGAAAGTGTCTAATAACATGGCGGTTACTTAGATTAATGATCCAAGATGGCGGCGCGGTAGCACGCAGCGGCCACTCCGGATCCACAATGGTGCTATTTTTGTTAAAAAAGCCCGACTTTTGCAACACATGGACATCGGAGCAACCAGTGTTCGTGTCTACCATCGCCAGACACTACTGAAATATAAGACTCATGCAAAAACCAAGCTGCATGATGACCTGCAGGAGGCGCTACGCATACTCGGCTTGCTGCGGAGACCAGGCCTCCAGCCCTCGGCGTCGCCTGATGCCAGTGGCCGGGGGAGAGGACGTCGTAAGCGGTGTCGCGAAAGCGAAGCGCGGAAAGAGGGCGGGGGTCCATGCTAGGCTAAAAACAAACCCTAGCCGGCCGGCTCTCCCGTCTATCCTGCTCTCAAATGTTTGCTCCCTGGACAATAAACTGGACTACCCGCTACGCAGCGTGAGTTTAGAGACTGCTGCGTCTTTGTTTTCACGGAGACGTGGCTCAGCGACAGAGTTCCGGATGCCGCCATTCAGCTAGACGGGCTCGCCTCGTTTCGTGCCGACAGAAATACAGCTCTCTGCGGTAAGACTCGCGGTGGTGGCTTGTGTGTTTACATCAACACGGAATGGTGCAAGAACTCTATGCTAGTCTCTAGTTACTGTTCATCGCTGTTGGAGCTTGTGACTGTTAGATGCAGACCTTTTTATCTACCACGGGAATTCACCACTGTTTGCATAACCGGAGTTTACATTCCCCAGCGCTAACGCTAAGGAAGCGCTCTGTGAACTGTATGGGGCTGTGAGCGTAACTGCAGAACGCTCACCCCGACGGACTGTTTATTGTCGCCGGAGATTTCAACCATGCAAATCTCAAGACAGTGCTCCCTAAATTCCATCAGTATGTGGACTTTGCAACGAGAGGGGCTAACGCTTGATCTTGTTTACACAAACATCCCAGGCGCGTACGGGCGGAGCCCCGCCCCACCTCGCTACTCAGACCACATCTCTGTTATGTTAATTCCAGCATACAGACCGCTCGTCAGACGCACAAAACCGCTTCAGAAGCAGGTGAAAACCTGGCCAGCAGGAGCCATCTCTGCTCTTCAGGACTGTTTTGAGTGTACTGACTGGCACATGTTCAGGGAGGCTGCAACATATGGCGATTCTACCAACTTGGAGGAATACACAGCATCAGAGACCAGCTACATCAGCAAGTGCATTGATGATGTCACTTTCTCCAAGACCATCACCACACGCTCCAACCAGAAGCCGTGGATGACTGCGGAGGTGCGCACGCTGCTGAGGTCCCGAGACTCCACCTTCAGAGCAGGCGATAAGGCAGCCCTAAGAACAGCTAGGGCCAAACTGTCACGGGCAATCAGAGAGGCAAAGCGCGCACACGCCCAGAGAATCCACAGTCACTTCCAGGACAGCGGTGACACGCGGCGCATGTGGCAGGGCATCCAGGCCATCACCAACTACAGGACAACATCAGTTGCCTGTGACAAAGATGCCTCCCTTCCAGATGCGCTGAACGACTTCTACGCTCAGTTTGAAGTGCAGAACGACGTGATGGCGAGGAAGTCCACCCCTCCTCCCAACGACCAGGTGCTCTGTCTTACCACGGCAGATGTGAGGAAAACTCTACGTAGAGTCAACCCACGGAAGGCTGCTGGACCAGACAACATTCCTGGCAGAGTGCTCAGAGGATGTGCAGACCAGCTAGCAGATGTTCTTACCGACATCTTCAACATCTCTCTGAGCAGCGCCGTTGTTCCAACGTGCTTCAAGGCCACCACCATCATCCCCATGCCAAAGAAGTCTTCAGTGTCCTGCCTCAACGACTACCGTCCCGTCGCACTTACACCCATCATCATGAAGTGCTTCGAGAGGCTCATCGTGAGGCAGATTAAGACCCAGCTGCCCCCTCACTAGACCCAGTGCAGTTTGGCGTATCGTTCAAACCGTTCAACGGACGATGCCATCACCACAACCCTCCATCTGGCCCTCACCCACCTAGACAATAAGGACTCATACGTTCGAATGCTGTTCATAGATTTCAGCTCAGCATTCAACACAATCATTCCCCAGCACCTGATTGGAAAGCTGAACCTGCTGGACCTGGACACCTCCCTCTGCAACTGGATCCTGGACTTCCTGACTGGGAGACCTCAGTCAGTCCGGATCGGGAACAGCATCTCCACCACCACCACACTGAGCACTGGGGCCCCCAGGGCTGTGTGCTCAGTCCACTGCTGTTCACTCTGCTGACTCACGACTGTGCAGCAATGCACAGCTCGAATCACATCATCAAGTTCGCCGATGACACGACCGTGGTGGGTCTCATCAGCAAGAACAACGAGTCAGCATACAGAGAGGAGGTGCAGCGGCTGACGAACTGGTGTAGAGCCAACAACCTGTCCCCGAATGTCGACAAAACAAAAGAGATGGTTGTTGACTTTAGGAGAGCACAAGGTGAACACACTCCGCTGAACATCGACGGCTCCTCTGTGGAGATCGTCAAGAGCACCAAATTCCTTGGTGTTCACCTGGCGGAGAACCTCACCTGGTCCCTCAACACCAGCTCTATCACCAAGAAAGCCCAGCAGCGTCTCTACTTTCTTCGAAGGCTGAGGAAAGCACATCTCCCAACCCTCATCCTCACTACATTCTATAGAGGGACTATTGAGAGCATCCTGAGCAGCTGCATCACTGCCTGGTTTGGGACTTGCACCGTTTCGGACCGCAAAGCCCTGCAGAGGATAGTGAGGACAGCTGAGAAGATCATTGGGGTCTCTCTTCCCTCCATCAAAGACATTTACAAAAAACACTGTATCCGCAAAGCAACCAGCATTGTGGACGACCCCACACACCCCTCAAGAGGTAAGAGGTACCGAAGCATTCGGGCCCTCACGGCCAGACTGTGTAACAGCTTCTTCCCCCAAGCCATCAGACTCCTCAATACTCAGAGACTGGTTTGACACACACGTGTCCTGAGTTGCACTTTAATTACTGTCACTTTATAACTGTCTGCTACCTCAATAACTGCTATGTGCATAGAACATTATCTCATAGTATGTTATGTTTACATTTTTAGAAACTGTCATCTTTTTGCACTACTGAGTACTGGTCGGCGCTGCACTGTCTATTGTCCTGTTCATTGTCAGTAATTTGTTGTACTGTCCTGTACTTTTTGCACATGTTTGCACGTGCACTTTATATAGGTATATATAGGTAGTTTATATAGGTATTTTATTTCGTTGTGTAGTCTCATGTGGTCCTATGTTGGTCCTTTGTTGTTTTTATGTAGCACCATGGTCCTGGAGGAACGTTGTCTCATTTTGCTGTGTACTGTACTAACTGTATATGGTTGAAACGACAATAAAAACCACTTGACTTGACTTGACTTGATTAAGCAAGTAGTGTTTGGCTGGTCATGTGATTCTAACATGGCAGCCCCCATGAGGGGACCCACTCAATGTAATATAAAACAGCTTTTATAATGTTACAGATATGAGAGTCCTCATTTAATGTGAGTGGTCATGATTTTATACATATATTTTAAAATTACAATGAATTTCTGTAGGAGTAAAACTTTTTTTGTGAGAAATAATTTAATGAGGGCACCTTAAACAAAGAAGTATTTGGTAATAGCAGTATCGTTTTATTAAAGCAATTGTTCATAATTCTACAGTACCGGAGTTTGACCAGACTGTTTGCTAACATTACTATCTTTCCCACTGAATATCTAATACCTTAATCATATACAAAACTTAACTTAGCAAGACATTATTTAACTCCTCTTTATGTTATTGTAAGATTCATCCAACCAGGAAAAGTCTTATGTAAACAGGTTTTCTAAAACATCCATTATTCTACACAGATATTGACATACATATTCTAAACATGTGATCAGACTGGTCCATCTACAGTGTATTGTTCAGTTCTTCGCATAGAAGAACCATTTGTCAACTGTATAAAAAAGAAAGAAAAAGGAATTTATAAAATGTAAATATCATGTCCTGTCAGCATTTTAAAATTTTTTTAAAGTGAAAGTATACCTAACAGTACAAAAATGTAAACAAAAATATTGTTGAGTCTTTTATAAAACATATATTTGTACATGTTTAAGTGCAAATAAGGTACAAATCAAACCTGAGCTAGGAATTGGACTGGCATCTCCACACATGCATGACTGAAAAGAAGAAAAACAGATATTTGTAATTTTGTGTGGTGTTAATTAAATATAAGGACCACTCTGTCAAAATGTGTTTCAGTTACCACACTAGTGAAGTCTCAATTGACATAAGGCACCACTATAAACACAATTTATAGTGGTGCCTTATACACGTTATCAAACAGGGAATCAAATCCTGGCAATACAAAGCAAAAAGAAAGTTCTTACTCCATCAACAATTGCTTTAGCTTCATCTGCTGAACAGCAGAATGGACTATCTCCCTCTGAGACACACGTATTCTTGCTGCACAGTGAAAGAGAAAAAAGCTATATGACTTCTTGATTAGTGAAGAAAAATGCTGCTTCCACAAAAAGAGTGTAAGATACTGCCATTTGAAAAGTGACCAATACCTTTTTTGACTTTTGAAATCATTTAGTGCAAGAATAAATGTTTGTTGCAAAACAATACTTTAAATACTCAATCCATTACTGGTTCTCTCAGGCAAACAAAATGTTTCACAGATTAGTTGTCTACACCTCTATAAGTTATCTTCATTGATTGTGAATAAAAGTGAAAACGTCAGGGCTGATATTAAATCCCTTTGCAAAATGAGCAAACAAATGAAGATTTTGCACTACATTCTTTAATGTGCATAATCATCATAAAGACTGCTGAAAACATTCCCTTACCAGTTTAGTTCTCCAGCATTAGTGTGTTGTGAGACAAGTTCTTTCCAGTAGCCATGGGTGGCTTTGATTGTCTCAATGGCAAAGTCCTGGAATAAGTGTGGAATTTACAGTAATGTTAAGTTTAGTTGAGTATTAGAAATGTGTTCAAAAGAAAATAACTTACATTTATTAGAAGAATTTATTGAACTTACATACCTTGTCTTCAAACTCTCCATTGAATGCAAACTGGTTTTCAGGTTTCCCATCAGGTACTTTGTACCTCCTAAACCAATCCACTGTGGCCTCAAGGTAGCCTGGCTTGAGTCGCCTTACATCGCTAATGTCTATATTTCACATAAGAGAAATCACAACAATCACATATGTGTTCTTTTGAGTAAAATGGAAAGCAACGAGTTTCCTTAAATACTTACTGTTCAAGTCTTTTGCCTCTGAGTCATTGACATTGATTGCGATGACTTTCCAATCAGTTTCGCCTTCATCAATCATTGCTAAAACACCCAGGACTTTCACTTTGATAACATCACCACGAGAGCACACCTGAAAAGATCAAGCATTATAGGGTTTATTCAATAAAAAATAACTCCATGTGTCCACTTACTTATTACATAGGAGGCGCTATTCCACAGAAATAGAAAAAAATGATCAATACCTTGCTACCAATTTCACAGACATCAACTGGGTCATTGTCACCACAACAGCCTGTGTCATTGTCTTTGTGCCCAGGGTCTTCCCAAGTCTGACAGAAAAGATTTCAAGATGAGTGGTTTACAAAGGTAAGAAAAATGGCACAATGAGACCTGCAATTCACATCACATTCTCAGTTGAGATGCTAATTGTCTCCACCAATGGCACTCAAGGAACAAGATTATCTTCCGTTTACTCTGTAGAAGAAATTTACTTCACATGAAATGAAAGAAAATCTGCATAATTGCATTTACAAATGAACAAGTCATTAAATAAGACATGAAGGCAAGGCCTATAAAAAAAAAAAAGATGATCGAAAAGATTGAATGCATGTATTTTCAGGGTTTTCTTTTCTCAGTTTTTAACAATACAGCCATGTCTACATTTCATATACAACACACTCATAAATATGCTTCCACAAACTGAAGATTATAGTCTGTACTAAAATCCTCAGTCTGTTTTAGACCTTAAGATCAATGTACAAATATTCAAATACTTTGAGGTCAGTGTGTGTATATATTAAATATGCTGATTTATTTTACTTACTTGAGGAATTGCTCCATAATTCCAAATGTAGCCTTTATATGGGAAAACATTTGCCACATAGCGCAAATTGCCCTTTTTCACATCTTGCTTAATTGGGTTCAGAGGGTCTTTTGTAGCAATCTGAAAAGTAAACCATAATACATACATAATTATAAAGTACATTATATTTAGAGCTGTCAGAATTAATGCGTTAAAACATGCTATTAGTTCAAAAAGTTCAACGCATTAATCTTCCTTAATTGCGATTAACACATTTACCGTTTATACAACATAAACAATTGTTGGAAGGGTGGGAGCTTTGTAAAGTGTCAGTGTGTCCGCCTAGTATCATAACACTGACGCGCGCACACACACACACACGCACAAACACACCTGTTATTTATAAAATGATAGAGAAATGACGTCTTAATGCTATTTCATGTACAAAACAAGCCCAGATGGGACTTGTGATAGGCTGAAAAATACTTGATTTCTATGTTAGGCACATTTTAGTTACAAAAGCATGTCAAGTCTTAACTATCACCAAAACGCAGAATGAGGTATTTTTGTCTCCATATGCTTTTCACGTGGAGTACAAACACTGACACCCTGATGTGAATCATGAACGCTGCTTCACAATTGCTGTAGGAAAGCGGATAGTCACAGTCTACCAGAAGATTAATATTGTGGAGGATGAGAGTTTAAGAGATTAAATTCCCACTGCAATAGCTATGGGCATTCCGGCTCTTTTCAGTGAGCCAGCTCGTTCATCTCAGCTCACCAAAAAGTGAGCTATTTTGGCTCACAAACAGCAATATGTTCGAAAATAAGTCAAGCAGCTTGCAATAGTTTGACTATAATTGGTGTTAAAACAATTCTAATTAAATTATTAAATTAAATCATACTCTACCTTAACCACAATGTATTTAAAAATACATTGGTTTGTTATGAAAAAGAATGCTATTAAACATTTGCATTTAAAGTATAGTAAATAAGTATAAGTAAATAACATTTTATTGTATAAATATTAATGGAAAATAATATAAATTATAAATAATAAAATAATGCACCATCCACCATATCAAAGAAAAATAAATAACAATTTAAATAAAGGTAAAAAAGGAGGACACTATTACACATGTGTATATAAAGTATAACTTTTTAAATGTATATAAACAGTGCATATAAATGTAACAATTCAAAACGAATACAATCTGAACAACATAATAAGCTGGCTCCGTCCTCCCTCACATCTTTGGTTCATCGGTAGACACCGCGTGTCTGATTGACAGGAACAACAGTCTGAGCAGACAGTCAGAACAAATGTGTGCTTGAGCATTTAGGCATACCCCGGTATATTATTTTATTTCTTTTTTCATTCTTTGAATTAGTTTATTCTATTAATTTAAATCTTTTGATTATTAATATCGTATTTTTAAAAATATTTTTATAAATGGATTTGGCTCTCCATACTACTCCATGCTACTAGAGCCGACTCGTTCGCGAACAACCCATCACCACACTGCAATGAATATGCAACATATGGGGAGACTAGTTCTTTCAGTTAGTCAAACTCCCACTTAGACTTTGGGAAACATTTAATGTTACTTGAATTGGTGTAATTTTAGTGCATTTCTATCTTTATACTGTGGAAGGCTTTGTTTGGAAAATCTTGATAAAGTATTTTTTTTATTTTTATTTTTATTTACTAAAATGGAAATAAAAGACAGGAAAACAAGTATATATATTGTCAAATTTCAATACTCAAAAGTTTAGATTTATTGCGATTAACTACAAAACACTATTTATATTATTATATACATAACGTTCCTGCAGACACCAACTGTCTGTTTAATTATTTTTTGCTTGAATGTCAATACACAGCCCATCTCAAATGTAGGTTAAAGGTCTTGTATTTACATAGGTTTATGGGTGCATTACACAGTACGGGTAGCTGTATTTTTCCTATTCATGTTCAGGTGTGCAAATAAAATATACTTTTGTAATATCCTGTTACAATGACATCCATTCTATTCAATTATACTGCAAGTAGTGTATGTATTTACAAAACCACAGAACAAATGAGATTTCATGCAATCTGTTGAATCCTGGTTGCTCATACCTCCATTTTTGCATTTGTCCATCTTGGTACCTCAACAACCATGTGGAAAATGTTCTGCAAAGAAAATAAAAAGCAGAATGTGTTGCTTAAGTAAGACTTTGAATGTGAGATTCAATTTTGCTCCTATATAATTTTAAAGGGGACATATCATTAGGAATAACATTTTCTTAATATTTTGACATATGAGGTCTTTCTAATATAAAAACTTACTGTAAATTTCAGAATTCAAAACCTATTCCCTAATGCAATAAAAGCATTTATTAAAAACAAGCAGCAAAAACACCTCATTCTCTACTTCCGTGACTACCCTACGTCACTAGGGAGCCCATTAATTAATGACCACCTCTACAGCAACAACATCAATGCCTACTTAAAATCATCACACCCTTTGCCTCTCCAGTTTTTTATTTTTGTGGAACTGGTTAATTTTCTCCCGATTGAGATTCAAATATGGCTGTATTTGAGGGCCAAAACCAAGCATTTCAGACAGAGGGCCAGAGACAAGGTTGGAAATGATCATGTATTACTAAATTATGACTGTTTAGGTGAATAAAAAATATTCTAACATTATCAGTGGACCTCAGGGGAAATATATATATTAAAAAAAACGATTGTTCAAATTACTAAAAAGATTGATTAATGAGAAAGTTATACACATGTAAGATAACAGAGCAGTTCAAAGTATTGAATGATTTAAGATGACACTATGTTGAAAGTTTAAAGATCATTCAACTCTCAAAGGTTCCTTCACCCATTAGAGAGCCCGATAAAGAACTGATAGGCACTGTGCTGGATTGTGAAATGACATTCACTGCCAAAGGGTTCCCATATCATGACTGATGACATAGAGAAGGAAAAGTAAAATATTGTAAATATATACTGTACCCGAGCTTCATCTGCATACATAGGTATGTCATGGAATGGTGAAATGTACTTTCCATCTGAATTCTCTGTATAAAAAGGGGGAACAGGTTACGTCATGCTATTAGCATACTAAAGTGAAATGTCTATTCACAGGTTGCAAAAAAAAACAGGTTATTTTAGATAACGTGACTCAATGATCACATCAGAAATGGAGTTAAAAAAGAAAATGATGCTGTGAAAGCAACGCTGTCAGTACTGAACGATGCAAAGGGTGTGTTTGCATTAGCCCGTTTCAAATGGGCTTTTGGTAATACCGACTATGCAAAATAAAATCGTTTGACCGATGTTGCATTTTAGGTACATAATAATAAAAATAACTCTCTCTGTAGTTAACGTGCCAAATTTTAAGCTAGAAGAGCATTAAATAAATGTTGCCGTTTAATAGCCACATTCTAAACAGCAGCCTGGGCCGAATAATCCAATTCTATTTACATCGTAAATCTTTCAAATGTACGTTTCCTTTGGTACAGCTAATGAATGAAAAGGAAAAGTGATACTTGAGACTTACGAGCCAACTCCTTTCATCTCGATTCAATGAACAGCCCTGATAAAACTTATTTTCAACAAACACTGAAGATTACAATTCATACTTACTGAAAAACACCCTGTAGCTCAAGGTGTTAGGGTTTCCTCTTTCTTCAATGGTGAAGCTCATGTTGTGCGCTCTGTTGTATATTGATACCTTCTTCTTCCTTGGATTTATGGCGGTTGTGTATCCAGCATTTGGTGCATTTTCCGCCTGCCACCCACTCTGATGTGTATTGATTCCGGTAGGCTGCGTAAACGTTAAGCAGCAACCTGCTGGAGGAGCTCACGCATGCGCAAAAGACACCTTGTTGCACTTCAAAAACGGCCAAGTGTATTTACTATGAGATTTGAAGTGAATGGCCAATGCAATAAAAATAATATTGTAATATCACTGTTTAAACTGTATGCGAAACCACCATGATGGCACAGTTTTGTCTTGTATATTGACATATCATATTATTCTTGCAATGAGTGAGCTATTATTATACAAATGTCTCTGTAAAATAATTTTAAGATTATATCAAAAGATAATTTCAGAATTTCATGTTACACTAATTGTATGCTTATCAGTTCATTTACAATACATGGAATGTGGTGTTTGTGCATTTATAAAATTTTTGATTAAGGAACATTTCAAACAGTAACAATGACCATTTCCACATGGTTCCTAACTAAATAAGATTAGATCTGAAGTTAATTCAAAAGAAAATAGCATACATTATTGATAATTCTACACTGTAAATAGGTACATAAGACAAGACATGCAATTAGAGGGTTTCCAATAAAAAGCAGTCAATCTGTAATCAATATAATTTAATAAACTGTAAATTATATTTCTTTTTTTTTTAGCTTTCTTCAGGTATTTTATATTATTTATTCATTTAATGTATTACCATATATAACAGAACACATGGGCCTATAAGTATGCAAACTTACATTAAATAATGTACATTGGGAAAGGAAAGGAAGAGAAAAGCACCAAATAAAACATTATGCATTAGCACTTACAAAAATCATTTAAAAAGGAAGCACAGGCTTGCATACTTTTTTATTCAGCATTGAACAAATTTAATTATAGTGAGGTAGAACAAATAAAAATCAACAGAAGACATATCTAAAGTCACATGGTTTAAAATAAATTTAATATATATTAAATAGAAAAATATATTAAAAACAATAACAAATAGTAATAAATGAAAATGGTCAACTAAAAATCTTCAATAATGCTCAATTTCATGTACATTACATTTCTTCAATTGAAAGCCACCAAAAAAATTTGGTATTACTATTTATTGCATATAACACAAACAGAGAGAACAGTTAGCAATGCATTGAAAAAAAAATAAATAAATAAAATAAAACGATCCTACGTGAATTTTCTTGATATAAAAATATTATCGTGCCAGGTAAAATGTGCATGTAAAATGGCTAGAAATAGTATTTTAGCTTAGCGTAAAGCTGACAATTTACACAAGATTTATTTATATTTCTTCTGCTCCTTACTTCAAACTTACTTATCTGTCTGCTCGTATGAATGTTACAAATTATAAGAAAGTATTACACCGCTGTTCAAATGCACATTGGATCGCATCATTTTCATGTATAAATGTTTTCCATCTGAAAGGACTGAATATTAAATGAAACAATGGGCAACTGAATTCAAAGTGGCTAATCTCTTCAGTAATAAAAATACTTTTTGAATGTAACTGTTTTCTAATTACCAATGATTTAGAATGTAACTGCAGTTGAATACAGTTACTTATATTTTGTATTTTAAATACGTAATCACGTTACATGTATTCTGTTACTCCCCAACCCTGTGTGTGTGTGTATATATATATATATATATATATATATATACAGGTGAAACTCGAAAAATTAGAATATCGTGCAAAAGTTCATTAATTTCAGTAATTCAACTTAAAAGGTGAAACTAATATATTATATAGACTCATTACAAGCAAAGTAAGATATTTCAAGCCTTTATTTGATATAATTTTGATGATTATGGCTTACAACTTATGAAAACCCCAAATTCAGAATCTCAGAAAATTTGAATATTGTGAAAAGGTTCAGTATTGTAGGCTCAAAGTGTCACACTCTAATCAGCTAAACACCTGCAAAGGGTTCCTGAGCCTTTAAATGGTCTCTCAGTCTGGTTCAGTTGAATTCACAATCATGGGGAAGACTGCTGACCTGACAGTTGTGCAGAAAACCATCATTGACACCCTCCACAAGGAGGGAAAGCCTCAAAAGGTAATTGCAAAAGAAGTTGGATGTTCTCAAAGTGCTGTATCAAAGCACATTAATAGAAAGTTAAGTGGAAGGGAAAAGTGTGGGAAAAAAAAGGTGCACAAGCAGCAGGGATGACCGTAGCCTGGAGAGGATTGTCGGGAAAAGTGTGGAAGAAAAAGTTGCACAAGCAGCAGGGATGACCGTAGCCTGGAGAGGATTGTCAGGAAAAGGCCATTCAAATGTGTGGGGGAGCTTCACAAGGAGTGGACTGAGGCTGGAGTTACTGCATCAAGAGCCACCACACACAGACGGGTCCTGGACATGGGCTTCAAATGTCAAACGTCTTACCTGGGCTAAAGAAAAAAAGAACTGGTCTGTTGCTCAGTGGTCCAAAGTCCTCTTTTCTGATGAGAGCAAATTTTGCATCTCATTTGGAAACCAAGGTCCCAGCGTCTGGAAGAAGAATGGAGAGGCACACAATCCAAGATGCTTGAAGTCCAGTGTGAAGTTTCCACAGTCTGTGTTGGTTTGGGGAGCCATGTCATTGGCTGGTGTTGGTCCACTGTGCTTTATTAAGTCCAGAGTCAACGCAGCCATCTACCGGGACATTTTAGAGCACTTCATGCTTCCTTCAGCAGACAAGCGTTATGGAGATGCTGACTTCATTTTCCAGCAGGACTTGGCACCTGCCCACACTGCCAAAAGTACCAAAACCTGGTTCAATGACCATGGTATTACTGTGCTTGATTGGCCAGCAAACTCGCCTGACCTGAACCCCATAGAGAATCTATGGGGCATTGCCAGGAGAAAGATGAGAGACATGAGACCAAACAATGCAGAAGAGCTGAAGGCCGCTATTGAAGCATCTTGGTCTTCCATAACACCTCAGCAGTGCCACAGGCTGATAGCATCCATGCCACGCTGCATTGAGGCAGTAATTAATGCAAAAGGGGCCCAAACCAAGTACTGAGTACATATGCATGATTATACTTTTCAGAGGGCCGAGATTTCTGTATTTAAAATCCTTTTTTTTATTGATTTCATGTAGTATTCTAATTTTCT
Organism: Xyrauchen texanus; assembly: GCF_025860055.1. Classification (NCBI taxonomy): domain Eukaryota; kingdom Metazoa; phylum Chordata; class Actinopteri; order Cypriniformes; family Catostomidae; genus Xyrauchen; species Xyrauchen texanus. The sequence continues at coordinate 17,186,537 of NC_068295.1, read as the reverse complement.
GAGATTCTGAATTTGGGGTTTTCATAAGCTGTAAGCCATAATCATCAAAATTATATCAAATAAAGGCTTGAAATATCTTACTTTGCTTGTAATGAGTCTATATAATATATTAGTTTCACCTTTTAAGTTGAATTACTGAAATTAATGAACTTTTGCACGATATTCTAATTTTTCGAGTTTCACCTGTATATATATATATATATATAGACAGAGAGAGAGAGAGAGAGAGAGAGAGAGACAGAGAGAGAGATCAGTATAAACATTTAAATCAAAAAATTAAAATAAAAAAAAGGTCATAATATTTTAGAAATGTGTTATTTTTGTTACTATTTATAAATTCAAGAGATTTTATAATAATTGTATAATAAAGAGTGGTCTGAGTGGTGTCTGCAGAATAAAATAGGATCTATAGACAATTGGAAAAGTTTTGGGGGTAGACCTGACCTGCTAAAGAGAGACGGACTCCATCCCTCCAGGGGAGGTGCTGCTCTCCTCTCTAGTAATTTGGCTCATAGACTTAATAATGATATTAATTGACTAAATGGGGCCCAGGTCAGGAAGCAGACAAACTGGTTAATCCGAACGTCTGCTAGCTGCCTTGAGACGTCACACAGGTCACATAAACTACAACACATAGAGACTGTATCACCTAGATATCTCATAGAGACTGTGTCTGTTCCCCGAAATACCAAACACAAAACCCTCACTAAATCATTTAGAAAAAATTTGATTAAGGTCAAACTTGAACAAAACAAACAAATTAAAAATGTACATCATATAAAAATAGGGCTACTAAACATGAGATCTCTTTCTACCAAAGCACTAATTGTCAATGAAATGATTACAGATCATAGATTGGATGTGCTCTGTTTGACTGAAACCTGGCTTAAACCGGATGAATATATTAGTTTAAATGAATCTACTCCCCCAGGTTACTGTTATAAACATGAGCCTCATCTGAAGGGTTGAGGAGGAGGTGTTGCTACAATATACAGTGAAGTTTTTGGTGTTACTCAGAGGACAGGATATAAATGTAAGTCTTTTGAACTAATAATGCTTAAGGTGACACCGTCAAATACAAATATAAATAAAAAATCTCTGTCGTCCTTTACCCTTGCTACAGTGTATAGATCACCCGGGCCTTATTCAGATTTCCTTAGTGAATTTGCAAATTTTTTATCAGATCTTGTAGATACTGTAGATAGAGCCTTAATTGTTGGTGACTTCAACATTCACATAGATAATGAAAATGATACATTGGGTTAGCATTTATCGATATTCTCAACTCTCTTGGAGTCAGACAAAATGTAACAGGACCAACTCATCGCCATAATCATACGCTAGATTTAATTCTTTCATATGGAGTTGATGTTGATAATATAGAAATTCTGCAACAGAGCGATTACATCTCGGATCATTACCTCGTCTCTTGCATGCTGCAATCAGCAAATGTTACTCAATCTACACCACGCTATCGTTCAGGTAGAACCATTCTTTCGACCACTAAAGATAGCTTCACTAATACTCTTCCAGATCTATCTCATATACTCAATAAACCCCAAAGCCCAGAAGAACTTGATGAAATAACAAAAAATTTAAATGCAGTCTTCTCTAGCACCCTTGATGTTGTCGCCCCACTTCGATTAAAGAAAATTAAAGAAATAAGCCCTGCACCATGGTACAATGATCACACTCATGCTCTCAAGAGAGCAGCTCGGAAAATGGAGTGCATGTGGAAAAATACAAAATTAGAAGTATTTCAGGGTGCATGGAAGGATAGTGTCTGTAGCTACAAACACGCACTCAAAGCTGCCAGGTCAGCATTTTTTAGTAAACTCATAGAAAATAACCACAACAATCCTAGATGTTTATTCAGTACTGTGGCTAAATTGGTTAGGAATAAAGCCTCAACCGAACCAGATATTACATCACAGATCAAGAGTAATGACTTCATGAATTTCTTCACAGATAAAATTGAAATAATCAGAATTAAAATTGGAATTATGCAATCATCTGTCATAGCACCAAAGAAAACAATGTCGAATAATTTCCCTCATGTGCAACTTCAATCCTTCGCTATCATAGGTCATGAAGAGCTAACAAAACTTATCGAAACATCAAAAGCCACAACTTGTTTGTTAGATCCTATACCAACTAAGCTCTTAAAAGAGGTATCTCCTGTAATATCAGAACCTCTTCTTAATATCATTAACTCCTCGCTATGCTTAGGACATGTCCCAAGAAACTTTAAAATGGCAATTATCAAACCGCTAATTAAGAAGCCACAACTTAATCCTGGAGAACTTGCTAATTATAGACCGATTTCAAATCTCCCGTTTATGTCAAAAATACTAGAAAAGGTAGTATCCTCCCAAATATGTTCATTTCTACAGAGAAATGGTATATATGAAGAATTTCAATCAGGATTTAGGCCTCATCACAGTACAGAGACTGCACTTATCAGAGTTACAAATGACTTGCTCTTATCATCTGATCGCGGCTGCATTTCTCTTCTAGTGCTTTTAGATCTTAGTGCTGCATTCGACAAGATAGATAACGACATTCTCTTGAATAGGCTAGAGAATTATGTTGGAATTTGTGGAGTGGCATTAGCATGGTTTAGGTCATATTTAGCAGACCGCTACCACATTGTCTATGTAAATGAGGAATTGTCAAACCAAACAAAAGTAAAATATGGAGTGCCACAGGGATCAGTTTTAGGGCCTCTGCTTTTCTCCATGTATATGCTTCCCCTGGGAGATATTATCAGGAATCGTGGAATAAGTTTCCACTGCTATGCTGACGATACACAACTTTATATTTCTTCAAAACCTGATGAGATTTCACAATTCTCAAAATTAGCAGAGTGTATTAATGAAATAAAAGATTGGATGGCCAGAAATTTCCTTCTACTCAATTCTGACAAAACAGAGGTTCTAATTATTGGACCAAAAACTCTAAAAATAAGCCACTAAAATATAATTTGACTCTAGATGGATGTACTGTTACATCATCTTCAACAGCGAAGAACTTTGGTGTTATATTTGATACCAATCTGTCCTTTGAAAATCAAATTACAAATGTTTGTAGAACAGCATTCTTCCACCTAAGAAATATTGCTAAATTAAGGCATATGCTCTCGGTTGCTGATGCCGAAAATCGAATTCATGCGTTCATGACCTCAAGACTAGATTATTGTAATGCATTACTGGGAGGATGTCCAGCAAGATCAATAAACAAACTTCAATTGGTTCAAAATGCAGCAGCCAGAGTGCTGACGAGAACCAAGAAATATGATCATATTAGCCCCATTTTATCATCATTACATTGGCTACCTGTTAAATTCCGTATTGATTTTAAAATTCTGTTAACTACGTACAAAGCTTTGAATGGTCTAGCTCCACAGTATTTAAGTGATCTTCTAACACGCTATATTCCAACACATTCATTAAGATCGCAAAATTCTGGCCTATTAATAGTTCCTAGAATATCAAAATCCACTAAAGGAGGAAGATCCTTTTCATATTTGGCTCCTAAACTATGGAACAGTCTCCCAAACACTGTTCGAGATGCAGACACACTCTCTCAGTTTAAGTCTAGACTAAAGACTCATCTATTTAGCCAGGCATACACCTAATTTATCCTCCAACCCACAATTAGGCTGCTTTAGTTGGGTCTGCCGGAACCAGAAACCAGAAACATTGAGCATGATCTCTTACTCTGCAATAAATTAAATGGCATCTACGCTTACATCTTTTTATTTGTTTCCCTGTCTCAACCTCGGACTCCTATCCTGAGGTCACCAGAACCGGCTGGATCCAGCACCATTCCTGCTTCATGTTGGACTCCACTGCTACATGTCGCAGAATGATGATGACTAAATGCAGCCGGTGCCAGCCAAACATCACTTCAATCTATTATGACGGACTTCAGAGGATGAAATGATGCCAACTCCAACCTGCATCACCTCGGTCTATAGATGGACTACGATCTTGAAATGGAATGCATAGACTAACTATTGCCAACAAAAGCCTTCATCAGCCAATTAACAAGGACAATTGCATCTATGTGAACTTCTGCAATTAATCAAGATGGACTTCAAAGACTTTGGTCATTAATCTTACAGTTCAAACACAATCGATGTTTAATCACTGACCCTTAACACTTAGTTTAATAATTTTAAACCATGATTTTAACTATACAAAATTAATATTTACATTACATTCTAAATGTTAGCCAGAGGGAACTGGCCCCCACAGTGAGTCTGGTTTCTCCCAAGGTTATTTTTCTCCATTAATCAACATCTTATGGAGTTTTGTGTTCCTTGCCACAGTCGCCTACAGCTTGCTCACTGGGGTTATTAATACAATTATCATTTAATTATTTTTAAACACTATTAAAAATCGTATTTTATCGAAATTACACAATAATGATTAATCGACTTTATAGACATTACAGTTTTATCGTCTGTTAATGCTGATATTCTGTAACGCTGCTTTGAAACGATATGTGTTGTGAAAGGCGCTATACAAATAAAATTGACTTGACTTGACTTAAAGTGCGTATGACGCCGTTCTGCCTGATGTCACATCCTCGCAGAGCTCTTCGCTTCCTGTGCCTGGCGGAGGGAGGGGTTGGTGTTGACGGCTGGGTGCACGAGCTGAACGTCAAGAAAGCCTTGGGAAAGCAATAAGAAACGAAGGGAAAGGGCCAGAGGTTTCACCTTCCACCGCTCGACTCTGGTTAGCACCCCCGAAGCAAGTGCAATGTCGTCCAGCCGTCAGTTTACTGAGAGCAGGGCCATCCCGACCAGGACGGTGCTGATCAACGACTCAACGCAGCTACCTCACGACTACTGCACCACTCCTGGAGGCACTTTATTTTCGACCACCCCGGGAGGTAATTCACGCCTGAGACCTGTGTTCTATGTCCCAGCTGATTTCTGTTTGTAGTTTGTGTGGAGACAGTCTAATTGTAGAGGATGTCCTGTTGTGGGCATGAAGCCCTAACCATGGTTATGCTGTCTTTGTTTTGGATCAACAGAACTACTGTTTGTATTGCTAAAAGCAGTATTTTCTTGGAAGTTGTGATCAGTCATATTAATCGCATTAGTTATTTTTTGTGATTTTAAAGTCATGAAAATGTCTTTGAGTACATATCACCCATTTTTCTTATTGAACTTTGAATGGATGATCATAATTAAGAGCCAGATTGTTTTAGGATTACATTAGGATTGTCTATGAAAAGTTGTTTTAAACCTTGATGCCTAGGACCCCCAAATATGATTATCACCATGCTTGTGAGGGACTCCTGTTCAAAAAAAATAAAATAATAATTTTTATATAAATAAACACCCCAGTATATTTATTTTGTAATACGTTTAGTGTTTTTTCCTTAGTATCTTTTTTCACTATTAATGTTTGTATAGAAGCCTTATTGGAAACTTTTTCAGTTAAATTCACATGTATTTTTATAGTGCTTTTACAATAAATATTATTCCAAAGAAGCTTTACTGAGAATATGGCCTAACAACAGCCAGTGAGCAAGCTCAAGGTGACAGTTCAATAAATATTTTTACCACAAACCTATAAGCAGATTATTTGATAGTTAAAAACTAGGGGTTTCAATAGAATAAAATAATCACAATTAATCTCATGATTTCCAACCAGTCTTTAGAAAGCAGAACGAAACTGTAAAAATTCTGTAATGTCAAACTTAATTTTGTTTTACATTTTTATTTTATTTTATTGTATTTATTTTTTTTTCACAGACCCTAGCACCACTTGAGGTCTCAGGACCCCAGTTTGAATACCTCTGGTCTATGATCCTGTTTATGTCATAGAGATAATTATGTAATAAACTGTATTGTAACAATATGCAGACCTGACAGACTGACTAGTTGATTGTTTGTTTTTTAAATGCAGGTACCCGAATAATCTATGATCGCAAGTTCCTGTTAGACCGGCGTAACTCACCTATTGCCCAGACGCCTCCAGCCCACCTGCCGGTTATCCCAGGAGTGACAAGCAGAAACATCCTGAATGAAAACAAGAGAAATGAAGCTAAAAACATCAACAACCATGATGCCAAGCCAGGTTAGTCTTAAAAACCTACGTATCTGGAACTGTTTCAACTGGAATCTCATCTTTTGTACACAAACAGTAAAACAAATAGGTCTGGTCGGAGGTTTAGGCTAGTAATTGCTAGAATAATACAGTTAGCATTATGACTTTCTTAGTTTAGTAGTGATAATGCATGTTGCATATGAAATGTAATTTTTTTGTGTCACAGGTGAAGATGCTCAGTTTGAGATGGACATCTAAAGAAGAGGAACCAGTGCGAAGAATGATTAATTACCTGGTACCTGTGTGCCAGAGGCTTGGCTTGTAGAAACCAATATTGTGAGCCCTCTCCTTTAATTCTCTCTAGCTGCTGGGTGCTGCATAATCATGGGGATAAATGAGTAAAGTTTGCCCAGTGGGGCCGCTGGAGCCCTGAAAGCTAACTTTTGAGTTTTGAATCCTAACTATTTGTTTAGGTTTCAGGGCTACCATAAGCTATAATTTCTTAGTCACAGAGCAAAGGAAAAATTCTGTATTGTAAGTGCCCAGACATATTGCCAATTCACTGTAATGGACTTCATGTACCGATCAGCCATCAGAGATTCACTTCTGATAGTTCTGAATTGTTTTTAAGAGTACACTGTTCCAATTAATTCCTTTCAAATGGCTTTAATGTAGTCTGTTTTATTCACGAGCAAATTTAATATTTACCTGTTCCCATCCAAAAGCTGAAAAATAGAGCAGCAGGACTATCATAATTTTGGTTTAAAAATAAGGATAATTCCACTTTTATTCCAAGTCTTTTGTATCAATTAAACATCCAGATATTTTCAAGATTTTCAGGTATTTGTTCAGTTCAGAGGAATAGGTTTATAGAGTCCTTAATCAATCATTTTACGATGCCAAACAAATTGTCAGTTTTATATAGAACTACCCTGAAATAAGCATTTAAGTCCATATACTTCTAATTTCCTTTCACCTGAAAATGTAATGGTTAATTTTAAGTGAACTCATAACATCTGATCCCTATTTTGAATGACCAGACTGTTACTTCAGACAGAATGTTTTAAAGGTTCAGATTCATCCTGCTAACAGTATGGTTTATTCCTACCTTTGCGCTGTGAGTTAGGTCTTGTGATACTTGAAGCATCAACATCAACCCTGTAGTCACTGTTAAATATGTTCTCTGGTCAAAGGTAGACAATACCTTGTGCTGTTGGACTGGATAAAGGGTTTAATATACTTTATGAAACACAATAACAAAGAGAGCTGGTCTCATGAAGCACTTGCGCTATATTCCTAACAAGTACACCTGTTGCTGCTGCCTTGAAGTGGGAAGCAGCATGGAGAATATTTAACATTCATATCAGCTATGATATCTCCAGTTATTACAGTTTTTACAAACCTTGATAATCAAAAAAATCAAAGGTAGGAAAGCACTGAAGTGTTGTTTGGTCATTGTACTATTGTCTATCTCCCAACCACACAATGTAAAGGTTTAAAGATCCTTTTCAAAGATGGATAGTTTTGTAGTGACCACACATTCATATTTTGATTCAGATCAAAAATCTTGAAAACTTGAAATTAATCTTTCCAATGCTCTTCTATGCATATTGTTCTGATCTGCTTCTTAACCTTTAGTTCACATGTCAGAATCAATATCTAATTTTTTGAGATGCCAAATTTTCTGGAAGGTGAGATGGTTTTATGAATATTAAATGAGAATGAAGCAAAGATATTATCCAAACAAAGGGACTTAAAAGATTATAAATCGTATTCTCATCACTTTAATTGTCCCTTTCTGTGCTTCAGCCATTCTTTTAATCTCAGAAAAGTTTTTGTTTTCTTCTCGCAGTGATCTCTTGTGTTCAGTCTCCAGATCCATGCCTTACTTTACTAAGCTGTGCTGCTGTGTCAAATACAGTTTCATAATTTAAACGGGATCGATTAATTTACTTGTATTATTCTTCCCTGTTATTAAGTTGAGAATAAGATCAAGATATTGCTGTTTTACTAGAAAACATTTACAATTTTGAAAAACGTTTATCATCATTTATTTTCTTACATGGATGGAAAGGTTTGGGCATACTGCAGTGTAATGTTTTTAATTAACTAATGGGTTGGTTGACTTAAAAATAATATAAATAAGGTTTAGGTTTGCCTTTAATCGATTACAGTTAAACTTTCTATCAAATATTCAATACTGGTCATAAATTGAATTTAAATCCATAAGAACACATTGCACATTGTCATGTCCGGTTTAAATCATTGTCAGACTTACTTGAGTCACATTTAAGTAATAATGATAAAGGAAAGGGAACTTTTGATATTTTCTGTCCTTTTGTAATAGATTTTGAGTTGTCAAATCCCAGCTTGTTTCAACTCTGAAATATAAATGTTAGATTTGATTAATACTTTTCTCAAGAATCAGAATTAAATTTAGTTCTGTTAGATGGGATTTTGGATGGAAATGTTTTATCTAATGCAGCAGAAATTTGAAAATATTTTCTTTCTTTGAAACCCTGTTCAGTTTAATTTCAATGAAATGCCAATGCCATTGGACAATGTTACAGCAGGTTAAATAAAAGTTCCTTTATCAGCTCTCTGTCTGTTTATCTTCTCTGCCAAGTGCTTTTGAATTTTAATATGCTTACAGCAAATATCATGTATAATCTATTAGATTTGAAATACTATACATTGCCACTAGATGGGGTACTGTAAAAGTGCAATGCATCAAATTCCCAAATGTATGTTGGCAAAATAGTTCTGGAACTACCGTATATACATAAAATATTATCCTCCCTACGTCGATTTGAGACCGTTAATGTCAAAAATGTTTTATGGGTGAAATATAGTTCTATTTTAAGCACAAGGATTGACTATCACAAATATCAACTTTATAAAAATGATACATTTGTACTTGCTGAACTTTGAAACTTTTATGAACATAGGGGAGTTCCCACAGTTTCTGAAAAGGCCTTGTCTCCCTTGTTTAGTACAGATAAAACTACAAACTATATGAATGCCTCGTGTGAGGAGAGCTTGGTTGCTTGGAAACTCATGGCAACACTATGTGTTCAGTCCACACCAGTAGTTAAAGCAGAGGCTGTTTTCAGCTCTAGTAAAGGCATTCAACCCAGTTGCAGTGACATGTAAGAACCTGGCCAGTGATCAAAATAAAGCTGTTCTTGCAAACGTTCCCCATTTTATATTTACAGAACAGGCAAAGCTAATCTCACTGTTACTGTTAATTTATAGATAGATAGATAGATAGATAGGACTTTTATTCACCAAAGTGTCATTCAGCTGATCACAATGTATAGTCAGGACATTAATAATGTGACAAATTACAATTCAAATTTTTATCAGAATTTCTTACACCACTTCAGAGTTTTCATTAAAAAATCGTCCTCGTGCAGCAATGACAGCTTTGCGGATCCTTGATATTCTAACAGTCAGTTTGTCCAGATATTCAGGTGACATTTCACCCCACGCTTCCTGTAGCACTTGCCATAGATGTGGCTGTTTTGTCGGGCACTTTTAACGTACCTTACAGTCTAGCAGATCCCACAATAGCTCAATGGGGCTATTGTGGGATCTGTTAATTAGCCTAATACGGGACCTGGTGTGTAGGATCACGACCCAGCCCCGCCCTCCGCCCTGCCACACAGGTATTCCCTGTAATCTCAGAACCTCTTCTTAATATTATTAAGTCCTCGCTATCCTTAGGACATGTTCAAAGAAACTTTAAAATGGCAGTTATCAAACAGGTTATTAAAAGCCACAACTTGATCCTGGAGATCTGGCTAATTATAGACCAATTTAAAATCTCCCGTTTATATAAAAATACTAGAAAATGTAGTATCCTCCCAAATATGTTCATTTCTACAGAGAAATAGTATATATGAACAATGGTTTAGGTCCTATTTAGCAGACCGCTAACACTTTGACGATTCCTAATTTACATAGACAAACCAAACAAAAGTAAAGTATTGAGTGCCACAGGGATCAGTTTTAGGGCCTCTGATTTTCTCCTTGTATATGCTTCCCCTGGGAGATTTTATCAGGAATCGTGGAATAAGTTTCCACTGTTATACCGACAATACCCAACATTATATTTTTTCAAAACTTGATGAGATTTCACAATTCCCCAAAATAGCAGAGTGTATCAAAGAAATAAAAGATTTTATGGCCAGAAATTTCCTTCTACTCATTTCCGACAAAACAGAGGTACTAATTATTGGAACAAAAAACTCTAAAAACAAGCTGTTAAATATTATTTGACTCACGATGAATGTACTGTTACATTGTTTTCAACAGCGAAGAACTTATATTTGATACCAATCTGTCCTTTGAAAATCAAATGACCAATGTTTCTAGAACAGCATTATTCCACCTAAGAAATATTGCTAAATTACAACACACTCACTGTTGCTGATTCCGAAAAACTAAGTCATGCATTCGTGACCTCAAGATTACATTATTGTAAGGCATAACTGGGAGGATGTCCAGCAAGTTCAATAAATAAACTTCAATTGGTTCAAAATGCAGCAGCCAGAGTTCTGACGAGAACCAAGAAATATGATCATATTAGCCCCATTTTATTGTCGTTACATTGGCTACCTGGTGAATTTCATATTGATTAAAGAATTTTTGTTAACTACGTACAAAGCTTTGAATGATCTAACTCTGCAGTATATAAATGACTTTCTACCATTATATATTCCATCACATTCATTACGATCGCAAATTTATGGCCTGTTAATAGTTCCTAGAATATCAAATCCCCAAAGGGAAGTAGATCCTTTTCATATTTGGCTCCTAAACTATGGAATAGTCTCCCTAACACTGTTTGAGATGCAGACACACCCACTCAGTTTAAGTCTAGACCAAATACTCATCTATTTAGCCAGGAATGCACTTCATTTATCTTTCAACTCACAATTAGCTGCTTTAATTGGGTCTGCAGGAACCAGAAACATTGATCGTGATCTATAACTCTGCAATAAATTGAATGGCATCTATGCTAATATTATTATATTTGTTTCCCTGTCTCAACCTCGGGACTCCTATCCTGAGGTCACCTGAACCGGCTGGATCCAGCTCCATTCCTGCTTCGTGTTGGACTCCACTGCTACATGTCGCTGAGTGATGATGAGTAATAGCAGCCGGTGCCAGCCAAACATCACTTCACTCTATTACAATGGACCTATAAGATATGGGATACTTCATATGCCATTGCCTGAACCTTGGACTTAGGATGAACCTCACTATATAATGGACTGCACTCTTGAAATGGAATGCACAGCTATCAATTAATTGTCAACAAAACCCTTCATCAGCCAAATAACAAGGACAATTGTCAGTAAGGCATGGATGTTTTTTTGACATCATTGAAATTGTCCATAGACTCGTACATAGACTCAACAAGTTTTCAAGAATTTTGTGCTTCATGTCCCTGGGAACTTGCATATATTTCTTGTCTTTCATATATTGAAGGTTTCCTTGGTGCAATCTGTACTCAATATTTACCGTAAAATTGGGAATTTCAAATGTCTCTGGCCACTGAGCCTGGCGTACATGAGATGACCCTTCTTCAAAGGACAAAGATTTAATGTCTGTGTCACCTGTGCTTGGTGTAGGAGATGTCACAAGAGAGATTACCTTTAAGGTGGGCCTCTCGGTTAAATCTGAAATGTCATGAGGTTGATTAGTGCATTGTTAAAATAAGCGTCTTCATACTGAAGAGAAAACTTGTGTAAAGACCTAGCTTCTCCTCAAGTTGTTCCACCAATGAGTCAAAGGTTTGTTGTTTCCTTACGAAGCATGATTTTCCGAATGTCATTTTCCTTCACTATCACTATATAACTAATAGATCTAACAATGAGAAAATCAATGAATTTGACACTCGCGTTTCAAGATTAAATGTTCCCTTCAAAAATGCATTGTCCAGACATCTCTAAGAGGCCCAAAAATCCTTATTAATTGTGGATAATGTTCAATGTAGTGCTTGGGATGCAATACAAAATGAGGAAATACTTGTAAAAGGAAACCTCTGTGCTCTGAAATTTTAGCCCAAGGAAATCAATAGTATCGCCAGTGAATCTGAAGGATGTCACCAGTTCCAGACTGTCTTTCAAAGGCATTCAATTCTCCCATGTTGCATCATTCTTTGGGATACCAAACCCAATCATTAGTGGGAGAAGTCTTAAAAGTGCCCAATTTTCATGACCATTACCACCAATCGTGCCTCTAGAGGCAAATGCAGCTAGAATGATCTGAGGCTGTTCAGTCTTGTCTATGAATTTGTATGGAAACTGTTTCATTGTTCTGTTCACACACCTCCCTGAGTGTCCGTGCTGTGTTCTTCGTGGCCCTGAGGGCAAGGTCGGTTGCTGAGCGCAGTTCCTGCAACACGTCGGGGTCAGGACTACCCAAGTACAGATCTTGGCCTGGTGAACTTGCATACGCTCTTGTAGAGATGAGTGAAACAGTCTGCGAATACAGCTCACTGATCACACAACCGCAATCAATCATATATCCATGCACGTTACACTCTCAAGTCTGAATACTAACTGAGTGTTTTGTTGTTTCCAGGTTACCTGGACAAGAAGTATGATGACATCACAGTCAATATAATTCTAATTCTTTCAAAAATCCTTTAATCTATGCTTTCATAAATGACAACTTCCAGAAGAACTGCATGTCCACTCTTTCCCTCTGTATTAGGAGGCACAAACACTGTGGATGTGAAGGATGATTCAAAAGTACATTTATCAAAGTCTGCCAGACAGGAAGAAGACATCTCTGACAAGCCCAGAATTCATATTTTTGATCAGGTGCAATCTGCAAGGTCAAATATTTGGACATCTCTATTCTTTCTGGGGGAGAAAGTTTCTGTTGAAAACAGTAAGATGCATGCAAGATGGATTAGAGAATGATCTCATAATATAACAGAAAATGTGTTCCAAAAGCCACCAAGGCCATAACAAACCATTACATAAATATAAGAAAAGGTTTTATGTCTTTGATGTGTAATAAAATGTGGTGACTGCAAATCCACTCTTCAGATTACTGCATCTGAGAAGGACTCAATATTTTGTGTATCATTTAAAAATACATTTTACACTCAAATACATTGCATTTATTCTGTTTTTGTGCAAGTGTGGTGAAATGGCACCACCTTGTAATCCTGCAAATAATAATAATGATAATAAAAATAATAAGACAAAACAGTTTCAGGTTGAATAAATTAATATTTTCTCTTAAAATTATTCACTTTAAAACAGAATAGGTCTCTGCTTTAATCTGCATTAAGACTAATGTTTCTGATCGAGGTAAGGACCAAAGACTGGACGAGATAGTATGTTTAGAATGGTTAGCGTCTTATTTATTTGACCATTTTCAAAGGTGTTGTCACCTACAAACTGTGAAATTAGGGCTGTCCATTGATATAAAGTAGCTATAAAATTACTTAAATATTAGAAACAATTAATTCAGGAAACAATATAACCAGTTCATAAAAATAATAAGTAATTTAATGAAAACAAATGTCTATTTTTATTTTTTTTCCAGTTCCTTTAGATGAGACTGTGGTAGACAAAAGAGATTGAAAAACAGTGCTATAGGTTATTACGTTTTGTATTCAATTAAATTTGGTGGTATATATTAACTCTACAAACTATTTAATGTTTTTAACACTTTAAAGCTAAGATCCGTGGGCTATAGATGCCAATATTTTTCCCCTTTCAACCAGGCAGTATCTCAGTGTACTATAACACGGCTCAGGCATATTCTCGGGCGCCTACAGGTCCTTCTTCCTTTTCCTCGTCCCTGAGCGAGCCAACGCCAATATGGTGAGTGTAGTTTGGACAAATGATAACGAAAATCTGACTTAATCTTCACCATCCAACGATATTAAATCAGCATTGTCACATTAAAGCACATAGTGAATATATTATAATCAAAATAAAGTGTCATTGAGAAGACATAAGCATATATTTATTTATATTTTCCGTATTCCATAAGACGAAGTTGTCTCCTTTCAAAGAATCGTGCTGTTGTCACTCAGTGGTAAATGTTACAAAGTTAACAGTGTAGTCTACATATGTATCCGTATAGCTGATATAGAGGCGATATTAAACTGGACGTTCGTTTTAGTGGCTCCGGGGTTTGGTTTAGAGTTAATGGAGCTAATGAAGCTAAGCTACTGTTTGGTGCACACCAAACATAATTTTGTTTCTTGTGGTCATGTTCATGCACATTAAGTTGTACAGGATGCATACTTGGAACACAATTGGATTTTGTTTTTTATTATAGAAAATTGCTATTAGCTGTCATGCGTTTGTTAAAGGGAAGGCAATGTGAGAATCTGTGATTGGGGTGCTAAATCCTGTTGCCTTTTATTATACCTAATAGCAGAGTTCAGCTCCAACTGAGAACAGGCACATCTTAAATTTTTAAATAAACCCAATAATTTTGATTACCTGGTTCAAGGTTTGTTTGATTTGAGTTAGAGCTAAACTCTGCTGGAAGGTTACTTTTGTGGAGCAGGACAGGTCATCCTGGCTCTTGAGAATTTTGGGAAGATTTCTAACATGTCCCTTTTTTGCAGAACGACTCAATCACTGTCAGGACCCGAAAATTTATGACAAACCGACTGCTTCAGAGAAAGCAAATGGTAAGTGGGAGGCAAACGTAAGATGCTGGCTGAATAGTTTGATAATTTTTGTATGCATTTGCTCTTTTTTTTTTTTTTTTTCTGTTTCAGGTTGTCGATGTCCTGCATCCAGGCAAAGCAACTGTCCCAAAGACGGAGATCAGGGAAAAGCTTGCCAAAATGTACAAAACCACCCCAGATGTTGTGTTCGTCTTCGGCTTCAAAACTCAGTTTGGTGGTGGCAAGACAACAGGTTTTGCCATGGTCTACGATTCTTTGGACTATGCTAAGAAGAATGAGCCCAAATATAGGCTGCAAAGGGTAGGCCACTGATGCTTTCTTTGCTGTAAGGAATGAAGCACAATTTGATCATTTTCAGCACATTCACACAAAAGGGATAGTTCATCCAAAAAGAAAAGTTTATCATTTACTTGACACATGTTTTACCAAACCTGTATTTTTGTTTTGCTTTGCTTCTATGGAAAACAGGAGTAGATGTTTGAGACTGACAGCCTAAGTAACAGTTTACTTTCATTGTATGGATAAAATGCAATGAAAGTGAATGGTGACTGAGGCTAACATTCTGCCTAATATCTCCTGTTTCTTGTTCCATGGTTGAAAGTCATACATGAATAACATGAGAGTGAGTTAAAGACAGAAATTAAATTTTTGGAATGAATCCCTGTATTAGTGATGTAGTTAGGGCTTTACGATTAAAGTAGTGCAATTAATTGATCAAACCTCATAGGCTGTGATTTAATTAAATCGTCTGTTCGCTGTGCTTATATGTGCAGCTCTGATCAGTTTTATTACACACTCGAAGCATGTGTGAGGCTAATTAGCTGAGCATGTTTGTTTTTCTTTTTTTTCAGCTCTCTAGATTCACTAATTGCACATTTGTGAAATACCAAATATGATTGGCTGTTAAAAGTTAATATCCAAATCTGAAGGAACCTCATAATACAGGGTTTTTGACAAGAGTGAATGAGGCATTTCTCTGCATTAAAAGTAGGGATGTCCCGATACCACTTTTTCCACTTCCGATTCGATATCGGAAATCTCAGTATTGGCCGATCCCGATCTGATACAGTGTTGTTTTTTTACATAATCAGTTTATAATATCTTTACAGTATTGTGTGGAAATAATTGGGTGTACTCTTTAATAGGCTATGTAAAGAAAAACAAACTGTTAACTACACATTATTTCAATATAAATGTATAGCTTAAGAAACACTTTATTATTAACTAGCATACTGGCACTCCCTGAGTTCTGATTACACGCACCTGCATATCATTAGTGGCTAATCAATGACTGCATAAATAAATACCTCTCTCTCACTCACTTTCTCACTCTGTGCCTGTTCTCATCGATAGTATTTCTGAGACTCCAGAACTTTCTACTATGTCAATCATGTGTCTTCATTATTGCCTGCATGTATCATAAAATTGTTTTGAGTTATCTCTTTCATCATATCTATACACTGTCTGGATATTACTTAACCTGCTGTTTGCCACTCTGCTTAACTGAATTTACTCACAATATTTACATCACTGTTTCAATCCTCTGCTCAATAACCCTGCTACTGAGTTCATATCTCTGCCTCTTCGTGAGTCTCCCGTGACAGCTTTAACTTTTAAACCCTCACCCTTTTTATTCAGTTTAATTCGCTTCTTAATTAAATTCTGGTTAAATGCACCTCCAGTGCCTTCCTAAGTCCATATTATAAGTGAACCGAACTGCTGAGCATCTACATCTGAGATGTTCGTTTGTAGCGCACAAATATTGTGCACGGGTGAAGGCTATAAATAGCCGTGCGCGTGTGTGTAAAAGCACCATTCACTACCGCGCTGAAGCTGCGCGTGCAAGAACATATATGTTTACTTATTAAACACAGCCTATTGCAATTCACAGAGCTATCACGTGGCTTCAAGTGGCTTTGAATAAAATGCACTAGTCATATGAACCGCTTTAATGGTGTTTTAACAGTTCTTTTATGTCATTTTTTTAAGCTTGACAGTAACGAACATGACTAACACAGAGTATCGGATTTGGGTCGGACCGATACCCGATCCGTCTAAAAACGTCAGTATCGATGCGATACCGATCTAGGTATCGGATCGGGACATCCCTAATTAAAAGCAATTGTAAACTCTACTAACTTCACTGTACCGCTAAATTAAATACCCGCATCGCTATGCTACATGCAGGTTTAGAAAAGATTACATAAATATGGTACTGTTTATAATAATAATAGTTGTTGCTAATATTTGACAAAAATACATAATTTCTTAACTTAATAGCTTATTATTGGGTACCAAAAATGTTGAAAAGTGGGCATAGACACTATTACAAAGTCGACAAACAGGTACACAGTGTACAGATACAATGTAAAGGAGATGTGAGTCTGTTTTTGTTGTATTTTTTGTCTTCAAGATGGTTCATTTTAAGAGGACTATAGTGTGAGCACTCTTTCTAGAGAAGTATTTCAATTGGCAGTAGGGCATGTTCAAATTTGTTTTGTTTATAATCAGATCGCAGTTCAAATCACTATTGTGATATTTTTTTGAATAATTGCAATTTAGATTTTGTCAATCTTTCAACCTTAGTTGTAGCTCTTGAAGACTGAAATGAATGTTGATGTGCGTAATGGCTGTTTATGTCATGTTTAATATAGTTGTTTCATCTGTCCTCCTCAGCATGGTCTGTATGAGAAGAAAAAGACATCCAGAAAACAGCGCAAGGAACGCAAGAATAGAATGAAGAAAGTTAGAGGAATCAAGAAAGCCAGTGTTGGTGCCGCTGGCAAAAAGGTAATGTTTATTAATAATCAACTTCTGTCTTATGGTTTGGAGCTGCCCATGTTTTTTTGTTGCACATTGTTGACCCCATTTTTGTTTTAATTTGTAATTTGCCATCTTTCCTCTTATCAAATGAACATCTGGATTGTAGAAGGTAAATGCTTTCACAAGTAGACTAACTACTGTGGAAGGAGTCAGGAGTGATCTGTAATGTTAACTCCAAACATTTAGCTGCTTTGTTGATAGCTAATGCTACTGAGCATTTTGTGGTTGTAAAATACATAAATTACCTCTGTTTAATCCCACATTTGTAGCAAAAGTAGTGTGCTTGAATAGTGCACTATTAGTGATGTGGTGGACTACATAGTAATCAGTAGAACAAGATACATTGCTGTCTGAAAATACTTTATATTATAAAATCAATTTAATTGTCCCATACTCGGTTTATGGGACACACTTCACATTTCCAGTATGAAATTACTGTATTTCAGAGCAATTCTAGAAAATGATGGTATTAGTTCAAAAGTCTTATTTTTATTTCAATTTTTTACCCCTTTTTGCCTCCATCGGATCTTTACAGAAATGAGGTTTCAAGAGAAGGTAGAGTGGAAATCGGCATGGTGTGCTGATGTGATCCACTTTTACCAGTTACTTGAAGTGCTTTGCATGTTAAATCCCAGTGCCTCACCACACTTGCAGATGTTTAAAGGGACATGTCTTTCTAACTCCGATAAAAGATCAGCTTTTTGTACATCTGGGTTGTTCTCATACATTGTCTAAGCTACAATTTACTTGATAATTACAAACCACTACTAACTGCATGTCTGCAAGTGTGACATTGCCCACTGGAATATTCAGAAACGACCTGTTCCTTAGTTGATATACCCTACCCTGTTGAATTATAAAAAATATTAAACATTTGTCTTTGTTAAACAGGATATTTAGTTTTTTCGTAATGTGGTTTTGCATATAATAGTTATATACATTCACACTATCAGTCAGAAGTTTTGGAACTCTTGACTGAAATGTTTCTCATGATCTTTTGATCTGAAGGCATTTGCTTAAATGTTTGAAATTAGTTTTGTAGACAAAAATATAATTATATGTTGGCCAATAAGTGCCCAACATATAGATTTAAAAAGCATCCTAGGGTGATACCTCAAGAAGTTGGTTGAGAAAATGTCAAGAGTACATGTCTGCAAATTCTAGGCAAATGGTGTCTACTTTGAAGATGCTAAAATGACACGTTTTGACTAAACCAAATCCAAAATAAATCAAAACTAATTCCCATAGTTCCATTTGTTAATCCATAGTTTTGATGGCTTTACTATTATTCTAAAATGTGAAAAAATAAAAAATAGAATGAGTAGGTGTTTCAAAACTTTTGACCGTGTGTGTGATCAGCCACAACATTAAAATCACCTGCCTAATACCGTGTAGGTCCCCTTTGTACCAGCAAAACTGTGCCAACCCACATCTCAGAATAGAATTCTGAGATCCTTTTCTCACCACAATTGTACAGCAGACTTTGTCAGTTCGAACCAGTCTGGCCATTCTCAGTTGATGTGAACATTAACTGAAGATCTTGACCTGTGTCTGCATGATTTTATGCACTGCTGCCACACGATTGGCTGATTAGATAATCACTTTGATTTATGTTTGTGCCAGATGGGCTGGTTAGAGTATTTCTGTAACTGCTGATCTTCTGGGATTTTCACACACACAAGTCTCTTGAATTTACATAGTGCCAAAAACAAAAAACATCCACTGAGCAGCAGTTCTTCAGATAGAAACGCTTTGTTGATGAGAGATGTTAACAGAGAATGGCCAGACTGGTTTGAACTGACAAAGTGAGTAGAATGGCTCAAAACTGTACAATTGTGGTGAGTAGAATGGCTTCTCTGAATTCTATTGAGATGCTGGTTGGCATTGTTTTGGGGGGTCGAGGGGAGCTATGCAATATTAGGGAGGTGGTTTTAATGTTGTGGCTGATCGGTGTGTGTATGTGTGTGTGTATATATATATATATATATATATAATATTTATTATGATGATGATGAAGTGTAATTCTCACTGTAATTTTTTTTTTCCCTCTTACAGTAAAACCTTCAGGGAAGACCATCATCCTGAAAATGTTCTTGTACATTGTCATCAAATAAATTTGCTAAAAAAAAAAAAAAAAGGTTATTGAGGTCTCTTGAGTGTTCAGTTGAAAATGGAAGATATGTTTCATGGTTGCGCTTCAATGTTCAATAGCACAGGACTTGATGTTAAATGAAATCCTTCCAGAATTAGATATTATATTACACTTTAAAGCTGCATATCACCTTGCAGCTCTTGCCTGATTACCCGCTGAAACAAGCAGGGTTTAGCTTTGCTAGTATTTGAATGGGTGACCACCTTGGGAAAACTAGGATTGCTGCTGGAAGAGGTATTAGTGAGGCCAGCAGGGGTTGTTTACCCTATGGTCTTTTTGGGTCCTAATGCGCCAGTATTTGGGGATGCTATAATGTAAAAAGTTTCAGATGATGTTAAACTTGGGTCCTGACTCGGTGGTCACTAAAAATTCTAGAACATTATTCGAAAAGAGTAGGGGTGTAACCCCAATGGACTGGCCAAATTTGGCCTTAGGCCTGTGTCCATCATGGCTTCCAAATAATCCCCATCTATATATAAAGTGGCTACATCACTACACTTTTCTCCACCAATAGCTGATGTGTGCTTGCCGTTCTGACGTAATGGCTGCCGTTGCATCCAGGTGGATGCTGCACACTGGTGGTGGTTGAGGAGAGTCCCCCGCTACTATGTATAGTGTTATGAGTGACTAGAAAAGTGCTATATAAATGTAAGGAATTATTTTACATTCTGCAGCTACTTGCAAAATTAAACTTTCTAAAGATTAGCAGGACATCTGAGATCTAAATGGTATTCCTTAGTTTATTTTCTATATAATTTATCACCCCCATATGCTCTTTTACCCCAATTTCTCATGATTGTTCTTTGTATGATGAGTGAAGAGACTAAGATTGCAAATAAGTGTTGGTCCTTGTAGCGTTCAGTTTTCTGTCATTCTACTAATGATAGACACATTTATAAAAAATATTTATTTTTGCAAAATTTGAGTTGACAAATGTTTCATTTTATATTGTGTGCGTACAGCCATGGCCAAAAGTATTGGCAGTGAGACAAATTTTTCTGCTTCAGTTGTTGATTCACAGTGTTTCTAGATTATTGTTCAGAGTGATCAGATGCATTAAATAATTGCAAAAAGCTTAATTGGCCAACAAAAACCCAAATGTCACTGTTTTTTGGCCCTAGCACAACCAGCCAACATCATTTCACTAATATCAGCAGCACCTGGGAAACTGTGAACGGGTACTAGTCAGGTGAAATCACTCATTCTGATTGGATTATAAGAGCAGACTGTTTGCTATAAAAAGAGGGAAGTGCTTCTAATCATTGTGTTCTTGTTAGCAATGGTTACCTTTAAAGAAAGATGTGCATCCATCATCGCTTTGCATCAAAATGGCCTCACGTGCAAGGAAATTGCTGCAAAGAAGTTCTTGATGATCTGGAAAATTGTTATTTTGGGTGCAATGTTCAAGGAGAGAGGGTCAACTGCAGTGAAGAAGGCTTCAGGACATCCCAGAGTGTTCAGCAAGCGCTAGGACCATCTCATCCTGAGGAGGCGGTGTCGGAATCGTGTCACCACCAGTGCAGAGCTTGCTCAATATTGGCTGCAGGTTGGTGTGAGTGCATCTGCACGCACAGTGAGGTGAAAACTTTTGGGCAGTGACCTGGTGTCAAGAAGGGCAGCAAAGAAACTTCTCTCCAAGAAAGGACAGAATTAAATTAAGCAGTAAGTACAAGGATTGGACAGCAGAAGACTAGTGCAAAGATATTTTCTGTTTGGGACATCTGGAAAATCGATAGTCCGGTGAAGAAAAAGGGAATGCTACCATGAGTCCTGTGTCGTGCCAGCAGTGAAGCGTCCTGAGTCCATCCATGTGTGGGGTTTCTTATCCATCCAAGGGTGTGGGTGCTCTCACAATTCTGCCCAAAAACACTGCCATGGATAAAGAATGGCATCAAAACGTGTGGTCAATCCTCAAAAGATGAGTGGACAAGAAGCCCACAAATTGTGATCAACTCAGAGTCGAGGATTTGGCCCAGAATCTGAAATCCATCATGCCAGAGCGATTTGCAGTGGATATGAAGAACAAGGTTCAACACTGTAAATATTGACTTTTTGCATATATTGAATGTTGTTGTCAATAAAAGCCTTTAAAACGTATCATTGTTTTTCAGTATACCATAGAAATGTGAAAAAATGATCTACAAATATTTAAGCAGCAAACTTTGCAAAACACAAAATGTATGTCCCTGTCAATACTTTTGGCCATGGCTGTATTGGCTTTTGGACACTTTGAAAAGTCCATATTGGTTGAACCATTCTTTCTCCTATATTAACTGTACCACACATTCTGCTGGTTTTGTGTCATCCTTGCATGTCTATCAATAATGGCCTGTCCATATTGATGTTTTTAGGAAATACACTGATAGCTTCTTTTTGGTTGGTATACTAGCATCTGCACACATCAAATTTGAACTAAGTGGCTTCAGTTGGTTATTGTTTGTGGTAATCTAAGTATTTACAAATTATTCATTTTCGATATCAAGCATACATTGCTCACGTATGATTGTGCCATTGCATAATTAAAAAGGTTATACACATGAAAACTAGATTAATCAAAATTCAACTGAAACTTTTAAAGATTTCAGTGGACAGCAATTGTCAGGTCAGACTACTTATTTTCTATTGCTGTCTAGGCTGTTATTGGGTCATGAAATAAACCTTATTTTCCTGAGTAATTTTACATGGTATGGCTGTATGCTCTGGGTTTTGGGACCTCTTAAAAAATGTACATTTGCATAAGGCTTTATTTAATTGCCACACTGTATAATTAGACATAGTCATATCAAAGTTGGTGAATGTACTTTAAGGCACAGTAGTCATTTTATGTTAAATAATAACTGAGGCATTTATGTTCTATTTTTTTCCTATGCAGATCTTTATAGTTCATGCATTTATTTGATGTATTTAGTTTTAAGTGAAATCAGTAGATGTGCAGTTCTAGTCTGCATAAACAGCTCATTTATTGTGCCCATGAAATTAATTAGTAGTATGTATGCCACTGATCTGTTCAAGGTCTTAGTCCTGATGGAAGACAAAATACATTTCTGTTCTCTCAGTCTTGTGCAAATAATGTCTTTAGGGTTCCTGTGTAACCACAGTAACCCAGGGCCCCAGTGTAGGAGCTGTGTGTTGGCCTGGTGATTTGTGATTCATAAAAACACCGTGAACAGGAGGGGGAAATCTGAGAATTTTATGCTTTTTTTGTGTTCCTTCCTCTGGGCATTGCATTTCTCAGAGGAATATTTTATTGACAACACACACAGGTGCACTGCAAAGCATGCACAGTGCTCAGAAACATACTTGGGAATATCATTTTGAATTCTGTAACATCTTTATTTAGTCGTCTAATATAAAATTTAAATGGAGATCTAATATACAGTTTAAAAAAAATTGCATAATATAAAAGATCTGCTTGAAATACTGCTGTTGCTTTAAAGATTTAATTGGCATTTAGACTAAATAGATTTCACCCCTTGATGAAACTGTTGATCAGAGGCTGCAGTCAGGGCATTTATTCAACTTTGTTTATCACGCAATGTGCACACAAGATCGTTCGACATTCTCATGCCTGTAAACAGCTATTAAATATGCACATAATCACAGTGGATAACAATGGTGTTTCCCCCAAGGATCTCAGGTTTGCATTGAATTATAACATTTATTCTCCTGACAGATGTCCTTACCTACGGCAATATGCAGTAATTATATTGTAACGCTGATTATAAATGCTCTCAATGCCCTATGAGTTTCCAGAGTGGTAAAGAATTTTTGGTAATTTGTGTTACACCTAAACCTGGATTGATTTCCAAACACTCCATCTGTGCTCTTACTGTAGATTCAAAGGCAAGATGTTTACATCAAGCACAAGAGAGAGCATAATGTGCAGAAATTTAAGGAATATTCCTTGTTCATTACAAGTTAAGCTCAATCAACAGCATTTGTGACAATGTCGATTACCGCAAACATTTATATTGACTCGTCCCTCCCTAAAAACAACAACAAAAAACTGGTTTACAGTTAGGCACTTACAATAGAAGTGAATGGGGCCAATCCATAAGCCACAAGATGTAAACAATATGTGTTAACAATCTTTTAGTGTGATAAAATTCCATGCTTACCTCTTCTGTTACATCCAAATTTACAATTTTGATGCCATGACAATTTAATGCCATAAAAACCCTGTATGCCTAGTAAACAACAATTTAAATAACTTTACAGCTCGAATAAATACCCTTCAAAAATTGGCCCCATTAACTTCCATTACAAGTGCCTCACTGTGACTTCGATTTTTGTTTTTTGTAAAGAAAAGGGATTTTTTTTTTTAAAATAATTTTTAATGGTAATCAACATTATGCCACAAATGCTGTCAATTGTGCTTTACTTATATTGATAGGTTAGGTTACCCAAAAATTTAAATTGTCATAATTCACTCACTATCATGCTGTTTCAAGCATGTATGACTTTATTGTAAAAAAAAAAAAAAAAGACGATAAAGTACCATAAAAGAATAATATATGCAGTGTTACCTTTGTGTGAGCAACAAATTTTAAGTCAATATTTACTGAAAATCTTGTTTGACAGCCATTCACCTTCCACATTCATTGTGGAAAAGAGCAGCTTTGACATTCTGCTATTAATAAATAATTTTGTGTTCACAGAAGAAAGAAAGTCATGTTTCTAAATCAAGAGTGTGAATAAATAATTACAGAATTGTCATTTTTAGGTGAACGATCCCTTTACATGTTCGGTCGCAAATCCAGAGCTGCCACTTGGGGGCCCTATTTGCCAGGTTTTGTGTCTTGACTCTTTGTAATAATCAGTCGCACACACAAGAACACATTTTCCGAGGTGAGGCTGATTCAATACTCCACCAGCTGATTTATGCAGAACAATTCTCCACAGAAATGGCTGGAGCCAGGGAGAGGAGGGGGTAAAAACATCTCGAAAAAGACTGGTAAAAAAATAATTATCTCTGGTGTCACTGTAGCAACAATCTTTGAGGCCGACGTCAATGAAATATTGAACAGCACTATCACTTTGAATGTGATCTTATAGGGCTGGCGGTGGGTCATGCAGAGCCACGGGAGCGCGCTCAGAATGTTCCGGAAACAAGGGCGGAATGCAGAGCGGGGAGCGCACTACTGTCTGCAGTCATTTAATATGTCAAACAATCGGGCTTCTCCGCGTCTGCAAACCTGGCTTCTGCCAGTTTGGTTTTACGAAACGAATGTTTGAGAAACATACATAATTAATATCGTATTTAATTATTTCTCATTTATATACTGAATCCCATGATCTTCCACGTTTCATTGCGCGTTGCAATAGAAAAAGAGCGGGCATTATTTCTTTTTGCGTTGTTTTTCTACACACAGACACAAAATGAGTTTGTCATGGTCTCGTTGCCAAGTGCGAAAGCAGAATACGGCCAGTGGTTCTCATGTCTTGATTTCCTTGGGCTGGTGTATTATGGAGTTATATGTGTGCCACAATTCTGCGCGCAACAAAATTAAGTTTTAGCGCGCAAAATGATATTTTAAGAGCACAAGACATTTCTGTTCACTCAAAATTATATTTTAATTTCAGTTTTGCAAAGCAATTTATCTTATTGCAAACATTAATTCTCTTTGAGGAAGCAAAAATCTAATTTGCACTTGAATAAAATTTATTTGAACGTGAATTTCCACAGAATTCATTAGTAAACGAAGATCGCATCTGTAGCCTATGTTGTGGATGTTTATCGTGAGCAGTGACGTGCGGTGATGTCTTAAAGAGGCTAGGCACTGAGTTATGAAAGCCAGATTACCTGATTTATTGTTTAAGCTAATAATACGTAATAACAGTGAACGTTACGCACAAGCGCGGCATATCAAGAAATGTACAAATCAGGATGTATATATACAGAGTGTACTCTCTCTCTCTCTCACGCACACACACACACACACACACACACACACACACACACACACACACACACACACAAGCGTAAACAGTGAACATTACGCACAAGCGCGGCATATCAAGAGATGTACAAATCAGGATGTATATCGTGTATTCTCTCTCTCTCACGCACACACACACACAAGCGCACAGCCACATAGCCAATCTTTTCTTACATACCAATCAGTTTGAAATGATCGGATAAGTTTTGGGCCCTTTTGCTGTACTAGTCCATCTAAGGCTGGCGTAGACCTCCCTCTTGCAATTAACTCATATTTGGAATTAAAATCGAGCTTGGAAAAATTTCTTAATTCCGTGATTACGGCCGGTGCTGTCATTTTGATTTTGAATTTGGCTAGCTGTGGTGTAATGACGTTAGCTACGCAAATGTCCAGGAATATCTCGATTTTAATTGGTCCATGTCTGATACGTAACGGAGATGATTACGGGCATAACATATTTACGTCAAAAGGCACAGCAGATTTATGCTTTTTGCCGTACATGTTAAAGAATACAGGATCGAAGTGCGCATGCGCAACATGGGTTTTCCGCTTGTCGTCTGCAATGAATGGACCGTAAAAGCACTGCTTATTCTACCATTTGTTTTTAGTTGATTATGCGTAACTGCTACATTTGTCATCATAACGTCTAAACAATTGGAATAACACACATATTGCATATATAAATCACAAGAATAAAAAGTAAAAATATAAATACAAGTTTATTATTTAATAAACATTTTATTTTTGAATTTTGGCAGGGTAGGCAGTGCCTAGTTTGCCTACCCAGACCGCACGTCAGTGATCGTGAGTACGATTGCCAACCGTCCCATATAATACAGAACTGTCCTGTATTTGAGGCATGAAATCCATACAGTAAGCTATTTGTCCCTTATTTTAGCCTTCACCCAAACGGCTGAGAATGTTTCACAAACCAAGAAAAATTGACCTGAAAAAAACATCTTTTTGCTGTTAACACTTAATTAAATTAAATGTTACATGGAGGCCACATTTGACAGAAGTGGCCGGGGGAAAGATCAATGACAATCAGTGCATGTTTTCTGTCAGAAGCAGGAGAATTTTGCCAAGCATATGGCATTATAGTATAGCATTCAAATGCATGATAATTGTTTCTCACTGTTGTGATGCCAAAAACACCAGTTACATTACATTACATTGCAGACATTGCGTATGTCAGTGCTCATTCTGGAAGAGAGACTCTGCTAAATGACTGTGAGAAAAACAGCAGCACTTAAAGTACAAAATTTCAATACTGTACATGTTTAGTTGAAACAATGTGATTTTCTTAAATTTTTCTTGTGATAAACACTATTTACTGCCAAAACAACGACACTTGGCACCGTTAAACAAAGACACAGTTAAGCAGATTCTCTCCCATAAAATCCAATTAACAATAGTTAGTTCCGGTCCTCGAATCTGATTGGATGAGAGACGTTCCACGAGTACTGATGGTCTCACACCATCAGCACTGGGACGCTTCACTGTTTGTATCACTCCACTTGTTTTTGTGCCATTCTAATCTAAAGTGTAAGAGCAGTGTTAAGAGCTATCTGTCCTTTTACATTTAATATTGTGACATTACATATTTTAGCCAGCAGGTGGAAGAAAATGTTTTGTGTGTAATAAGAGCAAGTTGGTGATGTGAAGTGAGACAGCATCACTCAGTGTTCACATTTAACACCACCCCATGGTCGCTCATTTTACTACTACACTACTACTTTAAACTTACAAATTCAGCATTAAGGCTCATTACAGCTGAGACACACAATAGACTGATTAATTACACAAACTCAAGGCGTTTACCTCTTACTGGAGTTTCAACATTGGAGAGGACAAAATGGCAGGTGGAGGTTGTGGTTTCTATAGTAACAGAATTTTGTGGACCAGCTACTGTGAAATAGGGAGGAATGCCCCTGCTTGGATGGCTATTTTTTCCACTGAGAAAATAGAATTAATTTCACCAAAATTACATTATCTTCAGAAAGCTGTCTAACAGACTACAGCATCATCAACAGGTGCTCTCTCTCTCTCTCTCTCTCACACACACACGCACACACATATCGCACTCTTGCTCATATGATATTGCTTAATTATAATGCATAATGCATGAACACATATTTGCATCCATCCGCGCTGTTTTTCAAACGTTTTTCTATGTAAATCTATGTGGACCTCTCTAATCATTGCGCAGCATCTCATGCATCTCAGCTGAAAAAAATGTCCCGTATTTTGCTGGTAGAAAGTTGGCAACCCTAATCATGAGCAGGGGACACCTTTGTTTGCATTTTGCTTTGCACTTTACATTATTATATTTAGTCATTTAGTAGACACTTTTATCGAAAGTGACTTACAAAATGAGGAACATAAACAATTCGTCATACAAAAGCCAAAAATATCTGCATCAAGTTCTAATTGCTGCTGGAGTAGTACAGAAGATAGAGCAGAAGAAAGTCACAGAAGAAAGAAACTGCTTTTATTTCATATCTATCTATCTATCTATCTATCTATCTATCTATCTATCTATCTATCTATCTATCTATCTGTCTGTCTGTCTGTCTGTCTGTCTGTCTGTCTGTCTGTCTGTCTGTCTGTCTGTCTGTCTGTGTAAATATAGAACCCAAGTGGTCTTAACAGATCGGGTGGGGGTAGGAAGCACATTTCACCACTGAGGAGCAGAGAATGTGTATGATCTGGATAGGGACTTTGTGGCTTGTTGCAATGGAACCACCAGGCGTCGCTCATTCTTTGATCACAGGGAGCGAGAGGGGACATAGACCTGGAAGAGTGAGTTGAAGTAAGAGGGTGTTGTTCCATCGTCTGTCCTGAAGGCCAAAGTCAAAGCCTTAAATATGAGACGGGCAGCTACAGGTGCCTAGTGAACTGAGATCAAGAGGGGGGTTACGTGGGCCCTCTTTGGCCCTCTTTCGATTTAATTAGAAAGGAGCATGAACTGTGGAGCGATGCAAATGCATGTTTGGAAGCACTAGAAAATATTTACATTTATTCATTTAGCAGATGCTTTTATCCAAAGCGCCTTACAAAATGAGGAAGGATACAACACAAGCGATTCATCCTAAAAAGACTACATTACAAAGTTTAATTTGCATAAAAAAATAACTATCTAAAACAGATATTAGATTGCAACAAGAATTTATATTAAATTTTTAATTGCCGCCGACTGTAACTCATTGCACTGATAACTGCTGCAAGGAACACACATAATAACGTTAAAAATAACAAACTCCAGCACTGGATCGACACTTATTATAACACATTAACGAAATACAAACTCCTGCTCGTGAATGGAGATGTTTCTGTTGCATTAGACACTTGGTCGGAAAAATGGTCGAAACAAAATCGGCAAAGGCAAAAAGTGGTAGGGACTTGTCCCAACCTATGCTTGGTGACAAAAGATGCATACAGATGATTGTTTTTGAGGTTACAGATTTATGTCAGCCACAGTGCCAATGATCAAGTGATGGAGAAAGGACCTCTGTCAAAACAAACCTAGATGGGACTTGTGACAAAAATAAAGTACTTAGCATGTCAAATCTTAACTATCACCTATAAGCAAAACATGACATATGGCACTGATGAGGGACCACTGCACAGCTTGCTGGAGTTCTCCCATCAAAGTTTATATAATTTTAACTTTGTATCCATTGCCGCTGAGCTTTCGAAGCATCAGGTAATTATTACCAGACAATTCGGAAGGTGGTTTGTCCCCCGGCAGCATTTATGGGAGGAGCACATGTAAACACATTCAGCGAGATTGCGATATAAACATGGAGACGGTGTAGTGCATCTTCATAGAGTAACACCACTCTGCCATATTTTATTATTATTATTTTGTATTATTATAATAATTATTATATTCTTTTTCAAGCAAAATAGTTTTTGAGCAGCTTATGGGTGGGTATGGTAGAATTTTTAGCTTAAAGCAAATAATCTTCGGACTCCATTGGACTCACCAAATTTAAACATGGAATGGGTGATTTACACCAAAGTGTTTTAGACAATTGTTTACCTGCTATAATCCTGCAGCTTATCATAGAGACAAATAATTTGTTTTGGAAATTGCATTCAATATCCTCAAAGTTTTAAGACACTTCTGTATGATAGTGACAATACCAACTATGTTATACAATATGAGACCATCCTCTCTCTATTAAGACACTCTTAGCAGAAGGTGAAAAATAACTTCTTTGTTTTGTAATGCACCTAATATTACAGCAATACATTATGATGCTAGTGGATCTTTATCAGCTGCATTTAACAAGCGTTTTTCTCTTAGTGAAACTGAGCATATGACACACTTTACTTTGGCCAACACTTATGTAGGTCGAATGAGTTTAGGCGTCCTTGGGTGTCTGTCTCCATGCGCTCAGAAGAACAAAACATGAGGTCTCCTTGACTCTTTCCCTTCCTGTATATTTTATAACAGCAACTTTTCTGTAATTCACCATCCTCTCTGCATCTATGGAAATTATCTCACCTACCTGCACAGTCAGTTACATATCAACAGGTACACTACATGGCCAAAAGGATGTAGACACCCCCTTCTAAACCATTGTTTCATCCACACCCATTACTAACTGTTGCATAAAATCATTCCATGCAATTTACTTTTTTAATATTAATGAAATTGTTTTTTTGTTTAAAAGATGCTTTTTATCTAGTGGCACTGTTATATTAATACAGGGACAGTCATCATGGAGAAACCAGAGGCTAAGTACCTTGCTCAAGGGCACAATACTCATAGGTTACTCTTTGCAGAATTTGAATAAATTACTGTTTGGTTCACATTTACATAATTTTGCCACACAATACATGATGTGTCAATCTCAATATAGTGAATGTACAATTAAACACAAAATGACTAACACTGGTCATACAAATCTGCATTTGAATGTATCCTATTTTTGTTTTAAACCACTATCTTTTTGTTTGCAACTATTCTGCAGGAAAAGACTCTCCTCTTCTTAGTGTTTTGGTATGTTGTTTGGTGACTAGGTTAGGCTGAACAGACATCTTTTCAATACATGTACAGTGTGTGGGCGGCCTTGCGTTCGATATCTCCTGACCACCCCTGCATCTCTTTGCAAAGGTTACAGCGCAATCTCTCCACAAATTGATTAAAGGAAAGTCTCACTCAGTCGCAGCAGATCAAAAATCCAGCAGCCATCAATAGGAAAGAGGCAGCCAGGTAAGCTAATATTCTCCTCATTCAGTGCAGTAGCAGTGCTTTGAATACAGCAAGCATGGCCTTTTCCATTTTCCTTGCCTACTTCTTAACACCCTGCTGGTTTCCCCCTCTGTTTCTCAGCTATTCAATGTCAATCCTTTGCTTCTGCTTTCTTCACTACACTTGACTGCTATTGCAAAAATGCAGTGTAACAGGTCTAGCAGCTGTTGCTTTGAATCTTTTATGCTTTAAAAACATGATTTAGATCCAACTTAGGATGTATTGATGTATGTTGTGATATTATTAATAATCATATTGATATTGTATTTTTGGAAAAGGAAAATTTTACCAGATATCCTTTAGTCAGGATAAGAAAAAATTAAGAAGATATTCAGACAATTAACTTTAACCTAAACATTAACATTAACATTAACAGAAAATGCATTAGGTACCATGAACTAACAATAAATAATACATATTTTTACAGCATTTATTAATCTTTGTTATGATCAATTTATAAACACTGTTGTTCATTCTTAATACATTTTAGTTCATAGTGCATCAAAGGATAGGTTCACCCAAAAATACTTTACTCACCCTCATAACATTCTAAATGCATATGACTTTCTTTTTTATGTGGAACACAAAGGAGATTTTTAAATGAATATCCTTGTCAATGCAATGGCAGTTGATATTGACTCGCTTTAAAGTTTCAAAAAGCACCTAAAATATATATGAAAAGAAGTTCCATGTGACCTGTGCGTCTTATTCCATGTCCTCTGAAGGTATTTGATAGTTTTTTGTGAGAAACAACTCAGAATGATGTAGATTAACTAATGTTAACATATACATGTTTTAATAAAAAGAAATGGTTGAAATGAACATTAAAAAAGCTGTAAATATTGTTCATTGTTAGTGTTAAATACTGTGTTATCTTACATTAACAACATTAATCTAAAGTGGGATTGACTATTCAAATAAACTGCAGTATGCTTTAATATTTTTTTTCCAACACCTTGGACAACCCCAGTCACACAATTGTTCCAGTGCACTGAAACGTTCTCCTTAAAAATTCCCAGACTGCATCGTATAAACCATGGAACAACGTTGCTCACTCTGTTCCCTTAACGGAAATGTCGCCAGGTCTTCTGAAGTCTTTGAAGTCGTTTGAGGATGAGTGCAATTGTAAATATATGATGTCAAAGCCTTATTTTCTCTTTAAAAGGAATTATCTTTCATTAATAACGTTCTTAAAAGAAAAGAAATCTTTTAAATATTACAGATGTTAAAGCTGCACTATGTAAGATTTTTTTAATTATATGTAATTTGAGCTGTCGGGTCGGATTTGACACGAAATTGCTGGCTTATGTCGTTAATCCTTACGTCATTATGTCATGTCTGTAAACACAGGAAATAAGTACCGACCGTCACGTGTTCCGGCTGGAGAAACTACGCTGTTCAGTTCAATCAGTCACACTCGCACAGGTAACAGCATTGCTGCAGTCTGCATGGATGTTTATCTGTTATCAGTTTGGCAAAGTTGTTTACCTGCAATAATGCTTGGATATGTTGTCTGGTAGGGTTGTTGAAGCTTAAAATTGGTTGTCATGCTTTTATGAGTTGAACATTAGGCCTTCTTATGTGTTAACCGGTCGTGATGTATCTTAAATTGTCGGGTAAAGTGACTGTGACATGTTTATGAGTGACTTCGGAAATCGACTTCTTGAAATTGTTATATTGCATATTTAAGCGTATTATTTTCATATTTAATTAAATTCATCCTCATAATTACTAAATCCTTGTTTTTTTGTTTTTTGTTTATGGTGTTACTGTGAGTATTGCATAGACATACTATTGTAGTATTACGGTTCACATGCATTGTCAACTGAGGCTGTACAATATAATGTAAAAATAATAAGTGTTCTAC
This sequence comes from Xyrauchen texanus, assembly GCF_025860055.1. Lineage (NCBI taxonomy): Eukaryota > Metazoa > Chordata > Actinopteri > Cypriniformes > Catostomidae > Xyrauchen > Xyrauchen texanus. The sequence continues at coordinate 17,153,751 of NC_068295.1, read as the reverse complement.
TGAACTCGTGTCAGCCATAACACGAGTTTCACCTCTTACATTTTTAAGTGTAATACAGTACAAACATTAATAGTTGATAAAACACTTTTCAAATATACTGGTAACTTGTGAGTCCCTTGTTTTCAGTGTAAAGGCCCTTTGAATGCATTGTCAGAAAAGCAGTATAAGAGTAAAATTAATAAATTCAAAATTTGTACATAGGAGTGTTTTTTTTATCTTCATCAAAGCCAGTAATATTTTTTAATTGTATAACAGAATGTCAACACGAAAATAACACATTATGACTCTGGCTCTGAATATCTCCCAGTCATGGTCACACACAGTTCAAATCATGAGATTCATCCGCCAGAATAGCAGTGCTGAAACACGATTTACGTAAAGTGTTCTTCCGTAAATTGCTTGCAATTTTTACTTTCTACCACAGATGTCTCTAGAGAGCACAAAGTTACGTTTCGCAGCTTTAAAAATAAAAGAAATACACTCCTTTGTATATTTATTTTTCATTTACAACGTCTAAAACGAAAATGTAATTTAGTTTCATACAAAGCAATGTTGCTGATTAATACAGTACCAGTTGCATTTAAAAGTGCAACCTCATAATCGTTTTGCAGGCGATTGAGTCATAAGTGTCCCAGTGCTTAGTGGATGAACACCCTTGTCAGTGCTCGAATTTGCATTCACGATCTGCTAATTCACGACATTGGGAGCAAGGGAGCTGATTGAGACACACAGTGTATGCGCTTTATGCTACAAAGTGAATTAGCACTCTGCTCTCTGTCATCTGCAACAAACAAAGCACAGAATGCTCATGATGGTGTTTTCTGTGTTTGAGCCAAGGATCTCTAAAAGGTATGAGTAGCAGGTGTCGATACAACACCGGCTCAACAAATTCACTTTGAAGAGCACAACACATGCAAACTATATATTCATCTCATTAAATCACTGCCATTGCAGTTCAATCACACTAGGACCTAATCTGATTTTATTTTGTATGGCATTTGTACATCAGATGGTATCGGTTTTTGGTATCAGGATTTTTATGAGCACAAGAACAAGTACATGAGCTCAACATCGGACCCGATTCCTGTACTAGTATTGGTATTAGGATGTCCCTAAAAATAATGGAAGGAATATGTGAAAGCTTCTGGTGAAAGTGTCAGAGGTTGTATAAGCAGCAGTAAAGGGAGGACACAAGACCCTGCTCTGCTTTGCTTGTGTGGCAGTGGTAAGAATGACATAAATGGAGCTTTCAGCTCAGGGACTGGTAACAGATGGTCTTGGAAAATGAGGTTCTTCTCAGCAGTGCTGACGTGCACTCCCAGGCCCCCAACTCCCTCCATCTCTCTCGATTTCTCTCTTTTTGCTTGCTCCCTTTCTATGTCTTTCCAAACTCTTGCTCTTGCCCCTTTCCTCCCTTATGATTTTGCAAAGGTGCAAAAGCCAGAGAGCTCATAGGAGTAGTCCTAATTTGATTGCTCTATCCATGCCAAAAGAGGTGAAAAGAGGTGCACAGGGGGTGGAGAGAAGACAAAAAAAAGGAAGATAAGATGTGGAAAAGAGAAAGAGAAAAATGAGGAGAGGAGCTCCTAATGAGATCTACTGTCTGCTTAAAATTTCTTGCTCTTGATACCAAGTCTCATTTTATAAACCGTATTGTGCTTTTGTAACCAGATTTGAATTCAGGCTGATTGCTCTGTGAATTCGGCAACAGTAGATTAAATGTTCTGCTGCGGAAATCGGTTTGTCCTTACCTAATTGTGAATCAGTTCCCCCAGTGGCTGAAGCTGAAAGTGTTGTTGAAAATATGGCTAAATGCAAACTCCAGATTCCTGGTGAAATATCCACAGACTGGTGCCAAATGTGAGTTAATAAGTATAAGTTATGTAATTAATTCAGTAAAATGTATATTTTATAAACTCTACCCCAAACCCCAACCCTAAACCTAACCATCAGTTGAGTAAAAATTAAAATTTGAGCACAAATACAACCTCCAAATCATGCTCACATTTGGTGGTGGTGTAGTGGTCTAAACCACATAACTGGTAAACTGGTAATCAGAAGATCGCTGGTTTGATCCCCACAGCCTGTCCTTGAGCAAGGCACTTAACTCCAAGTTGCTCCGGGGGGATTGTCCCTGTAATAAGTGCACTGTAAGTCGCTTTGGATAAAAGTGTCTGCCAAATGCATAAATGTAAAAATGTCAAATGTAATCACCCTTGAATTGATGCAAAAATTTGAAAAAAAAGTATGGTGTTTGTCAGTAATTTGGCTGAAAGGGATTATTTTCAGGGAATAACATGGCGATTTCCTTTGTGATCATGTTGTTTGAATTTGGGGTCCATATTTGGCATCCAGTACAACTGTCTTGTGTCAACTATGAAGCTTTGTTTAAGTGCCAAAGTGTTTCTCTTTTAATAAGACTAGGTAAACATTTATTCAGATTAGGCTACAGTAATACTTTCCTGTCTAGTCTTCTCATAAAAACTATAAGTAGGCATCAAACTATTAATGAGTACACACATAACACATAGGTCTATTGTAAATCCCTTTCCTGGTTCATGCAGTTTTTTAATCTTATCCAGTTTTTTTTTTTTTATACCTGTGTGAGCTTAAATCAATATATAGCTGACATCCTACTAAAGTATGAAATTCAAATTAGGTCCTCATAATCTTCTGACACTAGTCTTCTTGCTGTATCTGAAATTCAATAGAAATAGAAAAAATGAGAGCGAGAGAGAGAGAAGAGGTAAGTTAAAGGTAAAAGATATAGTTGCAGGTTTATTATGCATGGTTGAGGGGTCTAGCTGGCCAGCTCCGTCACCTGGGTCCTGGCTGCCATTCTGGCGGTTCCAGACGCTGTTAGCAGATGGCAGGGCTGTGCCTGCCCTTCTCTAGGGGCATCTGCAGATAGAAAGAGAAACTGAGATGAATATTTTGCCTCTGTACCTTTGTTACGAACAAGGGACATCCCCTTGCCAAGGACAATGTCAATATAAATGTGTCCAGATTTGTTGAAATGCAAAAAACTCTTGGTATTTGTCCAGAAAGAGCAACAAGATTTCATCTTTTATTCAGTGCCACCTCTTCACGTTGGACACAAAGTCAGATCCAGGTTATGCTGCTTAATAACATGGCTTAGCTTGTATCTCTCCCACTGTTGAGGATTGGTGGTGGTAATTACCGTGCTACCTTATGCCAAAACAAACATCTTCCTGATGTAACAGGAGGGTTATGATCACACAGGAACGTTCCAGTACCCTAACATCAGCACCATTATGCTGAGTTACTGATAAGCTCCATCTATCATCAGTCATTTTTGCATCAGTTCAGGTGTGTTTACCTATTTACAAATAGCGTGTTGCATCAGCAGCGTGGATTCTTGTCCTGCATTGAAACCAGGAAGTTATCGCATTTGCATAATCAGCAACAAGCAGGATTAAGAGATTCTTTTTCCCCTCTAAGATTACATTTGAATTACATTGGATTTGGGGGTGCAGTTTATAAAATATAAATTTTTCTTTAGTGTATTACATAATTTACAACTAAAATAACATGCTTTACAACTCACTTTTGGCACACCTCTGTTGGCACAGAAGCCCACATGTGCCTTTATGTTATACAACACTTTCCACTTTGGCCATTTGGGGCAGTGTTTAGTGTTAGAATTTTGTAAGCACAGGCGGAGTTTAGCTCAAAAGAGTTTCCGAATTCACAGTAAGATCTGGGTTCATGAACTTAACAGTTTAAATGAGAAGTCTGGACAGATGGAATGCATTTGATGGAAATATCACCATGCAGTTAATCAGTAGTATCCTTTGGTCTCAGAATTGATGACTTATTGATTTTGATGGTTCTCATTATGATTTATTATTATATAATGATTTAAATAATTTACGACAGACATTCTTTGCTTTCTAAATGCTCTTAGCCATATTTACAGTGGGGTTCAAAGTAGGGCTGGGAGTCAATCCCTAAAAGATGTGACATAAGGGGTGTGACATAATCTTTTGTCATCAGTACTATCAATCATAAATAGTGTGAAGTATGCTTGATATTGCACTGTTTATTGTAAGATTTCACTTTGATTTAATTGAAAACCTGGAATGGGAGCCCTAGTTCAAGAGTCCACGTGTGAAAATACTTATGTTTCTTATTTTCCTCATCTGCTACACTTTTTTAACCTGATGATTCATTTTATCCCCGTATGACTTGTGAATGTTCCAAAAATGTTCCAACAGAAAATCTGATCCTTTGTTCAAGGGAGGTCAATGTCATAAATTATCTTAGTTGAAAAGGGACCTAAAAAATAGTGTAATATCTTAAATATAAATCTTTTTTTTTTCCCTTACGTTTCAAAATCCAAAAACTTTGTTTATTTCCAGTTTTAAATTATATTTTGAATCCCAGATTTTCAATGTGGACTGCAGTGTCTTTCTAAGATGATAAATCTTTCCCTCCATCAACTTGTAGAGCAAAAGATGTGTTTTTCCATTTGGAAAACATTTGTCTTGCTGTTCTAAGCAGCAGTCTGTTGTATCAGTATCACTATCCCTGCATTGTGTCAGTTGCTAGGTACTAATATGTAAAATGTGTTGCTTTTAACTCCCCTCAGGACTTGGCAAATGATTTGCTTCTGAGGCCACACAGGGTTGCTAGAACTCTAATCATGTGCACCGAATCCCAAGCTTGGCTCACTCTGCGATTCTTCCCAAACATAGAGAAAAAATCATTAGGCATGAAGAAAACAACCCGAATATCCCCCACAGACCCTGTCAAATCTCTTACTCCGAGTGGGTACATATGTGGATATTGCTACAAAGCAGCTGCAATGCTCCTGGTCAACAGATCATTACTATCTCTCTCTCTCTCTCTCTCTCTCTCTCTCTCTCTCTCTCTCTCTCTCTCTCTGTGTTTTGAAATTAATGTCTGAGTGGATGTCTTTCTATCATGCATTTCATTTTATTCTTTCCTTTAAATTTTCTCATTTCAGTTCTGTTACGTTGCTTGTTTGTTTGCGTCTCACCCAGTTGATTGTGCAGGAAATCAGTATGAATGAGATCGCAGCATGCAGCAGACCAGAAGCATCTGCACTGTAAAGGGCTCTCCTTGCTCCCTGCTCAAATGTCCCTGTTGTTTTCATGCAGAGAGAAGGAGTGAGTGAGGAGTTGTGGCTTCAGCAGGCCACCAGATGTTCAGTTCACTGAAGAAGGGGAAGCTACGGGGCTAGACTGAGAAACAAGCTCTGGTGCTCCGACTGGAATGACAAATTTGATGAGTGCCCACAATTTGTTAAACAGATTGCAGAGTGGTAGCATTATACAATCGGGGGATCATTGGGGTCTCTCTTCCCTCCATCAAAGACATTTACAAAAAACACTGCGTCCGCAAAGCAACCAGCATTGTGGATGATCCCACACACCCCTCACAAACTCTTCATCCTCCTGCCGCCTGGCAAGAGGTACCGAAGCATTCAGGCCCTCACAGCCAGACTGTGTAACAGCTTCTTCCCCCAAGCCATCAGACTCCTCAATACTCAGAGACTGGACTGACACACACACACATGACCTGAGTTGCACTTTAATTATTGTTACTTTATACCTGTCTGCTTCCTCAATAACTGCTATGTGCATGGAACACTATCTCATAGTATGTTATGTTTACTTTTGGCATTTTTTAGAAACGGTCATCTTTTTGTACTACTGTCTCTCACTGTGCCTATTGTCCTTTTAAAAGTACTGTCCTGTACTTTTTGCACGCGCACTTTATATAGGTATTTTATTTAGTCTGTGTAGTCTCATGTGGATCTGTGTTTGTCCTATGTTGTTTTATGTAGTACCATGTTCCTGGAGGAACGTTGTCTCGTTTCACCGTGTACTGTACTAACTGTATATGGTTAAACGAAACCACTTGACTTGACAATAGCATGATTGGCCACTGTGCAGGCTGATTTTGGAATGGACTGGTCCAAGAACAAGTTTTGTGTTCACTGTCATTATAGGAAAAACAATGACTGGCTTACATGAAGCTGGTCTCAAACCAGTCTGAAAGAGCTTTCAAATGCATCTGTCGTTGGATGTATTTGGTTCTTTTATCTAAACTAGGGATGTCATTATCACACAGGCTGACACCTCGTTAGTCTGTCACTTACCTGCAGCGGATTATCTCCTGGCTAATCAGAGGCTTGGGACTGATTGAAAATTATTCAATCAGATGTCTGGTTTAACCCATCTTCATTCACCCAGGGCAGGACTGCATAATGTTCAGCTTCATGTACAAATACAAATTGCTCAAAGTGATTTTGAACAGCATGGCTTTGAAACTCAGTCCTCTAAATAAACTTGAAAAAGCACCCTAGTATCAATACATCCTCTCCTCATTAAGTTTGTTTCCGGTTCTGTTAGGAACCCTACTGTGGAGGGTATTAATTTGAACATTTTGCTTATGTGGTTGTTCCATGTCAAATGGAATATTTTGTAGAGGGCGGTCAAAGTGACAATATTCGCCTATAATTTTTTAGCAAAACTACAGGTAAAAAAAATAACATTAGAAATTTGCCAGATTCATTATTTTATTTGAACTCAGAGATGGGTATGTTAATGACTAAAATCAGTTCACTTCAGCACCCCTTGTTGCATTACATGCCAATGGGGTGAGTCCAAATTTGGATAAGTCCAGAAGTATTAAAGATATCTTAATATCTATAAAGGATTAGTTCTCACAAAAACAAATAAAAAAAATAAATTAAAAAAGAAAGAAAGTCATGTGGGGTTATAACAACACATGGTGAGCAAACATTGAATGTGTATACATGTTCTTACACAAATTATGATTAAAAAGCCGTGAACGTGTGCGGTCATGTAAACTGCATTCCTTTATCAGCGTAAAGGCCATAAACAGCTTATGAATAACCCGGTCGGCATGAGTAAATTTTTGTACCTTATGCCGATTTCATGTGCCATGTAAACACCTTACATGGTGTTCTTACCTGCTCGTCCACGTGTTGAGCACATGCCACTTCACAGATTTATTGCCTTGTCAGATTTTTAAATAAGATGATTTTAGAGAGTAATCTGTGTATTGGTGTGCATGTAAATGGGTTCAGTGACCATGTACTTAAGAAAGAGGGTTATTCCAAGGTTTTTGCAGAAAATGGCATTCTGAAACATCATGTTAACGAGAACACTGATTTTCTTACGCTGTTTAAGGTATTAGGAGAAAGCGGTTTAACACACCTAGGTTTCTTCCGAAGAAAGTTGTGGCCATATAAACACATACGCTAACAGGTTTTTGAATACTGTGCATGTGTGTGGAACAGACTGAATAACAAACGTCATAGGATGGAGCCCAACAACAAGTCAACAAAGAAATTCGGAGAGTAGTTGGAAAAGCACATACACTATAAACTATACCCATTTATTAACACCACTGTAAAATAATGACAGTCCTTCACATTTGCATATATGCACTGGTACATTGAGGGAATCCTGGAGTTTGTACTTAAAGGGAAAACCCACAATTGAAGCGCAAACCCGCTGCAGATCACAATAGAAAGGTAAGGAAACAAGCACAGCAACAACTCTGGAATATCTGGAAATAAAGCGAAGTAAAAGAGAATAAAATAGTGTAGTCTTCTTTGGATACCATGTTTATTATTTACACAAGCATCACAGGGAAAGAGTATGCTGCTTATCCAATACATGTAAACAAGAACACTGCTTTCTCGCAATAATCCACTTTCTGGTGTCCATATAAACATGAACTATCCTTTTAAGATATTGTTGCATCTTTGTTACATTTTCAATGGTTGAAAAACAGATTTGAGTCACATGGTGAAGCAACCATTTACATTAATACAAAACAAATATCTAAAGTTCAAATAATTTTGAAACTAGAAATTTACTTTAATTTTCGAGAGACCAAAAATGCACTTTTATTAAGAATAAGAAACACATGTAGCTCTTCTTTTAGTGCAATCGTCATAATGGATTTATTTGTCAAGTTTGTGATACATTTTCCACAGAAGGTAAGCTCTTACAAACAACTTATAGTAAACTAACAATAAGTGGCACCAAAAAAACACTTGTTCTGTTGACAAAGGATAAATCTTTTTCATTTGAAAGTCACAAGACTGTGTATGTATTCTCATTTGTTTATAGGAACTGAATAATCTTGAATCATTCTATGATCTAGTAATACAAAATAGTCTCGTAATGAGGCCATAAGATGATGCATCTTTGTAATTTAACCAATTTTACCAATGTTTGGCGCAAGATGTACTCAATGAGCATGAATACATTTTAATTTACTGCTTTGATTTTGCTTTACATTTTCATTCAGAAATGTTGTCAAGAGTAGTCATAAGACTACATCTGTAGTTTAATGTAATTTACAAACATGTTATGACTCTGCATATAGAAAGACCATGGCCAAATTGCTGTTCATGTGTTTTACTGTGCATGGTCATCTCTGCAGGCCTAGGCCCATGCATTCCAGGGATCCATTTCAACATTAGGCTGTGTGACTGAGAGTATAGCCTGGTGTTCATAACATCAGGCAGGTGTCATTACCACACTTCATTTGTAAGGTAAGTGACTATAGGCTGTGACAGTGGTGGAATTAGTTATGCGCTCCCACTGTCATTTTTATCAACGGGGCCTGCAGGGAGGATGTGATAAAATGGATATTCCTCCTTCTGCATTAATACCTTCTGCCCCACTTTCAATTCCATTTACTTACCCAAGCACAGAATGAGAAATTTTACAATCGATTGCCAACAGGAGAGGCAGATTCTTGCGTTAATGTTTTTATTTCAGTGATGGAAAACCTTACATATTCTGTCTATAGGATATAAAACAAAAAATAATGTCTCTTATTATATTACAAATGTAAGTTTCTTATTGTAAGGAATAAAGGATAGTCTACACTGCAAAAAATAAGAATATTATTATTAATAATAATTGTAATCATTATTTTGTCTTGTTTTTTAGTGAAATTACTTCCTTTGAACAAGCTACATTTATTTGAGAAGCAAAATTGCATAATATATTAAGACTTGTTTTCAGAGTATATATATATATATATATATATATATATATATATATATATATAGCATCTTGAATTGAACTTACCCCATTGGCAATACAAAAAAAAAAAAAAGAATATCTAAATTAAGTGAGGTTTATGCTTAAAAAACAAATTGCCAATGTGATAGAACACTTAAAACACTTCATTTTTTTTTATATATATATATGAATTTGAAATGTTTAAAAAAATATATATATATCATTACCTTTTACATTTCACCATGTTTACCCCTAAAAGTGAGATTCACTATGAAGGAATCGTTCATTTTCAAATATTCAAATATTTCTCCTCTCATGTTATATGTGTTTGGGGATTATAAAGAAAACTGAGTGATGCCACTGCTTTAGTGCTATAAGCCAATGATGCTTAGTTACAAGCTGGGTGGGAGAAGCAAATCAATAGTCATTGACCCTACATCTGCTTTTCTGCTGGTTTGACTGACCAATAAACAACATAAGCCATATTGTGCTGAAATGGAGTTTCACAAATTGACAATTTCTCCTCCACCAATTCATTAAAATCACATTTATTAATTAAATAATTACAGTTAAAGGCAGTTTAATCAAATAATGTGCACTTCTGAAACATGTTTGTAACATTATTAATGCTTATTAAAAGGCATCTAATGTGCACTGAGGCACACTAATGTTAAAGTGAAGTTCACGTCAGAGTGCAGTTATAAATGAATTAAATGGTGAAAAGCACTGTTTAAATATGCATGCAATTTGAAGATAGATACATAGGAGGTCAAACTCTTGACTACTTACCGTTCAATTATTCATGTTGAAATGTTAAATACATTGCTGCCCATATTTACCTGCACAGTCTCCTTGAACACTGTCCACCCAGGTTGGGACTAGATCATCAGAAAAGCTGTGGATGGAAAGCTTTTGGGATTTAAACCAGAGACTCTGGTCTTATAAATCTCTGCCATAAGCATTGCAATATTCAACATTTATGCGGCTCTAATTTATTAGCTGGGAACAGCACAGGTCACTCATATTTCTTCAGCAGCATCAGAGGAGCTTGGGGTCTTCACAATGAGAGTCTATGCCTCACAGGAAGCACAACACCAGTTTTCAACTATTGGCTACATCATTTTGATATTCCACATTAATGAAACTTAAAGTTTGACCTAAAAAGGAATGAGTGCCAATAAAGACTCAAGGACTTGAAACGTCTGTTCCTCACACAAAGCTATCATGTGACTTCAGAACACTTTAAATGCTTTAGGACTGCTCTTATGGTGCTTTTGCTTTGGTCCACATTCAGGGCTTGACAGGACCGATTGGGCCGCGATAAGCTAAAATGAGCCGCCGTGTAATGCAGAACGGACCACAAAATGCAAACCGAACACCTTTTATTGGCCATGAATGGCAGCTAATTGTTGCAGCATAAACGTCTCAGAGCAAAACTTCCCCACTTGTATAAGTTCAACAGAAGTGCAGCAAAACCTAGTTGTGACAAAAGTGCACCTTGTACATTCTTAATGGATCTAAAAATGTATGCATGATTTAGTGCCTGCAGGCATTACTAATTCAGGCACAACAACTGACGCTTTAACTCCCCGTGGAGAGCCTGTTCGTACTGCATGAGTTTCTTCCAGAAAAAAAAAGAAATCTGAGCTGGAAAAAAATCTTAGTCATTAAAGAAATCACAGTGCACAATGAATGCAATGATTAGTGATATTATCATCCAGCACAATGACAGTTGGTCTAATGCACAGCCACATCTTGCAGTGTATATCCAGAGAGGACTGTAGGTGTCACTCCTGACATGGAATGGGGGCCGAGGCTGTTCAGTAGGAGCTGTCATTCCAAGCCAGTGAGCTCTGTCTTGCTGAAGAGAGCCCCAGTCAGATGTTCACTATGCATGCAGCATTGTCTGCCTGCCTGTTCGATAGGGCTGGCAGCAAAAGGTGACATCTGGTGACTAATGTGCTCCCATGTTCCCCCTCTTCTCTGGGCGGCAGATGCTCTGCACAGTCAGATAGGAAGAGGTGGTGGGGGAGTGGGGTGAACTTGAGATGGACAGGCAGTGTGTGTGTGTGTGTGTGTGTGTGTGTGTGTGTGTGTGTGTGTGTGTGTGTGTGTGTGTGTGTGAGATAAATGCAATTTTTGTAGTGCTTTTTTGTTGCTGATCTGGTATTATTTTGAGACATAGGTGGCTGCTTCAAAAAGAGAGGAAATAAACAATTAGCTTGTCAAAACCTGTTACATCTAATATGGTTCAAATATTTTGATTGACAAGTTGTACATTAATAACCAAACCAAGAACACTAATAATACAAAGACTAATTAAAATCAGTATTTGATTATGTCTTAGTACTGAATGACATGATTTGACACATTTACTAAACTGAAACAATTTGACTGTGAGATGGTTACTTCTTAAAATAAACATACAAATGTGCATTGGTCCCAAAAGAATTTGAACATGTAAGCCACACTTAGGGATGTATGAATGTCATGCAGATAACAAAATATATAACCAAGTAATATTTATTTGATAGAAAGATAGCACAAACACACATTATCAAAAGCAAGTTGCCTCCGTGTCTGAGACCATCAATCCACACATCTTATCACACAGCCTATTAAGCGCGTTACCGCAGAGACCTAGAACTTGTGTAGGCTCACGCCATTCTCTGTGGCATCCACGCACAACACACACCACACTGAGAGTGAGAACCACATTATAGCAACCACGAGGAGGTTAACTCAACAAGGCTCTACCCACCCTATCAACTGGGCCAATTTTTTGCTTAGGAAGCCTGACTAGAGTCACTCAGCACACCCTGGATTTGAACTTGCGACTCCAGATGTGGTAGTCAGCATATTTACTTGCTGAGCTACCCAGGCCCCTAATGTTTTATTTTGAATGCATCAAAGAGATAATGCAACACATCAGGACAAACCTAGAACTTTCACACTGAAATTTTATAGATGCAATTGGCTGTCAAACACATATATGAGCTACACATAACACATATGATATACTGTACATAAGACACACATAAGATACAGATAAGTATTTTCTCAGGCAATTATTGAGTCTAAATAGGTGCACAACTTACATAATTTCATCATACTGTTCATGTTATGTACTTACTATAGTTTACTTCAATGCTGTTTCTTCATCAAAAAGCAATGTCAAATTTAAATTAAGTCAATCACTGAAACAACAGTGCCACCTTGAGTAAAAAAATGGCATGTATAATATTTATGTGTACACACATATAGGATACTGATAATTCACCATTGTTGCACAGAAAATCAATGTGATATACTATTTGATTGTATGAATATAGTACTAATTTATTTTGTAATAAACAAAGAAATAAATATATTGTGATAGTAAACTTATTTAGGTAGGAAATAATCATAAAAATATATATTAAAAAATAAACCTGACACTTTTACATACCTAGGGTCTCTAATGACCCTACACACTTTTTTCTACTTAAACCATTATAATACATGTATGTATATATATTTATTTATATTTATTTATTTATTTTACTATTATTTTATATTTTTTTGGAATTATTATTTATAAGAGATGGATTGAGGAATACAAAGAGGTCTGGGCACAACTCCAAAAAATGGATGAGGTACAGGGGGTGAAATGAGGTCCCGGGTTTCTAAAGACCCGAGGAATAGTTCACCCAAAAATATAAATTCTCTCATGATTTACTTACCTTTAAGCCAGTGTATGACTTTCCTTCTTCAGCAGAACCGAAGTGAAGGTTTTTATAAACCCATTTCAGCTCTGTTTGTCCATACAATGCAAGTAAATGGGTGCCATCAGGCTGCTGGCTATTTGATGGTCCAAAAGGCATATTTAGGCAGGATAAAAGTAATCCACAAGACTTCAGTCAATCAATTAATGTCTTCTGAAGCATACCGATTGGTTTGTGTAAGAAACTAATTGATAATTGCTTCCAGCCAGTGCTGGATTGCTGTTTGAAATTACCTAACTCTCGCGTGACGTTCGTTCCTCTGTTGTATACAAAGCGCACTTCCAACTTTTAGCTTGAACGTGCCATTGCACTTATGTCACGTGATGCGCCGGCTGCTTTTTAAGTTAATAAAGTTTTAATTATTGAATATTGTTTTACACAAACCTATCGATTTGTTTCAGAAGGTAATAATTGATCGACTGGAGTCATGTGGATTACTTTTATGCTGCCTAAATATGCCTTTTGGACCGTCAAATAGCCAGCAGCCTGATGGCACCCATTCACTTGCATGATACGGACAAACAGAGCTGAAATGTGCTTATGAACTTTGGTTCTGCAGAAGAAGGAAAGTCATTCACATCTGGAATGGCTTAAAGGTAAGTAAATCATGAGAGGATTTTCAACTTTGGGTGAACTAACACTTTAAGGGTTAAATAAAGCCTTGCAATTCCTTACAACAATAGTAATTGCAAAAAATGAAAAAATAAAAAAGTGAAATTATTTCTGAACAGTGTTGGTAAAGCAAACACACTCATAGCTTAAAGCAGTTAAACTACAGTCTAAAAGTAGTTTGCTACACTACACGTTACTAACAAAAAGTAGCTAACTACTTTGAAGCTATTTAAAAAAATATTTTTTTAAATATGGAACAATTAGATGATATTATTTAATTAGGGTGACATTATTAGGGTGGCAACATTAAATGGAACATTCACATTTTTAAGAAATATAAACTAATAAAAGTCTGAGTTGAAATATAGCAATAAACAGCAGCAAGTAACTAAATATTTCACTTCATAAGACACATGATTTCTGGCAAAGTCCTTGCTTAAGGATTCAAGTGAATTACTGAATCATTTATGTGAACTAGTTAATTTATATGAAGCATCCGAATTGACAGACTCACTAAACTGAATTGGATATCCCAATGCTAAATGTAAATGAATTGATTATTGTAACTGGTTTATATGAACTGTACGAAATAATCGTCTCACTTTAAAGATTTGGATTTTCAGTGCTACATGAGAGAGAGAGAGGATGGTTTAGGTGAGCATGCCTGATTACCGCCTGAGCGTTTGCAATGCAATGTGGAAATGTGCCGTTTTGTGATGCTACACTGCTACTCGTTGGGAAATGTTGTTAGTTACTGTAAAATCTATGCTATTGTAATGATGGCCAGCTGATAGATGGCTGTTCAATGTGTATAAACCTCACTCTCCTGACCTCAAGAGGTGCACCAGCGACTGACACTAGAGGCTGTAGCCTTTAGCCTCCTTGTTAGTGTGCCTGCCTCCCATGCTGGAGATGCCGGTTCGAGTCCTGTATGGAGCAGGTTGAACAGGAGCGTTACAATGGTACCGTGACCAGGATGAGAGTGAGGTTTAGGGGGGTGAGTGTAATGGGAGCTAGCTGATAGATAGCTGTGCAATGTGTATAAACCTCACTCTCCTAACCTCAAGAGGCGCACTAGCAACTGACACTAGAGGCTGTAGCCTTTAACCTCCTTGTTAGTGTGCCCGCCTTCCAGTTTGAGTCCCGTACAGAGCAGGTAGTACAGCTGAATTACTTTCAGGCTACTGAAAAATAGAGGCAAGTCAGCAGCATCACTTTTATTTAGTTACTCACAACAATGATTCTAAAAAAGTTTTCATCATTTGTTTGCAGTCAGATGGCACTTGGTTTGATGTTGTATTACCTCTTACAGTGACATCATGTGTAGCTGTACGTGAGCTCTAGCCTACATTGTTAATTAATACTCTTGAGCTGCCTGGGTTTTTATATTTCTTGACTCTACTACTCTGTGGTAGTTCTGGGATCTGGCTCAGTTATTAGATCTAATGGTGTCTGGAGGGTTTTGTTCAGCAAATCTGATAGAGAAACAGATACAGTAGGTCTTGTAGGGAGCTTCAGTCTGGTCCCCACGCTAGCACATATTTCCAACCTTTCTTGTCACCCAGACAGCTGTGCTTAACCTCCATTTGGCCTTTTTGCACAGCTGCAAGTGGGCTCTTTTCCCCTTGTCTCACCCATGAGTGGGCCTGCGAATCCAAGTGCATGTGACAGTAGAGCAGACAGCCTCAATTTCGGATTGTTGTTTCTTAGCCACACAGTGAGTTACAGCAGAAGTTCACATGATGCCACGCTGTGTCAGAGAGGCTTGGCAAAGCTGTGCTGATTCTAGACGGCCTCCAGCGTAAAACAAACACAGAATGATGGGCACAGACAGATGTGCTGAAGAAATGCCTCCATTGTAACATTAGGTTGTCTTGGGAAGCTGTAACATAAGATACAGTGGTCTCAATAAGTATTTGGACACTTAAATCACACTTAACATGGTCTGAATGCAGGGCCATATTAAGGTGCCTCTGGGCTTAACTTTTCGCGCATCCCCTGTCAGTCGTCAGAGCGGGGAGGGTTGGACATTCGCACTCAATCACCATGCGCTACATGGGTGGGTTTAACTGTTGCGCACATTCTTTACATCAGCGTCTCCCACTGAACGTGTTTACATGCACACCTTCCCAAGAATGTAGACGGGGGAGAATAGAGTGGAGAATTGGAGGATTCCATTAAGTGAGACACCATTAAGGGAGAGTAAATTATTAGAGAATTATAATTTTTGGGTTAAATGTTCCTTTAAAGCATTAGTTCACCTAAATAAAGGAAAATCATTATTTACTCACCCTCATGCCATCCCAGATGTGTAAGACTTTCTTTCTTCTGCTGAACACAAATTAAGAATTTTAGAAGAATATCTCAGCTTGTCACGAACCCCGCTCTCTCGCTCCGCCCCCTCGAGCTTCCACGCACGTTCCGCCCCCTCGAGCTCGCATGCTCGTTTTGCTCCCTCGAGATTCCATGCTCGTTTTGCTCCTACGCGCTCTCATGCTCGTTAGCAGGTCTCCCTCCTCGGGCTCACATGCCCGCTCCCAATCGCCAGAACATTATGTACACCTGCACTCGTCTCAATCTCCACATTAGTTTCACCTGTACTCGTCTCATCACCTTTCATTGTTTACACCTGCACTTTCCCCTATATATATCACTGCCCTTTCGTCTCACGCCTGTTGGTTATTGTATTTAGTTTCCTGTGTCTTTGCCCCCCGCTAGTCTCGTCTAGTTCTGAACTCCTCTAGTTTACCCCTTAGCTTGCCAGCTCTTGTGTTCCCCTAGCTCCCCTGTTTAGTATTACTCGTTGTTCTCTTTCTGATTACCCCGGCTTTGACCCCACGCTTTCCTCGACCTCTCTCATTGGATTTGACCCTTGTTTATATCTTGATTCCCCGGCTTTTGACCTATCGCTCACCCTGACCATTCTTCATCTGGATTTTCCTTGCTGTACTTTTGCCTGCCTGCAATAAAACGCAGTTTTGACTTACATTGTGACTGTCTCTTCAAGTACGGGTTACAGAATAACCAACCCTTACCGAAGACAGTCACAATGCCCCGCGCTGAGGATTTACGCAGCTCACTAGAGCGGATGTTTTCAGCGCACTCTGCGACAGGATCTACCGTTGGGAGTCATGATCGCGCGCTCACAGCCCAGGGACAGCAGGTACGTGCGATTTTTGATTTTTGTCACCCTGTTCTACCTGTGTCTGTCCCTGAGCCCGTTTATTCTCCCAACGCATTTCTGAGCGCCGTGAGCCTTCAACCCCCTGAGAGGTTTGACGGCTCTTCGGGCGCTTACCAAGAGTTGGTTATGCAGGGCAACGGTTATAGCACGAATAGCCGTGCCCTTAACATTATGGACCCAGCGGCCCAACTCTTGGTTTTAGCGCCAGGGAGTCAACCCTTGGAGGCTTATGTTGTGGATTTTTGTGCCCTGGCTAACCAGGTGAATTTTGATGAGGTGGCTCTGAAAGACATTTTTCAATATGGACTGAATGAGCCAGCCTCATCATTCATGCCTGGTGGTCGCTGCTCTCTCAACCTGGCTCAGCTTATTGACCTCGCCCTACTGTACGCTGGTTCCTCGTTTACTGTGGGGGAGGCAGAAACTGAACCAGCGTTCCACACCACGGCCCCTGTCTCGAAGCCTACCACGGCCCCCGTCTCGAAGCCTACCACGGCCCCCGTCTCGAAGCCTACCACGGCCCCAGTCTCGAAGCCTACCACGGCCCTAGTCCCGAAGCCTGACACGGCCCTCGCCCCGAAGCCTGACACGGCCCTAGCCCCGAAGCCTGACACGGCCCCAGTCCCGAGGCCTGTCACGGCCCCAGTCCCGAGGCCTGTCAATGCCCCAGTCCCGAAGCCTGTCACGGCCCCAGTCCCGAAGCCTGTCACGGCCCCAGTCCCGAAGCCTGACACGGCCCCAGTCCCGAGGCCCGTCACGGCCCCATTCCCGAAGCCCGACACGGCCCCATTCCCGAGGCCCGTCACGGCCCCAGCCTCGAAGCCCGGCACGGCCAGCGAGCCAGCGCCCATGCCCGCCACGGCCAACGAGCCAGCGCCCATGCCCGCCACGGCCAACGAGCCAGCGCCCATGCCCGCCACGGCCAACGAGCCAGCGCCCATGTCTGCCACGGTCAGCGAGCCAGAGCCTGTAGCCTCGACCGTCCCCATGGCCACATCCCCTGTTGGCCGAAGATGTCAGAGAAGGAAGAGGGCCCCTTCTCCCCAGTCTCGTCTTGTACTCAAGACCGCAGAGGTTCCCTCAGAGTCTTCCACGGCTCTGCCGGGCTCTGCTCCGCCCTCAGAGTCTTCCACGGCTCTGCCGGGCTCTGCTCCGCCCTCAGAGTCTTCCACGGCTCTGCCGGGCTCTGCTCCGCCCTCAGAGTCTTCCACGACTCTGCCAGCCTCTGCTCGGCCCTCAGAGCCCTCGCGGCCTCCACCTCACGAGCCTCCCAAGGCTCCTCCTCCCAAGCCTCCCTGGGCTCCTCCTCTCGAGCCTCCCAGGGCTCCTCCTCTCGAGCCTCCTAGGGCTCCGTTTCTCGAGCCTCCCAGAGCTCTACCTCCCAAGCCCCCCAGGGTTCTGCCTTTCAAGTCTCTCGAACCTCCCAGAGCTCTACCCCTCGAGCCTCCCAGAGCTCTGCCTCTCAAGCCTCCCAGGGCTTCTCCTCTCGAGTCTTTCAGGGCTCCCCCTCCTTCCAAGCCTCTCAGGGCTTCTCCTCCCGAGTCTTTCAAGGCTCCTCCTCCCAGGCCTCCCAGAGCTCTACCTCCCAAGCCCCCCAGGGTTCTGCCTTTCAAGTCTCTCGAGCCTCCCAGAGCTCTACCCCTCGAGCCTCCCAGAGCTCCGCCTCTCAAGCCTCCCAGGGCTTCTCCTCTCGAGTCTTTCAGGGCTCCCCCTCCTTCCAAGCCTCTCAGGGCTTCTCCTCTTGAGTCTTTCAGGGCTCCACCCCTCAAGCCTCTCACGGCTTTTCCTCTCGAGTCTCTCAGGGCTCCTCCCCCTCTCAAGCCTCTCAGGGCTTCCCCTCTCGAGTTTTTCAGGGCTCCTCCTCCCCTCGAGCCTCTCAGGCCTCCGTCCCTCGAGTCTTTCATGGCTCCACCCCTCAAGCCTCTCACGGCTTCGCCTCTCGAGTCTCTCAGGGCTCCTCCTCCCCTCGAGCCTCTCAGGGCTCCTCCTCCCCTCGAGCCTCTCAGGGCTCCTCCTCCCCTCGAGCCTCTCAGGGCTCCTCCGCCCCTAGAGTCTTTCATGGCTCCACCCCTCAAGCCTCTCACGGCTTCATCTCTCGAGTCTCTCAGGGCTCCTCCTCCTCTTGAGCCTCTCAGGGCTCCGCCCCCCAAGCCTCTCGAGCCTTCCAGGACTCTGCCACTAGAGCCTCCTACGGCTCCGCCTCTCGGGCCTCCTATGGCTCCCCCTCCAGAGCCTCCCACAGCTCCACCTCCCGAGCCTCTCACGGCTCTGCTCCCAAAGACTTCAGAGCTTTCTATGGCTCCACCTCTCGAGCCTCCTACGGCTCCGCCTCTCGGGCCTCCTACAGCTCTACCCCCCGAGACTACAGAGCCTGCCAGGTCGTCGCCTCAGGGACCTCCCACGGCGCCACCTCCCTTGGCTCCACCTCCAGAGCCTTCCAGGCCTACCTCGCTAGAGCCTCCCACGGTGCCACCGTCATGGGCTCCACCTCCTGAGCCTTCCAGGCCTTCGCCCCTAAAGCCTCCTTCGGCTCCACCTCCAGAGCCTTCCAGGCCTCCACCTCCAGAGCCTTCCAGACCTACCCCCCTAAAGCCTCCCTTGGCTCCACCTCCAGAGCCTTCCAGGCCTTCGCTCCTAAAGCCTCCTTCGGCTCCACCTCCAGAGCCTTCCAGGCCTTCGCCCCTAAAGCCTCCTTCGGCTCCACCTCCAGAGCCTTCCAGAACCCCACCTCCAGAGCCGCCTACAGTGCCGCCTTTCACGGCTCAGCCCGGACTTCCTGACCCCCTTCCTGTCCTGTGGCCTCTTCCCTGGCCTCCGGACCCTATTCCTGTCCGGTGGTCACCTTCCAGACCCCCGGACCCAGTCCCTGTCCTCCAGTCGCCTTCCAGACCCCCTGACCCAGTCTTTGCCCTATGGCTGCCCCCTAGATCTCCCGACCACCCGCCTGTCCGCTATGTTCCCCCTGACCTTGCCTTGAAACTGGCCATTGACCCAATGGACTGTCTCATTTCCATCTGTGCCCCTTGGACTGCCCTCAATTTTGTTTGTGTTTTGTGGGTTGTCTGTTCAGGGTTTTTTGTTTGTTGGGATCGTCCAGCACCACTTCCCAGAGGTCGCGCTCCTCGCAACCGAGCACGGCCGTCAGGAGCCGTCCGTTTTAGAGGGGGGAGTACTGTCACAAACCCCGCTCCCTCGCTCCGCCCCCTCGAGCTTCCACGCTCGTTCCGCCCCCTCGAGCTTCCACGCTCGTTCCGCCCCCTCGAGCTTGCACGCTCGTTTTGCTCCCTCGAGCTCGCACGCTCGTTTTGCTCCCTCGAGCTTCCACGCTCATTTTGCTCCTACGAGCTCTCATGCTCGTTAGCAGGTCTCCCTCCTCGGGCTCACATGCCCGCTCCCAATCGCCAGAACATTATGTACACCTGCACTCGTCTCAATCTCTACATTAGTTTCACCTGTACTCGTCTCATCACCTTTCATTGTTTACACCTGCACTTTCCCCTATATATATCACTGCCCTTTCGTCTCACGCCTGTTGGTTATTGTATTTAGTTTCCCGTGTCTTTGCCCCCCGCTAGTCTCGTCTAGTTCTGAACTCCTCTAGTTTACCCCTTAGCTTGCCAGCTCTTGTGTTCCCCTAGCTCCCCTGTTTAGTGTTACTCGTTGTTCTCTTTCTGATTACCCCGGCTTTGACCCCACGCTTTCCTCGACCTCTCTTATTGGATTTGCCCCTTGTTTATATCTTGATTCCCCGGCTTTTGACCTATCGCTCACCCTGACCATTCTTCATCTGGATTTTCCTTGCTGTACTTTTGCCTGCCTGCAATAAAATGCAGTTTTGACTTACATTGTGACTGTCTCTTCTTGTACGGGTTACACAGCTGTTTGTCCTTTCAATGCTAGTGAATGGTGGCCAGAAATGTGAAGGTATAAAAAGCAGCATAATAGTAATCCGGTAATAAATAAAAGTGTAACCGGTTTAGTTTTCTTTCACATTTGAAAGTGAAAGTGGAGATTTATAGTAAAAAAGGACTTAAATATTGAACTGTTAAAGATATGGTTTAATCCACTGGAGTTTTATGGATTAATTTTATGCTGCTTTTTGTGTGCTTATTGGACCTTCAGATGTCTGGCCACCATTTACTTGCATTGAAAGGACAAACAGAGCTGAGATATTCTGGGATGGCATTAGGGTGAGAAATAATTTTTTGTTTAATTACTCCTTTAAGTGTCCAAATACCTTTTGAGGTGTCTGTTTCTATCACAGATAACATGTGCAAACATAGCATGTGTTCCACTCAGTACTGATTATAGTCCCTTATGATTTCTACACACAGGTGATTGAGCTGCCTTTATGCTGAAATGGCAATTATTAAATTGTTATTAAAACCCTTTTCATTTTAAAGCTATATTGCCCTGTCTTTCCTAAGAAAACACCCGGCCACTCTGAGATGAAAAATCTGCAGAGAGAAAATGAATTGGCACGTTGCTTCCCCCCAAGGCCCCCTCTATCAGCTAGTCCAGTGGGTGACAAAATGCAGTGCATGTGTTCCCAATACAAACCTTATTCCATCTGTGGCCCTATCAGCCAGGAAATGACATATTTATCAGAGCAGTGTGGCCTCTCTGGCAGCAGAAGCATAGTGGCTGCTGACTGTGAAATCTCTGAGAATTAACTGGGGCTGTCCTTTTCTCCCTCCCCATTACTGTTCCCCTAAGGCCACGGTTCAAAGTATCCTGCATCAAATTGCTTTGCTATTTGTTGTGCTGCATGCAATTGATAACATTTGTTCTGACCAAATAAATGATTTAAAGTAATAAATGCTTCGTTTTAAGAATGCAAAATGACATTAAGCTTCAAAAACTGGACCAAACAAACATAATCTTTTGGAATCTGTATTATTTCACGAAACAAACATATAAGCAAGACATCACATAAGGATTGCAAAAATTGCATTAGGCAAGATGAAATTCCTAACCGAGACTGAATATACCATTATTGTCCTCAGAGCCACGGAAGAAACTGCACGCTATCAGTGCTCAAACGTTCAAAAGAGCCTGAGGAAATTGCGTCTAATATTGTCTCAGATTCAGTTTTTTTTTCATGAAACTATTTATGCATGAGAGCTTTAAACTGAAAACATCAGAAGTATATTTAGACCACAGCTAAATCTTTCTACCTGAAAGCATTTGAAATTGATGAATAACATCCTGTGACATAATGGACTACTTATGTACTTATTTTTAATCAATAACTAAATAAATATTGCCTTGCTGTGAAAAGATTGGATTTTTTTTTCATAACTTCAAAAATCAAAACCAAGGATTTGTATTCATTTTCAAAAAAAATGAATACAAATTGTTTTGCACGAGTCTATATTTGTTCCCAATTATTACAGATAATTACATTTTTAATTTCAATGTAATACCTTCAAAATAAATGTCCATGGACTTAATTTATAAATGTTTTATTACTGGTCATCTTTCTTTGTTTTTTCTTTTTTACTTTTTCATAATTTTAAATCACCTTTTGGCTTCACTAGTTCATTCTAAATGAACAGCAGTGACAAATTAACTTTGAAGTGCAAGTAGTCTCTAAATTAATATGAGGTCATAATAGCTGCTTCCAAAATTATTATACCACATTTATTTAAAAAACAAATGCTGTTTAAAATAGTTCTATATTAAGTATAGCCTGTCACACAGCAGAAACTTGTCCAGCTTCTACAATTTATTTCATTTTAACTACCCATATGCATAAACTGAGGCTTGTATTATTGTGCAGTTTAAGAAGGACAAAACATCCAATAATGAATACTGATTGTTTTTAACACACACACACACACACACACACACATTAAGTTATGTAAGTGGTTAGGATGGGTTGAGTAGCACAACGGGCAGAGGTGTGTAAACAGATGTGATGTCAGCGGTGTACGAACAGAGACCACACTTGGATATACACAGTGTTACATGTGCCACAATGTCAATTCAAGTTCATTTCAACCATAATTACTATTAGATCTTGTCCTTTTTAAATGTGGTCTGTACAGGCAGACTCTGGGATAATAATGTTCATTTTTTTAAGACAAAAAGAATTGGCCTGGTGGATGTGATACCAGTGCTTCAACTGTTGTCTGCATTTGTTGTCCAACAAGGAATTATTAAGTACCCCCCCTCCTACATAAATTACATTTCAATTCACATTGAAATGTACTACAACTACAACTATAAATTAAGATGAGCAATTCAAATTGTATCCAGACAGCAGGTCACAATGTAACGAACCCCGCCCCTTCGGTTCGCCCCGATCCCACGAACGTGCACGCTCCTTCAGAGCCCGCGAGCGTTCACGCTCGTTTTGATTCCTCGAGCTCTCCTGCTCGCACGCAATCTCTCCCCTCGGGCTCACATGCCCGCTCCCAATCGCCAGAGTATTGATTACACCTGCACTCGTCCCAATCACCACATCATTGTTTACACCTGCACTCACCTCTTTAAATACCACAGCACATTCGTCTCACTCCTGTTGGTTATTGTTTAGTTACCCCTTCACTTTGCCAGCACTAGTGTTCCCCTAGCTCCCCCTGTTTATTCTACTTGTTAGATTGCTACGTTTATTCTGATTACCCCGGCTTTGACCCCTTGCTTTCCTTGACCACTCTATTGTAGATTTGCCCTTTTATAATATCCTGATTTCCCGGCTCTCGACCCTACGCTTACCTCGACCATTCTCCCCTCTGGATTTTCCCTACTGTACCTTTGCCTGTTCTTGATCTAATAAAGCAGTTTTGACTTGCATTGTGACTGTCTCATCTTGTGTGTGTGTGTTCGGGTTACACACAACAATAACACACTCAAACACAGTCTTAATAGCACAACAGCAAGTACAATTGCTGCATTAAACTGCACTATTTTCTTATTGGTTGTTTTCAAGGACAAAATAAGATGATTTAGGAGGCTGATTCAGCTGTGATCGTGTCTACAATCATGCTGCTCTGTTGGAAGCTGATATTGCGATGTGTGATACCACTATTGCAGAAAGAGATGTACAGAAATAGTGCATTTTCAAAGAGCCACTATTTTCCAAGCCTTGCTTTGTGGGTATTTTAGTGCAACTGGCCAATGGAGGGCTGTACAGTATATTTTAATCAACTAGTTCTCACAAGGACTACACAGTGCAGAGAACAAGTATTGAATATGGTATGACCAGTTTCCTTTGGCTAACAGAGGAAATTTGATTAAATGGGTATAATAAACTCACCCAGCAAAGGATAGTATGTTTAAAAGCAGTACAGTATTTGTGTTTACTTTTCTCCTCTGTGTTATGGATCCATCATTTATCCTTAAAGAGCATGTTCTTGAAATGGCAGTATTGTGCTTTGTGTTTTTCTCCAATCAATTTTCTCTAGTGTTCCCACAGGAGTGTAAACAAGAGCTCTCCACCCTTTAGTCACCATATTACATCTGTAAAGTGCAGGTAGCAAGAAAACGCATACAATCGCTATTAGCTGGGTAAAATCTTCTCCTGTGCAATTGCAATGTTCCACTTCAAAGACTTTGACAGGAAAGCTGGTGTAGGAGTGAGATATCTTTAAAATACCAATTAAAGAATCCGAGGAATAATATCACCTTAGCTTCCCAGGGTCAAATCACTGAAGAGATTGAGTTTATTGAGATTCTCAGCCGTACCTTTCAGCCACAGTTCAAAGCTTTTATATCAACATCACTGCTTCCCCGATTAACATTTTCTCACTTAAAGGATTATTATGTCACACCACGTCTCTGTTTAGACTCTTCATCATAAGTATGTATGGTAATTTGGTGGTGAGTTCATTTGATACGACCAGTACTCTGTGCTTCAAGCTACAGGAATGTCACTTGATTTAAATAGATGATGATGATTAAAAGCAAACTTTCCTGTAACATTCTGAATTGCTTAAGGAAATCCCTGCAAGCTTGTTTTTCTTTTTTTTCTTCTAATTGCAATGTGTGTAGATATGGCCTATTTACACTTCATTCACTTTATTTGTCTTGATCGATCACATTGCTGTGTGATTTGTATGCACATTCCAGTTACACTTAGGCAAATAAATGTGTCTCTACAAATGGATATAAATTAGATCTACAATTCCTGTGCTATAGTATATGAAATCTGGCCTGAATAACCATATGCATTTACACTTTGCCAAGTCACATTTTGGATCAAACCACTTTAGGTGAGTGATCAGTTTGCTATCTGTCTCTAATGTGTCTTATAGGGCATTTACACTCTTTTCATAATCGAATAGCTATCCGATCAGTAAGAATACATGTCGTTTACTTCAGCAAGTAAACAAAGCAGCATAAACATGATTATTTACCTGGAAACGGGCCTGGACAAGACCGAGAGGAAGTAGTTAAACTCACTCCTAGTCACGTTTGGTCACAGTAACATGTATGATGCTCTCTGGGTTGGTGGCCTGATTTCCATTTCAGGATGAGTTTCTGTTTGCCTGTGCTGCCTAGTAACAGTCAGATCTGGAGTGTGATTTATGTAAATGGCCTGGCAGGGGCTCATGGGTCAGAAGTGATCTGTTGTGATAGCACTGCTGGGCAATGGCACAGCATAAACAGCAGGTCAAGACACCGCTACCACAATCTACAATAATAATAGTTCAGGATAAAAATATTCAGCACCTCCTAATTTTGCATCATCATTCATTTGCATTATAATTTTGAAATGTTGAAATTACAAAAAAAAAAAAAAGTTAAGTAACATTTTATAGACATGTAAAAAATGTTTTTATAATTACTCATTCAATAAAAAGACTATGATGATGGCCCAATCTGAAACCATTGTGCATCTAAACAATGTAGTGTAAAACACTGAAATTATAGGCATAATGTTACCTTCCCTGGTCAAAACAGCATGCAATCCATTACAAATACTGATTCCCTTGTAAAAATGTAATCAGTAACAATCTTATTACCGCAATAAGAAAATTATGTAATCCAATTTCTTTTCATTAATTTTGGATTACCTCAAGGTCACATATGTGAATAAAGTCAAGAGAAAAGCAATATGATCTCGAAGACTTTTAATATGCCTTCTGCATGCAAACAAAACATGTTTGAATAATGTTATGAGTAACGTTATGTAGCTATTATTGTATATATGGGGGAAAACCCATGAAAAACAGGGACACTGCCTCCTTAATAGGAAAACAGAATATGTTAAATTATATTTAAAAAAAAAGGTGTGTTCTCTTTCTGCTACAGAAAATGGCCTATTTTCTCATCAAGAAAATACAATTAGAACAGATGCACTGAATGATGTCTTGGTTAACATAAAAATCGGACAGATTAAACCTCAGATTCAAAAACATTGCAAAGTTGCAATTTGGATTTTGTAATAATGAAAAAATGAAACGCTGTCCCAGTTGCTTTTGTCATTGGTTCACGAAAGCATTTTATAGAGCAACTTAAGAGTTTCAGCAGAATTTATGAAGTGAAAATGAAATTTTGGGTGGGTTAGGGGCCGTTTGCCAGGGTGGTCATTTCTCCACTTTAAAACGGAACATGTTCCTTTCTGCCATACCATCAATGATGCGCAATTTGTATCATAGTACTGGCAGCTATTTCTGCTCCCGCGAAAATGATCGACGGTGATCAGAATGTGAAACTATCAGGGAATGCTTATAACTAATTTTAGCTAACTTAGCTAACGCATCTGATCATATCTATCCCACTCTAAAGCCCAAAGTATACTTCGGTCAGACGTGAAAGCTAAGCAGCCCGATTTTTCTAACCATGTGTATGAGAGGTGGATAGAGTAGATTCAAACTTACTCAAGTAAAATTACAATTACTTACATAAATAATATATTAAACACTCAAGTAGAAGTGAAAGTACTAAAATAAATAATTGCTTAAGTAAGAGTAAGAAAGTAACCAATAAAAGATTACTCATGTGGTGAGTAACTCATTATTTCACAAATGACATAATGGATGTGAACTCCCCTATATTGCATTATATAATACACATTTAACATGTGTTACAGAATTATTTTATTATTATTATTATTATTATTATTATTAATGGAAATTCTGTCATCATTCACCATCATGTTGTTCCAAACCCACATAACTTTCTTCCATGCAACACAATAAGGAGATTTTAGACAGAATGTTTGCCTGAATGTGTTATCTTCAGAAGTGATATGATATGTGTGGGTGAGAAACAGATCAATATTTGTCATTTTTTGTTAGACATTCTGGTGACATGTGAGTCACCAAAAACACTTGAAGAAGAATGGGAAAGTGATCTTCTTCTTATCCACGCCTATCGCTTCTGAAGATATTGATTTAACCACTAAAGGGTTATGGATTACTTTCATGCTGATTTATGTGATTTGTTTTTTTTTAGCTTTAAAATGTTGGCACCTATTCACTTGCATTTCATGCACCCAAAGAGCTGAGAAATTCTTCTAAAAATCTTCATTTGTGTTCAGCAGATGAAAGAAAGTCATACACATCTGGGATGAGGGTGGGTAAATGATGATAGAATTTTCACTTTTGGGTGAACTATCCCTTTAAGGGCTCTTGTCAGATCTGGATGAATTTGTCAATAAAACTAGAGGTTTGGAAAAGTATCTAGTATTTGTTATGGTGAAAACATGAAAATGTCCCACAGGGACATTATATATAATGCTGAAATATAAACCAAAGCAAGATTGTGTTTTATTAATGCCTACTTTCGCTATTTCATAGAAGTCCTGTGTGGATTCTTATGTCAGTGTAGTTACAGTTTTCAGTGTCTAAAGAATTTAGATCATGAGTTCTGTACAGCAGTACCGCCGCTCTCTAAACGCAGAGTAGGGCACCAACACTGGTCGCAGAACACTCGCTGTGTCTGAAACCACCCCCTATCCACTATATATTGCACTTTTTCAGGTGTCTGCCATTTTGGAGTGTCTGAATTCTGAGTGAGCCACTCGTTCCCTAATTTTGTTCCATCATTCTTACTCACAATGCACTCTAATTACAAGTGTACATTTGATGTACACTCAACGGTGGTTAATTGCCCATAATCCACCACGGGGAAGCCGTACGAGCTGGGAGTTTACTGCTTCCTTCACTCCTGCAATGTTTTATTTCATGCTGAATGTTTTAAATTACTTTTTGACAAATCATTACTTGATTAATTTAACATAATAACATATAAAACATACAGATTCATTTTAAAATCTACTCTTTATTTATATTTATACAGAATTTTGCTAATAAGCCAATAAGATGAAGAATTCTTTATTTACTAAATAATTCACTGAGGTGATATTATTTTAACTCAGGAGACTGCACACAGTGGAAATGATAATTCTGTGGATGATTTAAATGTCGTATTTAAACGTTTATAATATGTAGGTTATGATAATTTGGTCGGATGAAACGCTACCCAGCTTGTATTGGAGTTTAAAGATACTAAAGTATAAATAAATGCAATAATTTAGACTAGATAAAATGTGTTTACTCTTTATTTTAACATGTATATTATTCGCCATATGATTGCCTCACGCCCGCACATCTCTCACGCACGCGACTCGCTGTGCACGCACAGAAATGCTGTCTGTTCGCACTCCAGTTTTCAATCATGGGAACCGCAGAGCAAAAGGCATTTACACTTAACTTGGATGTTTACATGAATTTATTCAGTTTATCAGCCCGAAGCAGCTATGACAGTTGCCAGTGCGAGGGCATGGGGTACATGTATAAATACTGCTCATGACATGCGGGACAAAGAGCAGTTATATATTGCTGCACTGATTTAAAAATGCACACTTAAAAACTGACATCATAAGAGCCCAGTTACAGAATCACCCTGAAAATGACCATCACATTACACAGAAAAGCCCATGTTAGCATCAGAGTCACAACTTGCCTCAATGCGCTGCCTTAAGTTGGAGCTTCAATTTTAATCTTGAAATATCCACATATTTCACTGTGCGGGGCAAAGAACATTTTTCAATTTGTTTGAAGAGCATGATGCTGCAGCAGTGATAGACTCGGCTTGAGTGATAGTCTGTGTGAAATTCTGTTGTCGTAAAAGTCCCATTCAGAGATCTCTCAATTAATTACACATGAACTAAAATTAAACCCAGTAATGTAACGACAGGGAAGCCGCCAATTGTAGCAAAGTAAAAGTAAATTTTTTTCATTAGAAATTTACTTGAATGAGAGTACAAAGAACCCACTTTTAAACCTACTCTAAAAAAAATTCTTCAAAAAGTTACTCAAGTAAATGTAATGGAGTAAATGTAGTTACTACCCACTTCTGCACGAGTCATTGAACGGGCAGAATGTTTATGCGACTCGAATTATTTGCAATAATTATTATGTCCACAAAGTGGCAATACTCACATATAAGCCATTTCTGTCACTAAGCAGTGCTAGAAGATGTAATCGCCACTACATAACATGAGATGAATGTGAAAACAAGAACAGTTGATTTGCACGTCAATAACGTCTGTGTGAAGAGATCAGGAGATGCCTTCATTTGTATAACTCGAGTCTGAAGTAGTATAAAGACTTCTTTATGTGTCTAAACTCCTGAGGAGAAATAGTCCAGTATCTCATAGCAGTCGTAGTGTGTATGAGCAACCTCCTCTGAATGCCTGCACAGTCATATGAAGTATACTTTGACAGGCTCGCGTTCGACTGTACACAGACTCTTCGAACACTTTGGGATTAAAGCAAGCAGCGGTCTGTATCATTTTATGTCAGGAGGATCTTTTGTTTATTTTGTTTTAAATAAAAAATTGTAATCCTGCTAGTAATCAATTTTTTTAAATGTAACTGTAATCTGATTATATTGGGTTGTATGTAATGGATTATGTTTCCGCTTTTATTTCTGTATCCTGTTTAAGTAAAGCCGTTACAAGTAGGCGTATTCCATTACTCCCCAAGCCTGCCCATCAAAACAATGGATACCACACTGTGCTTATGTCAGTGACTTCAAAGAATTCACACATTGTCTGAGCATGCATGTGGGTTTTGCCTGTGAGTGGAAATGTGTTTGCAGCTGGGTCTGAATTAGAGGAGTACATTGTAGTGTTGATCAGAGAGCTGTCATAAGCTTCAAGCCATTCTTATCTCCTCTTTGCAGCACAGCTTACACTGCCTTCATTTGGATCACCAGCAAAACACAACTGGGAAAAACCGAGACTCTTTCTTTTTATCCCCTTGTTTTCAGAAATGCTAACATTTGACATGGTGAATAATTCAGAGAGTTTACCACTCAAAAGAGGCATGGAAGTCACAAGCATTCTGGTCTGTCCATCCTTGTGTATTGCCTAATTAGATTAATGATATCCAAATGATACGTTCAGGGGAGAGCTCCTTGCCAGTGCAATCAAGAAAACCCACGCAGTCATTTCTTTAAACAGAGGCAAGTGTCATGAAATAATTAGAGCAGCACTTTGCAGTCTCTTGTGACATCCGCTGCGACTGCACCATGGTGAGGAGCTTGCTTTGTTTTTTTGAGAGCACAATCTGAAATGACTCCTGTGAGGGTGAGCTCTTCAGTACTGGTGCAGATGGTCTCAAGGCCATGTGTGCCAATGGGAAATTTAATTGTGCTGCATTTAAAAGTATCTGTTTTAATAGCATAGTTCTGGAGTTTCCCGCTGGTGCATTTTAATTAGTTTGAATACATTAGGCTCCTGTTGGAGCTCTACCTGCCAGGATTGATCACTGGACTGGGACAACACAGCGGCCATTTGCATTCACACCCGTTGGCCCCATAGATTGAAGCAGTTACACACCCTGCAAAGCTGTGAATGTGCACTTCTGCTCTTTATACCTTGCTCTTTAAAAATGTAAACTTATCGGCCTGATGGATTACTGCAGTTTTAAGGATGTGAAATAGTCTAAATCAGCCACTGAGCAGTGAACTGGTTTCAGTTTTTCCGGTTACACATTACAATAAGGTTTTATACATTAACATGCACAATATTTAACATGAAGTGACAAGGAACAATACTTTTAGAGCATTTATTAATCTTGGCTAATGTTCATGTCTACAAATACTAATAGGCTAAACAATTTAACATTTACTTTTGTATACATTAATGAATTGTGAACTAACATGATCTAACAATAAAGATATTTAAACAAACCAAAATTATGTACAAAATGTTAACAAATAAGCTAGAGCCTTATTGGAAAGTGTTCTTCATATTTAAAAGGAAAAATGGGGAAAAGTTGAATCCATTTTCACTGTATTAGTGGAGTCACACAGCATATTTTTCTTATATATAATAATGTATCTTTTGTTTTGGATTTAATGGTATGATGCTATACCTTTTGTGCCAACAGTTAAACTTTAACTATTTTTCCATGGTTTTTGTACTCACATCAATGCAAAAGAGATCCAGTTTCATGTAAGGCTGATGTGTTCCTTTCAATACATGCATATGATGTTGATACCTAATCCAGATTTAGATGAAGAGACTGCATCCCCAAAACAACTTTTTCCTCTTTCACAATTATAACTTGGGTGTAGAATACAATTAGTTATAAGCAGAAAACCAATGCCCTGATGGACAACGGCAGCACAGAACTACTGCTAAGAATCCCCCAGTTTCTTATCTCTGCAGTTAAAAGAGCACATACAGCTCTTCAGGACCCCAACTATGGCTGTATCAGTCAGCAAAAAATAGCTGCCTTTGGTTTAATTTGTGTTATGAAGAAAAGAGTGAGAAAATATCAATGTGGAAAAACCTGCATGCTCAGGTTGGCAAAGACTTCATAGCCATCAAAAATGCAGTGGCTGAAACAACATGATTTTCCCTACTGCCTCCATATCATGATTCCTGCTGTGTCTTTACAACAACCACAGGTAAAATTCAGCCACTTTTATAAGAAGGTTTCTTTGCAGACAGAAGTGTTTACATTTATTACACCAAGGTCCAGGAATGATAGAAATTGACTGATCACTTATTGAAGAAATAAAAGAAGATAATTTAGAAGGGCATAAATACCTAAATAAAAATAAAAATGATTGCCACAAAATGTAATTAGACTTGTCCCTCCTTTTCGTAAAAAAAAAAAAAAACAAAATCTGGGTTACAGTGAGACACTAACAGTGGAAGTGAATGGGGCCAATCCATAAACCTTAAAATACTCACTGTTTCAAAAGTATAGCCACAAGACAATATGCGTGTAAACATGATTTTAGTGTGAGAAAATCGCTCACTAACCTTTTCTCTGTAAAGTCATATCCAATTTTACATGACAACGTAACACTGTAAACCCTATAAACCCTACACACCCTATAACCCTAAATGACTGTAACAATTATGGTTTAAACAACTTAACAGCTCAAATATTACACATGTTTTAACAGAAGTATTAATGTAAGTGCTTTTATAAAATTATGAGCTCACATTTCTGCCTTTAAACTACCCCAAAAATTGTAATCTCACTGTAATCTTGCTTTTGTTTAACCTTGAATTATTGAACCCGGAATTCCTTTTATCACAGCATGAATCTCAGAGGAAGCTATTAGTACACTGACCAATCAAAATGGACATCCAAATGATGCAACTTCATTAACTAACATCCCAAATATTGCCAAAAAAGCAAAACTAAGGCAAAATTAAATTGGCCTCTTTCCACATTAATAACCAATTATTAACAGAAGGTACCTTTCAAGCCAATTATATTTCAGTATATAACATCATGCCCGCTTGTTTGTTAATGTGACAGGTAAAGAAAGACTTTCAAATGTAGCCACAATGTTGATGAAATAAAAATTAATGAAGGAATTCAAAACAAATGACAGACTTAACGACATATTGTTATTTGACTCAATAAAAGAGCAAGGGTGGAATTGCTATAGGGTACACATTGGTGAGTAGATGGCAGATGGAATTGAGCCCACCATTCATTTATAAATGTTTGTTTTGGTCAGAGTCTGTAGATGGACCTGTGCTGTTTGTTCAGCCAACTAAATTGACATGTGTTGGTTTGGTGAATGGAAAGGAGAGATAATCTGTGTATGAGAACATAATTATTAACAAAAAGATATGATAATCAAACCTGCAACTTTTTTGTTTTGATCAATCAATATTGATTTACATATCAGCCTCCCCAGAAAATTCCTTCACAGACCGGCATTTGTTGTAAGTTTATTTACAAATATAGTAATGTTATGTACAAATTCATTGGAAAGTTATATACAGTAAAACTAACAATTTTCATTTTGAGAAAAGTGCATTTGTGCTATCTTTCTCTGAAATGAATGACACTTCATTCATATATACTATATATATATTCACTTATATATATATATAATCATGGTAACACTTTATTGTTCCATTCATTAACATAAGTAATGGTTTAGGTATCATGACCAAACAATTTACAAAATATGTTTTACATATTTTATTAATCTTTGTTAATGTTAGTGTGGTAGTGGGTTTGTGGTTGAATGACAGTTTGTAAATGGAGAATGAGATCAGGAGATGAGACAGGCTTTTAAGAGCAAGCTGACGGTGACAGTGGTACCGGCGGAGAGGGAGGAGCTCAGGCTGGAGGTGAACTTAAAAGCCAATCGCGGCACCCCTGTTGCTTGCGGAGACCACCTCTCACCATCGCAAATCACAGATGTGGCCCAGTTGCAAAGAGAATTTTCAGACATGTTCTCACCCCTTCTCGGTCATACGCATCTCATAAAACACAATATTGAAACCCCAGGTGTAGTGGTGGGAAGTCGTCCTTACCGATTACCCAAGCACAAAAAAAAAGTAGTTTGAGAAGAATTAATGGCCGTGTTTGATATGGGTGTAATAGAAGTATCCCACAGGGACAGGTCTAGCTCGGTGGTGCTGGTTTCGAAGAGTGACGGCTCAGTCCGGTTCTGTGTTGATTATAGAAAAGTCAATGCGGTGTCTAAATTTTGGCACGTATCCAATGCATCGTATTGACGAACTGCTCAATCGGTTGGGCATGGCTCGCTTTTATTCATCACTGGATTTAATGAAGGGTTATTGGCAGATCACCTTAACCATGTCCTGAGAGAAAACGTCCTTCTCCACACCATTTGGCTTGCACCAAATCATGACCCTCCCATTCGGTTTGTTTTTGGCCCTGGCAACATTTCAGCGCCTTATGGACAGAGTCCTCAGAACGCACCCTACGTACGCCTCTGCCAATCTGGATGATATCATTATATACAGTAATGATTGGCAGAGGCATATACAGCATCTGGGGGCAGTTCTGAGGTTGCTGCGACAGGTGGGACTCACAGCAAACCCTAAGAAGTGTGCAAATGGATGAGTGGAGGTACAGTATCTGGGTTCCACTTGGGTCACGTGTAGGTGCGCCCCCAAATTGATAAGACTGCAACGGTTGAGGCCTGCCCCAGACCCAATACCAAAAATAAGTAGGTATATTATAGGAGGTTTGCATCTATTTATTCGGATGTCACCAGCAAGCTGACTGATCTCACTAAAAAGGGAGCCCCAGACCCAGTCAAGTGGTCGGAGCTGTGCCAACAGGCTTTTTATGCAGGTGAAAGCTGTGCTTTGTGGTGGAACGTTGTTACATGCTCCTGATTTTTCTCTCCCTTTTGTTGTACAGACCGATGCATCGGACAGGTGGTTGGGAGCCGTGTTGTCCCAGGTGGCCAAGTTGTCCCCGGTGCTATACATCAGCCGTAAGCTTTCGGCAAGAGAGGTGAGGTACAGCACGAGGTACACATACTTTGGTACTACCTCCTGGGATAGGCTTTCACCCTCTGTTCGGACCACTCCCCGCTCCAGTGACCCCATTGCATGAAGGATACAATGTGCGGGTCACACATTGGTATCTGGCTCTTCAGTCTTTTAAGTTCGAGGTGGTCCACAGACCGGGGGCACAGATGGCTGTCGGGGGGGTAGTACTGGGCAGGCCAAATGGGTCGCCGGCCTGAGTCGGGCGATGGGGGTATGTGGTAGTGGGGATGTGGGTGTGGGTGTGGGTGTGGTTGAGTGACGGTTAGTGAATGGAGAGTGAAATCAGGAGATGAGAACGGTAAGGATCAACAGTGATTGTCCAACAGCTGTTTGTCATTGCAATGAGAGTGGAGACGGGCTTTTAAGAGTGAGTCAGATGCCAGTGATGGGGAGAGAGCTGCACGGAGCAGAGTGTTTCAGCGTGCAATATTTCTGTTGTGCTGAAAAGCATTATTGAGTGTGTACACTGAAAAGTGTGATTTTTCAGTCTGTGAAGGTGTGTGAAATAAAGCCCCTTTTGAGTTGGATCTTGCCGTCTCCTGCTTCCTCCTTTTTCATGAAAACTAAGAAATGTGTTAAAGTTATTTAATAAAAAATACTATTGTTCATCGTTAATTCATGCTATTTTATAGTGCATTAATGTTAACTAATACAACTTTTGATTTAAAAAAAAAATGTGTTACTAAATGTTGAAATAAACATGAACTAAGATTAATAACAGCTTAATAAGTATTGTTCATTGTTTGTTCATGTTAACTAATGTTGCTAACTAATAACAAACTGAACTTTAATGTATTCTTATATAATTATATAATTTAGGATCTCTGGATATGCTTTATTTATTTTGCATGGCTTTCTGTCTGTTACAACACGTTGGCAATAACTGATGATGAGTGGACATGATGAAGTGGTATACAAAATGACAACAAAAAATGCATGTAAAAATCGCAAGTACCTTCATTTATGATCAGACATCAATCGGTGTGCAATAATGGAAAACAGAGGAGAAAATGTGTCAGAAACATCATCATTATCCCAGTGCCAAAAGAGTGAACAGAGAGTGTGTGAGATAGTGAGCAACTCCAACAACCAGAGCCTTTCTGAGCTTACTAACAGATGTTCACCTGAGACTCTGCCAAAGTTATGTGATGTAACAGAACCTCCTTGAGTCTTTTCCCCATTGGTTCCCCACCTACTGAGTGCTCACAAGGGCTCTAAACTCCAAACCTGAACAGACTGCATGGAGGAGTTCTGACTACTCCATTCTAATAATGCCACATGACATACAGTTGCTGTGGAAACGTGTTTGTGGGGTACTGGGAAGGGTGCCCTGTTTGGTTTGCTTTTTAGATGCTTAGAAGACACATTATGTGCTTTGTTTGATCATGCTTTCCATTACAATTCAGTTTTAGTAGTAATTCTTAGCAGAGGGATCTAACACAGGGATCAGATTTTCTTGCATTAATTTTGTAATTCATATAATTTTCATGAAGCATCAATATACCTTTCACCAATAGATGGCAACAGTTAATACAAATTGGACCGCTCAGCCCTAATTCAGAGAAAAGCCATGTTGTGGTTTGTAAAAATCCACAATGTGATCATTATGTCTAACTAATCTCACTGTCACTTTGAGCTAATGTAATTTTATAGATGAACAATGAGGATGATGCCAGACCTTAGTAGTACATGGCCGTTGGCAAACCATGAATAAAAGAATATGCTTTGCAAATGAATGGATTACATTAATATCTTTGTTGAATATTATATAGTGTGTAACCAGTTAAAATATGGTAAGCATGTATCATAATAGAAAAAGCCATCTTATAACTTATTTTACCATTTACAGCTGAATAGTCCATCATCACTGTGATAATTTGTGAAAATGTAGTTTTAAAATAGTTTACCAAAATTCTTTATTTATTTACCCTCATGTTGCTCCAATATCCAAAACGGCATGATTTTCTTTCATCGAACAAAATGTATGTTAGGCAAAATGACAGCCTCAATCACCATTCACATTCATTGAATGGAAAAAAAAGATACAATGAAAGTGAATGGTGACTGAGGCTAACATTTTGCCAAACTTCTCCTTTTTTGTTTCAAGGAGGAAAGGAACACAGATTTGGAACAACATAAGGGGGAGTAATTGATGAATGTGTACTTTCCCTTTATGGTGAAAATCAAAATGATAGATAAAGTGCTAATACCTTGTTGCTGCAGTATTACACAATGAAAAGATAATAGACACGCTATACCAGGATGTGATTCTATGTTTTTTTTTTAATGCATTTTTTCTCTTTTGAAAACCTACACCTCTATTTGAGAACATTGAAGATATGTGAAAGGAACTGAAAGACTCATAGAGCCCTTAGGGTGATTTGTTGTTAAGGAAACCAGGCAGGAGTGTGTTACAAGGCATCAGTTCACTCTGAGCCGCCTGTCCTCTGCTGCGTGCTAGAAGAGTGGGTAATGGATCAGACCTGGACCCAGGAGACCTCTGCCTGAAACAAACCGCTCAATACGTGCCAACACAGGCTCCTCTCCCTCCAAGCAGTAAACAGAGGGAAGAGCCAGACACAGACACCTGATTTAAGGCTTTAGCTCCACACACAAACAAACACACACCCACCTTGCATGTATTATTGCATAGACATATTAATTAGCTTAGGAAAGAAAAAGTCACTATTTGCACCCAGGACTGACCTGATTGATTCTGTGTGTTTGTGTAAAAGAGGTTGCTGTGCTAACATGGCTTTGTTCCTTAGCTACAGAGCGTTCTTATCCGTCACTGTCCCATTAAGGCTGCCTCCAAATTAGTCTCTGCCTGCTTTTCTTTCTGAGATGCAAAATAAAGGAGTTACAAATGATGAAGTGCAAATGTACACAAAAGTGTGTTTGTCCTCTTTAGGACTAATTTAAGACCTTGCTGAATTTGATTACAACACAGGAGATTGATAACACTGAGAATTTCAGTGTGGGTACCTAATCTACTCATAGACAGAGCTACATTTATAGCAAATAGTTTCTATGCTTTAAAGACCCAATGATATTGTTGGACAAGCGCAGTTTTCTTTCCTGTGTTGACAAATCTCCTATTGAAACGGAGCGGGACATGTTGAAAGGCCTTTAAATTCCATCACAGCCCTAAACCATGAAATTATACTTGCTATTTCTAATCTGATGCAGGTGGTATTAGGGAGTGGGATATTTACATTTACAGAGCATTCTAGTGGACAAACATTACGCCTGCGAGTGCAAGATGAGTCATCAATAATGCATTTACTTTTCCCGAAAAAACTGTATATTTTAAATGCGTACATCTGCTAAAAGGCTATATTTTGTATTTTTAGGAGTACACTAGCACAGACACTCACCAAGCACTCAATTAGGAACACCTGTACTCCTACTTATTCATGTGATTATCTAATCAGCCAATCGTGTGGCAGTAGTGCAATGCATAAAATCTAGTCACGCTTTGGGGGCGTTAATAATTATAAATCATCGCTTGAATGCCACAGCCTATTTGAGTATAGTTGATGACCATGTGTATGCCTTCATGGCCACAATTTACCCATCTTCTAATGGCTTCCAGCATGATAATTCACCATGTCACAAAGCAAAAGTCATCTCAAACTGGTTTTATAAACATGATAATGAGTTCCCTGTTCTTCAATGGCCTTCAAAGTCACCGGATTGCAATCCAAAAGAACACCTTTGGGATGTGGTAGAAGGCGATGTGAATCTGACAAATCTGCATAACTTGCATGATGCAATCATGTCAACATGGACCAGAATCTCTCAGAATATTGTGGAATTTAGGGCTGAAGTACCACCTGTTTTCTCCAGGCGGCAGTAAGCAAAACTTCAGATGTGTATGCAATGTGCAGCTTATACAGAGAACATATGTCTCACTTTGATTGTGTTGCATCATAAACATACCCTTTTTAGGTCCTTGTGTCAAGTTAAACAGTTTATTTCTTAGAAAATCACTTTTGAGATCCCTAAGTTTGGACTTCAAGCTGTGTTTTAAATGTAAGAAAGCGTCCTCGTGTAGTGCTGTCTGCTGAAGGATTAGTTTGTTCTATGTAGTAGCTGCGCATTGCCTATACAGCTGAAGTTTCACTTACTGCTCCCTGAAGAAAACAGGTGGTACTTCAAGCTTGACATGATTAATTTGCATAAATATTTTTAACATATTATATTTTATAGAAGTAATCGCACTGAATTAACGTGTTAAATAGATAGTGAAATCCATGCCATGAAAAATTGAGGAAACAACATTTATTGCCATAGAGACCAACCAGTCAACAAATATGATTTCAAATCGATAGAAAAAAGGGATCAATTTTTACCTTTAAACATAGGAAAATCATAGTAACATAATTTGTTGGTTTGTTTGTCTATGGGATTTTGCCATCTAATACTATTGTTATGAGTTGTTGTTGGAAACATTTTGCCTATAGCACAACAAAGTAGTCACAATTGTATATTTGAGGTGAGAAGTTTTGTTAGTTATGCAACAGCTAAACTGGCTGTGCATACAGGTTGTGTAAAGCAACAAGAAATTAAATGAATTGTTGTACCAAATACAACATTTTTATTCCATGTGAATATATTCAGTGTTATTTTTTCAATTTCACAGCTATAAGTTGCACATATGTTGTGTAATCAAGACCTTAAAAGTGCAGAGTAATCTTATGTACTGTAAATGTCATAAATGGTCCAAAAATGCAGCTTAACCACATGACAATCACACTGTAGTAACAAGTAACAAAGACCCACTTTGTTGATTTAATAAATACTTAATTGAAATAAGGTTCACAGTTAACCTTACAATTGTGAGACACCCTCTATGAATATTATCATTATTCAAAAACAACTTTCTCCCCATTTAGCCAGTGTCCTGAAATATACAAATGTTACAAATCTACCAATGTTAAAATATGAAAACACTATACTAGAATCGCTTACAACAGTTTACAATTTTCTGCAGCTTAAACGTGCCTGTGAATATGGATATTATTATCTGTTAGGAGACCAGGTCACTTTCAGAAGACCACTTTAAAAGTGGATAGAGCGACTGACATTTATCAAAAGGGCAGTAGCATTTTGTACCATTAGGGCCTCTGGCTGTGTCTAGAGAGACTCAGCTAAACCAATCTTAAAAACCAAATGTCATTGCAGCGTGCTCAGTTTATTCAACCTGTTTTGAAATGAATGTGCTGAATGTACTTTGCTTTATATTGATACTGGCTTCTTATGGAGCTCTTTTAGTGTTAGCATGTTCATAACACATGTTTCTCTGGGGAGAATGTTCGTCCTCTGCCCCGAGGACGTCCTTGTCTGCTCTGTCGGGCCTCGGCAGCTCTAATTTGGTTGATACATGTGCTATCGTGACCTGCCTTGCTTTCCCCTGTTTGTAGACTACTATTACTTAGAATCTTTAATTGCTCTAGACATCCATTCACCAACTAGGGTATCTTGTTCTCCATTAAAGTAGCTGCTGTCTGAGTGCTTATATGTGGCTGGGTTTAGCTGATTTCTGGCCTGGGTTCATTGTTCCATTTGTCACAGGGACACAGGTCACTCTCCTCAAACACACGTCACGGGGCATGGCAATTTGCCAAAGGAACGCTATTGTAAATCTTTCACTCATCCGCAACTACTTTGTTTGAATTACCTGTAAGTCTCTTCTAACAGTTGCTGCATGCTAAATGTTTAGAAGATATCCTTTGACTCATGGAGGCTCAAGGCATAAATATATTCACATTAAACAGCTGTAACCTAAGTTTTGTTGTTGAAATTGCTGAAAATGCATACATCTTGGTCACATTGAAAAATCTTGTTGTTTCAACTTAAAAAGAAAGTGTTCATGCTGCCTTAAAACTACATATGATGACGCACTGAAATCAAATTGTGTTGTGTCAACTTAAGGAAAGTTTTTAAGCAGAACATAAAGATGACTTAAATCAATATTGAAAAACTTAATAATGAGCTTAATATATAAGTAAACTTGACTCAGTTAGTTCTATCAACTTCATTCTAATTAAATTCAAATTGCATATAAGATTTTAAATATTTATTTGTTCATTTAATTTCACTGATCATTTTTTATAAGTGGGGCTATTTTATTGTCAAAGGTAAAATGAACATTTGATGGTAAATTGATAGTTGATAAGCAGAGACCAACATCTGACCCCTACCATGTTCAAACCTAAGGTTGTTAAGGATACGTGCATGGACCTCAACATGTTGTATGCAAATTACAATGATGATGACAAACAATCATCATTGAGTAAAAAGATTAGCTTTGAGTAATTGCTACATGAGCAATAAATAAAAGTGACTACAAAATGTAGTAAACAGTAAAACTACAAAAGAAAGTAAACTGCAATTTGGATCATTTATTCATGCTGCAGTGCATGCTGGGAATGTAAAAACATGAGCGCATTGTGCATAGCTCTATTGACTTAAATATTTGATTTCAGCTGAATAGCTTTTCTAAGTTAAATAATTTTAACAAGTTCAGCCAAGAAAATCTTGGATAATTGAGTAATTTCAACAAGATCCATCAACGGCAGTTATTCTAACTCTACATTTTAAGTTATGATAACTAAAAGACAAAATCATTTTTTACTCTATAGTATGTGATCCTATCAGTCTATAATTAGAGTGCATATATGGGGTTATTCATACATTCTTAGTCATTGAATTTATTACATTTCCTCTCAAGATGTGTTACATTTCCAAGTAAAAGATTCCATCATGACCATTTATATTTTATGTTGGACTTTAGAGATACCAGACTGGTTAGAGTTATATACACACAATGGACATTAAAACAATTTCATAAGTTTACTTTAATATAATTCAGGACTATCACCACCTTAGACTTAGGTCAGACATGTACAAATAATCATATTAGTATTAGTTTTGCATAATAATTGCACTTACTATTGAACTTAACTTGCACTTAAAATATACAAACACACAATATATATATATATATATATATATATATATATATATATATATATATATATACACTTACACTTTTATGTCTCTTTCTTCTGTGCAAGCACCTATAATACTCCAGCCACCTTGAGAGCATGGCAGTACAACACTGTAGATGTTGTTGAACTTTGTATGACAAATTGCTAGCTATATTCCTCATTTGTAATTCGCTTTGGAGAAAAGTGTCTGCTAAATGAATAAATGTAAATAAGTAACTAAATTAAACTAAATGTAAAAAAGTACAAGCAAGCAATATAAGCTTTCAATAGTACATTTTTAGATTATTACATTGTACAGGTAGAAATAGCTCCTTATAGTAACAATTGCAGCTACACTTTGTACATTGATTTGGGTTCTATAGAATGCAATGAGAGGCTCAAGAATAGTACTTGTTTACTTAAGTTTAAATTTCCCATGACCGAATCCTAAACATAAAGCTGGAAGGAAGGATACTGGAGAAATTAAGATTTTCTGTGTAGTTCTGAAGATCTTTAATAAACTCAAGTGTGCCAAACTCAACAGCATTCTTAAACATGAAACTTTTCATCAGATTAACACGTTTTAATAAGGTTTTAACAACTGTTACGGAAGATCATCCATTATACTAAAATGGAGAAAAAGACAGGACATAAAAAGATGGCGCCAGTTGCTTCTTTAAGTGCCTCTTGCAAGAGGACGAAATACTACCTGCTGCCTTGAAGATATTAAAAATGAAATACAGAGTCATTTGCCGCACAGGGTCAGGCTATACTGATCTGTTTTTGATTAAAAACAAGGAGCTTAGAGGCTTTCCTGTTGCCATGTTAGGGCATCATGTCATAAGTCTGATTTCAACCGTAGCCATGCAGACAGTAGTAGTGAGCTTTGGCCATGCCTTAATAATCTTCTATCTAAATGTGTGAGAACTCTCTGAACCCAACAGCATTAGAGACTGCTTTTAAGCATGCAGGTTTTGGCTTTGATGGATCTATCTCGCTTACAAACCTCCATTTGTAAAATACGCTGTCCTCTCTCTCTCTCTCTCTCTCTCTCTCTCTCTCTCTCTCTCTCTCTCTCTCTCTCTCTCTCTCCTGGCTTGTACTCTTTCTGGCTCTAAGCAGGATATGAAGAACCCACTTTTTTTCTCAATACTTTGGTAGGCTTTTGGATGCAATAATATTTTCATAGTCTACAGACACAATAGAACACTATCAAAATGCAATAAGGAAAAGCAATAGACTTGGGATGTGGGTTTCAGTTTGAATAAACAAATGACATTACTCTGGATATCAGTAATAGCTAAGCTGAAACTGACCTATATTTTAGCACTGTAAATGTTGAATTTTCTGCATGGCTAACATCCACAAGCTTATGTGGAGAAATCACGCTCCACTTTTATTAGCCTTGGTTTCAGAGCAATGTAAATTAATAATCCTAAACCATTGTGGGCCACAGCAAAGATCATTTTCCTGTATGGTATGTTTGTGCGAAGACTACATGGACAATTGTTTGTACATGCACTAGCTGGGCCATTAGACCTTCTCCAGGTCAATAAACATTTATGATAAGAGCAGTCCCCTTTCAGAAAACCTTATTTTACTGTCCCAGAATGGCCTAGCCTCCCAGCCTTTCTCAGCTGCATTGTACAAAATACTTTAATCCTTCCAGTAGGGACTTATTCTGAGCTGTAGGGGCCACTCTGTCCCCCCTCTCTATTTTTGCAGAGGTTCAATGGCAGAAAATCCATAGCCTCTCTAAGAGGAGGAATTCCATTAGATAATAGATATGGAATCCATCTCGATTCTCCACCTTATCTTTACTCAGGGTGAGAAATCAATACAGAAGCTTCAGCTGAACTGCCAACAATAACAATAAATTGATAGGCCTGCAAGAGAATAGAGAGTAAGGGGGAGCGATAATGGACAAAACGCCACACTCCTCATTGGCAATGATGTAAATCAGGGTTTTAATTGCACAGAGTTCTCTAAATTAAGAAAAGGGGGAATGGAAACTAAATTCATTTTACCTTAATATCATTCTTAAATAATCTTTTTATGTAGCCATTTCTTAAAGGTGCACTCAGTAAATATTTGCTCATGTTGTGTTGGTTGATATGAGTAGTCAGTCATCTTGGACTTAGCGGCATGGGTGCAACTTCATGCAAAAGAAACATTTTTGGTAACCAGTGACATTGTAG
The DNA here is from genome assembly GCF_025860055.1 of Xyrauchen texanus. Lineage (NCBI taxonomy): Eukaryota > Metazoa > Chordata > Actinopteri > Cypriniformes > Catostomidae > Xyrauchen > Xyrauchen texanus. The sequence goes on along the minus strand of NC_068295.1, from coordinate 17,110,184 downwards.
AAAAGTACTCAGTAATTAGTAGCAGTCAGCTATTAATTATTTAGTCTCTGAGCAAAAGTGTCCAAACTGATCTCACTGTGAATTCGGTGACAGGAGGTTGAAAGTTCTGCTGCGGAAATCGGTCTGAAATTTTAAAGAAATTTGAATTACGGCATGCCAGTGGTCGAAACTGGAAGTGTTATTGTGCGTATCTCCTGTTAAAATATCCACAGACTGGTGCCAAAAGCAAGTTGCATTTTTAGTTGTAAATCATGTAATATGGTCAACAGGCCTATATGTTAATATGTAAGGAATAATTGAAGATGGACAGATGAATTGTTAAAAAAATAATGCACACCCGAGGTGCGCGTTGTGACCATTAAACCTCGGGTGTGCGTTATTTCTCAACAATTTAACAGGCCGGAGTCAATTATTACGCTTATACCACATTTACCACACCTTAACGCATCGTTCAGGGTTTTATCCAAAGACATTTTCTGGTTTTTGTCCCTAAAACGCTCGAGGAACTACTTTCTTTCGCCACAGATTTAGCATCTTGCTTTAATATAGTCCGAGCCTTCGTTGCTAATTTGAAAACATAACTTCAGAACTAACAACGGAAGATTGCGTGGCTTGTGCTCCTTTACTCGAAGACTTACTAAACACTTAATTATGTTATTAACAAATGCTTTAACCCAAAACCCAATCCAAAACCTTGACATAAGTTGAGTAAAAGTGTTTAACAATATGCTCTTAACCCTGTAACAAATGAAGAAGGCTAGATCCTGGTGCGGCTAGTGGTTTTAATGAAACTATAAATAAATACAAATAACAGGTAGACACAGGAACAAATCATACATCCACGATGGGAAACTGAAATTTTAACAAGAGCAAACATTAACACGGGTGAGGCACAGGGTCAAAACACATACAGGAACAGACATGCCATCTACATTTAACAACCGACTACGAATGGTGAAACAACAGGGTATAAAATACACAAGGATAATGAATAAACGACACACAGGTGAGAACAATGAATGACTGGTGGCAGTGATGAGGGCAGGGAATTATGGGAAGTGTAGTTTAGGACAGGTGACAAGTGAGAAACACAGGGCAGACAACAGGGGATCGTGACATAACCCCCCCCCTCAAAGGAGCGGATTCCAGACGCTCCTAAAAAGAAAAAAAGAAAAGATATCCACAAAAAAAAAATCGTCCAAGGAGTGGGGGGGGGGGGGCAGGCAGACCAAGGGGGGCACAAGGGGCAAACAGACAGTCCAAGGTGGGCAAAAAAGGCAAACAGGCAGTCCAAAGGGGGCACAAAGTGCAAACAGGCAGTCCACGGGGGCACAAGGGGCAGAAAGGCAGTCCAAGGGGGCCACAAGATGGTGAGTGGGTCAGGAGGCCTGGGAGATGGCCACAGGTCAGGGACTGGGTAAGGCGGCCTGGGAGGTGGCCACAGGACAGGGACTGGGTAAGGCGGCCTGGGAGGTGGCCACAGGACAGGGACGGAGTCAGGAGGCCTGGAAGGTGGCCACAGGCCACAGCCATGGAGAACTCCAAGATCGGAGCCGTGGAAGGCGGAGTGACGGAAGACTCAGGTGGCAGAGTCATGGAAGGCTCAAGAGGCGGAACCGTAGAAGGCTCTGGAGACGGAGCCGTGGAAGGCGGAGCCGTGGGAGGTGCTGAAGGCGGAGCCTTGGAAGGCTCAGCAGGCGGAGCCGTGGGAGGCTCGGGAGGCGGAGCTGTGGGAGGCTCGGGAGGCGGAGCCCGGGGAGGCCCGGGGAGGCTCTGGAGGCAGAGCCGTGGAAGGCTCTGGGACGGTCGAGGCTACAGGCGCTGGTTCGCTGGCCATAGCAGGCGTGGGCACTGGGGAGCTGACCGTGGCAGGCGTGGGCTCTGGGGAGCTGACCGTGGCAGGTGTGGGCTCTGGGGAGCAGAAGCCTTTCCTCTTCTCCTCCTCTTCCGGGTGGACAAAGCTGGCAACGCTGGCTCTGGGATGGACAAGGCTGGCAACACTGGCTCTGGGACGGATGAGACTTCCAGCGCATCGGCCGTGGCAGGCATGGGCGTTGGCTCGTTGGCTGTGGCAGGCGTGGGCATTGGCTCGTTGGCATTGGCTCGTTGGCCGTGGCAGTCGTGGGCATTGGCGTTGGCTCGTTGGCCGTGGCAGGCGTGAGCTCTGGTTCATTGAACGTGGAAGGTGGAGACTGGAGAGCGGAAGCCTTTCTTCTCCTCCTCCGGGCGGACGAGGCTGAGCACGCTGATTCTGGGACGAGCGAGGCTACAGGTGCTGGCTCGCTGACCGTGGAGGGCTTGGCATGTTCTGAAGCTGCACCCGGGATTGAGAGAGGTGGTTCCTCTGTCGCAAATGTCTCCACAATGAGCTCCACATACTCCTGCCAGGTGTAATCTCCGATCTCCGGCAAATCGTAGCATCGGTGTTTAGGTACACCGATCCTATAAACGTCCTTCAGGAGGTTGTCATCCCAACCGGTGTGGCCGGCCACGCAGGAGAAGAAGTGGGAGTACTCACGAATGTTTAAGTCTATCCGAGTTAGTTCCACGAAGAACGCCGCTAGATCCATTTTAGGTCGGTTGTTCTGTAACGAATGAAGAAGGGAAGTCAAGAAGGCTAGATCCAGGTGCGGCTAGTGGTTTTAATGAAACTATAAATAAATACAAATAACAGGTAGACACGGGAACAAATCAAACATCCACGATGGGAAACTGAAATTTTAACAAGCGCAAACATTAACACGGGTGAGGCACATACAGGAACCGACATGTCATCTACATTTAACAACCGACTACAAATGGTGAAACAACAGGGTTTAAATACACAAGGATAATGAATAAACGACACACAGGTGAGAACAATGAATGACTGCTGGCAGTGATGAGGGCAGGGAATTATGGGAAGTGTAGTTTAGGACAGGTGACAAGTGGCAGACAACAGGGCAGACAACAGGGGATCGTGACAAACCCAAACCCATACCCTAAACCTTAACATAATTTGAGTAAAAATTTAATTTTAGAGCGAAAATGCAACCTCCAAAACATTGTTTATGAGAGTGTGTACATCTTGGTATCCAGAACCCCTGTCGAGAAGGTTACTTGCACAACATAATATCAGTAGAACTAAAGAGAAAGGTGACCACAGTTGAAATAATGCACAAATCTCTGATGGGGTATGCCACCTGTCAGTAATTCGTCAGTATTAACTTTCAGATGCAACGTGTCGATTTCCCGGGTTGCTAAGATAAAGCATGTAGTATTCAGCTGGTGATCCCATCATGTTAGCTCTCATGAGGTGACCCTTCATCATGATTGTAAACCTATTGTTTTCCCCAAAAGTGCTGTTTATTTCTATTAGGTCAAACCTTTTTTTAATTATAAAATATTGAGTGCACTTGTAACACTTTACAATAAGGTTCCATTTTGTTAACATTAGTTACTTTTACAGCATTTATTAATCTTGGTTAACGTTAATTTCAACGTATAGTAATACACATTTTTAAATAAAACTTTGTATATGTTAACAAGTTAATGCACTATGAACTAACATAAACTAACAATGAACAATTGTATAACAGATGTTGTATAAAATATATTTTTCATTGATCATTCATGATACCTGGTGAATTACCTAATGTTAACCAATGAAACCTTATTGTAAAGTGTTAGAAGTGCACTTTTAAATAAGTTAAAGAACAAAATGTATTTTGCTATGAGGATACATATGGGGTCTGATATTTGTTCAAATCTCTGGTTAAAGAGACATTTTTCCTGTAGTAATTTTAGGACTGCCAGGTGTGGTTTTTGCTTCAGCTGTTGCCTGGTGACACATTCCAAACAGTGTTGACAGCAGTCTATGAATGGAGCCTGGAATGATCATCCCCAGAGATCACCCTTTTGTTGATGAACCTGCTCGTTCAAGTCTTTCAACTCAAATTGATATATTTTTACATTACAGTGATTAACCTCCCATTACGATATTGTAGTACAGTCTATTCAGTCATATTTAGACACTATGCACACCGTGTAAATTTTCCCAGAGTTCTACCAAACCATCATCTCCTGAATTCTGAGTGTGAAATTACTCCAGTATTAACGGAAGCTGCATTTAAATTCACAATGAGGAACTGTACACTGTACACTGTCTATTGGCTGTTTGACAGGGTGTTTATTTATTCTTAATGTTGTTGGCTAGATAAGTAAACAGAGTTAATAATTTACATTGTAGCTTCTTTTCTACATGCATTTGACACATGTTGCTATAAAAAGAAAACCTAGCTAGAGATTTGACACTGCATATTTAGAATATTTGTACCAGAGACTAAGTGCATCCAAATTCATGTTTATTGATTTATTTGGTCATCATGGGTTATGCAATAAGCAACTGTATCACTTTAAGATTACTTAGAGTATGTAATTACAGGATTAATCTTCATGACTTTTCCAATCTTTTTGTGATTAATGTATAAGAACTTTAACGTTTATTTGATATTTTTACTCTCAAAAAGAGCAATTTCTAGCAACATTTATATCAAGTATAGAAATTCCGGTAGCACTTTACAATAAGGTTTTACAGTATTTGCTACATTAGGTACCATGAACAATGAACAATATCTTTTTACAATTTATCAAAATTATTTTGTTTATTGTTTTTTCCATGTTTTTCATAATGCATTAACTTATGTTAACATATACAACTATTAGGGATAGTTCAACCAAAGACAATTCTCTTATCATTTACATACCCTCATGTTGTCCCAGATATATGACTTTCTTTTGTCTGCTGAACACACACAAATAATGATTTTTAGAGGAGTCTTTTAGCTCTGTAGGTCCTCACAATGCATGTGAATAGGTACCAAAATCCATAAGACTCCAGTTGTTAAATCCATGTCGTCAGAGACGATATGATAAGTGTGGGTGAGAAACAAATCAATATTTAAGACCTTTTTTACTTTTGACATTTTTTTTTCTTCTCCACACTTCTCTTATAGCTTCTGAAGATATAGATTTAACCACTGGAGTCTTATGAATTACTATTTTGCTGCCTTAATGTGAATTTTGGAGGTTCAATATTTTGGTACCCAATCACTTGCATCATGAGGACCTAAAGAGCTGAAATATTCTTCTAAAAATCTTTGTTTGTGATCAGCAAAAGAAAGAAAGTCACACATTTGGGATGGCATGAGGGCGAGTAAATGAAGAGAGAATTCTCATCTTTGGGTGAACTATCCCTTTAACTAATGTTAAGGAATTGCCAACCTTATTGTAATCTGTTAACTGCATTTCTATGGCTTTTCCATGACTTTTTAATAGTTTGTTAATTTCCACTGCACCACACTGTAATCATTGAATGACACAAAATATCACTTCAGTGCACACACACACACACACACACACACACACACACACACACACACACACAACCACAAACATACCTTTTAAGAAAGAACAAAACCTGGATAACATATTTTGCTTACATTATGCAAATATTTAGCATATTTTATGTCACCTCTCCATGCTAGGTTTGATGTTTCATGACTCAATTGCTTCAGATTTGATAAAAAAGTAAAAAATAAACTTAACTGGCCATCACTTGTGACCTCAAACCCCTAAAGAAACCACAGTGTCTCACTGCTAACCGCATCCTGCGTATGCTACTGATACTCAGCCAGCAGATGTCAGTATTTTCTGTGGTATCAGTAGCCTATTGCAAATGTCATTGGAGGCAGATTTATTTAAAGTTGAAGTGTATAATGTCTGCACCACAAGTGCCCTCAAACGGAATTGCAGAAATAGTTACTGTTTTCAAACTATTTTCTTAAACACCCCCCCCCCTGTTTTCAGGGGAAATCAACCCAAAAATGGCTTACAGTAGAGTAGAGTAGAGTCTTGGTGTTTAACCAACAAACTGAAAGAAACCAGACTCAATCCATGAAGATTAGGATCTTGATAGCAATCACACATCGCTGTTGTATGATTTGGTCTTTAGGAATAACACTTAAGGGTACATGATGATAAAAATGACTTATTCTAAAAATTCCAGGTCAGTCTTAATTCATTATTAATTAGCAGCCAAATGCATTCTTCAAGGAATGCAGAAAATCAAAATGAAATAATGACAAGCTGTTAATATATTTAAACCATGTCATATCTCTGCCTTACACAATTTATATATTACGGCTTGCGTGGGATCCGTACGGAGGGAAGACCACCCTCATTGGGAATTGAGTGCAAGTTAATTTCAACCCACACAATGACACAATCTCGAAGACTGCAGGACAGTCTTTTGTGCAGCTCCTCTCCCCCAACGTAGTCAGTGGGAGGCATTAGCATCCCTGTCATCAGAGCCTGAGAGCCATCACTCCTTTGAAGGATTAACTTCATTAGCATGTTTTCATGCCACTCGTCCTCTAATTGCCCAATTGAAGCTCCCACTTGTTGTGCTTGTGAAACATGCTTGGACTCACAAGACTGGCTCCTGTCTGAAGGTTATTGCTTTTTTTTTATTTTACATGGTAATACTGATAACACTATTGTGTTCAAATCTGAATACTGAGTCATGAAGTCAACTTTTTGTTTCAGTCCTGTTTATAATGATCATGTACTGTTTATTGAAATATTTATGTCTATATTATTCAAATGTTTAAGAAGAGAGACAGATCTGTTGCATCATTTTTATCCAGCCAGATAGAGTAATGTGTCATGCTGTCTCAATGACCACAGTAGGAGAAATGGAAATCCAAAATCAAAGTAGAATGTAGCCTGCGGCCTTATTCTCATTTCCCTTATGAATCACAAACACAGATATGCATGCTTAAACTAAAGCCCTTGCTCTCTGAAACTCTCAACTACATGATGTCATGTACAGGAAGGTATTTCTCAGTCTCAACCTGTCTGCTCATGCCAGTTCTTCAGTAATACGATACTCATCTAAAGGCTCTGAGAAAATGCTGGTCATTCTCTGACAAGGAGTTCATTTATTTCCTGAGTAGGAGGCTCAGTTCTCCGCAATGCAGTCTGGACTGCGTTTTTATGCAGCAAATGAAAATCCTTATGCACTCATTTCATGAGTGCAAGAAGTGAGTGGTGCTTTTTATCTGCAAAACATGCAAATGACTTCATTAAACACTAACTTTTTAATATTTTCCTTTTTATTTCTCTTGGTTTGTTAAAAGCCCTGTACCTGCTTTTATCCTTTTGATTTGAGTGGAATCTGTAAATCTGACTGTATTGTACTCATCAATAGTTGGCAATTACCAACAAATATAATCTACTTTAAAGATGAACACATTTCAACAAGATTTTATGTTGTATGAGCCCTACTTGAAAACAGGTGGTAATGTTGCACTTCAAAGTACTGAAATTATAATATGTAGAACAACTCATTGTTTGCGCCCTGAAAAACTTTAAGCAAATGTCAAAGGCTGTTATGATATCATAAAGCCGCTTTGAGAACTGGTAAATCTGAGAGTTTAGAGAATGTCTGATTTAAGAACAAACAATCAATAGGCGTGTTGGCCATATTAATAGAACATTGTATTATTTAATTGTTTTTATTTTTTTTTAATTGTTTTTGTGGGTTGGGGTGTGGGGTGTGGGAATGGGATTTTAAGTGCTGGTCTGATACATTTGGAAAGATAAGTCCAGCAGGCGATCAAGAGGGAATTTAACCATCTTGTAATTTTGAATGAGAGGTACTAAGATACATTTCAAGCAACTTGTGTCATGTTATCTAATGGGGTTAATTAACAATCAAACAGAATACAACTGTGAACTAGTGAACTGGTCACACTTTATATTAGGTGTCTTTACTATGTACTAACATGAAAATACATACAATACAATGTATTTACTGTCTTACTACATGTTGTTCTGAAAAATTCTCACAAGATTCACATTTGCTGCTACTGAGGTTGAGGTACAGGTAGGTTTAGGGTAAGGGTTTGGTTAACAGTGTAACAGGTTTTTTTAATGTAAGTACAATGCAACAGCCAGTATGTACGTAATGAGTACATTGTATCAAATACGTAAGTACATAGTAGTTAAAGACACCTAATATAAACTGGAACCAGTGAACTTTACTCTCTCGTCTGCCTGTCTACTGTTCCTAGTTCAAATGCTAAAATTAACCTCTATAGGGAGTGACATAAATGCACTTATGTGAGTTTGCAATTCAAACACATATTATTGTCTATTCATAAACTGCTAAAATTAAAGGTGATGTGTGTAATTTCTGCACCACTAGCATCACCAAACAGAACTGTAAAAATAATGCATTTTAACCAAGTTTTTGAACACGCCCCCTTGTCTTCAATTGGTTGGACAATCATACTGTATAGACCCACCCCAAACTTTTGCCATTGTTTTAGCCAGTGTTGATTTTAATCAGCCTACAAATGGCTTACTCATAGTTGTCTCTGCATTTTAAACTGAAATTGGAGAAAGTAATGTAACATCAGTTCCACTGATTGTATAAAGAGTCAGTATTGTCCAAACAGTGTTTTTGTAGAGGAGGGGAAAATAAGCAGCATCCAGCATTGGCTCTTCATTAAGTTCCAAATCAACTTTAACTTAGTCTTTATGTCCATCCCCTACCTCTTCTTCTAGCTCTCTCTTTCTTCCCCTTCCTCTTCCTTCCTACATGGCCTGAGGGAGCAGTTAGCTCTCTGAATGCTCCTGCTCTATTGTGAGCTCACTTTGACTGCCTCTACCCTCTCCAAAGCCAGTCGGGCCAGTCAGCATGGGGTACAGACTGTCTGCTTTATCCACTATGGCTCACATTTTTCACCGAAATAAAAGAGGGGGAGGAGGGTGGGGGTCTTCAAGAGAGCTCCTCTTCAACTCCTGCAAACAGAGAGCCAGATGCATCTGTTTTACTCCCTCCCTCTCTCTTTCTCTTTCTCTATTTTTCTCCCTCTCTTGCCTCTGCTCACAGTGGATGTACTCTAAAGGGAATCAATAGTGTACTTAAATGGATTTCTCTTGTGCCTTGTTGTCAAATACGTTGTGCACCTCTGCCTTTCTCTGTGTGGGCTGATCTTTTTGTGCCACTGTAACATATAAATAAATGCTGCTGATATGACCTTGATCTGCAATTCCCATATTTGTCTGTTTTACGCTTCTGTAATAGCCTTTACACCTACTTAGTTAATGGTGATTTGGCACAGTCACTTGTGTTTCCTCTAAGGAGGACTGTGAGGGCGATAGAGTGCTGTATAAAGGAGCTGTAAATAATCTGTGAACGTTCAGTCTGTGTGTGAAAGCTTATGTCAGCAGAACTGAAACTCTCCTTCCATCATGTAGCTATGAAGTCCCAGCAGCATCAGTCATTTCCCCTGTGATTGTCAGGGAATTAGCTGAGCTGTGGTGCTCAGTGTGTGATCCAGCTCATGTCAGTTTGGGTTGAAAAGAACAGAAGCACAGCAAAACCTGGATACAAACCATTTATTTTATATTTTGAATTTTTGCTCTGATAGACCAGTAATGTGTAGAAAGTAGGAGTGAGAAAGGGTGAGTGGGATTTGGTCATGGCCCAGGTCAGACTCAAGCCTGGGTCAAGCCTCTTGATCTTACAACTCATATCCGTCCTTTGTGTGTCCACAGCCCACTGCGCCACTGTTCTTACATGATATAATTTAGGTTTTATCTTTATATAATTTAATTTGGTCTTTTATCAGAAGACGGATATAGCAATCAACGTGGTGCATAGAATGTGACCTTCAATGTGGTCTCAACCAATGGATCAGTACCCAAAAATCTGTCACAAAACTATTCTGATAGGGTGGCGGACAGCAGTGGGAAAATGCTAAGATTAGCCAAGTATGACTGATTTGCAGGGTTTTGCTGTTTTGAGTTTTCCAATTCAGACTGACATGTTAATAATTTTGCATACTGGTGAGACTAAATTGATGGTAATATTCATACAGTTCAATATTTGATTTTTAAAGGTGCACTCAGTCATTTTTTAATATGTTGTGGTGAACTGGCACCTAGGGGCATAGATGCAGCATCATTCAACTGCAATAGTTTTTAGTTTAACTGGTGCTATTGATGCGATTGCCGTCAACCAGGATTAATTTAATCCCAGAATGAAAGTGTCCAATAACAGGGTGGTTGCTAAGATTAAGATAGAAGTATTCAGTTGGTCATGTGATTCCAACATGGCAGCCTTCATGAGGGGACCCTCTCCATTTAGAGAAAAACAGCTTTTATAAGGTTACTGATTTGACTGGAGTCAAAAATATATATTTTTTAAAGTAAAACCTTTTAAATTAGGAAAAAAAGGGTTTTGTTTACCATTATACAATGAATTAGTACTGTGCGTTACCTTGCCTTGCTATCTAGTGTATAATGCTAATTCTTCTAATTTAAACCTTCTAAATTCTATGTTAATTTCTTGCATCTGTTTATTTACAAAATTATACAGAGGTTCAGCCAATCTTAAATCACTCCACCTAAAGTCCATCCATCTTCTTGGCAGCCATCTGGTCATATTGTCTCAGAACGCAGGAGTTGAGGCCTTAACCACTAACTCTAGGAGCTCTTACAACAACCAGCTTTCAACTGAAGTGTGCTGTTCATTGACTGCTTGTGATTTTGGTCACATGAACTGTGGCATATTTGAAGGACTTCACAAAAACATGATTAATGGCCCAGAACACAGGATATTAAAAGCAGCTTAAAAGGTATATTACAATAGACACTGAGGTACTCAGCAGTAAACATTGTGCTTTGATACTGATGTTACATTTAGTCACTTTGAAAGTCAGGTCTTGATGAAATCCTTCAAGATTTTAAGAATGCCCTAGTTCAAGGGTTCCTGGACATTCAAACTGGCCAGTCTGAAATTATTCAATGTCAGGACTGAAAAGAAAGCATGGGACAAGCAAGAATAATGAGTAGGAAAACTGAGGAATAGGTGCTTTGACATTGACTCTAACACTTAAATTGTCATTCGGCAGATCGCCATCTCCTTTTAAGAACAGGACAGAAATAAATATGAATGACTGCCTGTGACTGATGATGTCATCTGCTAGATTTATCCCTGCCAACTTAGACTTGTACAGGAGCAAGTGTCCTTGAGACAAAGTGCTCAGAGTATGGGCCCCATGCATTAATGTCAACAACCATGCAGTTGAGAAGCTAAGGATGTCAAAAGACTCTTCCAAACACTTCACTGAAAGCACCGGTCACAGATCTTCGGGAAGTAATTGACAGGTGGCTGAAAAAAAAATCCTACACTGTTTGAGATATATGTCACTTTTATCAAAACAATGCAAAGGGTAATTGTTGGTTCAGTTGTATATTAATGTCAGTAATACCCCTTGTCATTTCGAGTACTTTGCATTGCTCCTGTCACAAGGGAAACTCACAGGCAGTGCATTTGCATATCTCCATATTTTGGGGCATAAGTCCTGAAGACATGATGGAATTTTGTGAGTGTGAGTGGTGTGAACCAGCGCAGCATATGAAGTGAATGATTCTAACTGATGCACTACTAGACTTTCGGAACTGCACGGCCACCCCCCTGGACAGTTCAGTCGTGCAGCATTGTCTGAGGAGGCAGTAGATGCGCGCTGTGTCTCTGCACTGTTGGAAGAGTCATTGTTCCTTGACGTCACCACTCAGCCAAACCTGGCGCTGCTGCTCTCAAACATGTCTTTGTTATTCAGAGCTTTCCATCGGAGACCGGCGAATCGCAAAATATGGAAGGAGCGATTCCCTTTATACGCGGGAAGCGAGGACAAGCGTGGTTTGTTTGTTTGTGTATGTAGAGGAAATGTGTTGATAATGAATTATAACCGTTTTTATTCATATATACGCAAGACATTTATAACACTTAAGTTTCCCAGCTAATAAGCAAACGAGCTAATTTTAAACAAACAAACAAACAAACAAACAAACAAAAAAAACGTGCCAATAAATATTAACTTATCATAATTATTACACTTCAAGGTGTGCTGTAATTCTGTATTTTACAGCTTAAGCCGTACCAAGCACGTTGTATTTGATCTTGGAGCGATATATTTGATATGGTTACAATAAATTAACGCCAAATGATATCTTAGAGGATTCAAACAGCAAACAAAACGCTCAATTAAACACACAACTAGCACTAGTGTAAATCCAGTCCGTTCATCTGCAATTCAACCCGTGTATTCCAACGGCGCGACCGCTTTACGCGACTCTGGGACACATTTTGTCAGCAACCAGCAAGCATGGCTCTGTGGTAATAGAATAGCCCGTGTAATTTGACACTTCAACTTGCCGTGCACTACGTTAGTTGAGTCAGACAGTCATACTAACGAAACGCCGTGCGCTTTTTCCCTCAGTGTTTGTGAAGCGCGAGGCGACAAAACCGAATGCAACTTCAAATCCAGGAGCATTTAAGTGCCGTGCTGTGATTGGACCTGAAAGTAAGTTCTGTGTGTTTTTTCCCTGTTATGTTCACACCTCGCTCTCCCCGTGACTAGGGAAATGTTTTTTTATGCATTGCATTGAAATCAGTCCGTAGCCTCCGAGCTAGCTCCAACCTCAGCTAACAAAAGAGTCACTTAAAGAAATAGGCAAAGTATCACTAAGGTGTAGAGACACGTTTTTCTTAGCAGGAAACAAGCTCGTCTTAATTGCACTGAACTGAAATGTTCGCGGTACGGCATTATGATGGTGTTTTCGAAGCAAAACAACAACCGCTCACTATTGGGCAATTTTTTCCAGGACAGTGTGTTAAGTGGGACGCGGAATTTGGCTTTGTGAACCGTGCACTTACGCGTTAACCGGTGAAGCCCACCGTTTACATACAGCAGTATCGTTCTGGTGTGTTGCATTGTTTAGATGAAGAGGGCACTGTCGTGTGGTGGACGGTTGGTTGGCACGCATACATGGGCATATATAGATGGGTAGAAAATCACCACGAGCTTCTTCGCTGCACAAATGTAATTTAAACACGTCGGGCCTTTTTGATTAGGTGTAATTATATTATAGCTGCTTGAGAAGTAATAGGTAACGAGGCTTTTAACCATGTGCTGAAATGTGATGTTGTACCAGGTTGTGCTGTAGTAACACTGCAGCTTCTTTTAATCGCGGACGACCGCGTTCGGAAAAACGAGAGCCGCAGATACTTCATCTTTGGTTAAAAAGAGCAAATGTTGTTTTCATACATGCTTGGTTGAATGAGGTGGTTTATTGATTTAAGCTGTGATGATTTTGTATCACCCTGACACAAGCCTTACCACAAGTTATGTTATTGCTTCAGATTCTGACAGAAATGATTCATATTTAGATACTCTTTTCGCCAGTACTTCTATAGATTATGGAGTGTAAACAACTGGAGTTCTTGCTAACTCAATTTCATGTCACAGTAAATTGTTAATGTGCTTGTGGTGTCTGTACTGACTGTATAGTTTCTCTTTGGTGGACACTGTTGTTGAAAATAGATGTTCGCATGAGTCTTTAGTCTAACTTGTCATTTGATGAGGTTTGTTTGGTCATCTCTTCAGCACTGTACAATCACAGTCAATGTTTACTGTGTGAATAGTGATAATGTAAAAAGTTCCCCCTTACTACAGGGTGGATTGCTTGTGGAACAAAGGTGAAAGTACGTAGTTCTCAACTTGCTCATTTTGAATTGTGGTGTTAGTGTAGTGTAAACATTGTCACAATTAACATATTGTGTGGTAGGTACCATAACAATTACAAAAGTAAAATTTTAAAAATCAACACCCATTTCACAACAGGGGTTCTTCTCATTTGGCGTGTCTGCTGGTGTGTATTTTAAAACGCCACAGATTTACCCACCAATGTAATGTCCCTTCCATCAGTGGCTTGACTTGCATGAGTCAGGAACAGAGAATATGTCTTGGATAGGAGTTTATTTTCCTCCCTCCTTTAAACAGGGTCCCTATGTCGAGGATCATCATTACCAACGGCAGAGGCTTTAGTTAAAATAATGTAAAGGTACTCAAGTCAATCAGTAAACAGAACTAAAGTGGTATTGCACATGATTTATTTAAGCTAAATGTGGCTCAAACTTTGTTGAAAAGTTGCTAAAAAAGACATTCAAAGTATCTCTAGATATGTAATTTTGAACAAAATAACATGGTCAACATCCTCATCTATCAGATTTTACTATCAAATGATTCTGTAACAGGTTTATTAGTCATTAATGCTCACATTACTGCTTGCTTGTGCACATTTGTGTCTCTATTGTGTCTAGCCTAACAAATGTGTTCCAGGTTGTCCAGTTTAGCAGCGTAGTCTAGTTGATCCCTTTTCACATTCAAATTCTTGGCATGTGTGACAAAAGCTTGCCTAATTCATTGGGCGATTTAAGGGTGGGAATCGTGAGTGATCCCACTATACAATATTATGGTGATACTCTGGTCACGATACCATACATATTGTGACTTTTATGAGTTTCACCAAGAATTGTGGAATTTTGCAATTGATTAATCTCTTATATTTATGTGCAGTATTACTATCATGTCTTGGATAGGGCCACTGAAATGATAAGATCTGGAGTGGTGCAATGTAGTCTGTTGCCTTAAAAAGTTGCAGAGAAAGAAGAAAATCTACCAAACTTTAGTCCAAAAAAATAGCAAAGACCTGAAATACACAATAGTATCAGCATTTTAAGCATAGACACTCCATGTTTATTTTTGACTGACTTTAGGGCGAAAGCAGGGTTAATTATGTCTTTGATGCTCTTCATTTGATTAGTTTCCTCTCATTGCCTATAGCCAGAATGCAATATATTAGCGTTTTAAACCTGCGGAACACTAATCAGTGTTTTGACAGGTTGACATTTAACTGTTAGAACACTATTGTGGGGAAATTGTGAAATAGTTGGCACACGTTCATTCATCATAAAGCTGAACACTTGTCTAGCCACCACCTGCACACACCCACTTTTTAACCAGAGTCAGGCTTTGTTTCTGAGTTCTCATGCTGCACCACAAGCATAGCAGTGTTCATTTATTACACTTAATACTTTGATGGCCTTTTGAGTGGTTTGCATTTAAGTGCTTACCTGCATAATCACCTTCTTGTCTTGTCTGTGCACTTTTGTTTCTTTGGTGATAGAGATTGCGACCAGCTTTTAACAATAATTTCAGCCATGCTGAATAGCATAGCATCTTAATATCCAAACCACAAATTATTCAGACAATAGAAGTTCATGACTTCTTTTGATTTCCTTGCAGACTTATGAGTACATTGTTCTGTTTCATCTCACAGTTCCATGACCTTGGTGAAGCAGGGAGAGAGGGACTTTTGATTTTAATTACATGCATCTGTAAAGATCGTGGTGTGGGACCAAATCTGCTTCCAGGCTGCATAAGTTGAAAACATGTTGGAGGCTGCCTCCAACTCAGAAGCTGACAATGTGATAGGGTTGCGTGGTTTACCGATACTAACGATGTATCGCGATACCAAAAAAATTGAAATGGTACGATATAATATTTTTGCTAATTTCGGTACCATATTACAGTATGCTTTAATTAGCAAAATGATCATGAGATGTGACTGTTGAAAAATAAAATAAAAAAACCTCTGGATACGGCCAAGAGTGATATTTAAACAGCAGAAGGATGTAATTGAATTATACATTGTACAGTCCCATACACTGCACTTTACAAAATGAACAAGAGGTGCCGCTCTGTTCTGTCATCTGCTCACACACACACACACACACACAAACAAATGCTACACACTGTAACTACGGTGCTTAATTTTTATGCAGTGTGTTTAGAGTATAAATGGCTGTTAACACTTAAATGAACTCCTCCAGTACAGCTCGAGAGTTGCGATTGGATTATCCCAGCAGTAATTGGAAGCTTGATATAATTAACCTGTCAAAAATAGGAAGAACTCAAAGGTCTGTCAAAATAAAAGTCCAGCTTAAATGAAAGCTCTATTCAACTGGATACATGAAATTGAAGACAGAAAAATATAACTACTATTTTATTTGTTGATTATAGTATCGATACCAAAGTAACAGGACTGGTATTGTACCAATTTTGGTATAGGAGCAATCCTACAATATGACCATGGATGCGCTGGGATGTGATGTGCAAAGCATTAGCTAGCTGGTGCCATTCTGAGTGCTTTGCCCTCAGATATAGGGACTTCCAGGCCCACGCTGTCATAGGCTTATGCATGTTTGATTTGATGCTCTTTGAAAAATGAACGCAGAAGATGTCACAATGGCTGTATCCTGATTCTGTCGGCGAGAGCAAGTACTCTGAATCAAAAATGAGACAGAGCTAATCTTTTTTTCCCAATATGAGGGCTTGAGATTTGGCACTAGAGGACAAAATGTACCCAACACACTGACAATTTTGCACAATCACAAGCAATTACCTTTACATTTTTTTGGTGCCAATAAAAGCTTGCAGTGCTTTGAAGTCTGACTGCTGTGTGCCTTGCAAATTCAGCTTAAGCAAAACAAACATGTTGTCCTCAACTTGTTTTCTTTTAACTGTGGCAAATTGCTCTTTATTCAGTGAGCCATGTTCTCTGTTAAACTGGTAGTTTTGCTACTCTATTCATGGTTGCTTAAAGAGATCAAGCTTTGTCTTGAGAATTAAATATCTGTACGGTTAAGTACACTGATTATTTAGAGAACCCGTTTGGGTTAGGAGATTGTTTAAAGTGAAAGCTCACCCAAAAATTGGATTTCTTTCATAATTTACCCTTGTGTTGTTGTAAACCTTTATGACTTTCTTCTGTGTATGGAAGAATGAGAGCCTCTGGGACAATTCGGTTTCATTGTATGGAAACTATCCCTTTTACCTTTTTAGAAAGCCATTTCAAATATTAAGCGAAGTGTAAGTAAAGTGTATTAAGTGAGTGAAGTAATTGGCTGTAGAAACACTTTAATAGATTTAAAAAAGAACACAGTTCTGCATTTGAACAGTGTATCTGTATGCATTTATTTGTGGTGTGCACAAGAACTCCTATTGCAACCCATACATCTCCGTTCATTTTATGTATTGAAATACTGCCATGTATTCCATCATGTAAAACCCTCGAACTTGTCACCGTGTCTGAGCTGTCTGACGCTGTCTGTGAGTGGGAGATTTCCTCCATCCCTGCGAGTGATTGCTGTGATTCTGAGAGGGACATGCAATTACATTCAACATGGCCCAGGGGATTCATACATGTTTTCTGACAAAGTAAATGAATTAGGTTTTTTAAGGAAAGATAAATATTATTTCTCATCCAGATTTGGCTTTTAGGAGAAGGAGGATTTGCATTGCTGCTTGTAATAACCTTGGCTTAGGCATTTGCACAAGGTGAGACTAAATGAAAACTGAATGAAAGGTAACGATCAGATGTCAGGAGAACATGACAAATGGATGGAATGAAATTCATACTAGATCCACCAAATCCCTTAGGGTCACAGAACAGGGTGATTTTCTATTAAATGTAATTGTTTCTCAGATTTCTCTTTTTCTTTATATTTGGATACTTGGGTTATTTTGCATGGATATTTTGACATTTTTAATATCAAAGTGCAAGCTGATCTTGTCTTGTTTATTTCCGAATCAGAGTCGAGTTAAAGGTGAAGGGTGTATTTTCTGCATCACTAGTATTGCAAACGGTATCCCGAACACTCCCCCTGCCTTCCATTGTTCAAACAAACAGAGAGTTCTGCCCCAAACTCATGTTATTGGTTGAGCCAGGCTGGTCAGGATGCTCAACCCAACAGCAATATTTTGATAGAGCCACAGAGCTGCTGTGTTTATGCTTTATGGAAAATCAGCCTACCACTGGGGCACCTATATTTATCTCTGCATATTAAGCTGGGATAGAAGGTGTTTTAACATTGAAAACTTTATCCAATAATATAGTTGTATGTTATTAAAACAACTAATTTACCTTCCATTTTAAGTAATTTTAAATAATCTCTAAATAATCTTTTCATAACATCACTCTGATTTTCCATGTTTTGTTTGAAACCTGTAATTATCTGGGTGTCAGAATCAAAGAACTGCAAGTCCCAAAGCTTTATTTAGCAGTTATTAACTGTTCAAGCCAAATCTCAGAATGAAAATGTATTCCACCTATTGCTCCACAAATACATTTCATTCATCACAGCCTCCATGCAGAGCTCATGAGGTGACAGCTGTAGGCAACAGAGCGACTTTTATGGAGTGCTAGTGTAGACTCTGCGCCAGATAGAGCATGATAAATCCAGTGTGGTGTAAGTGTGTTTGTCTGCGTGTATGTCCGAGCTCAAATTGGCATGCAATGACAAGCACCACTTCCCAGGTAAGTGCTGTGTGCCCGGGCTCACAGGCCACTATGTGCCCTTCCCTCTCGTTCACCCCAGAATGCTTCACATTCTCATAAGCTCATGTCTTCTGGGCTTTTCCGATAAAGAGCCATATTAGAAACCCCAGAGTGCAAATATTGTAAAATGGCAGGTCTGGTGTATAGTTTTCGCTGAGACTTGTCATAGGAAAAAATCGAGTTGATTTAATGGTGAATAGGTTCTTAGAAATCCAAAGCAATTAGATTTTTTTTTCAAGCGGAATAGTCAAGAGGTTCATTTATGCTGTAGCAAATTGAAACTGTAAGTTTTATATCTTGTGAATAGCAGCACTATAAATTTGTCAGTTAAAGAGGAGCAATAAGAGTAAGTGATATCACAATGAAACCTTGATATTTTCATACCTCATTCTTGTGTGCATCTTCTGAGAAAACAGAAGCCATTGTTGCACTGATCATTTATCATTGCTGTAATGAGATTAAACTAATCGTGTATTCCAGAGACAGCAATGATACACTGTGTGGGGCTTGCCAGGGATCATCTTTAAACAGTATTTGTCATTGTCTCTCAGTGCTTTTTAATTAACTGTTGACAAACATTGCAAGCCTTTTGGGCTCTATGATTTCAAAGCAGTCCTGTTCCAGTGTGTCTTAAAATACAGTTGCTTAAAAGAAGAGTCTATTCTTATGCCCTGTTCTGAAACCTAGTGAACTGCCTCACAGAGAAAAAAATAAATATTATTATAAATTTTTTTTAAATAATATTCAATACCGAATAAATTAATACTTCATAGTAAATAGCTTATTTTAGCGAATGTTTGTGTGTGATGTGTATTTTTAAGCTTATTTGAATATCGTGCTATTAGCTTAGCAGCATGCTAACATCAAACCTTTGAAATAAATTGTGAATCACGTCTCAAGTGTGGTGTGCGTAGTTGCTAGTTATGTAGAGCGTTCCAAATTGTCACTTATGAGGTTTCATGAGGTTAGGTGCTGTCTTGGAAGGCAGCTGCCTATGTAGGCAATAGACTGCGAGGTAGCTTACTAGGTTTTGAAACAGAGCTGTAGTGTATGTATTTGTCGTACATGTGTTCATTCTTTCATTAGTGGCTGCTGAGATCGTTAATGTGATCTTTCTCTAGTGAGATTGTTGTTGATGCATAAACAAACAGTATTCACATGAAATGTTTTAATTGCACATTAACCCACTGCTAGCACATTAATTCTAGCATGCCTTAAAGATGGCACGGCCTCTGTTACATTCCATTTGCATTGTTACTCCATTGTTTTCTATGATGCCGTGGCCCTGGGTGAGATGTGGAGCATCATAGTGAATTGTTGTTTTATTAGCTAGATTGAGCAGGTGGTGTAGTGCATGTAGGGTATAGCATGTCCTCGGAGGGCGGCTCAGAGAGCTCCTGACTCTGCATCTGCAGTAAGCAGTCACAAGGGACGGATGGCACATGCCGGCTCAAATTTTCACCGCGGCCCTCAGATGAGAAACAGCAGGTCTTTCTTGCAATCACAGATATGGAAAAAGCAAGGTACCCTTTTCAGGATGTTTAGAGCAGCAGTTCTCAACTTGTGCTCCGGGACCCAGAATTTACATTGGACAACAAGGGGCAACCCAACACAGTAAACAGCGTTACCTAGATTGAATGTAGCCTGGGTTGTATTTTTTAATCTCACATAGTTTTGTTCATGGCTTTCAAATATAAGCATGTATCAAGTGACATTTTGTTGTATTTGATGTCATCATCAAAAGAGACAGGAAGTTTTCTAGCCCTCCTTTTAAAAGTTAACCTATTTATTTATATGAGCCTATTATATTTATTTTCCAGTTTATTTGCTAATTTAAAATATTATTCAAACAGAGCTTATATTACACTGTTCCTCCAGTGTAATATAAGTTCTGTTTGAATGATATTTTAAATAATATTACACTGGAGGAAACCGTTGTTCACAAGTCTTGGAATGTATTTGCCCTTATATTTACAAGCAAAGGTAAACCCATGGGTGGCTCCTTATGTGGTAAGGTCAATGTAGGCTAGTAAGTCTTTCTAAAAAATTAAAATAACTAAATATAGTATTTTGTTTTTTATGAAAAAATTGTAGCCTAAACACATTTAGAATGTTGAACTACAACTGCCACGGTTGTAATAAATTTGATCCAATAGGTTGTACTAAAAAAAGGTCCTATAGATTACAACTAATATATTATTAACTATAACATTTTTATCAATATAACACATTGACTGTTAGTATTGTAAAATCATGATTCATTTTAGTAAGGGTGATGATGTGTTTGAAAAACCTTTATATATGCGGATGCACAGTGTTCTCTCTCTTGTTCCTGTCATTGCGGTTTATAATGTCTGTGCTGTCTAGCTGTTTGAGAGGATTGACTTCCTCTGTAGCGCTTTAAACTAAAACAATTCTCATAAGAATTTAAATGGGTGACATTAGTTTTGTGGTCTGCGCTGCAATATTGAGGGAAACACAGTTGTCATGCTTGCGCTCAAGGTTAGAGCAAAGCTGATCATTGGTGCAAGATGGTGATTGATCACACCACACACTCACATGAAAACCAGGCTTCAGATGCATCACGTTTTAAGATGAGAAGCATTTTCAGCATGCATAACGTTTTGAACGTGAGATTAATATAATTAAGTTTGCCTCGCAGCCGATATTTTGCTTGGGCTGCGGAAAATATTAATGGAGGAAGAACTTTGGAATTGTACTTTCCCTGTTGTCCACGACCCAATCTGAACAGATCTGAGACCTATTTTTGTGGACCCAACAGTTGAGAAACACTGATCTAGAGAATCTAGATATTCAATATAACTGAGCGTTATTGAGGTTGGCTTGCTGTGCCTAGCCTTGTTCTAGCTCACAAAAGCTGCCTTCACGTACATGACTGTCTCTCAATTTTCTTAGGAATTCTTTTGAATCTCGAACATGTAACGGAGGAAACCCAATCTGGAGTGCCCTGAGGGGTTTATCTACTTGAGAATTCCCACCCAGATTCCAACACCCACACAAACATGTATGTAGGTCTGTTTGCAAGAAAGAGAAGGCCAAACTTAATCCTCTGTCATGGTGCAACCGTCGACCACCTCAGGTTGTTTTTTTAGTGGGCAGGTGGGAAGTGTAAATCTAGTTGAACATGAGCACTGGGGTCAATGCTTCTTTGCTGCGGTATCATTAATTTGATTATAAGTTGTACCAACAAAGAAAAATTTTGTTCATTTTATAATTCATTGTCATTCTGCATAGAAACATTTAAGGAAATACTGTGTGTGAGATTAATGGCATTTTCTTTTTATTCTATCAGTGTACATTAAAGTTTAAAGTAAGTTGGTTTATTGTTAGGTATATATTAGGGCTGCACAATTAATTGAAACCGCGCTATGACCTTTTGCGATTTATTAAATTGCAAGGGCTGCGATTTAATTAAATAAATAGTCTGCTCCCTTCAAAGTTTATTTGCGCTGCTCAGTCCAGTCTATATTAAATTAGCGCATTGTTACAGTGTTTTCAGAGCGGTTCTGTGCTCCACAATTCCAGCAACTGTTTGCTTATGTGCGCTAAACTCTTTATTTACACTAAACTGGCTCGTCCTTGAAGCCTTTTTTTATTATTATCTGCGGTAGCAGCATCTCTGCAAGGCACAGGTATCATAATAATATCGCAGAATACAAGATGGGGTATAATTCAAACATCTTTATTAAATGATTGCGGAGCAAACAGCATTATCAGTAACACCTGTGGAGTCCAGAAACATCTCTTCCTCCAGTATAATGCCATTTGTTTACCTCACGAGAGTGTGTCACCCTTATTACACTCCCCACGGAAACAAGTGAACTAGTTTCCGTGGGGAGAAGTGAAGCGGAACTAATATTACCAACATCCAACAAAATGAAAAGGAACATACATATAATAAATCTATATCAAATATTTAGTTACTATAATATAATACATTGCTAAATTAAATATAATAAAATAATGAATAAAAATAATTTAATGAAATGGTGACAAACTAACCAAAATGTTTAAATTTAATTACACCAGTGGGTTATCAGTTCAACTTCAGTTTGACATTAAGCCTCATTCTTTAGGACTATCTTATATACAGTAAATAATAGTTTGTATAAGCCTACTAGTTTTTAAGGCCTAGAATAAAGAGTAACTATTATATTTTGTGTTTACTGAATTATTCAATCAATCAACATTATTTTTGACAGCAAAAACTAGGCAACAACTATGGTTTTACCAACAGGGAAATTTAGTTAACATTTAGTAGACATTGAGCAGAAAGCTTACACGTAACCAGTTTTGACAGAGCTGCTGACAAAAAGTTAAATGATCCGCATCGATTTATGAGATGAAAATTGGAGATCGTTGTCGGATGTTAAAATCCTGACTTGAGCATCCCTAATATTCAAGTTGACTGTTTCAAAAACTAATGTTGATGATTAGCGGGGCTGAGATCCTGTCACAAAATGGACAAAAAAAACGTACACGGTGGATTGTAACATTTGGATATGAAGAAGACTTTGTTTCACTCTAATTTATTTGTTTGTGGGCAGTTGAACATGTGGAAAACATTACCATCATAATTGCAGTTCAAATTGCAATCGCAATATTTTTCGAAATAATCACAATATTACTTTTTATCCAAATCGTGCAGCCCTAGTATATATTATGTTTGGGTAGTTCACATGATATTTCAAGAAGTGACTGCCGTGCCCTGCAGTATGATGTGCTACACTTCTAAAACTATTTCAAACTACTTTAAAAAAATTATTGTATATCCAAATTATAATATACCTGCAGTTTTAAAAATGTGCTTTTAAAGATAATTTTCTCACACTAGAGGTTCAATTAAGTGAATGGCAAAAAATCTAAAAGGGGATTAAAAATGGTGGATGGATGTTAAATGGTCACCAGTTACAGCATCTAAAAAAAATCTTCCATGATTTGAAAAGGTACATTGCAGCTATTTGTAAGAAATTAATATTTTTCTCTTCCTACTCCCAAATCTGCTGGAATCTAAAGGATTAAATGACAAAAATGTGCTTTGAGAATTTCTCATCATATGATTTTATACAGACCAGTTTATTGCATGGCAGAATTTTATGTTGTACCATAAAGGTCAATTGTGGATTTTGTCTCTATATATAAATAAAAATGGTTTAATTGGACAGAAGAACAACACTGTTTTGTCTAGAATTGACCCTAATAATGAGGTGGTGTACCCTGTGTTGTTAGCTGCAGCTGGTGTCTATGGAAATTACCACACGTCACTGCCCTCTGGCTATGGTTTGTCAGCTCATCAGATATTGAATAATGATCGAGGCTGGACTGTAGCGAGCCCCTTTACCAAGTGTCTGTCACTTTAAGTAACTTCCACAATGGCAGTCTTTTTCTCCGTTTTGTGGTGGCTTCTTTATAAAGGGGTGAATTGAGAGGGCTCGGGGCCTGCATCTGTAGCACGTTTCCCGTTCCTGGCCTCCAACATGTAGAGGGGGTTGGCAGTAGCAGTCACGTGAATAGTAATTGTATTTGTGTTGGGTTCCTTTCAGGCTGTCGCTGTAAATCTGTTTGACTTGTCACTTTGTAAATCATTATGATGGCTAAAAGCCTTTTTATTGAATTAAGGAGGGGGAGCTGTTCTGCTGAACAAATATAAGATTTTTTGTTGTTGTTTGTTTGCCCCTCGCTAGCTCACTTTTCATGTGCTTCTTTTGGGATTGTTTGTTGAAAGGGAAAGTTGGCTTTTGCGCTTGCGTTCCTTTTGTTTTAAGAGATATTTAATCAAGATTTTGCCAGATCTAATTTTGACTGGGTTCATAAAGTGTTTTTGCTATCTTTCGATGAAATTGCAGATTTTGCATAATATTTTCCAATTTTATAATAAGATGTTGGATTCATGAAAATCTTCATTGGATAAATTAGAAGTTCATAAGTTGGTATTTAGCTAAACATATTCTTAGCTTCTAAGTTAGATAATAAAAAGAACATAGCAAAGATGTTTATTTCTTAAAAATATTTCATGGATCTGGCCCAAGGTCATAGATTAGAAAATGTGTGAACTGAATACAGGATCCAGG
Source organism: Xyrauchen texanus (assembly GCF_025860055.1). Classification (NCBI taxonomy): domain Eukaryota; kingdom Metazoa; phylum Chordata; class Actinopteri; order Cypriniformes; family Catostomidae; genus Xyrauchen; species Xyrauchen texanus. The sequence goes on along the minus strand of NC_068295.1, from coordinate 17,085,795 downwards.
ATAGCAAATGTAAAAAAAAAAATGTAAAAAAAAAAACTGTCCAAACATTGTACATATTTCTTCCTCAAAATTAACAGAATCGTTGAGTCATTAAGTAGATTTGGAATCGGAACCAATATTGTTACACACCTAACTGTTGGCAGTTGGCTTGTTGTCTGATATTATTAAAGCTTTCCAACTGTTTTAACTTCAGGTCATATAGAGTAAAAATCAGTAGATGTGGGTTGTCTAACTCAACATTAGTTAGACAACCCTGGAGTTAAGTACATTTGGGGCAACACTGGGGCAGTGGTGGCTCAGTGGTTGAGGCTCAGGGTTACTGACCAGAAGGTCGGGGGTTCAAGCCCCAGCACCACCAAGATGCCCTTGGGCCCTTGAGCAAGGCACTTAACTCCAGGTTGCTCCGGGGGGATTGTCCCTGTAATAAGTGCACTGTAAGTCGCTTTGGATAAAAGCGTCTGCCAAATGCATAAATGTAAATGTACATAATGTCTAACCTAAAGATCAGCTTGGCTTGTTGTCTGATAAACATCTCCATTCTCCTCTGCCACTCGTAGCTGGCATCACATGTGGCAGCAGACATTTGTCACTCAGAGATGGTGTACTGTCACTACACACCCTAGACAGGATAAGAGAACTACGGTTCTCTGTGATTCTTTTACTTGTTTGCAGTAGCATCAAGAAAGTAAACTTTTGAAAATGATGTCTTTTATCATTTCCTTCAAGATAAAATTGTCATCTGAAATTATTATTTTTTTCTTGTTTTGAGTGATAGGAATGACTGTTATATAAAGGTAAAGCATTGGAAAATGAATGTCCTTAAAATGCTTCAATTGTACACTCCAAAAAATGCTCCATGCCATGTCACAGCCGAAACTCCGTCTACTCCATGCCATGTCTCAGCCAAGCTTCAGTCTGCTCCACACCATGTTTCAGTCGAACCCCAGACTGCTCCATGCCATGTCACAAGCAAACCTCTGCTCACTGGTCCAGGCCCGGCTCTGCGCTACGATTCAGGCCCACCTCTGCTCCACGGTCCAGGCCCGCCTCTGCTCCACGGTCCAGTCCCACCTCCGCTCCACGGTCCAGTCCCACCTCCATCCCTACAACTCCACCTTGGCTCCGCTCCTCAAGCCCCTCATACCCCCCCACCCCCCGCGCTCTGCCTTGATCCCATGCCCCAGGTCCCTACAGAACACTGGACTTATGTCATATTTATTCTGTTTAATACTAGGATGGTGTCGGGAGCCGCCCCTTAGAGGAGGGGTATGTCATGTTTATTCTGTTGGTTCATGTCTTCAGGTCCTTCATTTTGAAATTTGTTCACTTCCTTGTCTAGTCATGTGATTATCCTGTTCCCGCCATGTTTCATGTTTTTTCTCATTGGTTCCTTTGTTTATTAGTCTTGTCTTGTTAATGGTTCATGTTTCATTTGTTCATGTTGTCTTATTATATTGTTTTCAGTCTTGTATTTTCATTGGTGGTCTTGTTAACTTGTTACCCATGTCAATGTATTTTAGCCCTCATGTTTGCCATTGTCCTTTGTGGAGTATTGTTAATGTAACTTTGTTGTAGTTTTGTTTTGTTTCGTTTAAGTCAAGTCAAGATTTAGTCAAGTCATGTTTTGTTTGTGTCAAATCTAGTTTAGTCATGTTTATGTTTCTAGTTAGGGTTTTTGGATCTCACTTTTGTTTAATAAACTGCACTTGGGTTCGTCACTCCATCGTTTTCGTCCTTGCCAGCAATGTTACACCATTGCCTACTTATTTATTTGTGGTGGTTCTTGTAATTTGAAACATGATTGTAAGTAACTTAATGATAAAAATGAAGTTAATTGATAACACATTTTGCAACCATTTACTTAATTAATGATATTATTTTCAACTTTTAATTTAATGGAAATAAAGCATTGTCAAGATATTTGTAACTTGTGCATTAAAATTTATTTACACAGCAACAATATTAATAATAATAATGTCAACAATAATAATAGTACCAATAATATTTTGCCCCCAAAAAAAATAAAACTCAACAAATTAGTTATTTTATAGCCCAATTTATTGGGTAAAACTTGCTACCCAATGCATTGGGTTAAAATAACCCAACAATGGGTCGGCGCTATATCAACCCACCATTGGGCTATGTGTTGGGTCATTTTTAACCCAACTGATTTTAGTGAGTATATTGATTAGGAACATACTGATAATTTGGCCAATATTTGGACAATTTGGGATTATCTGCTGCTTGGACTATTAAAGAGCTGTTCACACAGCTAAACAAAGTTTATTTTTGCAATTCCGTTTGGTGGCACAGAAATTTAAGTTGAAACACTTATTTTAACATGACACGTCATCTTATAACGTGGCAATCATTGCTTCTTCAGACGCTGAAGATGCAGTGAGACATGTCGCAAAGAGGGATCAACAATTAAAAAATAACGGCTGATTATGTCTTTATCAACACTTTTATATTTCGCTCTTTCGCTCACACACAGCTATGTTATGATATCTAAACACTTTAACTCCAACGCATCATGGAAAACTATACATTTTAACCCTTGCATTACCGAGTAGGGATGTGCTATTGTGGTCGACTAATCGACTAGTCATTTAGTGGGTTTGACTACTAACATTAATAACATAAATTTTTAGTGGTGTTGGTTTTAATAGGAGACAATTCTGAAATTAATTGATAGACGCAACTTCTTGAAAGAGCATTTTTGCGTGATTATGGCTTTCTGTCCTTAATAGTAAATGACAGTCAGCACAGTAAAACCCTCTGCAAGAAGTTTAGTTTTTTTAATGTTTTAAGTTTAGTCTGTTTATGCACCGCTGCTGTTACAGCCATCAAAGCGCTGCATCAACAACACATTACAATACGATCACTGCCGGATGTTAAATGTTCCTGTATTTGTGAATTGCTGAGGAGAGGTATAATTATTTTGCTGATTCTGCCTGACAGGTATTAAAATAAATAGTTGCAGTTAGAAAGGTAAAACTGCTCGATGTTGTAAACTAGATGTGTAAATGGATTATTATTTTGCAGTTCTGCGCTTTTGAATACGCAGCGAGGATCGCCCTGAGACTCCCAAGCTCTCTATTTACATTGAAGTGCATCATTCTGCTTTCATTATGCGCATAAGCAGTTTTGTACCGTTCTTTATTGGAGTCTTTCCTATTTCTTTCTTTGAAAACAGTACATGTTCATTATCCAGCCTGATCTCATGACAATTATGTGACCATGGCCACATTGTTGCAAATTAAAACAAAACAAAAAATTGGCAAGTAAAACAAACTGTATTACACATTTGGCTGCAGTTTCCCAGTGAAATGTCTGGAAGCGAATCAGATTAGGTGGGTCTGTAATAGGGATGTGCAAAACTAACTATTTTCATAACTGACTAGTTAGTCAACTGTTTGAATGACTAGTCAAATAGTCTGTTTAATTATTATAATGTAAAATTAGGCTCCGTTATGGTCACATGACCTCAATCAGACATGTTTCAGAGTGATATATGGATGCTAAGCACAGTAACTCAATATGGTAACTAATGAATATTTAACAAATAAAAAGGCTAAATACCTATAACAACATATTGCACAAAAGTCAACGTTTCTTATCAAAGTTAGGGTTAGGGGTAGGTAAGTAAATGCCAAAGTAAATATTTTGTAACATAAGTGTTTGTTTGATTTCAATAATTTTGTAATTATTGTAATAATGTCTCATTATTGATCATTGTATTGTATTATGTATTTCAGTATATCTGCGTTATTTCAGTCATCCTGATCATTATCGACATCAGTCATTAAAAAACCCATATGGGCCACCATTAATATTGCTACATTGAAAACCTCAAACAGGTAATGTCAACTTTTGGGTGCTAGTTCTGAACACAAGAGTGTCCTGTTTAATCACTAGAGAGAAATTGGGTATTATGCTCTTTAATATGTTTGTACTGAGGGAGGGCTCGAGGTTCCTGGAAGCTTGAACTCTGATGGGCATTTCCACATTTGTAGTGTGAGGGAGGAGAGAGGGCTGGAATTTTTCACAGTTGCCTGTCTGACAGAATAACAACTCAAGCTGAAAATTCAGTTCTGGAAAATATTGATGTTGGAGGAAGTTAGTAGGTTGTCACAAGTGTGGAAGACTTTGTGTGCATGGTGATAAATTTGCCCCTGGCAAAACAACCATATCACTTTGTCCTTTTGGAATTAAATGGAGTTTTATTTGAGGCATTTGGTAATTTCTCAAGGATTATTGGTGGTAAGTTTAAAACTATATTTTTCTTAATTTCAACAGTGTAGAAATCATATTCTTAATGAGCATCTTTGTCTCGTTTTCAAGTAAACATATCAAGGCATCCTTAAAACAAGACAGATTTACGTGAGCACTATGAATAAGTGTTTGAAAGGCAAAGTCAGTGCTATTATAGTGTCTCTTCACCTGGAAAGTTTTGTGATACTTACAATGAACCACGCAAAATCTGTAGGTAGAGTAACGTGATTCTATGATGAGACCTATGACCTTTTTGGTTGAATCTGCAGTTAATCAGTTCAACAAATTCGTTATGACAATTTAAGAGATTAGTAAATAGAAGATTAATAATTAAGTCCCATTAGAGTAATAGACACCCTTAAACTGCCTCCTGGGTAGATTCATCTCTCTAAGGAGAGCAGACTGTTAGCCAAGATTTGATAATTTGTTTAGTCTTTTGTGAGTTATCTCAAAAGTGAATCTGACATTTTGTTTGTTTAGATATCCCACAAATTATTGTTCAGTGAAAGACAGCGTAGACAGATTGCATTCAGTCCTGTCAGTCACAGGTGCAGTCTTTTCCGACTCTGATAGCTAATTAAGTCATGGCACATGTTTGGCAAGATGCCCATGTCCCAATGGATTATGAAATTATTATAGAAGGCATTTAGAATAGAGGAGCAGAAAGATCAATATTGCATGTTTGCATAAGCTCATTGCTAAGGACTTAAAATTCAGGAAACCATGTCTGTTGTATTATGGTGGTTAACACTTGGTAGACCTCTTATACTCATGTTGTTGATTTGTTAATGGAATAATAAATACAAAGTAAATATAGTTAGCATTGTAAATAATATGCATATATGAATTGTGACTGTATGATAGTTTACTTAATTTGTGTGTTTTTAAATTATGCTAGTTAGTCTTTATTTATTTCTATTGCTAATCAAAATTTGCCAAAAAATAAAAAATATTAATCAAGATCAAATTGTTGCATCTCTTGTTTCATTATTTGGTTCAAAGTGTTGCACTAAAGTATTACCTTTTTATGATGCTTTTATCTTTTACATTATAGAGCAATTGTTTAATTACTGTTAATGACAAGCACTATCAAATGCATGAAATGGTGAATGGTTGCTTGCGCTTTTGTGTGCTTTTCATTTCCATTATTTAGCAAGTTAATTTTGCTTCTGTTACTGAAGACTTGACTGTGACTAAAATCAAATAAGAATGACTGTCAGAAAGCCAAGACAGAATACTGGCACAGTGATTACTGTCAAAAAGAATCTCTGAGGATAGTTAGCTGAGCTTCATCATTGACGGTTTCACTTCTCAAAGCCATGTATGTGATGCCATGACCTGTTAAGTCTAGAGGGCATGCAATACATTATTGTAAATGTATTGCTTGTGATAAAGATTACACACTTAGTTTCCTGTAATTTACTGAAAAAGAACCTATTATTTTGTAATAATTAATCTGATTTTTTTATATAGTAGGGCTGAAACGTCGATGTTATCGACAACGTCGAAATAAAAAAGAAATTGACCAAAAATGTCTTTGTCGAATATTCGTTTGAGCTCATTTAACGTCACGTGAGATCACATTAAACTCTAATGATGATGCGCGAGAGCAATACAGCAGTTCACGCCTGACTGAGGGGAGGAACAATTACACAACTCACAGTCCAGACAGACTTTCCAAACAACTTCAGGTGATGTAGATGTATGAGGGAATTATAATGCAAAAATACAAAATAAATAAATTCAGAAGCACTCTCATTGTGTAATATGTGCAGCTGGAGCTGCCTCTCCGCTGAAGCAAAACTTGCGTGTTGAGCGTCTTTAAAGGAAACATCCTGGTGTTACATCTTTAATGCAGTTATATATAATGCTTTATAGCTTTATTAAAGTTGAAATAATATGGAAGCAGATCATGTAAATAACTACAAACTCCAAAACTGTCATTTCTCTGTGCAGTCAGCGATCCCGATCTAAGGCAGAGAAATTTAAACTGCATCCGGCTGATCCACACAGTCGCAGTGACGCTCATCCCTTGAGCAAACGCTTAATGGAGCTTGATTATATTGTGATGGCTCGCAACTTATTAAATCATTGTATATGTGTTACTGTGCATTTCTTATTGTGAAGAAAATTGACAGTACTCGGGTTAATTAATAAGAGAGTTTAGTTTTTTTTTGTGAGTTAAAGATGGATTGAAGTTAACAAAAAGGTGAGAGAGGGTAGTCTTTTCCCGATTACACGCAACAAAATAAATTTCTGATTTGTTTTTGTTTTGTCTTCTTCCTCCTAAACAACATACATTTTTTTTAGCTGCTATACTGCAAAAGAAAAAATTGCTATCTGAGAATGTTGAATATAATATTAAAAATATTTTTTTTTATAATATCTAAAAATGCATTTGCCTGAGATACAGCATATAAGATATTTAGACTCGCTTTTAGAGAATAGATTTGTTATATCTTAGCTACACTTTCAGAAGTATAACCAAGTGAAAAAATACTCTTAATAAACAAAATAAACTTATATTTAAGATACATTCTCTTAAAGCAAGTCTAAATATCATATATGTTGATTCTCAAGTATATGGATATTGTTTTAAGGATTTTTAGAACATTTTAATTGGAAAACAAGATAAAAACATTTGATAACAATGGGATGTTTTTGCAGCGAATTTCTTTACTGAATTAAACTTATACTGTATTTTCTTTGTTTTAATTCAGTGAATGTCATTTTGATGTATTTTTAAAAGATGATTTTGTCCTCTTTATTGTTATTTAGCACATTTAATACAACCTTTTAAGTCAGGGCACAATCTGAAAAATCGGTAAAGAGCTAATGATTAATCGTTGCAATAATTGCCAAATAGCCGAATAATCATTATATTAATTGATTATCCAAATAATTGTTAGTTGCAGCCCAAATATATAGTCACCAATAGATTGATACATAGCGGAATGCCCACTAAATACTATTTACTTTTTGTGGAGGTTAATGTTGGCTTTCATTGGTTGCTTTAAACTCATAGACCTGTGCTGAAACAGGAAGGAACTGAATTTAACACATCTTAATCCAATGCTGAAGCTGAAAGTCATTCTGCTATGAATTGTAGACACAGTGTTGTGTAATTGTCAATAATTTCAACATATTTCCTTTGTCATATACAGCAATGCAAATCATTTTCTAAATCTGTTTTTGTCTTGTTTTCCAGTAGAGATATTTAAACATCCTCAAAACAATGCAATTTACTTAAAGAAATAAATATATTAAGTCTTATTATCTAGAGATATTTTACCAAATTTTATGCTTAAAACAAGAAAAATTATAATAAACATAACTTCTTTTTCCTTTGAATTAAGTTTATTCTTACCTCAAATAGTTATTTCTTGTTTAAGCATAAACCTAGCTACATTTTATGTAATTTTGCATCTCAAGTAAATGTACACTCACCTAAAGGATTATTAGGAACACCATACTAATACTGTGTTTGACCCCCTTTCACCTTCAGAACTGCCTTAATTCTACGTGGCATTGATTCAACGAGGTGCTGAAAGCATTGTTGAAATGTTGGCCCATATTGATAGGATAGCATCTTGCAGTTGATGGAGATTTGTGGGATGCACATCCAGGGCACGAAGCTCCCGTTCCACCACATCCCAAAGATGCTCTATTGGGTTGAGATCCGGTGACTGTGGGGGCCATTTTAGTACAGTGAACTCATTGTCACTTTCAAGAAACCAATTTGAAATGATTCGAGCTTTGTGACATGGTGCATTATCCTGCTGGAAGTAGCCATCAGAGGATGGGTACATGGTGGCCATAAAGGGATGGACATGGTCAGAAACAATGCTCAGGTAGGCCGTGGCATTTAAACGATGCCCAATTGGCACTAAGGGGCCTAAAGTGTGCCAAGAAAACATCCCCCACACCATTACACCACCACCACCAGCCTGCACAGTGGTAACAAGGCATGATGGATCCATGTTCTCATTCTGTTTACGCCAAATTCTGACTCTACCATCTGAATGTCTCAACAGAAATCGACTCATCAGACCAGGCAACATTTTTCCAGTCTTCAACTGTCCAATTTTGGTGAGCTCTTGCAAATTGTAGCCTCTTTTTCCTATTTTTAGTGGAGATGAGTGGTACCCGGTGGGGTCTTCTGCTGTTGTAGCCCATCTGCCTCAAGGTTGTGGGTGTTGTGGCTTCACAAATGCTTTGCTGCATACCTCGGTTGTAACGAGTGGTTATGTCAGGCAAAGTTGCTCTTCTATCAGCTTGAATCAGTCGGCCCATTCTCCTCTGACCTCTAGCATCAACACGGCATTTTCGCCCACAGGACTGCCGCATACTGGACGTTTTTCCCTTTTTACACCATTCTTTGTAAACCCTAGAAATGGTTGTGCGTGAAAATCCCAGTAACTGTGCAGATTGTGAAATACTCAGACCGGCCCGTCTGGCACCAACAACCTTGCCATGCTCAAAATTGCTTAAATCACCTTTCTTTCCCATTCTGACATTCAGTTTGGAGTTCAGGAGATTGGCTTGACCAGGACCACACCCCTAAATGCATTGAAGCAACTGCCATGTGATTGGTTGATTAGATAATTGCATTAATGAGAAATTGAACAGGTGTTCCTAATAATCCTTTAGGTGAGTGTATATTTTTATAGTATGTTTTGATATATTCGCTGTAAAAAATAGAGTAAACTTAAAAATGTTGAGTTCTCTCAATTAGTAATTGACCTCAGTAATATTGCTTTATTTGGTCAATGTGAATTTTTTTGTACACTAAATGCAAAAATTCTGTTGAGAGAACTACTAATTTATTGTTCAGCCAACTATCAATTTGCAATATGAGAACTTTAAATGCGTCACCATGTCAATAACATTTGAAGACAAATGTTCAATAACATAACAAATTAAGTTAACTGCAGTCTTTGCCTCTGAAGAGAGATGTGTCTTGCAAGACAAGGCAAGACAGTAAGTACAGGTGCTTGACAAAGATATACAATGGACCTCAACCCTTAACACACAAACCTCAATAACGGTGAAGATCAACAAACCACATTAAGTTAAAAGATGAGCTCCTATCATCACCACACATTAATTGACTAAAACCGGTTACAAAAACAGCATCAATTAAGTCAGCAAACAGCAAAAAATAAGCCCATAACACTAACCACAACATTTGTCCATGTTGCAATGCATGCTGGGAACTTGCAAACCAGCAACATTGTTCAATATGAAATTGTTTGTTCAGACAACTCTGTTAAACTAGTTTGGACAACATTTGGGGGAATGTTGTTGGTCTACAATATGTTTTTATGTAGATGTAATGTAAATCACATTTTGAGTTTCTGATTCAAATGCCCCATAAAATGACTCAAAAACCCTGGATAAAATGCAAAAATACTTTTTTGCAGTGAATTAGCCCAAGCTACCTTTTCAGAAAAACTAGAACTCTTTACTGTGATCTGTTTACAGTATAGTATAATATGATCTCAGAAAAGCTGGCATTGACGTGGCACAAAAAGAGTACTTTTAGCTATTATCCTCAATCAAAGGTCATTTGCTTGTTGTAGAGAAATCAGAAGCAATAACAGAATCCATCTGAAATGTAATTTCAGACTGTAGACAAAATCGATAGATGGAAAGAAGGAAAGGGTTGTACTGGCAGGGAAAGTGCAGGAGCTTAGTCACAGCCTTGGAACCCAGGATTACTGTTGACGTCTAAGGAAAGCCTTGACCTCAGAAGGGTTTCCCCAAATCATTGATGTGTTCCACCCTGAAATCGTAACCCTTTCCACAAAAAGAGAAAACATGGGACAAATGAGTGAATGTTGGTATTGCCATGGTGTTTAACTTAATTATATTGTATTAAGACACATCATATGTGTCTCAAAAGTTTCAGAATAAATCCATACAATGTCTCAAAATAAGATCATCTTTGAGAGTAATTGCATCTAGGGCAATACGATTTTTCTCTGGGCCCAGAATAAAATGTGCAGGAGGTTTTAGTGACTCCTGAAGTAATACAATAACAAGCTCTGATGTTTGAAGCTGTGCTACAGAGGGCTTCCAGACTTTGATGTTGTGATGCCAGGCCAGAAAGCACTTGCATGCAGACACTAATTGGGAGATTGGCACCAGAGGATTTTGTACAGACTCACTCTGTTCCATTAGTCCAAGTGGGTGCAAGAGAGAGAGTTTGATTATACTTGCCATGTGCTGAAGGCATGACATAATAGAAAATATTTGCCTGATTGGAAACTCATTCCCAATCCTAATATAGGCCTAGGTGGTTTGTAATGAGACATACTAACAAATGTTTCCCTGTGTAGCTGTAAATGACTGATTCTCATCCAAACAACCTTATGGGTATATAGGGTTTACATTTGGTGGGGGAAATATATAGGGGGATTTTTACAGGGAATATGGGTGTACCCATTTATTCTACATGTATGGAATGGAAATTTGGTGGGAGGAATATATATAGGGAGGTAAATATAGGACCTCCTATATTTTTATATAAATATATATATATTAATATTGGTGTATAGGATGGAAATGTAATGGGGTCAAGTACGAGTAACATTTTATGTCATTCCACAGAGTTTGTTATTTGTTCAAATCAATTCAAAGGACTTTGGCTTTAGGAAATACACTCACTGAGAGGTTTATTACACCTACACACCTACTTATTCATGTGATTTATCTAATAAGCCAATCTTGGCTGCAGTGCAATGCATAAAATCATGCACATACAGGTCAGGAGCTTCAGCAACCATCAGAATGACGAAAAAATTGGATCTTAGTGATTTCGACGGTGGCATGATTGTTGGTGCCAGACAGGCTTGTTTGAGTATTTCTACTGTTGCTGATATAAAAACAAAAAAACATCTAGTGTGCGGCAGTCCTGCGGATGGAAACATCTTGTTAATGAGAGAGGTCAATAAAGAATGGCCAGACTGCTTTGAGCTGACAGAAAGGCAATGGTAATTTAGATAACCACTCTGTACAATTGTAGTGGGCTTAATAGCATCTTAGAACGCACAACACGTCGAACCTTGAGGTGGATGGGCTACAACAGCAGAAGACCATGTCGGGCACCTAATAAAGTGCTCAGTGAGTGTATATCAAGTGCAGAACAGACTTTGTTCTTTGGTGACAACAATCTTAATTGTCTGGTTTATTTTAATCCTTCGAATGAAGTGTGATATCTGAGCGTAGGCCCTTCACCTTTAAGTGAGATCCGACACTTGAGGGGGTGAAGTGTTTTCGCTGGGAACCGCATGAATGATTGAAAGCAGGAGCTGAGCTGTTTAAAATCATCCTGCTTATCAATAATTCAAAGCACTTTCTGTATTTTTGTGGCACATTAAATATCAGTCACCAGTTTGAATTCTCAATTTGATTTGTATCTGTCTAATACATGAGTGATTTGTAGTGATTCTTTTTTTTTAATGTGTTAATTTTGCCCATGGTGGGAGAAATCACACAGGTCTTTTCTCATCACTACTGTTTCATGTTACATGAGTAAAGTGTTGATTAATTATTAGGCAGCTCTTAGAAAGAAATCTCTCTTTATTAGTCAGTTGCTGCAGGACTGATAAAAGTTGACCATTTTACAGATTTTCAACAGTCATGTAAGCATGGAATTATCAGGGAATTTTTACGTTTTGATTCCCAGGTCTGGACATAAAATAAAATCTTAAGAAGTCATGGAAATTACTTTAGTGAATATATGTTTTTCAAGTTATACTCACAAATGTTGTTGCTCCACTTATCACACACTTCCCAAATAAGTAAATAAATGGACTTGAATTATTGATATAAGAAAAAAGAGACAGCAGACTGCTGCAAGAGACATGAAACTTGCACAGCTATGTAGGAAATTGGTTTCCAGGGACAGCAGCCAATTGTGCAGTTTTGCACAATTTGTCATTATGCTACGCAGAATTGCACAATTGAACTAATTTGCCTATTCCAGAAAACTGTGTAACAAATATTTTAAATGTGCTCATGACACATGACATGACTAAACACTTCATATGATTTACTGTTGGGCATTATCAGCTTTTGTTCAACATGCCTTCCTTTACCTCAGGCGATACAGTGACGGTTTGACCTTCACCTCGCTAGAGGTTGCACCACATGATGATGTTTCCATTTGTTTGCTCTCCTATCTATGCATAGTTACCAGGATCTCCAGCATGACCAAGGGCTTTGTTTTTTTTAAAAGATATATTACGCGCCACTATCGCGTAAGTGCTTTCAGGACGGCACAAATCCCTAGTGTTACAATTTAGAGTCGGCTTTCCTCTCATCTTTTCGCATAGGCACACAGCGTCCGTCCATTTGCATTAACAGGGAAACGCAAAAGGATTTGAAGGAGGAAATTGCCTCTTGTAAACACAATGGCCTTTCCTGTGAGTTTTCATGATAATGTCCTGAGTGGTCTTGGGGCAGAGTCTAGAACATTCCATTGAAAAGCACAGTAAGGTCTGCCTCAGTTTGGCCTTTAGCGTGAAATGGCAGTGAGACTTGCACCTTGGATATTGAGCTGCAGTAAGTGTGGTGGCTGGCTGATGTATACTAACAAGCTTAAATTTTATGTTAAAGCTATCTGGATGTGCAGGGCCGTGTGTCTGTCAGGCAGATACAGAGAGATGCAGAGAGACTGTGACACGGACAGTGATTTCGTGCCAGCCTTCAGAGTGCCTCAGGGACCACAACGTCGGGCTTCCAGAGTAGGCATGGATGGACACACAGTAAAAGCATCATTCCTTGTCTATGCTGTTGCCTAGTTTAAAAATCACTCAACATCATGTGGACCCAATAATGGACCCTTATTCCACCTTATTTAGCAATGTATATCTAGCAACATACTTTTTTTAATATACATTTTTTTGGTATATTATTTGGTGTGAATTTATAACATTTTCTTTGCATCATATACCACTATAAATAAAGGGAGCTGTAAAACGTCAACTATGTAAAGACTATCCTGGACATAACAACATTAGCTCAACCAATTGTGTGAGTTTAGGGCAGGACTTTTGGGTCTTTTCATCCGAGCAGTGGCAGAGGAGAAGAGTGTTTGTAAAAGTTTGTAAACTTTTTTTAAGTATGTATTTTATTTTATTTATATAAATATGTATACTTTTAAATTTATAAATGCAATTCTGTTTACTATTGTTAGTCGCACAGAAATTACACATTTTGCCATTAATGAAGCAAGTCTTTAAGGAAAGCCCATCTTTTTATTGTAAGGTTGTATATGTATGCTAATAAATCCTAAGTTTGTTGATAATGAAAGACTTATTGTAGATGGGTTGAACTGTAGCTTTTGGCAGTAGGAGGAGGAGAAGGACGATTTACATTAGTTGACATTAGTGTCCATGGCTGATTTTGTTATTGCCTGTTCCTCATCAGCTCAGCTTGTCAGTTGAAATATAGTCACACTCTTGTGTCAACAGTTAATATTTACATGATCCCTTCCCTCTCACGTGGCTTTTGTATCATGCACGTCTGATTAGTCTGACCAGTGTTTAAAGATCGCAATTCATTTTTAATCCCCAGTGGTACATTATGAAATTCTTGAAATGGGATGTTTGGCCTTTGGAGAAGAGCTCATGTAGCCTAATGAAGTCTGGGCACAATGCATATGCAAATCATAAAAAATTATATCAATATGTCAACAGTGTAACTGTAGAGTCTTAAAGTGTCTTATGCTCGTAACTGCATGGATACATCATAGTTTGGTATGTAAACGCCCTATTTTTGTCTGAGGTTTTGCCTGAAACATGCAGCAAATGCAATATGATTGTTTTATGTAATATGATTCACTCATCTGATGTTTCCTATGGGTCATTATTGCATAAGGTCAACTGAATCACACAGCCTGTAGTCTTTGTGCTGCTCAGTATGTCAGGGAGTTGCATCTGACAGCAGTGAAGTTTATTAGGTTTTTGTTTCTTTGTATTGGTTATGCAGGCCTGCATCAGTCACACTGAGTCTCCTGGTGCAGTTGTACACAGAGCGCGTTGTGTTGTGCCTGATAAACAACCTCAACAAATGAACTGCTGCAGAAATAATTAAGTGCAGCCTGTAAAAATGGCTGAGAGAGTAAATGCATTAATGCATTCGCATACGCAAATAATGAGTCCGTTCAAATTTCTGGGTACGCAGCCTTCACCTGCACCCTGCAAGGAGTATAGCAAAAACAACATTTTCTTAATTTCTTTAATGAACAGACTTGCTTTCACTGAATATTTTGAGGAATAAGGATAGTTTGCCCAAAAATTGTACATACCCTTAGGCCATCTTAAACTCATATGATATACTTCTGTGAAACACAAACAAAGATATTTTGAAGGATATGTGATGTTTTTGTCCATACAATGCAAGTCAATGGGTCCAAAACTTTTAAGTTCCAAAAAGAACATAAAGGCAGCATGATCCAAAGTACTCGAGTGGTTTAATCCATGTCTTCAATCGGTTTTGAGTGAGACTTATATATAACTTATTTTTTCTATAAATACTGACATATGCTATCTGAGGTGGGTTCATTAGTGAAGCTCATTCATAGGTTCTCATGCTTGATGCATGCCTGCTTGTATGTTGAAGTGAGAACTGACGAGTGTGGGACACAACCTGAAGTTTTCGGGTCAATGTGCAAGGCTTCTCTCATAATTGTGCATAGGAGAACTGAGGGGAAGTGAAGCTTTTTGTTGTATAAGAATTAAATTTTTGTTTTGATTCTCATCCAAAGGGATTGTATGACTTAGGAAGACATGGATTTAACCACCTGAGTTGTATGGATCACATTTATACTGCCTTTATGTCCTTTTCGGAGCTTGAAAGTTTTGGACCCCATTGAATTACATTGTAAAAACCTCATACATCCTTCTATAAATCGTATGTAGAAGAAATAAAGTCTTACAAGTTTGACTGAGTAAATGAAGAATGATCATTTTTGAACTTTTAGTACCTTGTATCTATTCTTTTTAAAAAGATAGTTCACCAAAAAATGTATATTCTGCCATCATTACTCACCCTTATATTGTTCCAAATATGTATGTTTCCATGGAACACAAAAGGAGACCATTTACTTTCATTGTATTTTTTTTCTTCCTTATAATAAAAGTGAATGGTGACTGAGGATGGCAGTCCCTATAATTCTGCCTGACGTTTTATTTAAAACGAGTTAATGAGACAACATTGATTTTTTTTTTGTTTAATATCGTATAAAATCAAGCATATTTATCTAGTTTAAGGATGTTGAGTTTTTTTTTTTTTTTTTTACTGGAAAACAGCACAAAAATACTGGTTGAGAAAAAGAAAGAGGACTAGGACACACACACACACACACACACACACACACACACACACACACACACACACACACACACACACACACACACACACACACACACACACACACACTCTGAAGCTCTTGAAAAACCTGGAACTGAGGACTGCATCAGACTGGCTATTAAAAGGAGTGGTGGTTGCTCCTGATAAGCTCAGTTTGCTTATTGCATAGCACAAGTGTTGGGGGCCAGAGGATTATTACCACTTGTGTATATTTTTGCTGATGCACTTTTTTTTTTATATCCCTCTTCAGTCAGATGGCGCATATTAGAAAAATCTGTCTGATGCAGAAGTGGAAAGCGTTTGCTCTCACCTGAATATAAAGTGAGAACACACAAACCAAATTTCTTCTCACACTATACACATTAATTTAAAGGGATAGCTCCCCGTAAACGGAAAACCCTGTCATCGTTTACTTGCTTTTAAGTTTCTCAAAACCTGTAAGACTTTATTTCTTCCATGGAACACCAAAGGAGAAGTTGAGCAGAATATTTCAGCTTCTCTTTTCCATACATTGAAAGGGGATGTGGATCAGGAGCGGTCAAGCTACCAAAAGGACAAAAAGCCATCATAAAATTAGTCTGTACGACTTGTGCACAGGATTGAAAGACTTCTAAAGCCATATGGTAGCTTTGTGTGAGGAAGAGACTGAAATTGAATTGTTATTCACTGAAAATCTTGCTTGACAGCCATGGCCAAATTCTGCTATTAATAACTCCTTTTGTGTTCATCCAAAAAGTCCCAGTGGGTTTCTGAGGGTGAGTAAATAATGACAGAATTGACAATTTTGGGTGAACTAGCCATTTATAACAAGCTGTGCACTTGAAATTCAGACAGAGTTTGCTTAATATGTCAGCTTCATAACGACTGGATAACATTTTCCTCACATCACACCTCATAGAAAGCCATAGAGGCCACACCCTCCTCTTAGCTCTCCGCCAGCTCTCCTTGCGCCCATCCCCGCATCGTGTTAGCGGCTCTGACGTTATTTACATAAATGATAAACACGGTGGATGGCTGGATTGGCAGCGTAATCCACTTGCTCTGTCATTAGGGAGGAAAAGAGAGAAAGGCTATTACAGCTTTTGCTTCATCAGTGTGTTTCTCTTAGGCCTTTTATGGAGGTAATGGAAACCTCTCTCATTAAGGTGCTGTTCACTGTGGCGCTGAGAAACATCTCCACTCTGTAATTGATCTTGTTGGTCTTTAGTGCTGGAAAGTGGCCCTGAAGGGCCGCCTGCTTGCTGCATTCATTTTTCAGCTTCGTCAGAGCCGCCCTGCCTGCCCGCTTTCTCCCAGTCACCTTCTATTCTACTGCTGCTGTCAAGCACCTTTATGGCCTCGCCTGTGTCTTTCACTCAGGGACAAATACTCTTATTAAAGACAACATAAAATGGCTTGGCGAGCACAGTTTCGATGTATTTCCTTGTGAACACAGGAAGTTTGGGCTTTTACTTTTTTGTTAAATAAATGAGGGACGAGTTGAAATAATTTTTTGTGGTTATTAACATTGTCACAAATTCTGTCGATTGAACTTAGCTTGTATTGAACATAGGACTGGGCGATAAAATGGTACAATATTTATCGGGAAATAAATATTTTCAGTTTCGATGATAAACTTAAGAGTAATTTTCGATATTAAGCCTATGTTCTACATCTAGACCAGCGGTCGGCAACCTTTTAGACATGGAGTGGCATTTTTTTATTTTCCTGGTCAATGGCTGTGCCATTGTCTGCATTTTTTCAAAATCACTAGTACGCAAACAACAGCGAGAGAGGAGCAGTCACACCTGCATTCCAGTCTAAATCTTGATGTAAACCTTCCTCATCATCACGCACGCATGCATGGATGGGAGATGAAAGACTATTAAAGTGTGACGAGACTCGCGCTGCACGTGCAAGACATTTGCACATCACAAGCCGATCAACTATTTAGTTATTTTCGGTGAATCACACCTGCAAAATCCTAAATCTTTATTTCCAGGTTTAATTTATATTTTGAATAGACTCCACAATGTGGGTTTATGTTTAATATAATTTTAAACGTGACCATGGTTTAAGGAGGGTGTACCTGTATGCTGGGTTGGAACTCTTAAGGTTTAATAGTGGTGTTTTCCGTATTACATCACGTGTTGTTCTGAAAGCAAAAAGAAACAAATTAAACATGGAATTTAGTTATCCGCGCAGCCTGACCGAATTAAAGCGTCCGCATTTACTCGTGCGGTTAACCAAAAATGAAGTGCTGCTGACTTGTGATGTGCAAATGGCTTGCACGTGCTGCACGATTCTGTTGGGTATACTGCAGTCTTTAACATTTTGTTTAGCCTCCCATGTAGCTCATGAAAACACCCTGCGTGATCATGAAAAAGGATTACATCAAGATGTAGACTGGAATGCAGGTGAGGAATTTATGCAAACAAAATAGTCTACCTCTCTCTCGCTGTTGCTGGTGGGCCAGTGATTACCCCCCTGGTGGAACACGTGCCATAGGTTGCCGACCCCTGATCTAGACAATTCAATCAGGTACGTGACATTAAAATCGCAAGCAGTTCCGCAATGTTACACACAACTATCTAACAGAATCACTGTCTTGAAATCATACAGCAGCTAGCTATTCGGCTAATTTAATATTGTTGTATATCGAACAAGACAGCACTAACAATGCAGTACAACAGCCATTGACTAAACACAACAACAACTCTGACATCAACATCATTGCTGTTTATTTATGTATTTAGTTAAACTTTTTTTCATGGTCCATAGTGCAAGAAAGTGTTTCTTCTTGTGAAATTGGAAGTTGGTAATCCAGTTTATGGTGCACTACCGCCACCTACTGTGTTGGAGTTTGGAGCATCACTTGAGTCAAACGTCGGCTGAAGATGGTGAAATTGGCTAAATTGTATCAAAAAGAGGTCACACACCTTATGTAGGATTACATCCTAAACGGAGTATACTTTAAAGGTAGCTTACCTTCTGGAGTATACTTGTAAACAAACAAGTTATGTTTAATTCATTATTGAGGTCAAACAAATGCATTACCCATTACTGGTATGAAATGTATATCGAACAATATGAAAACAATATAGTGGTAATTATTTTTGGCCATATCTCCCAGCCCTATTTGAACCTACAACATTCCTTTTAAAAATTAATACACATTGACTAACAGTCAAAATCTCCAATTTTGTCTTAACCTTACTGAAGTAGCAAGTAAATTGAATTTGCCCTGTATTATCTGTGCTCTATCATACAATGTGGCATAATATCACCTTTCATTTAGAACTTTTTAAAAACACACCAATGCTGTCATAGATAGCAGCTTTTTTTAGTAAATGAGAGTGTACACAGCGGAAAGTGTCATTCAGAAGTGTTTTTAATCAGTCATCTATGTATCATATAAGTGTGGTCTTTATTATCTCGATGTTGTCTCAGCAAATTATGTGTTTATGTATTAGTGTCTGCAGCTGTTTTGTGTGTGTGTGTGTGTGTGTGTGTGTGTGTGTGTGTGTGTGTGTGTGTGTGTGTGTGTTAGGCTCTTGAGGGACACTGGGAGTTGTGACATGTGTGGTGTAATAATAGATGAGGTTTTGTGATCCAAACAGCCTGCTCTGGTCTGTGACTCACTGTGGCTGGGCCTGAGGTCTGGACTTGCATCATCACTGGGATCCGCTGTACTGTCAAGAGTGCACAAGGGATTCAGCTCTGTCCGTCAACCAAAAAACAAATCATTTAATTCCCAAAAGCTATCCTATATATCATTCAATAATCTGAATTATACAACAGTAAAGAAGAAGTCTAGAGCATTTAATCTTTCTGTAGTGCTGTGCTTCCTCCTGTGGCGATATACTCACAGGGGCTAGCCATTTAGGCCCTAAAATGAATTATATTTACCATTTGAGGTGATGTTATTGTTAATTTCAGACAAGCAGCGGTTGCGTTTGAACACACTCACTCAGACCACTGTAATGTGTCTGACCTTTTGTTCCCATTGACAGATGAGGCATTGACTCAAAGGAAAATGAGATATTTCCAGCTATCCCTTTGACAGGCATACAAATGAGTGAATAAAACAGCATGATTCCACTCAGACAGATCAGGATTCCAGCAAAGCAAGCAAGAGATCATCAAGCTTCATGGATAATAAGGTGGAAATTTTGCCTCCTTAGGCTTTCTTAGGATTACTTTATCTTATTGTTTGTCTCCCGGAGGGAATGATCAGGACTACATTTATAGTTACTTTGTATAACAGCTCAATGTGCTTTATGTCTTTATGGTGTCAGTCCACGTAATAGGTGGCTGCTGCTATCATCATCAGTCACTCTGACCTTGACAAGACCTCCGACATCCCCCTCCAGTGTTATTCATAAAGAGGCCCATGTGACCGAGCATATAGCCATGGTGCTGCTTTGTCTAGCCTTGCTTTGGTTTATATGTTGTAAAGATATGCAAAGCTACGTATTTAAAAAATTGACAATCGGAAAGTTACCTGAACTAATAGTCGAGCAATCGGTTTTAAAGATATCCTGTATAATTATACTGGTTTAGTTTACGTGACTCCAATCTGACTGTTTTTTTCTGTTAAAGCCGTTTGGCTCAGTGTCTTGAAAACGCAAAGCTCATGACCTTAAACACTCAAAAAATGTTGTGTGATGCAACAGCTAAAGATGTCTATCAATGTATATGGTTGTTGCTTTGGTGCTTTAAAGGGCATATTTTTCAAGATGCAACTTTTCTGAGAAAGTTTTACCATACAAACTTTCCAACAGCTAATGCACAGCATGGTGTCAGAACAGCATGCTAATTAAAGTCACAATAAAACCAAAACAACCAAAATAATATAAAGTACATATATATATATATATATATATATATATATAAACCTCACTAATCGCGTAGTTGGTTGTTTGATGACCCATCTTGACCCATTCCTAATATCTAGGCAGTGTGTATCTGACACACAGACTGTTATCCCCCAAAATAGGCTAAAGACAGTTCAGAGGACTTGCCAAGTCACTCATTCCCATCTGCTTTAAAGAGGCTTACACCTGGTTTATGCCTGGCTTGCTTAATGGGTTCCCAAATGGTCAGACTTGCAGGAAACTGAACAATCTACAACCAAAAAAAATATGTGAAGCAGTGTTCTTTCTAAGAACTAATATATGAGATGCCTTGTCATCTTGATCAGGTTATTAATGCAGGAAAATGAATCGTTAATCAAGACACTGGGGGAAGTGTGCTCAGCATGAAGCAAATTACCTGGATTAGCATAGCAAAACGCTGCATAATGTACTTTTACCGCTATGCAGAGCCTCAGCGCAAGAGGCCTCCGTTAATTACAGTAGTGGTAAACAGAATGTGAATGTGACAGGGTTAAATGGAGCTGAGAGAATGGAGAAGCTAAAATGGAGTCAGATTTTAATATTCCCATCATGTTTTGTATTTGCTGCTTGAATCTTTGGCATGGGATTCGCACAAGATTTGATTGGTTTCCTCTTTGTTTCTGTGTAGAGGAGAGATGTTTGAGTTTAGAGTTACTTTCTGAAGTCATCAAGAAGGCCTATCATACAGGTCTTAAATAAAATGTTTGTATATTTTTATTCTATTTATATGTTTACATTTCCGTGCTGTGTAGGGGCACACACTGGTGGTACCATAGTTTGAGAACCCTTGTAATAGGAAACATTTTGTTGTTGTCTGTTCATTTAATGTCCATGTGTTTCGGTTGGATTTGTGAGAGAATGTAACCAAGATGTGATAGCAAATAAGCTTTGCTGTGTCCATTTTTTTTAATATTTTCCTAATTTTACATGATGGAATGTCTGGCAGATATATGGAATATTGGTTATACAAATATGCACGTACAATAATGCACCTTTTTATCTTAGTTTCTGCCAAATTACCATGCGTTAAAACTGTTGTAACTTGCTGTTAGCCACTACTGTCAACCAAAAAAGGAACTTAATCAAAATGACAGAAGGCATCTGAAAGCTCATTATTTATTGTTTGTAGGAGATTCCACATTAATTTATTAAGATTTTAGTAGTAATAATATCTGAAGTATTTGTGGTAGTTTTACAGAAACTATGGTTACCATTTGAGATGCACCGAATTTTCTGGTCCTATACTGATAATTCACAGCTCATTGTGGCCGATATCGATAACCGATTGTAAAGGGATACAAAGGAAAGGAGGAGGCGAGAATCAGCTTGATAATATAAATAATATTTTAATCATAAACTTAACCAAAAAGACAAACACACACACAGGTGTCAGACAGCTGCCCGTAAATCTCTCTCTCTCTGTGACAATTTTTTTTTTGCACTTACACGCCGTAACAGCGATCGTGCCAAATTAACAAAACATGTAAAAAGAAAGGTTAAAGGCCAACACGGAGTGGCAGTGGGAGAGAGAGTGGAGAGAGAGAAAAAAACACTTACTCGTTGGTTCAGGGTGTGCTGAGTGACTCCAGCCAGGTCTCCTAAGCAACCAAATTGGTCCGGTTGCTAGGGAGGGTAGAGTCACATGGGGTAACCTCGTTGTGGTCACTATAATTTGGTTCTCACTCTCAGTGGTGTGCGTGGATGCTGCGGAGAATAGCGTGAAATTTCCACACATGCTATGTCTCCACTGTAACGCGCTCAACAAGCCACGTGATAAGATGTGTATGTAGATTGACATCTCAGATGCGGAGGCAACTGAAATTCGTCCTCTGCCACCTGGATTGAGGCGAGTCACTACGCCACCATGAGGACTTCGAGCGCATTGGGAATTGGGCATTGCAAATTATGGATGAAAAACAAACAATTCAAAGTTCGAGTTAATTCAAACCAAAAAAAATATTACCTTTTAATGTGAACTTTGTCACAGACCAGCATATTTAACTAATATGATCACATCCATAAGCATTTATCTGTGCTTTGTATTTTCCATTAAAAATCTCCAGTTTCAATAGGCATTGTACTGAAAATCAAGAATATCTTTGGGGTTTTCCTGTTTTATGTTTAGGTTTGGTTTACATACTGAAGTTATGAAATTCACAGGGGTAAATTGACGTAACGGATGTTTCTTTATGGTCAGCATATACAGTACACTACAGTCTAGAGCCTGTAGCTGAATATCCTTACCTGAAATATTTCTGATTTCACAATAGTCCTGTCTTTGAGACATCTCTTAACTAGCTCTAACATAACATCTTCAGGAAGCTTAACAACCAGCCTTGGCAGCAAATTGATACATACACTGAACAAAACATTTCCTCTGAGCAAATCAGTAGCTAATTTGTATTTCGAAACAATTCTCTTACAAAATTGCAAGTAAGATTCTTTCAGTGAGAGGCTTGTCTTTGAATGAATACTGCAAGAGCCACCTTGACTGGCATGAACATCTGGTCTGGACAACAAATGTGATTATGCACAGTTAAAGCAACCAGTACCATTACAATTTTGGGCTTTTTCTTTTTAGAGGCAATGGACTGTTGTTTCATTAGAGGTGAAGTGTGGTGGAATTTCTGTGCCAGAAGCAGCACCTAGGAGCAAAAAGAATGACATGTTTTCTAACATTAGCTCATCTGACATTCAGACAAACAGGTTGTGCTGCCCCAAACTCACACCATTGGTTTTGCAACATTGTTGAGGGAGGGAGGGTGGAAGGGAGGGATAATTTGTCTCTGCATATTAAACTGGGATAGGAGAAAGAATTTTAACACAAACAGTTACATCCTTCAGCTTCAAATAGCCACTTTTTTGTTAGTCTTCCCAGATGGAAATTCCTTGACATCTGTCAAAGCGTTGTAAATAGATTTTGAACTCTCCAAACCAAAGTAAATAAAACATTTTAATCACTTCAGCCCTAAAGATCTTGAGGTCTTACACTGTTCTTCGGTACTAAAAGCCTTTACAAAAGTGGCTACAAAACCAGGAGTCATTCCACTCTTAAAATGTCCATGTTCATATCACATTCTGCTACATTACCAAGACATTTTTGAAAGGGCTAATTGAAAGGAACCATGACCAAATGATTTCAATGTTGACATTTACTCTGGACTCATGATTATAACAATGATTTGGGTGCGAGTCTGACCACTCGACATGTTTGTTTTAGGGGAGAATATTATTCCACAGATAAATTCCATCTGATAAGTATCTGACAAACCTTAGTGTACCACATTATCCCTGGCTGATGAAAATGGTTTCTTCAGGGTGTGAATTAATTTAGCTGGAAGCCTGTGCCTCGCAGCACTTTAAAATGCTCACTGTTTTTTTAGATTGAACCCATTTTTTTGCCTTCTGTATTTGCATGTAAATGATCAGTTATTGCTTTTTTGCAGGGCTCTGCCACCTGACTCTTGTCTCAGATGTGGAAATACTGTAGTGGGGA
Organism: Xyrauchen texanus; assembly: GCF_025860055.1. Taxonomy (NCBI): domain Eukaryota; kingdom Metazoa; phylum Chordata; class Actinopteri; order Cypriniformes; family Catostomidae; genus Xyrauchen; species Xyrauchen texanus. Next base: position 17,061,768 of record NC_068295.1, on the reverse strand, counting down.
GCTGTGCTGAATTATGAGAATGTGAGAGAGTTCTCACAATTTTGAAGGGTTAAAGAAAATCAGTGTAATTGTTGCTGTTTGAAGAGAGCACAACGAGCATTGTTTTGAAGACTTTTTTTTATATTCTTAACCTTTTTTTTGACATTTTTTAACCTTTATGAACAGCATTTTGTTACTTTATGTCAAATGCTATCTAAATTAATTTAAATAAATTCTCAATTTATTTGAACAATTATGAAAAATGATGGCTGTTACTGTTATCTATAAAAGCAACATCATATACAAAAGTAGCTTTACATAATGCATAATATAAAATATTACAGTAAAACATGGGTAGAAAACATTTAAAATAATTGGCAGTTCCAGTATGTTACATACTATGGCATATGTTACAGTGTGTTGCGTACGTCACTGGAGATTTTGATGTAATTGCTGTTCCACATTACGGATAGAGTTGTTTTATCATGTTTTTGTTTGTAATTTTAATCAGAAGCCACTTCATGTTAGCTACACATTTAACATTACTTCTCAGAGAGTGAATACAGAACTAATCTGACAGATTCAGGTCATTACAGAGGCACTAAACCCATACAAAACACATAAATAGATAGAAATAGAATATAATTTCACAAAATACTATATGAAACACAAGAAACCAACAGAGGAATTTATCATTTGGTATTTTGGTGCTCCCGCATTTTGAATATCTGCAGCATTTGCATCCCTTTCTGTTGCATTTGTGCCTTTTAACCAGGGATAATTTCTGGCTCTGATCAAATCTAACTTGAAATAAAAGCTATGTCATTAAAGTGAAAAGTCTATTTGGCAGATCTTTATACGTTTATACAATACAGAGGCCACACCCCATGATAAATGACTTGTTTTTCACAGAGGATCAACACATTTTAAAAACACATGCAGATGTTTGATCCGTATCAGAAAGTGAATTGACACTTCCAATAATTACTTCACAGCACATGCTATTTGTCAGGCATACTTTTGAGGAGTTATTGAAACAGTTGATACTCAATATCAGTTTGATTTTCCGTAACTTCATTCTCTCTTCCTAGATCTGCCCATGAACTTGATTGCAGATATGCACCAAATTTTCCACTACATTTATTTTCTCATGAATGTTTGCATATTTCAGTGATTGCCTTCTAGTGGATTCAAATATTCAGAAATGGCAATCTTCCTCTCCTGGAGTGAAGCATGTACTCATTTCTTATCCTCTAATTGCATTTCTGTAAAATTGTCAATTGTTTCTCTTGCACAAAACTAAAGTAGATGCTTTGCGTTGATGTAAAAATTGAGAATCCTCACTTTGATCTTTCACATTGGTATTCAATATATGTTCAAATAAAAATGTAAGACTATCAAAATTACATTTGTAATTTGATAACTTATTTTGTAATTTGGAAACTAGGTTTTTACAATTTATGAAGAAACTCTTTAGGAAGTGTTGTGGGCCTACTTGCCAATGCAAAACTCACGGGCCCGTTGCTAGAGGATTGTAGGTGTTTTCCAGGGTGTTGCTTTGCGGTTGCTAAGTTGTTGTGAGTGGTTTTTAGGGTGTCTCCATGCATTTGCTAGGGTGTTTAGGTCGGTTTCCAGGGTGTTAAAAGGTGGTTGCCTTGGTGTTTTGCTTAAGCCAAATTATACTTCGGTTTTGACGTGAATGCTGAAGATATGAGTACAGTCGAATGTGAGCCTGTCAAAGTATATTTCATTTAAATGTGCACATACAATTGCGGTTGGCACATGCACGTTACAACTGCTATGAGATAGACTCGATGTCAATCTTAAAGTTTGTACAGCCAACCAGCAGTAGCTGGAACAGGGTGTCATTTGTCAGTCTGTTTCTCTCTTTTGATTTTATGTGCTTCATTGTTCAGAAACTACTTTTGCAGATATAAGTGCTACCAAACATGCTGCATGTTAACATTGCAAACTCTTAGCAGAGGTGAAAATGGGACTCAGGTTGCAGTTTTCAAAATTCCATTCCCCTCTCATTGCGCCTTTCTTGAAAGAAGGGGTCAGACTGAAGTATGCACTGTTCTAGCTGCATCTCTCCAGGCTGCTCACTGACAGCTGCATTGAGGGGGTCAGTGAAGAGGTCTATGAGATGATGCATGATGTGGAAGACCTGGAAGCGAACTTTGAAATGCTCTTGTAGAATTGCTATATTTTTCTGTACTTTTCAGTAAATCCTCTGTTACTGTTGGTTGGGACAAAGATATAGATTCAAAGTTCTTGGCTATTTTTTCATCTCCAAAAGATTCATCAATCTCAATCGCACGTTTCTTTACAATATTACAAAAATGTTAAAAAAATGTTTTTAAGAAACCCATAAATCTCTTGTGAGCAGTGGTGCATTGGCAATTAAAATTTAAATCTTTCATTACAGATTTGGTCTCGAAACAAACCAAAGGTTTCCCCTTGAACTTGGTTAAAAGATTTTAATCCCATTTCATCTGGAAAATGCGGTTTTCTGTATGGTTTTCGTTTATTGCTAATTTTGGCGAACGTTGGCGTTAGCTTGCACATGCTCGCTGACTAATGCAGGATGATGCATGATAGAATCCTACTGTGATTGGCAGGTCTGTGTAGAACAAGCAATTTCTCCTGGTCGATAGTAGTATTTGCATTGTGGTAAGTTTTCAATGTACTAAAATCAATTCTCATATTTTCCAGTGGTTAGTATTCAACAGTCCCTGCTATAGGCTATGTCATGGGGACTCTCCTTCAATACGATTTTTCCACCCGTTTTATCAGCCGCTGGGTGATAATTCATAATCCTGATCTATTAGTAAAGTCAACAAGTCTCATGCTGAAGTTTAATACTAGGCATTAGGGTTTGTTCAAATCACTTACCCTCAGTGTTAGCAATAGTAATAGTGATACAACCTTAGTAAGTAATATCACAGATGATGGTTTAATGTGAATTCACACTCACTGGTTAATCTGAAGCACACAAAATAGAAAAACTACTTTGAATTGTAAGGTTTGCGCAACAGCTGCTTAGATACATCAGAAATTTGTCTCTTCTCCATATTACTTACTTTTGCAACTTGACCAGGTCAGCCGAGATACCACATTCCCATGTTCACTCCATTTCGGGCATTGGCGCACACCATCTTCCACTGATACAGTAATCAACAGCTGATCAAATGTGCTTCTCATGCTCAGAGAGTTGTGCTATTGGCCATCCAACCCAGTTAGCAGCTATCTGAGCAGGGTACAATGAGAAGGGCCAGTAATTATCACTTAAAGATTCATGCCGTACAATACTGCCTGACCTTACCGTAGCTGTCACTCATAGACCGGCCCAAGTATCAAGCCATAGGATGGCCGTTCACACCAAGAAACCAAAGACTCCATACCCCTATCGCTTATACAGTTTTAATAGCCACTTAATTGGCTTACCTGCCAATGTACGATGAGTTGTGAGCTTGGTAAATTAGATTTGGTGCTGACATATAATAATGTACATGTTTTTGGCACTGTCACGATTACATAAATCAATGTTTCCCAATCTTGGAGTACCACCAACACTACACATTTTGGATGTCTCTCTAATCTAACACACTTGATATAACTTTAGGCGAAAATCCAAGACCTAAATAGGGTATGCCAAATAATGTGACATCCAAAATGTGCAGTGTAGGGGATACTCTAGTACCAGGATTGGGATACACTGGCAAAGTTTCACTCTCCTTTTTTTTACTCTCTCTTTCACTGTCCTTATCTTGCAGTGAAGTGTGAAGGATCTTACCCAACCATTCAGGAAACCTATCGTATTAACCGTGGTAACTGCTAAATGTAATTAACTTTGGATTAGGAGCGATAGTGACTCTATGATAACCTTTTGGAAGGACATAGTTTGCGAGCAAAGGGAGCCCGGCTATAGCAGGTGTCTACTCGCAGACACCCCAGGGTGCACTGTTTGATGTCACTCTTTTTGAAATCTCCCAGTGCAACACAAAACAAAACATGCCATACCAGACCTATGCGGGATACATCAGTAGAGCGCAAAATGTCAGATCGTCAAGGGTGTGCGTGTGAAGTGTATTACTCGGTTTGGAGAGTGTCCCAGTGAGGATACACTAATTTCAAGCTGAAGGTGTAACGTGTCTTTTATTTCTTTGCAGGTGCGGTGGACCCTAGTGGAGACGAGAGCTCACGGAGGGACCTTCCCCACAGACTATATGAAGGGAGGGGAGGGGGAGGGGGGGCTGCTGACGTTACTCCCAGCTTGCAGAACACACAGGTCAGCATGCCTTTAAATCTCAGTAGTTGATATGTAAGTGCGATTATCAAACCGCATGGACTGCATGTTTATTTAAATAGATAAATACTCTGCATGCACTGTTCGCTGTGTTTACTGTATATCCGCAGAGCTGTTCTCTGCGGTGTATTGCACATACTTGTGCACGGCTTATGAGCTGAGCGTGTTATATTTACAGCGCTCTAGATTCACTACAATACAAATATGCTTGGCTGCTAAAAGTTACTATCCAAATTTAAAATAACCCAATAACATTGTTTTTTGTGTACAGAAGAGTTGATGAGAGCATTTATCTGCATTACAATACCATTGCCAACTCAAAGACAAACTGAAATGTCTTCCTTGTTCTGCCAAAATAGAAGATTCTGCCAAAATAAAGGCTTAAGGGTTTAACCTGACTGCATAGCAATATTGCATGCATTGTATGACATTATTACATAAATATGGTACTGTTTTATAACAACAACAATACAAATTCAAATTTTTTTTTTTATATATGAAATATGTTTCCTTAAAAATTTCTCAACAGAAATTATTATTGGTTCACAAATATAATGATTAAAAGTGCGCCAAGTCCCTATCACAAAGTGGGGGAAAAACAGGTTGAACTGATACAATGTGAAGGTTATGCGAGTCTGTTTTACTGTATTTGTTTATTTCTTTATTTATATATATTTTTTGTGCTTAAGTGTGAAGAGTATTTCTATTGGCATTAGAGCATGTTTGCCCATGACTTAATTATGGTCAAAAGGAAAAACTTAACAGGTTTTTTAAAACGTTAATAATATCACAGTTCAAATCACTGTTGCAATAATATTCTAAATAATCACAATTATTAATTCGATTTAATCGTTCAGCCCTAGTTGTTTCTTAAAATTGTTGTTTAATTGTTGTTTTAACATGGTGTTTAATTATCTTTTTGTCAGGTTTTCAGCACCTCAAGTTCACACTTTCAATATAGCTAAAATAATATCTTATGATTTGTACATTTGTTTGTTAGTATCCAGTGATTAACAAGGTAGTCAAGACTCATTTTAGACTCAGTCATACATTTTTGATTTATGGATGTCCTGTTTTACAGAAGATTCATAAGTTTCCTCTTACCCACTATGTAGACACACAAGGTTTTGAATAATGATAGACCGATATATCAGCCAGGCTGATATTGAGCACCTTTTATATGCTCAGCAATACTCTAAAAATCAATACGTTAACATAAGAAGATCGTTAACGTACTAGAACGTAAATGGGTGTGCGCATAACATGTGCACATTGGATAAGCCGCCAGGCAATAAAGGTGTTTACATGCAGATTAAAATCAGGGTGTGCTGATCTTTTGAAGAAAAAAAGAATTTTCTTTTTTTATTTAAACTATTTCTGACCTGTCCCATTGCTTAAAGAGCTCCAGTGAGCTGTACCAGCAATAATACAAAATAACGTCACATTACAGCAGCTATTCTGGTTTACTTTACCTTATTATGCTATTAAGCATAATCAGCGTAAGATTGTACATGCTCATTGTCGCATCAGAAAATAATCATAAGGGTTTTGCCAATAAACAAAAGTGTTCCTTTCCCCTTGGTATCAATTACAGAATCTACTGACAACCTTGTCAACAGAATATTAAAATTGTCTATATTTACACTATCTGTCTTGTTTGATTGCAGCAATTTTGTGTATGTATCATTTGGTTTAAATTGTATGATGTATGAATCTGGATTATTGGCCTGCGGCCAATTTACTTTCTAGATATTGGCATTGACCATTACACAAAACTCTGGAGGTGGACCACTAACATTGAGCCAGACTTGATGATAGGGGCAGAGTTTTCCACAAGATTACTTTGAGATGATGTAAATATTACTCTGTCTCAGAACTCATGACAAATCGGCAGCAGTAACAATATTTCAAGCAGCTTAGAACAAAGTATGTAGCATCTGGTTAACGTTTGACTGTCCTCTGTATAGTCAGCAGGTCATACCGTTCTTGGACATAAGCTGTGAGATGTTACATATTCAAGATGATTATGCCCGTTTCATGTAAGCATTACAGCATAGGGGAACATGCTGTGTTGATTTGGCCAAATTGGAAAGCTGTGAGCAATATATGGCAGAGCAGAATGGGGCAGGATGGTCGGGGCAGAGGCGTCTGGTAGTGTTTATGTACAGGGTAGCTGTATAGTCCTCTGGATGCCTTGTACCCTCAGGGCTCCAGCACCTGCATAATGGAACAACAGAGAAGAAAGAGCAGAGAAAGAGATCAAATGACTTGGGTTTCTCACTTCAAATGTTTCTTATTTTTTGACTTACACCAGGAAAATGTTTTCACGACCTTAGAGGGCTGTGCGCTGAATTGATCGAGCACCTTGTCATTGTTTCTTAAACATTTGTCATATTTTGGGTTTGGCTTTTTCTCCCCACTGCCACTCTTCGTGGCATAAACAAATTTCTCTGAAATAATCGCTGGTTGCTTTGCACAATAATATAATGTAGCAGATTTTTCCAAAGCTTTTATTTAGGGGTTAATAATTGCTGATTTTAGACTCGGCTGATTAACAGAAGTGTTAGCTTCTCCTTATTACTTAGTACTAAAATCTGCCAACAACTTCTCAACAGTTTAAACATTTTTTGTTTTTCATTTCCACTCCTGGAAATTCGGAAAGGTAAATTATTTCTGTGAAACGATCGCTGGATGACTTTAGAGCTGGCTGGTATGACAGTGATACTGTGCGACGGTAGAAGTATGTCAACAGGTAGAGATTCTGCTATACCATTTATGGCATGATTTAAAACATCTGACCCCAAGCACAACTTTCTGCAAACTGTGTCGCTACTGCATGCTTCCATTGTTGACAATTTTGTTAATGGGAGCGATTTAGTTTTGACACCTTGTAGGTCTATTGTTAACATGGTGTAACGTTTTATGACTGCCTATCAACATTGAAGCTTATTGCATTAATATAGAATTAAACTGTTCCATGGTATACATTGTCACAGGTGTGCAACTGTGCCTTTATAATTAATACAATATAATTTACATTTTCTGATAATTTTACAATGTTGTCATAAAGAGTGCATCTAGTCATGTTTATAATGTATTACTGTTTTGAATCTTGTTTTTAACTCGTGTTACATTATGTGAAGCTATTTTTGCACTGATGTTTTTATGAATAATCTTAACTTTTGGTTTGCATCCATCAAGTTCGGAAACAATTTAATTATGGTATTAAATCATTTATAAAGATCAAAATCGGTCACACCACCCATCCCTAGGTGCCTTACACAATGATTTAATATAGCAGTATTTTCTCTGGAGCTTTTTAGTCAAAGATTAAGAATTGGGGCAGGCGATGGCAAGGAGGAAGGGAAATAAATAAATAAATAAATAAAGGTGGTGATGGTTAATCTCGCTTAGTGCAGTGTGAATGCTGAACAGTGCTGTGGCCTGACAAACATCTGCCTCACACACAGCCGAGTGGGATCAGCTAAAGCGATTAGTGTGCTCACGTCAGCCTGTGGAGACGGTTGCCCGTTACAAAAGCAAGAACAACCATCCTTTCCTCCCACACTCCACCTGGAACACTGACACTGCAGTGAGGGGCCCTGCTCCAACAGCAGCACAAGAATCTTCTCAGAAATGCTACACTTTACTGCTATTCCGTTGTTTTTTCTGCTTGCCTCTCTCTGAACACAGCAACATGTAGCTCTGAGGACTGAACAATCTGTTGTGGTAGTAAAGCAAATGCTTATTACAGCCAGGGTTTTATTCTAAATACAACTTCGTAATTAGCTTATACAGTATGTAATGAAATATGCCATTCATTAAGGTCTAATTGTAATTTTACACTTCCTTCATACCGAGATGGGGGCCTCGTTGTGATATGGGAAGACTGTATCCTGCACATGCCTTTACAGTTAACCTCATTAAAGCAAAGGAGGGGCGATACTTCCTGAAAGTGGTTTAACAGCTTTCTTTTTACCTCTTTTCTTTCTTTTCTTATTCTTCTTCACATTAATGAACTGTTCTTCTCTCATACCTCTCTCTCTCTCTCTCTCTCTCTCTCTCTCTCTCTCCATCTCCATCTATCTCTCTAACTTTCTTCTTTTCCCTCTAATCTCGATGTCCCAATTGGAGTGTCACCAGCCATGGCAGAGGCAGTGTGACTCTGTGAGGTTGAAAGAGGGTTAGCTTGTTTCTCTGCCCTCATTTTTCATCTATATTGTGAATTACATTGCTTGACTTCTCAAACTTTGCTTAGTATCTTCTCAGTGATATACCTTTTTCAGAGAAGAGTGGCAAAAATTATTGAAATTTTTTGTTTACTCATATTTTGAGATGTTAACGGATATGTACAGGTTGCACATTATTGAAAACAATTATAGCTCTCATTATGTTTATTGTATTTCCACATAATTCATGAGAAGGAACGCTTCCATCCAAAAACGCGTGAGTTTGCATTATAATGGAGAATTCAAAACCCTGGCCGGCGCAAGTTGAACATCAATCGTGGTACAGATTTGAGAGGGGCTCCGTGGTGAGATCACATTACAGCAGAGATTTCTAAATCACACGCGAACGAGACCGTGGTCCTAGTTAAGATATGAGAGCGGACTTATACACAGAAAACCGTGGTGAGATTGGAATCACTCATCAGAATGGACCGCAGTCCATAACCGGACCAGATCAAGCACTTTTGTTGACAGAAGTTCTGCTACCCATGTTTCGAACATGAAGCAGCTTAGAGATGCACATATTCCATTGCATCTTCTCCATACGTCTGATCATGGAAAGGATTACACGATGGCTTGTTAAAAAAAAGAAGGCAGTGATGAAATCTCAAAGTCCTGTCAACTCTCTTTTTGGTTTCCATTATATTATTGCATAGAACATTCCTATCCTGGCTGTTAAAAGAGAGCTTTTAATTTTCAACTAATGTGCATGAAATAATAAATAAATAAAAAGTTTTAGTCAGTCCATATTCTCAAATGTTAAGTCAAAAGTAAAATGAGGGGGGAAAATGCTTCGATAGACAGTTCACATGGTGCTCCACTTGCACTGATTCCAACTACTCCACACTCAAGCTTTATAATAACAGCGAAATACCACATCCTCAATTTCCCTCCAGGGATAAATAAAGTAGTATCGTATTGTTTTTTTTATTCAGTACAGTTGTATGTAGAGTAGCAATATTCAAAGATAGCAGTGGTATTCGGCTGAACTCGGTGAAGCGGCTCAGACTATGAGCCCAAGCCACACAACAGACTGGAGCCGAACGCGAGGATCTCAAAACACTTTTCCAAGTTGAACATCATGACAAAGCATTTAAACAAGTCATTGCTTAATCTGAGAAATGCTTATAAGAGAGCAAGACGCAATGCCAAAGACCTCCACCAACTGTAAGGGGCTGTTCACACCGAACACATTTGCAACCATCCATTTGTTTTTCTGTGTAAAAGAGCTCTAGACGAATGTCTTTGTTTCCCTTTGTCTTTGTTTATTCAGTGTCTTGTGCTGGAGTGCTGTTTTTTAGATGATGTATCTAATTAAAAAGAACTTTAAAAGCATATTGAGACACCTTCTTTCTGTTAAACTGTATTTGTTGCGCCGTGTCTAGCCTTTTTTAGCGCAAGAATGGGATCAATTCAAAGTCAAAATATGTATTAATTGAAATCGGATCCGTTTCTGATTTCTCTCGGCTGCATGAAGATATTAATTTGCTTTCTCACATCACTAGCTTTAAATATGCAACTTAGTTGGCTAATGAATGCATAATTGTGACCAGCTGGATATAAACTAATACAAATAGATGGTAACAATTGTGACATTTAAACATTTGGGTAGGACTTTTTGAATTTTTGTCACATTGTTCTAACTGCTTGAAGTTAGCTTTTATGTTAGAGTCTCAGCCTTGTCGGCAAACATACTGTTTGCATAACATGCTGTTCTCTACTAATGCAGCATCTAGTCATCAAATTAATTACTTTATAATGATATGACAACATGTACTGTAGTGTACTGCATGCATGCCTTTTCGTTGTTGATGTTTTAATTCTGCATCTGAAGTGTTCTGCTCCATTCAGAGTGTAGTCTCACGTGTCAAACACCACAAGGCTTCAGTGAAGTTTTTATTTTGCCTCTAAAGGCCGCTCTTGAACTGTATAACAACAGCGGACCCTTTCCAGCCGCTTCAGCACCGGACGCAACAGGGAAAAACTATCGGTGTGGATTTTTAAGAATACCTGACATTTCCAGGAACCTGTTATCGGTGCCGATTAATCGGCAAAAACGTAAATATCGGTCGCCCTCTAGTCCTGGTTTTGGTGGCAATACCTCCTTTAACTTCTTTAAAGGAGGTATTGCTACAGATTTGCAAATTGTTCTATCATCTTCCCTTTTCTCACATTCATAATTTTGTCCCATGATTGATATAAAGCAAAGTGCCCCAAAACATTTATGTTTCCACTCACATTTTCATCTCTAACATGAGCGAGAGTGAGTGAATTGTTGTTCCTGACCCCCTCCCGTCCTTCCCGTTGTTGCACTCTCTAACCTTATACCTTTTTACATATTTTCACACCTCTTTCATGACCCTTTTTTTAGGTCTGAGGTATGAACAACTGGTGCTGAACTAGGAGTGTTTCATAACACTTTTAGAAGATGTTCTGCATTGACAACATTTTTTTACAGTGACCCCAAAAGTATTTGGACACTCTTGAAATGTATAACAAATTATCAAACCAAGTTACATTAAGAAAAATAGCACAAACACATTTTTCAATCAAAACATTTCACAAAAAGAAGTTTGTTAGATTTCAGATGATAAAATGTATATATTGTTCAGAATTAAGATAAAATTATTGAAGTAGAAATTAGTGGGTTGTCCAATGTAGTGGAACATGGCTGTACTGAAATTAATGTGAAGTACACCTGTCATTACTCTGCTAGGACGCCTGTGTAAACTTGAGCGGAACTGACTTCATACGTGCACTAAAATGACCTTTGGAACAGTTTGTGAAAAGTAATAGTGCAAATGTTAGTTCAAAATTAATTCTCATAAAATCTCTGTCATTTGTTTGCAGATGCCACTTGGTTTGATATTTTATCAAATGCACTGATATTCAGCCTGATCCAAGTGTCCATAAGGGTCCAAATACTTTTCAAGGCAACAATATGTCTTTGTCAAATGACAAAGCCCAACCATAAGAAATTACTTTTATTGTGAGGTTTTCTCTAGGCATGTGTACAAGTTGCATGGTGCAATTGATAAAGAAAAAGGACATCAGCGCTCATAGGATTAGCTCATGCCACAGGAATTAACATCAACATCCTAGCTCCCGTAGCACCGAGTATTTCACTTCTCTTTGATAGCTAGTCTAAGAAAAACCCATCTGAGACAAGGAATACTTACTGTACTGTGTCTCTTTTCGATCAATGCTCAGTTTTCTGTAGGATGGTAGTCTGTACCTTTGTGAATTACTCTGTTTTCATAATAGAAGAGCCTCGGCCAGTAGTAGACATTTTGCCAGATTCCTTAGTATCATTTCAAACCATTAGAAGCACTACTCCTGTGACGGTTTGTTTCACATATGAAGACATGAAATTAATGGGATTCATACAGCACATCAACCACACTCTTGGTCAGATAATACAGCTTTGCCAAGAATTGCCTATATTATCTGGTGGTTTACAGTTGTTAATGGAGATTTGCCATGGAGTTCCTTTATCACTTTTCTTTCTGTGTTGGCTCAGACTTGGTTCAACACCCCTTTTGAATGGAAGGTGTTGAAACAAGCTGAAATATGCCTTCTACCCATGCCAAAATTGCATTCACAAGGAGCACTGACTGTGCAATGCGGAACAAATGTAGCGATTCCTCTGGAAATGTGTCTTTTATGAGGGAGGGAAATGAAAGCTCAGTCTAGGATGTTTCTGGAGGTTAAGAGGCTGAGGACTTTGCATCTGTGCTTATGATAGTGCCAGAATCCTGAAAGGGGTTAGTTTGTGGCTGTTCCTGCTCACAATAACAGCTTAAACCAGCCTTAGCTAGTTTGCTTGTCTTTGCTGGCCTAACAGCCTGATCAAGCTGGTTTGTTTGCTGTTGTTTGCCACTTGTCAGCTAGTCAAAAACAGATGAACACCAGCTTGGCCAGGCTGGAAGACCAGCTAGACTATTTGAAGACCAGCTGGGCTAAGCTGCAAAACCAGCTTAAAATGGCTAAAATCAGCTAACCCTGACAAATGTATTTTGTGACAATAGCCATTTGACTGTGTCCATTTTTCCAGTTATCACATGGCTACTTACCACATAAGTAAATAAATTGACATTAAATATTTAAGTTTAAATTATTTTACTATGTGAGCGGAAAGAGATTAGAAACGAAAAACTAGCAAAATGTAGGAGATTGGCTGCTAAGGACAACAGTTTATCAGTCCTTATACACAAATATTTGACCACAGCATGCTGCGATTGACCAATGAGAGTTAAGGATTCCAGAGAGCTGTGTAATAAGTTGCCATTGCAGTTCTGAAACTGAGATATAAGCTTTCCCTTTGTCAGTTACCCACCAACAAAAACATTTGAGCCATTAATGAACACAAGTGTATGTTGCCCTTGACATGAAGCTATATGATTACAAAAGATGTTTTCTTTTAGCCTGCCAGGCGGTGTAGCCATGATAAATGACAGTGCATCAAGAGTGGACACATGCATTAATGGATCTCAATAATTTGAGCAATACATTTCAAATGCTACGTGTACACACAGGCTGATTGTTTCTGAATGATTAAATCATGTTGAGTTGTCTCCCCCCATAGTGTCAGTAAACAGGAAAACAATGTGCTCATTTGAATAAGATCACAAATTGTGTAGTTCCTGGCAGTCCCGGGCTGTGCCGTGTGAAGTGTGCTCACCCTCGGGCTTTGACAGAACAGAAACAAATCACTGCGTTGCTTACACAATTACAAACCTGCGTACTATTCATCTACACATGAAATGCGAATTACTTATCTGGATACGTTTCCTGATATTATCACTAGCACACAGTCTTGCACAGATTGAGATGTGTGAGAAATACAGTGTGATCTAGAAGCAGATCAGCATACATAGGAAGAATCTGGCTGCATAATAGGACTGTTGTATTGATATTGAGACCATTAAAGATGGGGCTCCTTACTACAATTAAAATGAACACAAATGCGACAATTTTTTTTTCATTTTTTATTTGCGACAACAATATAACATTTAATATGGATAAGTTATGTTTAATCAGTCAAGATTCATAAAAAGATTCACAAAGCAAGTTTCAATCTCACAACCCCCTCACTGAAGCACAAGTAATATTTTGTTTATGTCCAATTCGAAAGCTGATTTTGAGCAGCTAATATATGAGAAGCTGTAGTAGTTAAAGCAGATCATTCAAGGTAAATGCCATATTCAGTTTCATAAAGTTAGTTGGTAATTTGACAAGCATTAGCAGTATTTTGCTACCTTTTGCTAAACTTTGACAAAGTAATTTTGAATTCAATTTTAGAAGTCATTGGCTCTGAAGTAATTTTTTAAATTTTTGTCTAGAGCCCAGCCTCCACTCCAGCCTTGGAGTGGAGGCTGAACTCGAATAAAGCCTGGAGTAATCAGAACATACTGTCTCTTCCAGTTGTACCGATTATATGAATTTTTTTCTCATTTATTTCCTGTTGATTTAGGGCAGTGGTTCTCAGGTTTTTTGGGTCACGCCCCCTTTGAAAAAAGAAAAACATTGGCAAGGATAATTGCAACGATTCATACCTAATACGTTTTCCAGTAATAATAAATTACTGTTATTGTCGCACCCTAGCCAGTGCTGAAAAAATATCACAAGACAACCCTGTCTACTAACTGTTTCAGTAGCAGTCAGGATATCTGGACAATAATTTGCACCTGATTAATGATACTGATTAACTTTATTAAAAACGGTCCTTTCCGCAATCTGTTAAATAGAAAATCTGAACCCATTATTATTATGCCCAAAATTTTTTTATTTATTGCACTTCCAGTTTTTATGTGTGATCCGTAGCAGGTAGCTTGCACCAGATTGCAATATGCCATCATTTGACAAGCCTGAAAAACAGATGTTCCATGCTCCTTGGTTCCTCTCCAGACTCCCCAGGTTGGGTCCCGGTGCCACCTTCTTCGGTTATAGGCCTTCAGAAGAACCTGCAGATGTGGTGCGCCTTTTGGCCCCAGAAATGCTGTAACAAAGCAATTTAGGAGTCATGATTATAGGATTTAATATATAGTTTGATATAGGACACTTTACAGGATTTTAAGGATGTCTGTGAAATATCTAAAAGAAAAAAGGCTGTAGGAATGTGGCGAGCATTTTAAAAGCAGCAGGCCTCTCAAAATCTGAATGAAATGATTCCATTTCCAGTGAGGCCTCCTGTCACCCCACTCCTTTCAGAGGAGGAGAGCTTGAAAGGCATCCAGGCTGTGTTTAAGTCCTCCTTGCTTGCGTTAATGAAGCACAGAAAGGGAGGGATAGGGGCCTCTGATATGCGTTTAATTAGCAGAGGGTATTGCTAACTGACTATTAAACGTTCTGATTACAGTGTGGAATGTCTCTAAATGAATTAGTTCAAGATCTCTTGAAAGGGAACTAGTGGTTGGAGTAGGTTGTTGTGTTGTAGGTACTATAGCTGGTTTGGTTTTACTGCTACATTTATACATGGTATTTACAGTGCATTCAGAAAGATCCTCCATTTTCTTCACATTTTATTATGTTGCAGCCTTATGCTAAAATGCTTTAAATTAAAAATGTTCACATCAATATACACTCCATACCCCATTATGACATAGCAAAAACCAGATTTTTTATAAATGAGCAAATTTATAAAAAACAAACAAACTAAAATATCACAGCATCCCATTTTTCTGGATCATCTTTGAGATGTTTCTGCACTTTGATTGGAGTCCACCAATGGCAAATTCAATTGATTGGACATGATTTGGAAAGGCACACACCTGTCTATATAAGGTCTCATAGCTTAAAATGCATACCGGCGCAAAAACCAAGCCATGAGGTCAAAGGAACTGCTTGCATAGCTCTACAAATTAAGCTACAATTTTTTTGCTGCATTGAAGTTCCCCAAGAGCACAGGGTGCTCCATAATTCTTAAATTGGAGAAGTTTAGAACAACCAGAACTCTTCTTAAGAGCTCGCCACCCGGCCAAACTGAGCAATCAGGGGAGAAGGGCCTTGGTATGAGAGGTGACCAAGAACCTGATAGTTAGTCTGGCTGAGCTCCAGAGATCATGTGTGGTGATGGGAGAAACAGTGGCCAGTGGTCAGACAGAAACCTCTCCTCAGTGCAAGACACATAAAAAAGCATCTAAAGGACTCTCAGACTGTGAGAAACAAGATTTTCTGGTCTGATGAAACGAAGATTGAAATGTTTGTCCTCAATTCCAAGCGTCATGTATGGAGGAAACCAGGCACCGCTCATCACCTTTGCAATACCATCCCAGCGGTGAAGCATGGTGGTTGAAGTATCATGCTGTGCGGGTGTTTTTCAGCAGCAGGGACTGGTCAGGGTTGAAGGAAAGCTGAATGCAGCAAAATACAGAGATATCCTTAATGAAAACCTGATCAAGAGCGCTCAGGACCTCAGACTAGAATGATGGTTCACCTTCCAACAGGACAATGACACACAGCCAAGATGACACAAGAGTTGTTTAGGGAAAATTCTTTGAATGTCCTTGAGTGGCCCAGCCAGAGCCCGGACTTGAACCTATCGAACATCTCTTGAGAGACCTGAAAATTGCTGTCCACCAACGGTCCCCATCCAACCTGACAAGAAAATCCCCAAATCCAGGTGTCCAAAACTTGTCGCATCATACCCAAAAATTATTTATCTGTAATCACTGCTAAAGGTGCTTCAACTAAGTACTGAGGTAAGGGTTAATGTGATATTTCAGAAAAAAACATTTATAAATTAAAGTTTTTGAGATGTTTGTGAAAATTTTCAGCAGATCATATCAGTAGTAATTCATCATATAATGATAAAATGGAGAAGAGCATTATAGCCTGACATATATCCAGATGCGCGGTGTTGTCAAGCCACTTTCAGAACCCCTAAGAGATGATTCAGATGTCCAGTGATGCTGTAACGACAGTCCCAGCAGGGTGTCAAATCTTGGTATGGGCATTAATCAGTAATTTGGTATTCCAATATTTAAGCTTGTAAAAAATGTACATTAGAATATTCTTATTTAAATTAAGGTAATTAATGAGAAAGAGAAATATATTTTTTTGTCATAACGGTTGCGTCACCATTAAAAAAACAAGCTTCTAATTATATCAAAACTAACTTATATCATGTCCTTTGTTTTTTTTTTAAACAAGCAATGCATGAAAAAACAAAGAATAGATTGAAAGCATTTAAGCTCACGCAAAGCGAAGAAAAAGAAACCGCTAATGAAGTAGACTGATGCAGTATGTACTGACACAGTATGTACATACTCGGTATAATGTATAAACGCTCAGCATATAATAGTTATCATGTTTATATTGTATCTCAATTCATGTGCTCAGTAAACTATACTCATTTATACACACCAGTTTAAATGATGGAATGTCCCTTACCTCAGCTAGCATAGTCTTTCTCAGATGCCATGTTTGTTGTTTACAGAAGTGTCGTGGGGATTACATTGCAACAGGGACGCTGCTCTCTGACGAGCTGCACATATATGAGAGTAAAGTGTACACCGCTTATCCAGTACATTTAAAACGGGAAACTAGCTTTCTCAAAGTAAGCCACATTCTCACAATAACCCTCTTTTCTGCTGTCCATCTGAACGTACTGAGTGACAGAACCGTTTGCTCAACAAATGTGATCAACTTGTGTCCACATTCAACAGCGCCACCCAGTGCATTCTGTTATAACTGCCAGTTTTAATTTGTGCATTCAGGATTTAATATACATCTCACTGTATATATGGCCAGCAAAGCAAAACTTTGAGAAAGTCGAATAGTATTTTTACTATTCGAATAATTATTGCAGAACAAATATTCAAATATTCGACTACTCGTGCACATCCCTAGTCAAATCTGCGGAATCCTCCGCTATAAAGCATTCGGAATCTGCTCCCAAAATCGGAATTGCACATGCAAATTCCGTTCTGCTAAATTTTTGTGGCCGCTTTTGCGCTAGTTGATGATCTACATAATTCCTTTAATAAATGCGGCATTAAACCCATTTCAAAGCAAATATATAAATATCAAGATGTATATAAAATATTGTCAAACAGCTGAAAAGTTTGATTTCTTTTCACCCTGGTTTGTATCAGTGGTAATAGAGATGCTGTGTAACACTTATCTTTATTGACTGATCAGGGTTGAACTTATTTGATGCCAAGTTTTAATGCTTAGCATAATGAAACATTCAAGTATGAGGGTTAAATATCATGAGTTATCTGTTGATGTTCTCTGATATTTCACACACACACAAAAACGGCTTCAGCTGTCTTGATTGGCAAATATCTGCATGGCTGCATGCTCTTCAGTAGATTGTTGTACTGTCCAGACCCAGATACCAGAGAGTGAGTTATTCCCTGCACCGTGACCTGATTAATTGAGAATGTCTGAGGTTGTTTCTGGGTTGTGTTCAGGCTCCGGCCGCCACCCCAACCTCATCCATCTCAAATGCTCATGTCTAAACGCTGGCCTCCGAACGCTGACCCATCAACTCAGCCACAGACAAAACGTCAGTGCACTTAAGTTGATTGAATGAAATAGAGCAAGGGAGTGAGCGGGGGATCAAGAGAGAAAGATAGCAGGAGAGAGAGCCAGAGACAAAAAGAGGCAACATTTAGACAGCTGCACGCGCTGTGCCATGTATCCATGTCTGTCAAAGGCAGATATTTCTGTCTCCTTAGTGCGGCCCGCAAGCTTCCAAGCAGGCCATCTCGATGTCATCACCGTCACCTCGCTGTCATTGGCTAAAAAGGCCTGGCTGCCTGTAGGACAGCGTGTGCTGGAGTTAAGGGCTCTGCTCGTCCAGGCCTAATTGGAGTGCGTCAGTCAGGCGGCTTGACTCATCGAAAATTACTGGGAGCAGTGTGCTTAATAGAAAAGCAGAGAGGAAGGACAATAAGGTCATGATACCAACACATCCAATAGCGACAATCAAATTCCAGGGCTGCAGTGTTTGACATTATTGGTGCTTTATTATCTCTTACGAGCACCTCACACTGACAGTTTACATAATGATGCACAGACACATGGTCTGTGCACTCTTAAAATAAGCCATCTTGTATAGATACAGCATGGCTCAACAATAATGATAGATTGATGCTAGTGTGAGAGACTTTCGGGCCAGTTGTCGAAACTGTAAGATGGTGTTTGTGCACATACTTTTATGCCTTGCAAACTTTTCTGTGAAGTTTTAAAGATTACAAATTCTGCAAGTTGTCAAGCTTACTGAAATATGAGACACATAAACACATAACACATAAAAGGATGTTGCTAAATTTTAAAATATATTTATTTATAATATTTGTTTGTGTGGCGCTGTACCAGTGAAAATATTAGCATGGCAAGTACAATTCTGATTTACTGGCCTGATATATATATAAAATATATATATAAAAGCATATTTATTCTTATACAGTATTCAAGAGTTTAGTTTTCATTAGTTTATTGGAAAGATTGGCTGAGGAAAGAATAAGTTGCCCATTGTATCAGGTCCAGAGCTGGATGGCTGATTCTCTCGTTCTCATTCCTAACAAAAGTATGTCACTGCATACGGAGTCACAGTGATTTCTCTCACTTCTTGTTTACAGACACACTGACACATGCAACATGCCAAAGTATCAGTGATATCTGAACTGTGGGAGCCGAAGTCAATTCAAAGCAAAATGCTGAGAGATTTTTTGTGTCAGGAACGCCAGCGCCTCTCACATGCCGAGGGTTAGATTGATGGCTTGAACCTGCTGTTCCATTGCTGTAGCTCCCACACTGCTTTTCTCAATGTACCATTGAAATTTTGTTCTGTAGATTTCTTGTTGTCGTGTAATTGTGAGTGTGAACACACAAACCCAAATCAAATCTAAAATTACATTGATATCATCCTGGCGCCAGTTATAAATTGCACATACATGACATGTTTGCTGTATTGTCGGAAATTGATATTATGCCAAGTTGCATTCGATGCTTCCTCAAGATTGCCGTGTTACCCTCATGGCGCACATGCTTTCACAGTGAAACGTGAGGTGGGTGTTTATGTTCTTTAGGTTAACATGGTAATCTATGGAGGAAACCTGGCCTGCTGGCTTTATTCTGATGAGCTGACTTCACTTCGCAGCTGCAGAAATATTACTCTCGCTGAGCTGCAGGGACATGTCAGTATTTTCATTCCTAACTTGAGGCATTTCCGAGCTCTCACAAAGGGAGAGTGAGGTGATGAAACTAGGGTGGAAGCTGTTTTCCAAAAGCACCAAATAATTTTTCTGTCTGAGCAGTAGATAGCTCCCTCCCACAGATGCTGGGACTCATTACTTGGGATTTGTTTTATGAACACTGCATGCAATTCTTTTACAGTAAACTATTGGGTAGATGTTCTGTCAAGAGGGTGAGGCTACATATACACAGCAGCAGAATACGGTTGTAGGTACAGTCTAGTTTTAGAGTGGTAAACATTTAGTTTCGCACACATTTCAGTTATAAACTGACTTGCATTTTGAGAGTGAATTCGGTAAACCTGTGCTGTTTGATTGGAACCACAGTGGACAACTATTTGTCTGTGACGTTATACGGTGCAGTAGCTTCTGCACACTGCATAAACGCTTGTCTCATGTACATTGTTTTTTATGTTGGTTTAGTTCAGGCAACTCACAGAGAGGAAGATATGGGCTTTGTATTATCCAAAGGTTTTAGATCAAGTTGCTGTCTTCCAAAGGAGCCGAGCCAATACGATTTGTCGTCGTAGCGCAACACAAATGCTGCACTTTACATTCAGTTTCAAAGATTAATACCCATTCAAAGCCACTGTCAGGTAATTTAACATTTGTCTTTTGTTAATATTTGATGGATGAACTCCCATTGGTTGGACTCATTTATTAAATAACGTTATATTTATTTGTGATCAGACTTTCCAGTGTTACGGAAGTTGAACTCTTTGATATTTACTTTAGTCACTGTCACTATGGTTACAGGTGTTATTTACACCTATTGTGAGAACAAAAAAAGGGCTTGAATTTGTACGCTCATGTATACTGTTGTTTAAATAGGAGAAATCAAGACTCGCACCTGTTAATCAATTCAGTTGTCAATCCAAAACTCTGACTATAGCAATATTATTTTCTTGCTCGCACAAATATTCCACCAAATAGTATTTTTGAGCATTTAGTACTGTTAGAATGCCACATCAGCACATCTGTTCCCTCAGTTTCTCCATTTAACAATCCATTGCTTCACTATGGGTTCAAGTGGCAATATTAGAAATTACAAGAAATTGCTCAGGTCACCATCTTCTACACGTGGTATATCACAGTTTTTATTCCTCTTGGGCAGCTTCCCTCATGTCTTATTGTAAATCCAAACTGGAATCCCATTCATTTCTGTAGAGTGGCGCTCATCGCAGTCTTCTCCCATTGACCATTGGAAAGACTCCTGCTGTGGATTGACAGGGAGAGACTTTGACATGCAGATATCAATAAACTGAGATTTGCCCTTCCAGAGAAAATGGCTCCATAATTGTTGGGTACGTTCAAGCTCGACCGCAAAGAAAAGGCTAGAGTGGGCCTGTGCATTTTTCTGCCTTGCGTCAGGGTTGTGGATGTGTCAGCAAGCCCTTCGCTCTTGTGCGCATGGCTGTGGCTGTCTGCTCGACTTGGCCCAGTGGTAGAGGCCCAGCTGAATGCTTGGTGGTTGGCAGGCTTGGCTGTCTGCCTGTATAACTGGAGTTTGAATGAAAGGGTCCTTGTGAACTTTTAGGCTACTGTGGCATTTTCCAGCTGCTGAGCTAAGTAATTAAAAATCTTTAGCTATATTGCTAAAACATGTAGAAATATAGAGCCCAGTTCGCTGGCAACACATTCCACCATACTGCAAAAAATACTATTCATAATCTTTGTATTTATCTTATTTGCCATTTAAAAATATCTGAACATCCTTAAAATAAGAAGATAAGAAAATTGCGTAAGATTGTCTGTTAGTATCTTAAGTAGTGTCTGTTAGATGTTTTTGATAGATTTGTCTTGCTTTTGTTTCCTACTGTCTCTGTTTGACTTAATAAGGCTTTTTGATCAAGGATAAAACTGGTTATTTCAGGCGATCACAAGTGTGCCTTCATTCTTCTTTTCTTTTTTCAATATCTATAGATTGAAATTCAGATATACGTTTTTCACTGTATACTGCCTTTAGTTGTTTTTTCCCACTGATGCCCTTTGTTGAGTGTATCTTGTCTATCACGGTTACTGAGTAAGAGAGAGCTGCAGAAAACATGGTGACAGACATCTTACATCACTCTCATATGATTGGCTGTGTTTTTTTTTTCTTTCTGTGTGAAGTCTCATTACACACTGCCCCTGGAAAAGAGCCTAATGAGGCAGACAGCAGTCTGCAGTCTCTATTGAACTGTACAGTGAAAAATAAAGCTCTGCACCACACATAGACACCTGCTTGCTAATTTGTGCTGAACTGAATGTCCGCAGAATGCTCTTGTTATGCTTTAGCTCAGTCAGAGCAAATATATGCTCTGATTTTGATGCAGAAAACAAACTGGGGGAAAAAGACATGTCCCTCTAGCAGGTTGAGCCCTAAATGAATTATTCAGATATGCATGTTGTGTGTTTTGCCGGCCCATTCTGCTTAATGGCATCTGTTATAGCATGCATCTGAGATGACTCCAGATGTAAGGCAGTGTTAGCACTACCGGTCCTGCCACTTTCCCTTTCTGCATTACCTAACTGTGTGGCTGAGAAACAAAGCCTAAAATGGTGGAACTAATTTCACCTTAAACAGCCCTTTAATAAACAATTTTCAAATCAATGGCTTCTTTTGTCACATCATTTGTTGGCACGCTCAGTTTTGTGAATGTTTTGCAAGCAAGGCTTCTTGGATCAATATCAGATTGGGGAAAAACACAAGTCTGGGTTGCATTTTTCTCTTGAAATATTTGGAAAATGCAGTTAGTGCAATTTAGCTTCATGATGGAATGCTAGTTTGTGTTCTGAGGAAAAACAGAATTATATATGAACGTACAACGTGAAGTTTTAAAATCTTTTCAAATGGTGAAATGCTTTGTTCCTAAATAGAGTTATCTGCCTAGTGAGGCAGTATTTTTAATCATCATAAGCTATGTTTCCATCCAATTTGCTAAATTAATTTATGCGAAAAATCATAATATCACAAAAACAATGTGCGGATAAAGCTGCGTTTTCCATCCCTTGCATTCAAAAGAACGAAATTGTCACTTCCAGGGAAATTGTAGCGACTGTATGACTCTTTTATTAATAAAATACTTGCGGTTTAGGACGCGCATACAAAACACTTTAATAACAGCTCTGGGAGTACTGCGTGTGTGCGTTCCTCCATCATGACTTTGCGGTGTGGAACCTGCTTTTAGTGAAAAAGTAGAAGTTTGTGTTCAACTTATTTGCTCTGCAATCTCGAAGGTTTTGGATTTTTTTAGGACACCGGTATTTCAGAATTACCAGAGCAACAGAACAAATTTGGATGTGATGATTGGTCCGCAGGTTCCTTCAGTTATGAATGCATAATTAAGTCACATTAATTTTTTATGTGTATTTTTTATTTCTGTTAAATTCTTTTTTCTAGTTTATTTGGTAACATTGGCACATTTATTTTTATTGAATAAAAAAAAACATAACCACCTCAAGTTTTATGTACACATTTTGGAGATTTTATTTGTATATTGGTGTTTCCATCCAGCAGATTTTATGTGATTATGCCAAAATGCGCACACAAAAGCATTGATGGAAACATAACTACTGACATGATTCCGATGTAAATGCTGTTCTAAAAGGTAGCCAACACCCAAGGGAGCATCATATGTATCCTTCATGGAGAAGGTAATGTCAGAATACATTGCGACTAGCTCAGTAGAAAAATAAATCTAAGATGCGTAATGATTAATGACTAAATACTTATTAAAAATAAACATTTAGTTCAATATTTAAAATGATAAATACAACATTTTCAGTGTAATTAAAATTTTTACTATTTTAACCAGTATTTGTGTGTGTCTATGGTAGTAGGGATTCACTGATCCGATTCCTGGATCGGTACTGGCTCTGATACTGAAGCTTTTAGATGGATCATGTATCAGTCCGACGAGCCCGATCCAAATTCGATACTGTGTGTCATGTTCATTACTGTCAAACTCAAAAAATGAAATAAAAGAACCATTAAAACAATTAAAGTAGTTCATATGACTCGTGCATTTTATTCAAAGTCACTTAAAGACATGTGATAGCTCTGTGAATCACAAAAGCCTGTGTTTAATAAGTAAATATATCAAATGCACACGCAGCGCCAGCGTGTTAGTGAATGGTGGTGCTGCTCTGTTTACACACACTCATTACTATTTTTAGCCTTCACGCGGTGTGCAGTATTTGACCGCCACTCATGAACAACATCTCAGATGTAGATGCTCAATAGTTCGTTTCACTTATAATATGCATTTAGAATGGCACTGGAGGTGAATTTACCATAATTTGAATAAGAAAAGATTTGAACTAATGTGAACTTGCCTACAAACAGACACACTTACAGGACTTCCTGGAGAGTTCAGAATGTCAAAATAAAAGCGTGAGGGTTTAAAAGTTAAAGGTGCACGATTGAGATATATTACTATTATATTAATATTTGTTTACAAATAATAATAATATTTAAGTTGAATGGGTTCCAAAAAATAACTGTGTGAATGAAAAGTGAGCTGATATCTTACAAGTCCAGAAAAAAGTTGAACATTTTTTGCAAATAAAATAAAAAACTGCTTCTTTTTTTAAATAAATAATGTGTAGTTAGAGGTTTGTGTTTCTTTACGTATTAAAGAGTACTCCCAATTAGTTCCACACACTAATGCAAAGATATTCTAAAGTGATTATGCAAAAAATAACACTGGTATCGCATCGGTATCGACTGATACTGAGATTTTGGATCGGAAGAGAAAAAGTGGTATGCATCCCTACTATGTAGAGTGTTACAAATAATTCACTTCCACAGTGATGTTCCATGATGGTTAGGAAGCTATCATAGAAGCAAGGCTGTAAACGAATATTAAATATTGGAGGTACTTAACATACAATTTTAAGAATCAGCCGTTGAAAATATTGGGGGGGGGGGGGGTGGCAATGTCTGTGATGGTTACGACTCTGCTTAGAATGCAGCTGCCTATTTAGTCAGTGCGCAGTGTGCTCACTAGGTTTGGAACATAACTATAGAGTTTAAACTAAAGGTGTAGCACCTTTTGTTAGTGGGTGTTTTCTCTCTGTGTATGTTGTCCCTGCTCTTTCCTCAGCTGCACCTGCACTAATTGTAAGTGTGCAGCTGTGATGTGAGGGCTGTACTCCAGCTGGGAGAGCTTGTTGAGGTGCCACACAAACCCGGCGAGCTAAACACCCCAGTAAGTCCCTCCTTGACTCAGCTAATGAGTGTGGAGCACAGACAATACACCCCAATCCAACAGCCCATCTGAGCGTCACTGCAGGCCAAGAACTGGAGGAGGTCGCCTATACACGGCTCTCAGTTTGTCCTCTGTGACTGTGAAAGTGTGGATAATCAAGCCTTTGCTGTCTCGGCCTCCTATCTCCCTACTGTTTCTTTCCTTTATTGTTAGAATCTGTCCATCTCTTGGATTTCTCTCACGCTGAGTGACTCCAGATCACTCATCCGGCCTGAAGGTCATATTTTCTTCATAAGTAAATTATACAAGAGACCGTATAAGGGGGAGGAGATGGGCCATTCATAGAAAAATGAATGTGAAAAATTGTTATGGCAATATCGCAGTTAAAAAGACCAATTGCCTTTTTGATAGTTTGTTTACTCAAGAATGTTCATTAGCTGTACCAGCCTGAAATTTTTTTTTTTTTTTAGTGTGACTATGATTTTAGTGTAAATTTTTAATACTGTTGTTGTCAGATTTTGTTGATGATTAAACTCTATATTTGTGTACTACCCCTTTAAAAGGACGTTGATGATACTAACTGTGTGAGGAAGGCTTATGTAAAGACACAGGGAGCAGTGTTGGATGTTTCATCAGATCTGGGCTTAAATAACCTAATTGTACCAATTAAAATAGTAGTAGCCCATTGAAAACTGGAGCAGCAGCAGTCCTTAGGGAATAAACTATAACATCCTTATTTCAGTAAGTCCTTGGGCATCATTATTCAGAATAACACTTATGGATGTTCTCTATGTAGGGAGCCAACATGCACATTTTCTCTATTCTCAAATGTGTAATTCAAGCATTGTAGAGCTTTTAGTTTAGTAAAAAATATATGTCCAGTTTAATTTGACTCAAACATATGAAAAAAATGAAAGGTTTACAGTAGCCAATCTTATTTGAGGTTAATTTAATGCCATACTGTGAGTAATAATGTTTCATTATTAATATTTGTATTATTCTGGTAACCAAAGTCACTCTGACCTGACAAAATGACAACATTTTAGCAGAATATGATAAATGTTATGACTTCACACAGGGTATTATGAATTTGTTAAAACAAATATACAGTTGCGATAAACTAGTCCATTAATAGTCAAAGCATGATCCCGTTAGGATATCAGTAATTTCACTTTTCTAAAAGCTGACTTGAAATATTCATATAAAATTATAGCTGTAGGGGTCTGCAGGGGTTGATAGCAGGGATTCAAGCAATATTCACAGCTAATAGACCCTGCTCTCCGTTCACATGTGGAGGGCTGAGAATCATACTGTCATTTTTTCCCCTGTATGATTATAAAACAGTTTATTTAAGCACAGTGACAGTTACGTGACAGGTTACATATGGTGCAACCATTGAAGTGGATGACAAAGATAAGCAAAAATCTGAGTTCAAGTGAGGCACTTCCAATGAATTGAATGGGGCCAATCTGTAAACATTGAAATACTCATTGTTTCTAAAGTATAGCCACAAGACATAAACAATATGCATGTTAACATAATTTTAGTGTTTTAAAATTGCTTGCTAACCATTTCTGTGTAAAGTTATAACCAATTTTACAACTTTGTTGTAGTGATGCACCAATACCACTTTTTCTCTCCCGATTCGATACCAGTGTTGTTTTTTGCATAATCAGTTTAGAATATCTTTACATTATTGTGTGGAACTAATTGGGTGTAATTTTTTCAACTTGTATCTGGATCTCTTATTTGTTCAATTTAGTTGTAAGATATCAGCTAATTTTTTAAACAAATATTAATCTAATAGTAATATATAGTAATAGCTCTCAATCGTGCACCTTTAACTTTTAAACCCTCATGCTTTTATTTTGACATTCTGAACTCTCCAGGAAGTCCTGTAAGTGTGTCTGTTTGTAGGCAAGTTCACATTAGTTCAATTATTTTCTTATTCAAATTCTGGTAAAATGCACCACCAGTGCCATTCTAAATGCATATTATAAGTGAACCAAACTATTGAGCATCTACAGTACATCTGAGATGTTGTTCGTGAGTAGCGCTCAAATATTGCACACCGTGTGAAGGCTAAAAATAGCCATGAGTGTGTGTAAACATAGCAGCGTCATTCACTGATGCGCTGGAGCTGCGCGTGCATTTGATATATTTAAGTGCCTCACTGTAACCTCGATTTTTGCTTCTTTTTTTTTTAAAAGAAAAGAGACAATAATCAACATTATGCCACTAATGCTGTTCATTGAGGTTAACTTGTATTGAACCTGGAATATTCCTTTTAAGTAAGAAATAATGTAATAAAATAACGTAAATAATGTGTATTTATTTATTTATATTGTCCCCTATTTCTCCCCAATTTGGAATGACCATTTCCCACTACTTATATTGTCCTCTTGGTGGTGCGGTTACTCACCTCAATCTGGGTGGTGGAGGACAAGTCTTAGTTGCCTCCGCTTCTGAGACAGTCAATCCGTGCATCTTATCACGTGGCTCGCTGTGCATGATACCAAAGAAACTCGCAGCATGTGGAGGCTCATGCTACTCTCCGCGATCCACGCACATCCACGCACCCCGTTGAGAGCGAGAACCACTAATTATGACCACGAGGAGGTTACCGCATGTGACACTAACCTCTCTAGCAACTGGGCCAATTTGGTAGCTTAAGAGACCTGGCTGGAGTCACTTTAGCAAGCCCTGGATTCGAGGGGTGGTAGTCAGCATCGATACTCGTTGAACTACCCAGGCCCAATGTGTCATATTATAATACAGTCATTATTGCTAAATAGACCTGACACGAAGACCTTCAAATTTTAAATAATTTTATTAAGAGACGATAAACATATTGAATTAAATGGGAGACATGAAACTAGCACAGCTACAGTATAGAAAACCAGTTAACGGGGACAACGTCCAGTTATATAGTTTAGTGGGCATTACACAAATTATTTACTCATATTTAGTTGTGTAATGCTGTGATCGACCAATCAGAATAATATTCCAGAGAGCTGTGTAAAATCTTTGATTGTTTCATTTGTCAAGTTGGTAACTTAATGTATGAACAGTTGCTCTTTTGTGCTGTATTTATACCGGTCAGATGCCCCATACCATAATGGCACATTTGATCCCATGTGCAGAATGAGTCTTACTGTGTGCTTCCTTAATTTAGCAGTGTGACATTATCAAAGAGGAAAACTACAGAGCAGTGGATCATGAATACTGAGAAAAATGTTTACATGCATGTAACCGTGCCTAATATTACATTTGGAAAGGGATTTGTGTAATATGTGTGTGTATTGTTTTTTTTGTTTTTTATATATAATTCCAGATCACCTCTATGATTGATGAGGATATGTGAGTGAATTTGCCAAAACACTGAACAAAGAAATCTCCTGCATCCTCTGGTAAGCTGTTTGACTGATGATCCATCACTGCTCATTTCTGCTAATGATTGTTCACCTAATCACATGTTTACACACAAGTGCTGCTTGAATGGTGTTATCTTCAAAACAACTTTCTTGAATTACCTTGAATGGTGTAATTGGTGCCAAAAATTAGAAAGTATGCCCGCTGTCGTTTTAGTCACCCATACTGTATTTCTTTAACACAGTCAAACAACAAATTTATTTCGTGTTTTTGAGTGGCAACAGAAAGCCCTGTATAACATGAGTCATAATTAGCAACGGGGCCTCTGAAATCACTCACTGCTTTGTTGTTCCCTCTTACGACATCAGTGTCAGTTTTTACGTGATTAAAAAAGGCAGTCACAATTACTGAGATGTGAGATTATTTTTTTTTTATCTGTGTTTGTAAGAGGACACAAGCATTTGTCTGAACAACACGTGATATTTAAAGTGTTTCTTCCTAAGCCTGTATCATTCAGTGTCATTTAAAGTCCACATTGAAAACCTAATTGAAACTTGGAAATAATTTTTTGGGGTGGATTTTGACAAATTGAAAACATAGAAATGCTATGACGTATAATAAGTAAAAAATATAAAAAATATTTTATCAATATTTGGTCATTTATCCAATAAGCGAAATTTCAACAATCACCATGTTAACTTAAAAGGTCGGATTTCCTTGTTTCCAATGAAGCACACGATGCTCTGACTCCAATTTCTGATAATTTAATTTGTAATGGGAAAAACTATTGAATAAAAAAATGCAGAATTGAAGAATTTTCATAAGGAGTCACTTAGAGTGACACTTGGCTTATATGTTCACCACTTTCTGGCTGGTCTTGTCTACTGATGAAAGAATATTTTTGGTGGCATCTTACATTATGCTGATGATGTGGAGGCGGAGCCATGCAGGCCAGATTGCCAGGAGTAGAGGGAGAGGAGAAGCCTGTACATTTTGAATGCAAAATTCCATTTTGGCCAGGGAAAAAGAAAAGAGAGGCGCTGGGAGAAACCTCAAGTCATGCATATAAGATTATTATTCCCTTACCCCCTCCCACTTCCTCACTTTACTAAATGTCCTTATCATGCTCCTTGACCAAACTTGCACACACACAATCTAGGCTGTGTATCTGTGGTCACATGAGGGCCAGAGGTGCTGACAAGCTGGAATGCTTGGCCTGGTATTTCCTGATGCTCAGACACAAACATGCACAACACACACACACAAGCACACAGTCGGCTGTATATTTTTATATGTGTTTATGTTTGACTTGGAGACAGAGCCAGGGGCAGAATGGTGAAACAGAGAATACATTTTTCAGCTTTGTAGAGGATTTTAGCTACTTTAGAAGTTGTTGAAGTCAACACGGAATCCAAATTGAGTCTGTTTGATTTCTTAATGTTCGTTCCTGGTCTTATTTTGCACGATTCATTAGTACACATTGTTTAACATACAAAAATGTTTTGCCAAAATGTGATTACTTGCTCTGCGCTGAAACAACTTTTCACCTGACGTCACTTAGGGTGCTTCCACACTAGCAATTTTGGTGTGCACCCATGGTCGAATGACGTCAAAGTTCAGTTAGATTGGATATCGTGAATGCTCACAAGACTTTCTGAGTTCAGGTGAACTGGAACTGTGGCACGAGTGAGAAAGCAACCTGCGTTTTTGCCGATTTAAAATTGATGACATCATCAGTTGCACAAAAACACACACACACATGCTTCATGATTGGCAGGGAAACGTTGTGGGACACACAAAAGGTGAGATGGCTTTTTTATATGTGAGTGATTGAGCATGCAACCAGCTGTGTCCTCAAAAAAGATAGTTTGTGAGCATCAGATATAGTCTCCTTCACCTGGATATGTACAACTGCTGAATTACAGCAGGTGAAGCACAGAGGCGCAAGTGTCGTTCACTCTGGTGTGCATAATGACACAAAATTAATAACAAACACACAAATATAGCGACCTGCGTTGTGCTTTCCATCATGTGCTCTTTTGTGATGATGCAAGTTGATGACAGCAAAGCACCGGGGGCTTGACAGAATCATAATGAGTCTAAAACCAGACCAACGCTGCGGGGCATACCGCGCTCAGATTCGGAACGCAGCAAACGTGCCCAGTGTGAAAACCACCTTAGTTTCCAATACGGTTGCAAGATACATATTAACGGCCGATATATTACTGTCTGATAACTGGGAAAATAAAAATATTATTCTAAAAGCCATTTGCTCACAGGTTATTGGTATCTGCAGGGTATGACATTAACTTTTTTTGCCCAGCAGTTACAGGGGCTGGTGAATGCCCTGTTTTTTAGACACACACACACACACACACACACACACACACACACACACACACACACACACACACACACACACACACACACATGTTGGTCTACCTATCATTATGAGGACTTTCCATAGACATAATGACTTTTATACTGTACAAAATATAGATTCTATCCTCTAAACCTAACACAACCCCTAAACCTAATCATCACAGAAAACCTTCTGCATTTTTACATTTTCAATAAAACATTGTTTAGTATGATTTTTAAGTGATTTGAATTATGGGGACACTAGAAATGTCCTCATCACATTTATAGCATAATACCCTTGTAATTACTAATTTGTAACTTACAAAATTGTCCTCGTAAATCACAAAAACACGCACACACACACACAGGCACACACAGCCACACACACACAATTGTAATTCATGTTATTTTGTAATATACCATATATACCATAATTGTTATGATAATGATCATTTTCCAATATAAATACATAAAGAGATTTTATAAAGAGTAAACAAACACAGAAGATAAACAGAAATCATTTCTCTGGCTGCACTGAATTAATTTAAGGTTGTTGCTTGTTATTTGCTATGTATGGTAACGTATATATTGGAATAAAGCAATGTCAAAATAAAGTGAACCTGCAGAGTTGCATTCACAATACTTGTCAAATGTGAACTACTTTGTGGAAATAAAGCAAACTAAACTCACAGCAACTCCTGAGATGGTCTGAGAACATATGCAGAGTTCTCATAGTTACACTATTCATGCAAACTGTTTTCAAATGACTGAAGCAGAAAAGAAAGTGTGAGAACTCTACATGCATGTGTTCTGTGAAAAATGCTCATGCTGTGCTCATGGTTGGCAGGGCTCCACTGAGCTGCAAACTGCATTTCACATTGACTTTAATATCTGTAATTTTAGATTTAATATAGAGTGCTGTTACAATCCATATAAATTAAACATGACACGGTTTACCGCCTTACCTGTTGCATTACAAATGTCTGATATAGAGCACATCTTATTTTACCTGTAACTTTCCAAAACTACTGCTGCACACATGTTGCTGTCATATGTGTTTATAATTAATACTCTCTGGTAAAGCACCTTTTATTTACAGAGAAACTGTTAGGAAACTTTTCATCTGCTTTGACATGTAACAGACAATTAATTTATTGAACTGAAAGATTATAACTCATTTAGTGTTGTAATTGCACACAATCCTCACAAAGGAAAAATTCAAAAATAATTCCATGGCTAATTAATTGGTGCATTCATTATATACCTTACACAAGGTCAAATCTTCAAAGATCCAAGATAAATTATGGCTTTTATTAGACATTTCCTTGAAAAGGTGTGTTTTCAACCTTCATTTTAGTCATCTGTTGAACCATTCTTGTGATATCACAACCTCTTCCTTTTCTGTTTTGTTCCCACTATCACAAAACAGGGTAATTTCTGATGGTGGTGGGTTTTAGTAAGAGAAGGTGGGTGGACCTCTGTGAAAATATATGGGTGTTTGTGGGGAATAATGGAGCCATTCTTCAGCTGTATGCAAGCCACTGTTGTAGTGTCGTGTGGTGGACCTGCCAGAGGCACTTGAGTCTCCTTAAAATAGCTTCAACCCTCGACCGACCGTCAAAGAGGCTGAAACAAGGAATCAAGGATATCTTTATGGACTCCTTGCGCTTTTTTCTACAAACTGGAAAGCATCCATTCTTAATAAGTTAATCATGTTTTGATTTTGATTTAATATTGAAACTCTGTAGCCCTTTGAATTTCCTGCAGGAGTACATTTCGGTGTTATACCACAAACCCACAAATCTGTGTGATCGTGTGGCAGTCATATCCAGAGAGCTTGTGGCATAGCTGGTTGTCCGTTAGGACGTTTATTTAATAGTAATTCGAAAGGTCATGCAGTTGGACCTTGTGGTTGGGATTGTTTTTGCCATAATCTGAATGATTTTATACTAAGTCACATGTTTGACATGGGTTTATGATTTCAGTGATTGGTTTTACTGCTTCATGCACTACATAGCCCAGAGCTCAGAGAGAACAGAAGCCGGGGTTTAAACTCAGCCCAGTCTGCCCATGAGTGGTATCTGTAAACAAAACTAACAACCCAAATAAATCAGATTATTGGACCGAATTATAAGAGGATTTATTTTCTCTTTCCTTTTAGAGACCAGACACACATCTAACATTCAAAAACACCAGTTTCTGCTGTTCTTGCAGTGCTTATTATCAATAAACCAATATGGTGCCCACATTTGATTCTCAAAAACGTGCACTTTTGTGTGTGTGTTTTTTCAGTACAAACATCAGCGTCTTATTCACTGACCACCTGCAATTGTCATTGTCATTCTTTTCTGAACAAACACACCCCCTTTTTATGTAAATTAGACTTATTGTTAGGTTAAGCCTTATTTACTTAAGTCAGTACTATTTGCGTTGCACTATTATATGTGCTATATAAAATGAATTTTATTTAAAAGAGATGTTTGTGTACACTGTCTGTTGTTCATTGTAGCAGTTATTAAATGACTGGTCTCAGCCTCAGATGGCATGCCCATGGACCACCCACAGTCAGTGCTCTATGTCTGATGCACTTAGCACACAAAACTGGAAAACAGTTTCAATCATCTCCACAAATTTGATTGGTTGGTTCTATGGTTCTTCTGCGAGTAGACACTAGATGTTTTTCGATCCACCTGGAAGTTTAGTTGTGTTCACGTTGGTTCCACATTGATACAAATGTTTTTAAAGATGAAATAATCACAGAATTTGCCCAAGTTTAGCAGGTTCATGAGCTCTTTTAAAGATATTCTGAGTTTTGTAAGTAAAAGAGATATCCATGATTAAAGTTGTATTTTCTGCTTTCTTTACTTAGTTATGTCTGTGAAACACCATTATATAAATTATTTATTTCCCCATGTCGGTCTTTTTTTATGGTATGATACATCCCTAAACACCATGTAATGACAAAAGTGACTGATTGGTCGCTTAACATGTCAGTTAGATGCTTTACCTGTCTAAATTGGCAGTACTTGGTCAATTTAAACTGTTATAGAGATTAGACCTATTCCGTAGTCATAGGTCTTGCTATGAGAGCTGATCAAATGATGGATAAGAGTGTTATAGCCGACCATATATCCATATATAGCACTTTTGGCAATGTAAAGAGCCCATTCAGGAGTCTGGATCTCAGTGGTCATATGATGCAGTTAAAGTCCCTGTAGAATATGTCAGATCATGGTAGTCTGCTGAATCCTCCACAACCTAGCACTCAGAACTGACATGCAAGATCAATTGCATTCCAAATTATAATATTTTTTTTTTTCTAATACAACGCAGACAGCACAAGCAAATAAACAATTCTATCAGAGAGTGAATTTCGTTCTTAGCGGATTCCCCCTTAGCCACACTTTTGTCCTTAACCTTCAGGCAAAAAGGTTCTTCTGACACAGCCTTCATGAAAAGGCTATGTTAACTATATAATAATGTCTACGGTAGCAACTTCAACTAATGAATTCCCAGTCTCATTGTCTCACCATGGGCTCAGCTGAGTATAATCAATGGCCTAATGGATCATAAACAACATACTTGATTTCTCAGGGTTAGTGTTCAGCCATTGTGAGTTCCTGCCACGGCACTGCTGTGTACTTTTAACCTTGCTCATACAGACAGATGTACGCTAGAATCGACCATCCAAAGGGGATAGAAGAGAGCAGAGACAATAACATTAGAGGGCAAAAGCAGATCAGAGGAGGCAGGGTTTACTGGATTCGCAAGCTCTGAGACACACAGGTGACCAGGGAAGAGCTTGATCCGACCGATCTCATTTGAGATAAAACATGATGCTTTTAAACATGCAGGGATCTCTTCAATAAGCCGTTTGCATTGCACACAAATTTCAGTCTAATAATTGACAATTATCAAACAAAAGTTGACACAATTAACCTTTTAGTAGGTATACACATTTAAAATGTACAGTATTTCTCACTTAAATCTGCGTAAGATCAGTCCTCATGGTGTTGATGAATGAATGTTATGAATACAATCTTTGTTAGCTGACCCTTGGACAGTAGGAAATGTAATGGGTCTATAGAATACCTCAGGGCTTGATTTACAGCCCTGTTCCAGTCAGAACTGTAAATATTCATGTCCTTGGAGCAGGTCGAGACATGATCTCATCCGCCAGGGCATCTCGTTTAGGCACAGGCTCTCCAGATGTAAATCGCTGTTTACTTCCTTGCATCATTAGCTGTGTTTCCTTGGTCCCGGGAGAAATAAGGTGAAGCACACCGATTACTGTTTGCCCTTTGTGCTGTATTGAGCAAAAGAGAGCCGATGAAGAAGACTTTCCTTCCCTTCTGTCCAAAAATATATGGTTGAAGAATTCTATTGAATTTGAATTGGTTTAACTGAAGTCATGTGCACATCTAATTTATAGAACTGTTGCCAATTTGGCTGGTATTTTTGTATGTTTATTAGATTTATTGCAGCCTTCATTTACCTCCTCAGTGATTTTCAAGTTTTTGAAAAGATGACTGATATCATTCAAAGGTTTGTTTACAACTGCTCGGCACAAGGTAAAGAGGTAACAGAGAAGCACTTGTTTTTCAAATGGGTGTGTAGCACTTAGAACAGGTGAAGAATAGTGATTACTTAGAGTATAATGTATTTTTTGTGGCATCATTGCTAGGAACGTGTTTGCTGTGAGATGATGTGATACATTTGATGCATTTCTCTGTTTGTTTATGAAATCATAGAAAAGAAAAGTCTTCCGTAAAAGCCAAGTGGTCAATGAATAACATTTTTGTTTTTCTTTTTTTCAGCCTGAACCTTTAAAGTCTAAGCTCTAAGACATAATAGGGTGAATGTCGCAAAACTTGTCAAGAGATGTTTGGGTCATATTTCACAACAAAAATCGAAATAAAATATTTGTTTTACATAAAGAAAATAAATTACAAAAAACCATAAATAAATACAAGAAAAATGTAATACAGTATTTTTGTGCCATTAAGATTAGTTGCATTGTGACTGCATTTTCCTTATGCAATTAAGCAAATTTGCTCCTCCCATTGCTCTAATGTGAGAAATTTTAAGTGTAATGCATTTATACACTAAAGTAGTATTTGTTGTACTGAATAAAATTTTTGAAACAATGTTTATTTTTATTAAAAATAATATTGTGTGTGGACAAGAATATTTGTATTGCTATTTTAGTGATTTCCACAAGAGAACATTGGGATAAAAATTGCATAATTGTCATGAGATTATCACAATGTAAACAATATTAATGGTCTTAAAATTGTCTTAATTGGGGTGAAATATGATCCAGACATTTCTTTGAGATACCTGTTTATAATAATAATAATAATAATAATAATTACACAGCTGTATTTTGTGTGTTGTAATTCAACATCCAAAAGAAAATAAGCACAGAAATGTAATCTGGCATTTTGATGGGAAATGAAGTAACAGTAACTGACTGTTTTCAGGATCTTTCTGAGGTAGGACTGAACTCTCTTTTATTAAGATGCTCAGCTGTCTCCAACAGAAGTGAACCTGAAAACTTTCAAAGAATTAGCAGAGAAAAGACTCCAACAGAATCCTAGTGTGTGAGTGTCTCCAAACTTCTCATTAGGAGCACAAGAAGCTTGTCAGTGTGCTGGTTAAGTGTTGTGTGAGTCGGACCAGTGTGGCCTCTTGTACTCACTCGATTACACACCTAATCAAATGTTTATGTGCTCTCTACTCCTGTGTCATAAAAGCAGCAATGCTTTATTCATACTGCCTGCTTTCCTTAGAGGTCCTCCTAACTATCCACAAAAAGCCCAGCGGTCTTGTGCTTTCCTCCCGAAGGCAGAGTGGCCTGGTGGATTTGGATTTCTCTAAATCCACATGCAGTGTAATATGTTCAAATTGTTTTCTGCATGCATTCAGAATCCTCAAATGTTCTGAAGCAGTGATTGATTTTGTGTAGAGCCAGTGGCATCACAAGTGGAGGGATCTGCCTTAAATTTTCAGCTCTGTTTTACATGCGTTATTGGAGTGTGGGTTTTCTCAATGCACTGGCTAAGAGTTTGTGGATAATGCATTACAACAATGTTGTCTCTGCATGCGCTTAGTTGTTCACAGAGACAGACTACACATGACCGGGTTGCTGCTTGTTTAAATGCTCCCAAGCATTGCTAATGCCTGGATTATCTCCTAGAGAAATTATTTAGTGAATAAAATGGCTTGCTGCAGCAGATATATGCACCAACCCAATAACCTGTCCTCTGAGAGAGAGTGTATTGATTGTAGCAATAATATTGCCCAATTCCCTTAGAAAAATAGGTATAAGAATCACAGAAACAAAGCAATAGCTACTTTATTCCAAAAGCCAGCCTGATAGAAGACAAGAAATGACAAAAATTTTGGATGGAAAA
Organism: Xyrauchen texanus; assembly: GCF_025860055.1. NCBI lineage: Eukaryota > Metazoa > Chordata > Actinopteri > Cypriniformes > Catostomidae > Xyrauchen > Xyrauchen texanus. The sequence goes on along the minus strand of NC_068295.1, from coordinate 17,024,706 downwards.
TGCTTATTTTTTTCCCATTTCCTGTGGGAAGTGCAGAGATCATCAGAAATATTGGCATAGCTTCACCCAGCTCATTGTCTCTGGTCAGAGCCCCTCCACCTCCGCTCCATGTTTACGCTGAGACACACTTTGCCTGCCTCGGGATCAGATATGACATCATTTAGCCACAGCTGCGGGCCGCACACGAGGCGTGGAGAGGGAACAATTGACCAGGGGGGACGCAGGAAGAGCCGACTGACCTGATTGCTCAGCTGGCCAAGCAACTGGGAAGGAAGGCCCAAGGCGAAGTCATGGATGTGGGGAGTGGTGATGGTGGTGGTCAGAGCCCCTGTTACCCATCCCTCCCCCTGGATGTAGCCGTGTTTGCCCTGCCCTCTGCTGTTGCCTGCCTTTCTGAGCCAAAGCAGATTTGTACATTTAAAAATGATCTTCAGTCTCTGTGGCTGTGTCAGCTCCCAGATTAATACATTCCTGATAGGCCAAATCCCCTTTAAAGAGCGCTTTATCCTGCTCACTGAAAAGCCATGGAGAACAGCACATACTTTTATATCTGCGTGGCAGTATGTTCTAAATATGTGTCACATTTTGCATGCGACACCGATCTGTTATGCTCATGAATGTGATCTGATTGTATTCGCTTAATGCAGTTGTGACCTGTTTAGTAGAAAAGTGTATCGTTTAAATATTAGCGCAATCTACATTCCATTGATCGTTCTTAATTATTAGATGCACAGCTGCTGCCTGAATATGAATCAGATGGACATTTCATATATGTGTAGATAGCCTATGACCTACCACATGTTCATTTCCATACAGAGGAAGAAGACACCAGTGTACAATAACTTGAATGAACTCTCGAGAAGTTGGTGTGTTTACGCAATTTCCTAACTGCGTTCCAAAACCTCGTAAGCTGCCTTTGGAGGCAGCATTTTAAGGCATCATAGGTGTGCTCCTGACCCAGCAGGCAGCATGATTGTACTGCCTTGTAAGATACCTCATGTTGGAGAAATTCTAAGGGGTCGTTTTTCTAAGGGGAGTTCTTGTGCTACAAAAAGATAAACATGGTGCAATGCATATAGCACAAGTGTCTTTAGACACTTTTAAAGTGCATTGATGCACGAGACGCTGAAAAACTGGACGTGGTGCAATGGTCAAACGCATGTTTACAAAGGAAAACATTTTAAAACGCAGATGGATGCAAAAATGCATTTGGTTTTAAAAGACTCTAATGGCAACATTGCATGCATCACATTGAAGTCAATCTTAGAATGCATTATACCAAGCTTGATGAAAAAATTTATCCAAGATAACAGACAAAGCATGTAAAATGTTGAATTTACATATATTTCATTCGGTACTGAAAAGTATCACTAAAAGTTTGTTCAATCTTATTAAGAAATAACTTGTATATAAATAAAAAGCTAAACAATTTTTATTTTTTTTTTATTTATTTTTTTACCCTTTTTGATTATGCTATGTATTTTTATGCTTTATCCAGATGGGTGCCCCACTTTCGATTGATCTCAGTTAGTATGTCTTTCCTCCTTAAGAGATATGTTTTCAGTGCAAGGAGTCAATTCCCGTGAGGTGGGTGATCCTTTTTAATGACAGGGATTCATCTGTTAGCGTCCCTCAGGCCCCACACAGCACTGTGCAGCATAGCTCCTAGCAGCCTGCAGAAAATGGGCGGTAGCCTCCAGAGATTTCACCTCCTCAGCCCCTCAAGATGCCATGTGGGAGTTTAATTACTCCTAGGGCCACAAACCGCAACTTACGTGCTCTCGCTTCTATGAATGCGCTATTTTTAATCATTTTTTGGCAAAAATATCACTCTGGAGATTTCTCGACAAAGTGAGAAATGGAATTGGAGCAAACTACGTGAGATTGTTTGTATGTGGGATGTGTTGGGGGTTGGGCAGATTGTGTCTGTGTTTGTCTTGAGTAGGGGTAGAGGTGAGGGTGCTAGCCTTCAGAGAAGAGAGGGGGCTTAGAGACAGGACTTTGAATTACTAACTCTACAAAAAGAAGTAAACATTTTTGACACTACGCACTCCGAGGCACCATATTGAATGAGAGCTACGGCTTAATGACAGGGGAAGCGTTTCAGGAAATGTTTCAGGAAGTCTTAATTTCAGTCTTATCTCCCAAAAATTAAATCATATGACTTCAGAAGACTTGGAATAAAGTGCATATGGACTAATTTAATGAAGATTTTTTGTTGTTGTTTTGGACCTCAACAGTCCCTGGTCACTGAATGCTTTTATTTTTTGGAAAACAGAAGCTCAGAGATTTTTCCAAATAGTATATATATCTCATCATCAAATAGAATTCCACATGCATCCTTCCTTTCCATATTGTTTACACTGTTAAATGTACCAAGACCTGCACAAATGTTTGTTAGTTAAATGTGCTCCCTATGAAGTAATGAGTGGCAACCCAATATCACAGCACAGTCTCCTTTTAATTACCATTAGTCCACTCGCTGTTGTCTAATGAGGTCATGTCAATATTGAGCCCTACACATCCTTCAGTCGTTCAGAGCTTCCAGGAGCAGACACACACCCTTCTTTTCTGGTTGGGACTGTTCTACCACAAGTAAGCACCCTTTTAATGGTTAAACTTTGAATTGGATCCATCTGTAAAGAGTCTCTTCCTTTCCTCTCATTGTCCCTTTCTGTCATTTCTCTTGCTTTCTCAGCCTGGTTGTCTCTCTCAGGGAGTGTGATATAGATTGCTGGCTCTAACCCGGCTCGCAGGGTCCTGCTCTGCGCGGCTGCGGTCTGCGTCAAGAGGAATTTCTGCAGACATTGTGCAGGGCTCTCAGATCATTACCATCCTCATTCACTAAGCCTTTGTTAGCCCCCGCTCAGGTGGTGAGCTGACATGCTGCGCAAATACTGACCACCAAACCGACATGTCTTCTGACTGTCACTCCTCTTATTGTCCCTCCTCCCCCTCCCAATACTGTCATATTAAATCTGTTAATCTGTTAACAAAACATCAGACAGCTTATTAAAGACACTTTGACAAAAAGGTACTTTAAGGAAAGGTTTTGAATAATATATAAATACAGGGATCCAGATACACTCTCAGAGCACTTTATTAGGAGCACCTGTACACCTACTTATTCTTGCGATTGTCTAGTCAGCCAATCTTGTGGAAGCAGTGCAATGCATAAAATCATGCAGAAATGGGTTAGGAGCTTCAGTTAATGTTCGCATCAACCATCAGAATAGGGGAAAAATGTAATCTAATGATTTTTGGTGCTAGACGGGCTGGTTTGAGTATTTCTGTAACTGCTGATCTCCTGGGATTTTCATGCACAACTCTAGTTTACTCAGAATTATGCCAAAAACGTATGCACAGTTTGTATATATATATATATATATATAAAATGTTTGTTTTTTTACTGGAAATAAATACAAAAATACTGATTAATAAAATTATTTCTTGCATTTTCAGAGTGCATCCCAGTTTTTCCTGCTGTTTTGCATCATTTAGATGCGTTGTGCTTGCTGAAAAAAACAAACAAACACAGCACAAGCCAAAATGTCAGACAAATTACATAGGAATGGTTCTTTTTAGTGAGTCAGTCAAAACGTTTCACGAAACTCATGGTTAAAACTGTTAGTTAAGTGCTACAATCAAAAGATGTGCACTCAGTGAACTGAAGTGCATGCTCAATTCATATTTAGGATGCACTACAACAGTACGTATTACACAGTCTTCTGCAAACTTCCACATGCTAGCTGATCTTCTAACAATGATGAAATGCAAATTTACAGAGGTAATGCATATCCCAGTGGATCCTCTACAGATAGATTGTGATTGAATATGAGCATGGGTGACAGTACTTCTAAACAGCCATCTGTATTGATTGTTTCTATTATTTGACAACAAGAAAGTCCTTCATTTTCGAAGCAAATGGCCCTGAAATCTGTTATGTGTTCATGTGTTCTATAAATGAGATAGTAATCCAAAAACCATGTCTTAATTTTCTAGAGAAGGGCTCGCATGTGTCTGTTTTTTTGGAAAGAGGCCCTGGCCAGTTGTCTTCTGCATCCTTTCTGAATGGCAACACGGGAGCTTAAGTTTCAACCTGTGCCATGGCCCTGTGTGCTGGGCCCCTGCCAAGGTTCAAAGGTCACACTTGTGAGGCATGTGTGTGGAAGGGGGGACCCAGTCCAGGGGCCCCAGCCTCACACAATATGTCTGTCAGCAAATCTCTTTGTCTTCTCCACTCTTAACCGCTGAAGTCCCCACTCTGTATCCAAGGAAATGTTGCCAGGGGAGATGGAGCAACGGCGGGTAACACTACATGAACCTAGGGGTATGCATGGATGCTCTGTTGCTTTGATAAATGCATAGTGTCCAAGACATGCCTGATTATTTTGCTGCTTGTTTTGCCTTTGCTGCTGTTGTGGGAGCCATGCTTTCTGCTTCTGTATGTTTGTGTGCATGCATGCATGTGTGTGTGTGTGTGTGTGTGTGTGTGAGCTAGTGCACTTATGTGTGAGTGCTTCCATATGTCTAGACAAGAGTGGAATCCCTGGGGCCCCACACGTTTAGACTCAGGATATTAAATGACCTAATGGCCGTGTTATTTGTGTAGGATTCATTTAGAGAATCTTGCGAGGAGCATTAAATCACAATGAAGAGGGTATGAATTTTGATCGAAGGCGGAGGGCTACTTTGGAGCTTGTTCAGGTAAGCTCGGCTAAGAAACACTGCGTGAAACACTCATTGAAAGCTTCGGGCTGTGACCTGAGCCGGGGCACTGCACACTGCTAAGCTATTCAGACAAGTTTCAACAGCCAGCCATAGACACGACACTAGAAGACTTCTAGAAGCACACTTAGACTTCTCCAATGGCAAGAAAATATTATTAACACCTAAACAAGGCAAGACATACGGGCTCACTTGCACTGTTGTGTGTATTACATTTCTTCAAGATCCCTAAATTCAACACATTCACTGGTCTTGTGTAAACTTCGATGACTACTTTGGTTTGAGGGTCATTTCATTCAGATATAACAGAATGGTTAGTGACTTCGGCATCAGGTGAAATCTGCAAACATCATCTTACTGAAGTCTGTGCCTTATTAAGATAAGAGAGACTGCTTTTCAGACACTTTATGTAATGGCTGCCTTTGATGTTCTGGGCAGGTTAGGACAACAGTCATCCAGTCAAGTTTTAAAGAATTTTGCAGCCTCAAGTATTCTTTCCTTTACCAAGAGCACATAATGCTCCCCCACCCCCTTCATGACATCATTTGGAGGCATGACCCACTGCAACTATAAGGAAAGTAATGTATCTTTACAGGCCATGATATGCCCATAATCTTTAATTAATGCATAATATTACTATTTAACTCATACTGACGTCTACCAAATTCGTCATTTCTGTACGATAAGACTTAAACTATTTATCAAGGTTAAGTAGCAACATGCTGCTGTTATGCTTGTTTCAGAGTGGCATGGGGCCTCTCGCTCAACATTCCACAGCTAAAAGTAACTCCCTTATTTCCTGAAATGTTTGTTAACTTACATGGGCCAACACAGCTTAACACTGTTTGCTAATTAGACACATGACAAGTTTCTAGTGACTTCTAATTTGTAATAATACAAATAATAAAAAGTAATTTGTCTGTCCACACTGAAAATGTAGCATTAGCTGATATAGCGAACTCCTTTTCCTGAGTTTTTTTAGGAGCCAAATAGGAAAATGATCCACCTCCTTTTGTGGATTTTGATACTCTAGGAACTATTAACAGCCCAGAATTTTGAGATTGTAATGAACGTGATGGAATATAGCAGGGATGCACCGATACCACTTTTTCTCTTCCGGAAATCTCAGTATCGGCCGATAACTATCCCAAGCCAATACCAGTGTTGTTTTTTTGCATAATCAGTATAGAATATCTTTGCATTATTGTTTGGAACTAATTGGGAGTACACTTTAATATGTAAAGAAACACAAACCTCTAACTACATATTATTTCAAAATAAATGTATAGCTTATTAAGAAACACTTTATTATTAACTAGTATACTGGATAATGTAGCAGCAAAATTAACAGTAAATCCAGTCTTCAGGTCTTCAGTAGAAAAGAAACCAGTGTTTTATTTTTGCCTTTTTTTTTCAACCCAAAGATTTTTCAACTTGTTTCTGGACTTCAGATCTCTTTTTTGTTAAATGTAGTTGTAAGACTCAGCTCACTTTTCATTCACACAGTTATTTTTTGGAACTCATTCAACTTAAATATTGTTATAAATTGTAAACAAATACTAATGATTACAATACTGCTACTACTACTACTAATAATAATACATTGTTATTAATATTATTATTATTGACTTTTAATTTTAAATACAACAGTAATATATTAAATTTTTGCACTTTTTAACCCTCACACTTTTATTTTGACATTCTGAACTCTCCAGGAATTCCTGTATGTGTCTGTTTGTAGGCAAGTTCACATTAGTTCAATTCTTTTCTTATTCAAATTCTGGTAAAATGCACCTCCGGTGCCATACTAAATGCATATTATAAGTTAACTAAACTATTGAGCATCTACAGCTGAGGTGCTGTTCTTGAGTAGTGCTCAAATATTGCTGTGCGTGAGTTTGTGTCAACAGAGCATCACCTTTCACTAACGCGCTGGCACTGCGCATACTATATATTATTAAACTCAGCCTTTTGTGATTCACAGAGCTATCGCATATCTTCAAGTGACTTTGAATAAAATGATATGTCATATGAAAGTCATATGAACTGCTTTAATGGTGTTTTTTACCTTTTATGCTTGGCTCTTTTATGCCATTTTTGGAGCTTGACAGTAATGAACATGGCTAACATACAGTATCGGATTTGGATCGGGCTCGTCGGACCGATACCAGATCAGTATAAAAGCTTCAGTATTGGAGCCGATACGATCCAGATATCGGATTGGTGCATCCCTATAATATAGCATGGTAGATGGTCACTTAAGTACTGTGGAGTTAGACCATTCAAAGCTTTGTATATAGTTAACATAATTTAAAAATTAATATGAACTTCACCAGGTAGCCAATGTAACGATGATAAAATGGGGCTAATACGATCATATTCCTTGGTTCTAGTCAGCACACTGGCTGCTGCATTTTGAACCAATTGAAGTTTATTTATTGAACTTGCAGGACATCCTCCCAGTAATGCATTACAATAATCTAGTCTTGAGGTCATGAACACATGAATTACTTTTTCGGCATCAGCAACAGAGAGTACGTGTTGTTCTGAGGAAGAATTCTGTTCTACAAACATTGGAAATTAGATATTCAAAGGACAGATTGGTATCAAATATAACATCTAAGTTCTCCACTGTAGAAGACTATGTAACAGTACATCCATCGAGAGTCAAATACAATTTTAATGGTTTATTTTTAGAGGTTTTTGGTCCAATAGTTAGCACCTCTGTTTTGTTGGAATTGAGTTGAAGGAAATTTCTGGTCATCCAATCTTTGATTTCATTGATACACTGCTAATTTGGAGAATTGTGAAATTTTGTTGGATTTTGAAGAAATATAAAGGTGGGTATAATCTGCATAACAGTGGAAACTATCAAGAGTTCTAGAGAAGACTGTATTTATATTTTCTGATATTACTTAAAGTTCTTCTAGACTTTTGGCTTACTGAGTATATGAGATACATCTGGAAGATTATTAGTGCAGCTATTTATAGTGGTCGGAAAGAATAGTTCTACCTGAAAGATAGTGTGGTGTAGATAGAGTAATTATCTGCAGTATGCAAGAGACAAGGTAATGATCTGAGATGTCTTTGCTCTGCAGCAGAATTTATATAGTATCAATATCAACAATATCAATCAATTAAATCTAGCATATGATTATGGCGATGAGTTGGTCCTGACACATTTTGTCTGACTCTAAGAGAGTTTAGAATACCTATAAATGCTAATCCCAAAGTGTAATTTCAATGTGGACTTTCATATCTAAGTCATGAATTTTGAAGTCACAAACAATAAAGATCTATCCATAGTAGCTACTAGCTCTGATGGAAAATGTGCAAATTCAGCAAGGAAATCAGAATATGGCCCAGGTGATCTATATACTGCAGCTAGTGGATAAGACAACAGATTTTTTAATTGGATCTGATGGTGTCACATTAAGTATTATTAGTTCAAAAGACTTAAACTTATATCCTGTCCTCTGAATAACACCAAAAACTTCACTGTAATTTGCAGCAACTCCTCCTCCTCGACCGCTCAGATGAGGCTCATGTTTATAACAATAACCTGGAGGAGTAGATTGATTTAAACTAATATATGCATCCGGTTTAAGCCAGGTTTCAGTCAAACAGAGTACATCCAACTATGATCTGTAATAATTTAATTTACAATTAGTGATCTACCAACAAAAATAAGGTAGATAGGTTTTATTATTTTCTTAGTAACTGTCTGGTGGAGAGATTGAGTTGAGGTGCTGCTGTTAGTACTTGAATAAAAGAGGTCTAAGTTATCCTGCAAACTGTACCCAGAGTGGGCGGGAGTGGTTCTGACAGTCCACGCTTATGTTCAAGTCCTCACTTAGAGACTTTTTTAAGAATCTAGCAGTGGCTAGATATCACACCCGGATGTAGTGTTATCTTGATTAGAATGTGAAGATGTCCTTGTGACATCGAAGATATCAGCAGAAGGATGCCGCAAATAATAGTCAGCAGACTTAGAATGGGAAAACCGCATCTCTCTTGGTGTCTCCACTCAGACAGGGGCATCCCGAGTTTAGGAAAGATAGATAGCAGATTCTTTTATTTCAGATTAAATATAAATTGTTATTTTATATACACAGTGTAGGCATTGGTTGATCATGGGTACACCGAGATCTGCCTTTGAGACTAAAATGAAAGGAAGATAAATTAAATAATGATTTGGATCTTTTTTTTTAATTTATTTAAGTTGTGCTCTTAATACCTGTTCTCCTGATTTTTATTCTATTTTGTTATTTTAATTTTATTTTTGTATAACTTTTTCCTCAGTGTGTGCAACTTTTTATTCTTATTTCATGTTCTTAATTGTTTTTTTTATGTATCTTGTATTTTCTTAAAATATTATATGTAAAGCACTTTGAATTGCCATTGTGTTTGAAATGTGCTATATAAATAAACTTGCCTTAATTTAAATTTTTACCTTAATCAAATTATCTAAATTATTTAGGGAGGGGTTTGCGTTTTTTAGTTTGGGGAACAGACACAGTCTCTATATATACGTGATTCATTCTCTGTGTTGTAGTTGACGTGACCTGTGTGATATCTCAAGGCCACTACCAGACGTTTCAGCCAGTTTGTCTTCTTCCTGACCTGGGCCCCAGTTAGTCAAATACTATCACTATTAAGATTGTGACCCAAATTACTAGAAAGGAGAGTGGCACTTTCCCTGGAGGGATGGAGTCCATCTCTCTTTAGCTGGTCAGGTCTACCCCAAAAACTCTATGGACACCACTCAGACATCCAGCAATTCAATGACGCTGATCTTCTATAAACCTCGTTAACACGATGAGCAGGGAGGGGGCCAGAGACTATTACAGTGTCTGACATTGTTTTTGCATGTTCACACACCTCTTTAAAATTATCTTTAGTGATCTCCAACTGGCGAAGCAGGGCATTGCTAGTGCCGACATGAATTTGAGAAAATCTATGATTAGCATTAACCAGCACTTGTAAATTTGATCTGATGTCAGACACATTGTATCTGAAATGCATTTAACAATGGTGGCTGGAGCCTCTATTTCCTTATGTTCCTTACAGTGGATTCACATATGACAAAGGCTCTTTCAACATGATTCTCAGTGGGTGCATCACTGAGTGAGGAGAATCGTTTTGAAACCCTAACAGTGACGGGAGAGTGGTGTCACTTTCCTGAGCGAGTATGCCACTGAGCCTTCACCCAAATGCCCTGCTGCAGGGTGTTACAGCCGTAACCAAAGTGTATGTGTTGCTCGCTGTACTACCCACATCCAGTGTTTACCGGCTTCTCATTCTCACTGACCTCCACTAGTGTTCGGATGCATGTCTCTAACTCATAAACCTTCTCTGTCAGCCTGAATTCCTTACATTTATCACATGTAAACACCTCACTGCTGACAGAAGCTATAGTAAACATGTAGCATGCAATGCAGGAAGCAATAATATGAGCGGATGCCATGACTTACCGCAATTGTTTGTTGTTGTTGTTGTTATGGTTGTTCTTGAACGGCAAGGATTTTAGATTGATGTGAATCCCTCATGCAATTGTTTGCTGTTGTTGTGTTAGTTCCTGATCAACAGATGTTTGAGAATGATGCAATAATCTGTGTAAAACACAGAGAAAATGAATGCACGCAGTCAAATTTTGAGATGTAGACAAGCGGAAAAGAGAAAAGAAAAGGAAGAAAACTGGTGCACTCTGTAATATACACGCAGTTGAAAAAGTAGAAAAGCAGAAAAAAACTAAGCATGTGGCTACAAACAAATGTATTAAGCTACAAACAAACAGACTCGAGCAGCGTGCCAGCAGCAACTATAAAAGGAAACAGCTTTAGATCTCTTTCAACCAAACAGCATGCATTAATGTGTATATTTTGATAATCTTAGTGATACTAATATTATACCAAAATACTAAACCAAAAATAAGATCACAATTAAGATTATAAGTATTATAAATGATCATTTTTGGCCGGGTAAATGAGCTGTGATGTGAAAGGCAGCAGACAGGGAAAAATATAAGCCCATTTCACACTTTTAAGAGCTTGCCAAAAAATAAAAAAATGGGCACTGACAAATAATAAACTATTATGCAATTTAATATTTTCTATTTATATTTTGCTTGCATAAGTGCTTGCTTTTGAATTGCCGTCAATGGAGAAACATCCATTTTGCGTGCACAATGGTTTAGTTACAGCATGTACATTTCCAACAGGGGCTTATTTTCGAAGCTGACCATAAAAACCCTGACCCCTTCAAAAAGAACCTGTCCTATTCAGATTTTACACAGTAAAAAGCATTTGGATGAGGTTGTGATCTGTTGATGTACATGTTATAGGTCCATATGATAGCAAGGCAAAAAGAGAGAGTGAGCGCGAGAGAGTGAGAACAAGCTCTTTTTGAAGCTGTGTGACACTGGGGTGCAGACCTCTGCTCCAGGCTGATTGACCCTCCGTGCTCTGGCCAGTAGATGTTGGATTCTCAGCTCATGCTCTATTGATCCACCAGAGCCCTTTTCCACTCACATCCACACACACATTCACCCTCTTAAAGAGAAACAGCTCACATTGGAGCTGTCACACTTCAGCCAGGGAGCATGCCAACCCTGTTTGCAAGGATATATGGGCTCTGAACTCCACCTTCTGACATGCTTGCTGTTGTTGAAATATGTATTTTTATTCATGCATATTGCATTGGGGCATACATTATATAATTTATACATGATTATGTGTGTGTGTGCTAGTGTTAAGAAAAGATATGTTGCATATTGTATGTTTGTGTGTCTTTTGTGTACTCACAAGTGTGAGTGTGTGTGGTCGCACATAAACAGAGTTGAGGGTGGGGGAGAGGCAATAAGGAAAGAATGATTACCAGACAGGCCTCATGCTCACTGCAGATATGCAGGCCTGGCAGTTTTTGCCTCTGCACAGTGTCAAGCATATTGATCAGCCTCTTGTAATAGAGAGAGAGCGGTGTGCAAAATCAATGTTTAATTTTTTCTTCTTTCTCTCTCCCCCTCTTTCTTTCTGTGTGTCAAAGTACCTTTCTAACTTGCATTGAATCTGATGCACATCTTAAGCTGTTCATTCTGCCACACTTAAAAACACTATGGGAGGAATTTACAAAGAATGAATTTTGCTCACTGATAGTGAAGTTTATTATTTATTCTACATTGTTTTTGTGCACAATTCACTAAAGGAATTATGCAAATCATATAATGCCACAAACTCACCCACAAAATTAATGCTAAATGAAATTTGCATGCTGCAACTCCCTATCTCACAGGCTTATTTTGAGTGCTAGGATGTGGAGGATACAGCATACATTCAGCAGACATTGTGAAGGATGTAAATAAATGTTTTGTTTACCACCACCTTTCTGTGGTATAGTAATAGCAATTTACATTGCAGAAAGCAAATAGCACATAGCAAATATTTTTGTGAAAAAGGCACAATCTACAGTGTAATAAGCCCTCTTTACATAGAAAGGAGGTATGTTTGTGCTAAAAAGTATGACAATGACTTTTAAATACATTTAACATTTAAATGCATTTAGCGCCTAGTTAAACTGGGTTGCGGGTGTTTAATGAATGCTTAAAGGAGTATTCCGGGTTCTATACAAGTGAAGCTCAATTGACCGCATTTGTGGCATAATATTGATTATCACAAAAACGTATTTTGATTTGCCCCTCCTTTTCTTTAAAAAAGCAAACATCTGGGTTACAGTGAGGCATTTACAATGGAAGTGAATGGGACCAATCCTAAACGTTAAAATACTGTTTCAAAAGTATAGCCACAAGACACAAACAATAGGCATGTTAACACGATTTTAGTGTGAGAAAAACACTTACTAACCTCTTCTGTGTGAAGTTATAGCCAATTTTACAACTTCATTGCATGACAATGTAATGTAAACAAACCTTAAAACAACTGCAACAATTATGATTTACACAACTTTGCAGCCCAAATAATGCATGAGTTTGAACAGAACAATTAATATAAGTGCTTTTATAAAATTATAAGCTTCACATTTCTGCCTTTTTAAATTCTCCAAAAATTGGCCCCTTTCACCTCTATTCTAAGTGCATCACTGTAACCTCGATTTCTGCTTTTTTTTTTTTTTTTTTAAAGAAAAGGACGGACCAGTCGTAAATAGTTTTTGTGGTTATCAACAATATGCCAAAAATGCTGTGGATTGAGCTTAATTTCTATTGAATTCGGACCAACTATTTAGAGAATTTGCCCCCATTTATTTTGATGATATCGTAATAGGGATTAATACAATATCAATTTTCCATTGTTCAACATTGAGATCATTTAGCACCTGGTGAATCTGGATTGCAGTTAGTGAGTAAATTGCAGGTTTTTGCACTGAAATATGGCATGCAAACTTACTCTAACTGTTTTGTGAATTCGCTCTTTATTTATTTTTATGACATCATAATAGGGATATGGTTCTATTATTTGACCTTTTTTTTTAAGACTTTTGAGAATGGAAGTAAAGCCAATCATATAATGTTTTATGCATTTGTTCAGTACATTGATGTAGATGAGTCTGCATGGTTTCAAACAGTGGAAATGAGGTGTCGATATACTGTGAAATCACTGCAAGTGTTACAGATGACGAGTTTTGTTTTGTTTTTAAATGCACTGTCCAGTTTCGTCCAGTCTGATGATAAAATCAGGCTTCTTTTGTGTTATGCAAGTGTTCCAATTTGTTTCTTTTTTTCTCTCTCTCTCTCTCTCAGTGTTTGAAACAGATTATTAAAAAAAGATTAGGTCTGGCGTTACTGTCCCAGTCTGTCTGCCATCAGAAAATAGAATTCATTTAGGTAATCCAGATGGTTTTCCTCAGTTTGTGTGTCTGGTATTTGGCTGGCAGTCAACAGCTTTGAGCAGCTCAGGGTAAGCTTTTGTGTTTGCACAGAGTGCCAAGGACCTTGACAGAGCCCCTGCTCACACGTTCAGCGGTATCATCGCTGACAATGTACAAATGCACACCTGCTGGTCAACAGTACCTTTTATTTAATGTTATGAAATATGCATCTCAGTCCTCACAATAAATGCAGTCAATGTCAGTGGAAGAGTATCTGGCAGTCCCTTTATTGTAATGCTAAAGAGAAAATGGATTGATTTGATCTGTAAACAAATTGATACGGCTAAATGCATCTATGTATTATATTGTTGTAGAGGCCTGTCTGTCAATAGCTATTTGGCTAATTCATCGATTAGATTCACACGAGAGCTCATTAGAATATAGCAGACGTAAAGTTGAATTTAGACTTGAATGTATTTTCAAAAAACTTTATTGTTATAAGCAGTCACTTAAAATTCTACAGAAACCTCAGCAGATTTCTATAGGACTGCCCGTCATGCATAGTTTTGCATTTCCCTCTTGTGCAGTTGCTAAATATTTTAGCTACACATTTTATTTACCATATTTAATTCCATTTGACAAATTTTTGCAGAACCCCAACCCCCCAATTTGGGCCCTATAATAAGTCAAATAAATTGCTTTAAGGACTCCTGACTGTGAAATCCAACTTCATTACACATGTTTTCTCTAATGTATACTGTTTAATCTATGTTCACCTTTCTGTCATGTATGGATAATTTCTCACTCTCAGAATTCTGCCCCACGAGTCTTTGTTGAAGGTAATGTAAATGATCTGGCGTGGGCTGCCATATGACCTTATGGCAGTGCAGACCCCATGACATCAGTCAACACCATTTGTCTGGAGGCTGCAGCATCTTAATGAGCATTCACTGTGCCAGACTTGGCCAGGCTCAGCTTCTCTGGTTTGGTTTGGAAGCTGGCCTGTGCTCCACCAGAAACCACCCTGTCCCACTCCCAGCCCCACCACACACACACACACACACACACACACACACACACACACACACACACACACACACACACACACACATGTGATCCTCCCAGCATGATAATCTTTCCCCAATACTGCAGGAGTACAGCAGAATGAAGGTTTTTACCTCCCGTCTCTGACACACAAATGTTCTCGAGATGTGACTCTTCAACCTGATCTTATTAGTATTTGTAGTTATTTGTAGGTAAAGTTAGATTTTTTTCTATGTTTGCATGAATACCAAAATGTACAATATCAATGTCTTAACAAAATCTCAAATGTAAACAACTTTAGACACTGACAAGTATTTATAAATCCATTAGGTTTTATAGAAAGTTGTTAGTATTTCTAGGTATTTATTCGTAAAGTGTGATTTTCTTATGTTTGCATAAATACAGAAATTTTCTATATCAATTTAATGACAACATCTAAAACAAACAACTTAAGAGACCTACAAATATTAAATTTCCATTAGGGTTCAAAGAATAAGAAGTTTCAGATTTATTTAATTAATTTTGTATTTGTGGGTATACGTATATAATGTATAATTTTCCTATGTTTCGAAAAAATTGTGATTGGGAAATCACCGTAACTTCTCTGGTTTTTCACTTACAGTATACTTTATACATGTAAGATGTAATGATAATACGGCCTACAGAGAGTATGTATGATTATACCATTTTTAGTTACATCAAATAGTACTGTATATAATTTATACATAACTATGCCATTGAAAAAGGTCTTCTATCATTCACTTACAAATAAGAGTCCCGCTATGGGATCCTGTCTGAATATTGAACTTGTTCACCTGCAGCAGTATCCTACTAAAGGTTCTGCAAAATCACGTTACAACCAGGATTTGTATTTTCTTATGCTGTACATCACTTATCTTTTGCATGCTGTGAAATATGTTAAGATTGTATGTTTCAGTCAGTACGTTTACATGCACTTTAAAAGTTTTATTTAGTTTGAAATCATAAGCAATGCTTTTGTCCTACTGAAGACAGATTTTTGCTTAGACCTAGATAATGCGATTTGTAGCTTGACATCGTCCAGCATATATACATGTTATTCAGACTGCGGTTGGATTTGCATTTGTGCTCATGCTCAACAGAGGTGATGTGCAAACTGGTATTACTGGCACTTCCTCAGCTGATACCCTTCCTTCAAATATTTGATTACACATTGTCATGCATACATGGACAAACAGCTGTAGCTCGATTGTAACTGCAAATGTAAGCTTTTTTTTTTCCAAACAAAGAAACATGAAAACTTACAAATATCTAAAAAATGCTTGTGCGATCGCTCTGTAAGCGAATGCCCTATCTGGAACATTTTGTGTCCTGGCTTTTTGGTGGGCTCAGCCAAAGCAGGTTAGGTTAGGTTAGGGTTGGGCCATTGGGCTGGGCCATGGCCATGTTGGATGTATGATGAATGAGGCTCACCTGGTGGTCTCTGTGAGGGCTGGCAGGCTGCGCTGTGGGGGTCTCCCACCAGCCTGTCCTAGGCAGCGTGTGGCAGGAGGTAGCAGTCAGGGCCACATTAATCAAACCTTCCACCTGCCTCTTTTTCACTGTCTCCCTCTTTTTCTGTTCTCCCGGTCTTCTTTTTACACATTCTCCACCAGACTTGTCGCACAGAACAATGAGCCTTTCAACAGAGCCACTGCAAGGCCAGCAGAGCCAACAGTTTCTCTGACAGTGGCCATTTTACAGCTAAACCTTGGACTCTCTGTACACTTATGCTGTAGGTGTTTAATGCTATTATGGCAAGGCGAACGCTCTACTCCCCTGTCAAGCCTGTGAGCATGTATAAAAGCTAAAATAGACTTAGGATCCTTTAGCACTTAACATTAGTAGGCCTTTGCCCTGCTCTGAAGTCTTAACAGCTTTGGCTCTCTAATACTAGAGTTAGTGACACCTCCTTTTGAGGTCACTGAACACACAATTGGGTACTTAGTGAGGCCCAGTGCTTAGCTTGGATCGCTACAAGTTATGTTTCATGACTTGCTGGGGACATGGCAGTCCATTAGGTAATTTATACTGCAAAAAAAATAAAATAATAATAATATAAATTAATATATATAATTTATATATATATATATATATATATATATATATATATATATACACACACACACACACACACACACACACACACACACACACACACACACACACTACCAATCAAAAGTTTTGAAATGCACTCGTTCTTTATTATACATTTTTTCTTCACATTTTAGAATAATAGTAAAGTCATCAAAACTATGGAATGACATCAATGGAACTATGGGAATTATGTTGTGACTAAACAAAATCCAAAATAAATCAAAACTGTGTTATATTTTAGCATCTTCAGAGTAGTCACCCTTTACCTAGAATTTGTAATCTTAACATTTTCTCAACCAACTTCTTGAGGTATCACCCTGGGATGCTTTTTAAACAGAATTGAAGGAGTTCCCATCTATGTTGGGCACTTATTGGCTGTTCATAGTGA
Source organism: Xyrauchen texanus (assembly GCF_025860055.1). Classification (NCBI taxonomy): domain Eukaryota; kingdom Metazoa; phylum Chordata; class Actinopteri; order Cypriniformes; family Catostomidae; genus Xyrauchen; species Xyrauchen texanus. Next base: position 17,007,611 of record NC_068295.1, on the reverse strand, counting down.
CAAACAGGTGTTTAGAAAAGTACTGAAGTAGTTTTTGATGCCATTTAGTGTTTTGGGAGAAAATAAAATCAAAGGAGCCATTACCCCACTGTACCCTACTGTATATTTGTTTTTCAGAGAATATATCATAAATCAAGTTCATTTTTCTTAACCAATTGGCAATATGTTTTAAAGCATAAACCACTCTAAATATTGTTCTATGTAAGTTTAAAGTAATATATAGATGCATATATATCTTTTGTTTTATTACATTTTCAGAGAAATGTAAAATATGTCTTAAATCAAGTTTATTTGAAACAAATTTCATCATCAGCACAGTCTGTGTGGACAAAAAAAAAAAAAAAAGAAATTATGTTAACATAAGTTAATGCATTATGTACTCAAATTAAAATTTTTATTTTTGTAAATTAACATTAACCAAGATGCAAATGCTGTAATAATATATTGTTAATTGATAGTTCATGATACTAATGTATTTACCAAGTTTTTTTTTTAAGCATAAACCTCTCAAAATGTTGTTCGATATAAACTTAAAACAAGCAAACTAAAAACTCAATGAAGTAAGAAAAATAAACTAAATTCAATATACAATCACTGAAAAACAATTATTATGCAATTTGCTTCTCAAGTATATCTTGTTTTATGGTATGTAGCTATTTTTACAGAAAAATTTAGAAAATACTGATTTCTTCTTTTATCATGGAAATATCATGGAAAAATCGAATCAGAAAAAACCTAAAAATCTCAATCGCTTTAAACAGCAACTCATCCTAGATGATTATTTACTGCATGTGAAATTGACCATTGTTTCCCTTGTGATTTTTTGGGGGGGATCAGATGAGCTCTCGTGGCTCATTAAATATACATGCTGTGTATTGAGCTGAGCAAACCAATTAGCCGTGTTCGCTTTCGATCGCTAATAATTGCTTGCTGTTTGCAATATCACCAGACTCCACCTCTCTTGCCTGTTTAGGGGCTCTTTGCAATGTAATCAGTAAATAACATTTCCACTGGACCATACCTCCTAGCTTCAGGGACTTCATGTTGCTTCTTTTAAAAGGCAGCATCTCAAACAGCGGTTGATCTCAAACACAAGCTGCCATGTTCTGCAGGTGGCAGCCTGAATTCATTATCGCACTTGTCTGTGAGTGCATGTGTTTGAGCAGGTTCCTAGATGAAGGCTGATATGTTACGAACTAATCTGTGTTGAAGCAGCCTCTGAACATCAGCGCCGACCGCGCATGTGTCACTCTTTATCGAGAGAGTTGCAGCGTAGATTACAGACATCAGTGGAGCAGTACTGATGCTAAACTGCGTCATCAAAGCTGAATAAATTGTGTTTACAGCTACTTCCTCACTCTTCCAAGATCAAACAATCCTGCATTTAACCATGTACAATCAAACACAAAGTGTGAGACAACACTTGCTATGGATGATGACATCTGAAGGCAAGGTTCTGCAAGGTGATATCTCAACCAGCCTAAGATGGGTTGCTGGTCTTAGATGCCTGATCATGCTGCTCTGGTTGCTGGTTTTATAGGGATTGGGACACTTTTTTAGCTTTCCAGACTGAGAGACGAACTAGACCAGCTTGGCCAGGCTAGGAGACCATCCTAAACCAGCTTAAACCAGCTCAGAGCAGCAAACTATCTTTCCCCTAACTGGTATTATTGCTCCTTGTGCTTACAATATGCATATTTTGACATTGGTAAATTAGGGTAGTATACAAATAAGTCTCTTTATTACATCTTTCTTTTTAGCAGAAGCCATTTTGAAGTACTGCCTGTTTGTTAATCATCTTATCTCCATGTAATTAAGGGCTAGAGTGCTCTTCCGTGCATTTCTATTTAAATCATGCCAGAGATACTGTGAGAAACAAACAGAGCCATCCCATACACGACTCAATTACTGCATGCTGGAGGAGATCTAAAACTGTCTATTACAGCACATTTTACGGATAGACTGTTGCTGCTAACTCATAAATCCTGCAGCTTGTGCGTGACACAAATCTATTAGTGCAAGTCAACACTTTGGATTTTTTACTTCAGATTTAAAAGGAAATCTTCAGGATCTGTAGTTGTTGGATCTGGCATTGTGTTTATATGTGCGAATGTGTAGACAATTGTATCCACTGTCCAATATGTGGAAAACACTGATCACTCATTGCACATTCACCAGTTTGCAGATTTGTCAAAACGCTTGAATTTAATTTGGGCTTTGAAAGCTGGCTTTCCTCTCAGGAAGTGTTGTTCCTCTCTTTCTTCTATAAACAGTGGAAAAGGGACTTGAAGAATATGTCCCAGACTCACTATTTCCACTGTAAACACTCTGAGCTGTTTTCATCCACAGCAGTGGCTTTCGGCAAGGGCTGCCCAAGGCCTCTTTCAGGGGAAGGATTTTCCAGGGAAGAACTTTGTTTTGATTTTATAGCAGCATTGCTAACTGCCATCCCTACGAGGGTGTGGATGTTTATGCAAACTATGGTTTAGACTTGGTATGTCCAGCCTAAACCAATAGTGACTTAAAAAAAAAAAATGAATTGTTCTTGTTCTATACTCTGTTTGAGGCAACTCTACATGCTTCTATAAAATTATATTATCGATGAGGGGCTCTACAGTGTGATAAGTTTAAAGACCCCATGGAATCATATTTGGTCCATGTCTATGACTGTAGCTTTGAGGCCATCTAGAAGGCCATCTAGTGTACTCCTAAAATTTGATAAAAATTACTTGCTCACAGATGCTTTTAAAATTAACAGTCTCACTCTTACTGTTTCAATAAAAATTAAGAAAAAACACATGAAAGAAAACCATGCATGTCAAGCCATTTCACAATAAGTTGTGACATGATCACACTGGAACTCAACAAGTTGTTACCGAATGTTCCAGTACACTGACATCAATCCCATTTCACCAAGCTACTGACAAGCGCCCTGTCACATCAGACATCTTTATCTATGTATTCAAATGTGTTGACATTTTCCTGTGGCATGACTGATACAGAGACACGGGTTCTGGTCCCGTGGGGGGGTTATTCCAAGGTTTTTGCAGAACATGGCGCTCTGAAACGTCATGTAAACGAGAACGGCAATTTCCTTACGCCGTTTAAGGGATTAAGAGAAAGCGATATAACACACCTAGGTTTCTCCTGGAGAAAGTTGCTTATATGGCCATGTAAACACATAAGCGGCATTCTAACAGGTTGAAGAGTGCACATGATCATGGAACAGACTGAATAACAAACGTCATAGGATGGAGCGAAACAATAAGCCAACAAAACATTTCTGGAAGTACAGTAGGAAAAGCACATACACTATAAAATATACCCATTTATAAACACCACTGTAAAATATTGATGGTCCCTAACGTTTCCGTATATGCGCTGGCACATTCAGGCAATCCCAGAGTTTTACATACAGAAACCCCACTATTGAAGTGCAATTCTGCTGCTGGTCACAGAAGAAAGTTAAGGAAACAAGCACAGCAACAACTCTGGAATATCTGAAAATAATGCGGAGCTACAGAGAATAAAGTAGTGAAGTCTTCCTCAGATCCCATGTTTGTTATTTAGACAAGCGCCGCAGGGATATGACATTGCTGTGGAGAAAGCTTCTGACTGACCAAGCCGCATGTATTCGTGAGTAAAGTGTTCACTGCTTAAACAGTGCATGTAAACCAGAACACTCCTTTCTCACAATAACCAGCATTCATGCAATAACCCTCTTTCTGGTGTCCACGTAAACGTAGTCAATGATAAGCGTGATTCAATGGCTGCATTTTACCTCTAAGATTGATTACATTTTTACTTCATTGATGGTTAGGTTGGGGTTTGGATTAGGGCATATGGTTAATAAAATATGATGAGAAACATACAGTATATGCTCATTTGTGCCTATACGTTCAACAACACTTTCAGCTTCAGCCAGTGGAAGCAGTGGTTACATTTTTTGTAAGCACAGAACAATTTCATATTTCTTCGCTATGTCTCTCCCATTTATCATACAGTAGCTACAGTAGTTAAAGTGAACCTTATGGTGGTCTTTGTTCCATTTAGGCTTGTTAGGTCTCCCACTGTGTCAGCAAGTAATTAAAGTATTGTGTTAAGAGAAGAAAAATCTCTTTAAAACACCAGTATCATACACCCGCTATCTGCCTGATAGGAGAGGTAAACCTGCATTTGAGGCAAGGAGAGCCATTTTTATTGCATTGTATCAGCCATGAAAGAGGTGCTAAGATGGACACTCTGTATCACCACCGGGCCAAAAACTAATCTAAATGGAAAACACATTGTCTTCATTATTTTGCAAGTGCTGAAAGAACATTGTTGCCATAGTAACTGGCAAGGGAGGCTGAGGGCTGCTTCAGGGCCAGTGAATGGAGTACAGGAGAGCCCTCCCGAGCCCAACCACAGAAATGGCCAGTTAGTGAGTGTAAAAGTGCTGCTCACTCATGTAATTAATTTCAAGGAGGATTGGTGTGCGGGGTGGGGGTGTCCAAAATACAAGGTGACACATTTAACATGGACATTTAGGTGCACATCGCAGAGCTTAACGCCGCAAGTCAAATGGCAGCCCGGGAGCATGCGAGCAAGAGGAGACAGTATGCTGGTGTATGGTGGGGGTAGATGAGGGAGTGTGTTTGATTAACAGCAGCGATGATGACATGCTGTTTTGCAAACATGCGGCTGAAATTGCTCGCATCCATAAAGCCGTGGCTGCCAGGCATAGCTTGAGTTTTTCTCTAGAGATTTTTTAACGAATGCCAAGAAAGCTGTTGTTTTCATGAGATGGAACCAGACACTGCACATATATGAAGACCAAAAAGAAGACAAAAAGCTGAAGAGCATTACTATAAAAATATATTAATGAAAAATTACATCAGGTCATATCAAAAACTGTCTCACTAATGCCACTAAATCCAGACCAAATCCATCCTGTGCTCATATTTATTTTGTCCCATCGTTTGAATACCAAAAGGATGTTCTTTTCAAGCTGTTGGCTGTAATCCATATTGTAAAGGTCTTGCCAAAGGGGCAGAGCTTAATCTTTTATCTATAGCGTGAACATTTTTGACAATCAGCTAATGACTGCTTGCTACATGTCACACTCATTCTTTTAAACAATTTTGTATAACAAAATATTGTGAATATTGTTTCTGTTTTATCACCTCTACCAAATATGAAACCTTTAGGTTCCTTACGATTTGAATCAATTTAAATTTGGGCCACATCCACATTAATCCATTTTTGTTAAAAAAAAACATTTGTTTTTTGTTTTCTAGCAACGTTTTACAAAGTATGTCGTAACGGAGAGCGGTTTTGAAAACCCTCTCTTTTCGGTGGAGGAAAACACTTTTCCAGGTTGGATGAATGTAGCAAATAAACTTCAAATGAAACTAAAAACTAGGGCTGTCAATAGAAAATTTTGTGTCAAATTATTTACATGGCATGGTGATTAGTTAATCGAATTAACCACAATTTATCACATGCATAATTTCTTGCTGAGAATGTCCCCCAAATAAATCTAATTAATATCAATAATGCATAATAATTTTATTTTTAATAATAAAATATGTATAATATACATTATATATATATATATATATATATATATATATATATATATATATATATATATATATATATATATATATACATACACTCACCTAAAGGATTATTAGGAACACCATACTAATACTGTGTTTGACCCCCTTTCAGCCTTCAGAACTGCCTTAATTCTACGTGGCATTGATTCAAAAAGGTGCTGAAAGCATTCTTTAGAAATGTTGGCCCATATTGATAGGATAGCATCTTGCAGTTGATGGAGATTTGTGTGGATGCACATTCCACCACATCCCAAAGATGCTCTATTGGGTTGAGATCTGGTGACTGTGGGGGCCATTTTAGTACAGTGAACTCATTGTCATGTTCAAGAAACCAATTTGAAATGATTCGAGCTTTGTGACATAGTGCATTATCCTGCTGGAAGTAGCCATCAGAGGATGGGTACATGGTGGCCATAAAGGGATGGACATGGTCAGAAACAATGCTCAGGTAGGCCGTGGCATTTAAACAATGCCCAATTGGCACTAAGGGGCCTAAAGTGTGCCAAGAAAACATCCCCCACACCATTACACCACCACCACCAGCCTGCACAGTGGTAACAAGGCATGATGGATCCATGTTCTCATTCTGTTTACGCCAAATTCTGACTCTACCATCTGAATGTCTCAACAGAAATCGAGACTCATCAGACCAGGCAACATTTTTCCAGTCTTCAACTGTCCAATTTTGGTGAGCGCTTGCAAATTGTAGCCTCTTTTTCCTATTTGTAGTGGAGATGAGTGGTACCCGGTGGGGTCTTCTGCTGTTGTAGCCCATCCGCCTCAAGGTTGTGCGTGTTGTGGCTTCACAAATGCTTTGCAGCATACCTCGGTTGTAACAAGTGGTTATTTCAGCCAAAGTTGCTCTTCTATCAGCTTGAATCAGTTGGCCCATTCTCCTCTGACCTCTAGCATCAACAAGGCATTTTCGCCCACAGGACTGCCGCATACTGGATGTTTTTCCCTTTTCACACCATTCTTTGTAAACCCTAGAAATGGTTGTGCGTGAAAATCCCAGTAACTGAGCAGATTGTGAAATACTCAGACCGGCCCGTCTGGCACCAACAACCATGCCACGCTCAAAATTGCTTAAATCACCTTTCTTTCCCATTCTGACATTCAGTTTGGAGTTCAGGAGATTGTCTTGACCAGGACCACACCCCTAAATGCATTGAAGCAACTGCCATGTGATTGGTTGTTTAGATAATTGCATTAATGAGAAATTGAACAGGTGTTCCTAATAATGCTTTAGGTGAATGTGTGTGTGTGTGTGTATATATATATATATATATATATATATATATATATATATATATATATATATATATATATATATATATATAAAATATGGATTGAAATTCAGTTTGAAATAAATTGCATTATTGTGGCAGATGAATAAAACATTGATTAGACAATTCAAAAAGTGGCTTAAGAACTCAATATATTGTTTGTTTTATTCTCATATCATTAAACAAGTCTACAGCTGACAGCAATCTGTTTTACATCGAGTTCGTCAATGTATCCAGTTCTCAAAGTTCGTGTTCTTGCATTCCATCTGCGCTATTTTACATTTTCGCTCTATTTACATGTGCCTGCCTCACTGGTATTTATCATCATAAACACAGCATTTTTAGGATGCTCTGTCAAGTTAAAAGTTGTGGAAACTTTGAAAATCACATCTCAAGATTCCTGTAATCCTTTGTGTTTTGTCCTCCATTTGTTGTTCTGCTTCCTCAGAGTAAGCAAATCTCATTATTTGGCTGCACTGCTTATGAGGTTTGTTGAGGCATGCTGCTACCTATTCACGCAGCTCGTAAAAACTGATGTTCTTCAAGCTTGAAAAAGTCAGTGATTTTGCTCGCTGACATCGCCTCTACAACTGCTTCACGTAGGTAATGAACACTGGAAGATCTCTGCCCACTTGCAGTCCGTATGGCAGGAAAATCCGTACTTTTATTACGGAATTTACGCACCTGTCAGGGTGCATGATTAATTGTACATTTTTTTACACTTTATTTTTTTATATAATTAATCACACTAAATGAACTTGTTAAATGGACAGCCCTACAAAAAAACATACAAATGTGGACGTTTGGAGTCACAATCCAATTCCACTGCGACTCTCGATGCATCTATATTTTTCAGCAGCAATGTAGGGATGCAAACTTTGGCTTAAGGTGGCTTGTTTGTGAAAATTTGGCATAAAGACCAAAATAAAATATGTTTGCCCTGACCAGCCAATTGAAATAAAATTAGCAGGTATAATAACTTTGTATCAGAGGCTCTGCAGCTTTCATTCTGTATGTCAAATGCTGTGGCAGAATGACCTTAAACTCAGTCGTTGATGTTTAACATGGTTAAACATAAACAAGATGATCATTCCCACGCAAAGCTGCATAAACTAGAGTTGTTTCCTGTAGCTTTGCACAGGAATTATCATCATGTTTCACGCAAGTTGTACTTTGTGTCCAGCGAATGTGAATCCTGTAAATGTGAATGTTGGTTGGTGGTTTTATTTCAGATTTTGTTAAATAACTATTTTTTTTGAATCAGTCTAGATTCATTTGAGAAATCATTTAAATGCATTGGTGAATTATAATTTTTTTTTGTCCCCACCCCTAGTCTCAATACCGATTCGCAGTTAAAACAGGCTACTTGGTTGCAATTGGTGTTGGTTAATGAACTCCCGGTCAGCTAATGAGAGAGAGCTAACAGAGGCAGGCCAGTGTCAGGTACAGGGCTATACTCTGAAAGTGAGGACAGTGGCGCGAGTGCTAATGGCCGTAGCACTCGAGCACGGAGGCTGTTTGTCATGGCGATTCATGTCAGGGTGTAATTGGTTTACCTGCCTGTGTCTGTTGTGAGGCATGTCTGCATAGCTAAAAACAAATTACCCAGCACTGACCTTTCAGCTACACCAACCGCCTGGCCGCAACAAGGGGGGCAGGGGGTGGGGAGGGAGGATTGAAGAGAGAGGAGTCTTGGGAAAGAGTGTATTCTAAATGGGGTTTGCAGTGCCATGATGGCAGTATTTCTTGGCTCACTGCTGTTTGAAGGAGAGTGTTTGAATGAGGGATGCCTTTGGGGATATTTATTTGAGCCGGTTCACAGCATGCAAGGTTTTAAAAGGAACAGCCTGTGAGAGTAGAGTATGTGTCCCTCACAGACCCAGTCGTCCACTACCCTATTTGTCCGTGCGTAGTTGAAGGCAACCACTGGTTTTGAAAAGCAGCGCTTGTACCATGCAGCTTTGCTGCACCACTTATCTGTCAAGAGCAGTAAAGGGGGGAGAAAGAGACACTGTAATTCCCTACTTCCTGCATGAATGATACAATACCCATTTTAGTGACAGCATAGATGGGCCTCAATTTAAATCTTAATCCACAGGGGCTGAGTCGCAGTTCGTTGGATTGATTCTAGCCTGCTGCGTGTGCGACTGCGTGCTCCAGGCGACACTGCACAAGTTGATTTTCTTTGTGATTTTCTGACACTTTGCTGCCTCCCTCCACGTGCACATTTCTGTCTTCGCTGGTATGTGTGGATGACAAAAGCACTCTGCCCCGATTTGTTCATTTTCCCTCCATGCCAGATGGAGCCACTTCCAGATGAGGGCTGGAGTTTAATTTCTTAATTAACTTAAAGAAAAGCAGAACTGTTGTTGGAATCTGATTGCATTTTTAACGTAATTTGTTTAGCAGTGTTACGAGTCGGCCTTGAATTAAAGACAATTAAGCATGTTTGTTTGGACTTCTTGTGCTTTGGTTTCTTAAAATGAGTGATAAAAGATTACAAGACATAATCATGGTCCTGAATATTGGCCAGGTTTTAACACTCTCCATCATTCAATTATTATTTGATTAAATACAGCTGCATGATCAATAGAAAAAAACAAGACTTTTAAACAATAATGTTATGCACCATGTTCGTTTGTGGACATGTTATGTAGTCAATTACATCTGCTCAGGGGCTCTGAGACATGAGACACAAGCACTAACAATATATTGATGGAAAATGATTTTGCAGTGTGACTCTCCCACTGACCTTTTCGTATGCACCACCTATGACTGGGTTTGGCTAAAAGATTATGTGTTGATTGTGAGTTTGATCTCAGTCCATTTCAGACTGATCCCATTAGCTGTGCAATCTGAGAGCTTTGTAAGCAGCAAACACCTGAGATTGCTCTCCTGAACACTGCTGTACTCTGTTCTCTAACCCCATAGACAGAGTGCTTACAGACAAGTAGAGAAGCTATGAGCTATGAGCACAGTGTCATTGATCAGTCTTTTAATTAGTGAGCGTGATAATTAAAATACTGTATTTTCAGTCAGCTGGGTTAATCAGGAGCACCATATATTTTAAACCAATACTAGAGTAAGAGAGTTACACCCTATTGACATGTTCTATTCCAGGAAAGTGTATTTTTCCTCTAATAGTTTTCTTTGCTTAAAACGTTGAGTTTCACACTAATTAGATTTGTTTTCTAAATGGTAAATGGTCTGCACTTATATAGTGCCTTTTTCTAACCTCAGAGGTTACCAAAGCATTTACACTGTGTCCCAATCACCCATTCACACACCAATGGTGGCAGAGCTGTCATGCAAAGCGCTAGCCCGCCATTGGGAGCATCTTGGGGTTCAGTGTCTTGCCCAAGGACACTTCGGCATGTGGAGTTGTGTGGGCCAGGAATCGAACCACCAACCCTGTAATTAGCAGCCGACCCGCTCTACCACCTGAGCCACAGCCTCCCCATGAAGTTTCATAAAGCACAAGAAAAAACTGGAAAAGCAGTTGAGCTGAAGGTCAGATGTTGGAGCTTCTTGAGAAATCTTAGTCTCACTTGCGAGCATGTCTCTGTGTTTGAACATATCCATTGCTTTAATCTGTGATCTGGCTGTATATTAAGGTGGTCTTTTTCATAATGTGTTGTTTTTTCCATTAGTTTTTGAATGCAAATTTATAGACATAAATGACACTGTACAATTTCCAAAAAGCCCTCCTCCTTATACTCCCCCACCCCCAACAGCCCTCCACCCTCATTAAATTAACATGGCTGTTAAAACAGAATACTGTGTTTATCTACTCTTCACTTTCATTGTATGGAAAATAATGCTATTAAAGTGAATGGTGACTGAGGCTAACATTCTGTCTTACATCTCATTTTGTGTTCCATGGAAGAAAGAAAATCATACATTTGATGACAGATTATCTTAAATCTCTTAAATGGAGATCCTGTCCATCTATGTGCGAGTGAGAGAGCCTAGAGTCCAGTGGCGTACTAGAGTTGCTGATGTTTCTGCACTTTTAAGGCAGGCCTGAAACAGAAGGCCATGGAAATTCTCAGCTTACCTATTCGGCTGTAGGAGCCTTGAGGGTTCTACCAACAGCCAAGCTGGTCTGCTGCATTTATGGTTTGGTTTCCACTAGCCGGTCAGCTCTTCAACTCACTCATGGTCCACAAACACAATGTTGTCTTACGGATAGAAATACAGCCATTCAATTTGACCAACTGTGCAGGAACATAGTTTTTTTTTTCTTTTTTTTTTTCCTAAAAAGCCTAGCCTGGAATTCCTCCTCTTTGCTGTCAGCCTAAATTAGAAATCTCAAGATTTAAGCATCTTACGAAAGACCACATTTTATTTAATGCACAGCTGGGGTTTGTCTCCCTCTCTTTAGTTATACCACAAAAATATTACATTGGTATAGTAAACTTCCAACATTTTCACATTATAGCCAAGTCTTAAGTTCTCTCTTTTAAAAAGGTAAATTGATATGTAAACGAATGAAAACCTTGGATCTTACAAAATCTGGCAAGCATTTTACTCATTCGACAAAGCTTTCTTAATCTGTTTGAAAGCGTATTTTCATGCTATGAGAGATGCTCAGTAGTTGCCTTGTCGTGATGTATTTTAGGTTCTATTTTTTGATTGGAACAGCACATAAGAGTCACAATCATGCATCTCACTGTGACCTGATTAAAAGACTTACTGACCTTCCATTCATAAGCACAGCCAGCAATAATGACAAATATACATAAAAAGAAATACAAATATTTTTTTTTTTTTTTGCTGCTTGATTGGCTTGCAACACAATTCTTATACATTTTTTCACAATTTCATTGCATGAATTACATTTACACTGGCTGCCAAAAGTTTTGAATAATGTAAAGATTTTGCTGTTTCTGAAGGAAATTGGTACTTTAATTCACCAAAGTGGCATTCAACTTATCACAAAGTATAGTCAGGACATTACTTATGTAAAAACAGCACCATCACTGAAAAAACTAGTTTTTGATTCAATCAAGACAGGCCCCATTTCCATCAGCCATCACTGCAACACCTTATCCTCGAGTAATCATGCTAAATTACTAATTTGGCACTAGAAAATCATTTGCCATTATATCAAACATTGCTAAAAGTTATTTGGTTCATTAAATTAAGCTTAACATTGTCTTTATGTTTGTTTTTTTAGTTGCCACAGTATGTAATAAACTGGCATGTCTTAAGGTCAATATTAGGTCAAAAATGGCAAAAATGAAACCGCTTTCTCTAGAACCTCATCAGTCAATCATTGTTTTGAGGAATGAAGGCTATATCATTTTCTTGAGATTTCATACAAAGGTGTACACTACAGTCTTCAAAGACAAAGGGCAACTGGCTCTACAAAGGACAGAAAGAGATGTGGAAGGCCAGCTGTACAACTAAACAAGAGGATAAGTACATCAGAATCTCTAGTTTGAGAAATAGCTGCCTCACATGTCCTCAGCTGACTGCTTCATTGAATTGTACCCGCTCAGCACCAGTTTCATGTAAAGCAGTAAAGAGAAGTCTTGGGGTGCAGACCTTATGCAAAGAATTGCAAAGAAATAGCCACTTTTGAAACAGAAAATCAAAAAGAAAAGGTTAGAATGGGCAACGAAACGCAGACATTGGACAACAGATAATTGGAAAAGAGTGTTATGGATCTTAACCCCATCAAGCTTTTGTGGGATCAGGTAGAATGTGAGGTGCGTGAGAAGTGATCGACAAGACAGCCACATTTATGCGAAGTGCTACAGGAAGAGTGGGGTGAACTGTCACCTGAGAATCTGGACAAACTGACAGCTAGAATACCAAGAATCTGCAAAGTTATCATTGCTGCACATGGAGGATTCTTTTCATGAGAACTCTGAAGTAGTTTAAGTTAAAATTTTGTTCAAATTGTAATAGTAATTTTCACGTTATTTATGTCCTGACTATGCATTGTGATCAGTTGAATGCCACTTTGATGAATTAAAGTACCAATTTCTTTCCATAATAGCAAAATATGTTATTCCAAACAAAAATACCTAAAACTATATATATAAAAAGTTTTATACTTTTATGATGTAAAATAATGTCATATTTTATTTTGTTGTAATATACTATTATTTCTAATATTTACTAATAATTAATTGCATGGTAGGGCATGTGTCCGTTAGATTGTCGTAGACATAAATTAATAAAATTTTAATTTAAATTTAACATTATTTTTGTTTAAAAGATTTAATTGCAGTAAAACATGTTCCTAAATTTAGATAATCTCTTTAAACATATTTATTTTTATTGTATATTTCAAGAGGAAACAGAGCCAACTGAGCAATAACAGAAATGGTCTCACCAGTGGGAGATTTGAGCTTCTTGCCACTCTAACCCACTGTGAGGTGGAATCTGGTTTATTTACACAGGGCCATCCAGGCCTGGCAGTCGGCAATCTCTGACAAATGAGAGAATCTCAGGATGAGCCAGATGAAAGTGAGAGAAGATTGTTTGGAATGCTGAACATGCCTTTGCTCACTCTTCCACAGACAGACACAAACACATTTGTGTAGTCTCTCACACATACAGGCACGCTCTGCAATCCTGGACAGTGACAATAAGAGAGAAGGGTTAAAGCGTGATTTACGGCCGCAGTGATTTGTGGCTTTCTAAGGTTGGACGGCAGGGCACCACACAGACCCACTGATCTCTTATATGAGATAGCTGGAGTTTTTCATGGTTCTGGTCTCACCCTGCGCTCTGAATCAGAGCTGAAGTGAGAAGACACCAAGCAATGAGAGCAGAAGGGAGAGTGAGTTTATGGTTCGCCCTAGAAACACTGTTGCTGTTCCCTCAGTTTATTCATGGAATGATGGGATTGTCCTGGGGTATCTGGTGACACATACCTGCCATTGTAGGCACCCTTGGCACCGTAATGCAGTTCAATATTTATAGACACCAAATGCTCTCAAATATCAAATAGTTAAGCAGCTGCACACAATTTCAAAACTGGCTGCCTGTTTTGGAAAAGGCACAGGCCAAAGGGATGGTTGCCAATATAAAAGAGCTTATTTTTTATCACTCCTATATTGGGTAATTAATTGACTTGAAGAATCCGTTAAATGGCTTTACAAGTGCAGTTGCTTTCCTGTGTGCATGTATTTCAACATAGTTTGGGAGGGACTTACCATCATAATTTGGGAGGGACTTACACCCCCCAGCCAATAGGCTTCAATTACATCACAGCCGTGAACCAGGTTTTGATTTCATGGGGTCTTTCAAGAGTGATGCTGTACTTGTGTCCATGTAATGGGGTTTAGTATGTCACTGTAGATGGAAGACTTTAACGAAATACCACACTGTTCACCACTGATACTCAATCAGCTTTCTCTATCCTGGTCATGATATTGACTGTTTGCAGCGGAAAAAAATCAAAACTGACCCCAGATTTGTTGAAAAAAGGTTATTATGTGTTGGCAGCATGCAGTGAGCTTATGAAAAATGTCTGTCACATCTCCAGCCTGGCGTCAGCAGCTCTCTCTCGAGAACTTCCCCTCAGGTGAGAAATTAAAGTGGATATTATCTGTGCTGCAGCCCAGCAGCAGATCAGTATGTGGCCAGGATACATTTTGCTCTGTGCACACAGGAAATGCTGGGTTGACATTATTTTCAGGGTGGCCATACTCGCCCTCTGCTAGTGAGGTGCTTTTCATTCACTCCTGGTGCCTCTAATGGAGGGCAAGGTCAAACCGGCTAAGGTCGTAGCTCATAGCTTCTGCTGTACAGAGGTGTTCAGGAATTGAAAGGAAATACAGTGCATAAAGAAACTAGGTGTTGAACTACTTCATATGTGAGTGTCCATGCAAATGCCTGTAGAAGATACATTTTCAGTTAGCATTTCTTAAATACAGTTGATACAAAGCAATTACATCTCCATTTTTTGAAAGAAGTATACACAATGTCCAGGGTTAGACTTTAGCTATGAGCTGACAGGATAATATCCTACTTCAACAGTGTCTCTAGTAGGGATGCACCAATCCGGTACCTGGATCAATATCGGCTCCGATACTTATTTAGAATGATGTTTTGTTTTTTTTAAACCGAATTAAACTACTGTGAACTTGCCTACAAATAGACACATACAGGATTCCTGGAGATTTTAGAATGTCAAAATAAAAGTGTATATTACTATTATAATATATTATTATTATAATTTGTTTACAAATTATAATAATATTTAAGTTGAATGGGTTCCAAAAAATAACACAAAAAGTGAGCAGATGTCTTACAACACAATTTAACAAAAAAGAGATCTGAATCCTTTAATACGTTGAAAAAAATTAGCAAAACATAAACCGGCTTCTTTTCTTACTGGAATTAATGTTAATTTTGCTGCTACATTATCAAGTATACTAGTTCATAATAAAGTGTTTCTTAATAAGTTGTACATTTATATTGAAATAATGTGTAGTTAGAGGTTTGTGTTTCTTTACATATTAAAGAGTACATCCAATTAATTCCACACACTAATGCAAAAATATTCTAAACTGATTATGCAAAAAACAATACTGGTATCGGATCGGGATCTATCGGCCAATACTGGGATTTCAGATATCAGAATCTGATCGGAAGGGATATAGTGGTATTGGTGCACGCATAGTCAATGGACAATGTAGGCTAATCATTTAACTTAGACTAATATTCTGTTAGAAACTAATTTCTTCTGGAGTTGCAAGTTCGAATGCAGGGTGTGCTGAGTGACTCCAGTCAGGCTTCCTAACCAACCAATTGGCCCAGTTGCTAGGGTGCTGTCTTTGCTGATTAACAGAAGCATTAGTTCTCCCTTCTGTTGGTAATGCAATATACAGCATAGTCTGTGGCCAATAATGCACAGTTTCTGTTTTTAAATATTTGTATTAAAGTTTGCTCAAATACATTTTGTGTGAAAATGTTCACTTAATTCTAGTGTATATTTGTACCACTATTGCTATAATTACATTGTATTAGCCTTTAGAAGGCTATATATTTATATTATACCGAATATTGGCCACTGGCCACCAGACTCTCTAGTTATAAAAATTGGCATTAGCCATTAAAAAACCCATATCGGTCAGCCACTAATTAAAATTGTCTGTTAGTTATGGGGAGGTTCTGATGGGTGGAGTGGTCTGTCTGTACGTGTCACCACCCCTCTCCGATCAGTTCACAGATGGGTTGCACCAACCTTCTGTTCCAGCAGGGACCTCAACAGATTCTAGCTCCGAACAAATAATGAGAGAGAGACAGGTAGAGAAAAGAGGAACAGAATGAACAAATGAAAGCAAGCAGGAAGGATGGGGACTGTAAGAAAGTGACGGATGAGGTGGGGAGAGAGATGAGGGGACAGAAAAGCAGACTCAAGTCAGTAGCTAAGTGCCTTGTGACCAGAATGAAACAGAAAGCCTAAGGCAGATGTAAAGAGTAAAGAAGAAAGGAGGGAGAAAAAGAGGTCGTGGTGGAAAGGAGGGAAAAAAGCAGAAGGGGGGTGAGAGTAAGAGGAAGGTAGAGTAAGTGAAATAAATAAATATAGAGCGTGAGAGGACGAGAGAGAGAGGGAGGGTGGCGGAGGGGGAGATGGGGGTGTCGGTGCAGGCGTGTTGATTGGCTTGTATGAAAACACATGACTGCAGTGGTGAGCCTTCTTGCTCAGGGTGAGTGGCTCAGCTTCAGACCAAACCCCATTAGATGAAATGAATCCATTCCACAGCCTGTTAAAGGAGCATGCTGCCTCTGTTCCAGAGAGAGCGAAATGGTGGGAGGAGGGGCTGATTGAGTGGCAGGAAGAAATGGGGAGCAAGAGAGGAAAAAAAGGAGAGATGGGGGCAGAAGGAGGCCAGCACACACACACACACACACACACACACACACACACACACACACACACACACACACACACACACACACACATATGGTGTTAGAGACTGCTCGGGAGATTACAGCACATTTTAGATCAGGACAATAGGGAGCAGTGGAGAGCCTTTACGCTGCCTTTCTGGACTCGCATAACAAACGCTGCTTTGTGCTGTCTGCGGGGGCCACTGTCCAGCTCACTGCTCCTCACTGCATACACACACACTCGGTACACACTTAAATCCGTTCAAGGGGTTCAGAGCCCAGTTAACAAAAGAATATGGTTATCTGCTTTGATTGTCTTTCACTATTTACACATTTCAGAGTTTTTTTTTTTTTTTTGCTTGCGCAAAGGTTGTTTGGATTAGTCAACCGAGGAAAAAAAATAATTATTATAAAGTATACCCAAGATTTTGGACACAATTATGTGTAAACTGTATGATTGTCATTACATTAAAAAACGAACTAGCAAATCAATTGCCATTTATGTGAAAGAAAGACATTTTAAAGCAAAACATTTCAGGGCAAGTTTGTAAGTTTTAAAATAAACATAAGAAGATAAAATATACTGTATACTGTTCAAAATGAAGACAAAAAGTATTTGGACACTTTGATAAACTACACCTGTGGTTACTCTGCTAGGACACCTTTGTGAACTTGAGGGGAACTGACTTAATTTACTAAAATTCACCTTGGGACCAGTTGTTTACATTTACGTTAAATTAGTGAATAGATATAGCTTATGTTTGCAGATGCTACTTGGTTTGATATTTGTTATCTAATGCAATGGCAGTTATACATAATTAAGCGTGACTTAAAGTTGATGTAAAGTTTTCTGTTACAATACTTTCTCATATCTATGCTTAAAATGCAGAGACAACTATAAGTAAGCCATTCATAGGTATATTTTCTTGAAAACTGTAAACATTGTGTCTCTGTGGCGCTATAAAAATTCCTCTGTTTGTTCTGAGAGACCTTCTCAAGAGAGACAATAACTTGACCAATGGCATGAGTTGGGGGTGGGTCTGTATGTTTGTTCGATCGACGGCAGAATGGGGGCGTATTCAGAAAGCTTTTTTAAAACAATGTTTATTTTTGCAATTCCGATTGCTGCCGCTAGTGGTGCAGAAATTGCATACTTAAGCTTTAACTGTCCAAATGCTTGTAAGGGGCACTGTTTGTAGCCAATCTTCTTGATTATTGCCACCTTGTTCTTAGGTTGTGAATGGTTTGTTATAGTGTGGCTGTTTACCCTGCAGCCTATTGATTGGATCTGGATCTGCAGAGCGTAGCATCACATTCAAACTCGCTCTCCGTGGATCCACTCCTCTCTGCCACTCAGCTGTGGTAGTTGCATCAACAGGTGTTGAGGCACCATCCCTCTGTTTCCCCTCTGCAGGCAGTGGGATCAGTCTGACTATGCTCTGATCTCTGATCAGCTGAACTGAAAGTCCTCAGAGTCTCCATTCACAGGCCACAATCCGTTTACTGTCTGATGTATTTTTTTTACACTAAAATGGCAAAAACTGGCTTTTTGAAATTGCCAGTTCCGCTTTGATTGGTTGGTGCTATGCAACTTCTGGGAGTTTGTGAGTGCACCAACCTGCATGGAAGTGAAGTCGAGTTTACAAGGTAACAGGTTGATACAGTGAGCGCTTTTGATGAAGAAATTGTCATTGGATTTGTCAGAGTTTTTAGGTTTAGTGACATCAAATCTTTGAAATATATTTAGAGTTTTGTTTGATGCTCTTTGTAGCAAGTAAACTTAAATTAGTCACTTTACATGTTGTTCAAACCTTGAAAAACCTTTCCTTTCAAAGTGGGCTATTCTTGGCCAAAATAAGATGCAAAGTAAACAAATGTTGATAAGAGGCATTACATTGGATAATTAGACATTTACCGGTACACGTTGAGTTGAGCTGTAATTATGATCTGTCTCTTAAGCTTGGCCTTTATCTTAGACTGTGTTCAGGGCTGGTATCAATATATTAGTCCCTGTCCTTAACCCAGGAGAGTGACTGATGGTATTTATAGAGAAGTGCTTTTGAAAAGGGAGTCAAGTGTGAGTGAATATGCAAAGCTCACTTATGTGGCGTGTGTCTGATTATGAAGAGATAATTCTCCCTGCACTAACTCTGTCTCTCTCAGTCTTTCTTTCTGTCTTTTGCTCTGCCCTCTGCCTGACCCCACCTTTCTAAATATTAAATATAATGTCTTTCCACTGTATCTTTTGTACCCCACTTCCCTGTGTTTGTTTTCATGCTGACAGTATGAATTCTATCTACTCTTATTCATCTGATAGGATTTTTGAGGGTCGTTGATTTTCTGCATAATACCTGAATATCACCACCGCATCTAATTTTGTGTGGTTTGATGAGAACCCTGGATGCTAATTGGTCAGTTCTAGGGTTGGACAAATCTTTCAATGTGATTTGATTTTTTTAGATGCGTCTCAGTCTGGCTGCTCAAATCGGATTTCAAATGGTCTTTTGCATCACTCTTAACATGACACACGACATAAAAAATTGGTGACTGCAGCACGGAACATCACAATATTTACCAGCCTCCATTTCTGAATTTTTCTTGTGCGACTGAGGAGTTCTGCACAGTGACTGGACAGGACGCTTATTTGGAGATCTAGAAGATGCACCTCCATTTTTCCCACATCTGATTTGATAACTTATCTGATTTGATAACTTGCAATTAATTGTGTGGACAGTCTGCCTGAAAAGATCTGATTTGAGAAAAATCTGATTTGCCTGCAGTCTGAACATAGCCTTAGATATATGGACACTGAGCACAGCACTTCAACATGATGACTAACAGATATAAAAATAAATAAATAAATAAATAGGCTAAATGCCTATAAGATCTTATTGCACGAAACTATCAAAGTAATAATTAAGAAAGCCAGAGCTGCACAAAACTGCATATGCAGTGCTTCAGGGCGATCCTTGCTGTGCATATAAGAGCTACAAGATAATATTGCGGATACACATCTAGTTTACGACATCAAGCAGTTTAAACCTTTTTTTTATGGCAACAATTTATTTTGGCAGTGTCATACATAATCAGCAAAAAACTTGAATCTCTCCACAACACCTCACAAATACAGGAATATTACTCACAGCAGAGGATTTATCTTCTGACAGTGATCGTTTTCTATTGTTGATGCAGCCCTTTGCTGTAACAACAGCACATAAAAAAGACTAAAGCTAAAGCATTAAAAAGACAAAACTTCTTGCAGAGGGTTTTACTGTGCTGACTGTTATTCACTGTTAAGCACAGCAAGCCATCATCACGCAAAAACGCTCCAAGATGTTGCGTCTCAATTAATTTGAGAATTGCGTTTCCCATTAAAACCACCACCAATAAAAATATTAATGTTAGTAGTCAACCCCACTAATCGACTAGTCTGTTGTTAGAAGAGTCCATTAGTCAACCACCGTGGCACATCCTTAGTCAATACAATGTTCCAGCTATGCTAAAATAGACAATTTAGTAACAACTATGATGTTAAACACCTGTTCACCCTGCTTCTGTGGATATAGCTGTGCACCACTTATAGAATAACGTTTTGTTATTATTTATTTTAGTGACTATATATTCTAGTGGATGGATGCACTGTTAGTTTTAATGAGAAATGTGTCCTTAAAGTGTATCATGTTTAAAATAATTAATTCTATCCGAGTTCTTTTTATTTTAGCATCCTCACCAGCCAGACACAGCAACATTGGCTCATTCAATGGCACGAGCTTAGTGCGGGGACCAATGAGAGATGGGGGTGTGTTTGGGAAACCTGTTTGAAAACAATCATTATTTTGGCAATTCCACACTTAAACTTTAATATCTTTATTTTATTGAAGCCTTACTGTTTTATGAAAACAGTAGGACACTTGAGTGTTCTACTTGCTAAGAACATTATAATGCAGGTATAATGTCCAGGGAGCTTTCCAAATAGCAAATGCTAACTGTAAAATAAACCAAATATTTATATGAAAAGCAATTTGAGTTAGTCAGGGGCAAGAGCAATGAAGTGCTGTGAAATGCTACCAGTGTGGCCAAGTATCCCACTGTACACTTTTGTGCTTGAAATGGCACCATGACCAGCTTCTGCTTCTCTTTGAATAATCAGAACAAGAGTTTGTATTCATTGGAGGTAGTTGGTGTGTTATATAACTGGTGTTTTTACAGCCCTTCATTGCCTGAGGGGTAAGAGGGTGATAGAGAGAGGATGCGTGATCAAGCTGTCTGGAGTTTTCGACTCTAGGCTTTGCCTTACGGCTCTCTGACGTCATCAGGATGTTCACCAGCTGCTGTTAAGTTGTCATCATTGCCCAATTGATGTTTCATGAAAGACAGAGATTGGAGGAGAATGAGAGTTTGCCTATTTCTTTCACTCTCTCTGCTGGTAGCTTTGGGTGAGAGTGACAGCAGGGTAAGGAGGGAAATAGTTAATCAATAACCACAAGGTCAGACAGGCGAGCTGCGGGTTTGAGCGTTCTCTGTTAGTGGGTTGAAGCAGAGGATTTGTAGCGCTTGTAAAGGCTTAAAGGAACACTCAGCAGTTATTTGTGGTGGTCAGGGTGGCAGCGCTGCAGTGTGTGACAGAGAGACACCTGCTGGCTTGAGATTGTCAATGCAGCCAAGATCACAGATCAAAATCACAACCCAGATCCTATCAGTGTTTCAACAACTTAGAATTACCTTCCAGCTTGGTGTCTGGCATAAGCTTTGCTAAACCATGAAGATTATAAATAAAATGTGTTTTCTGAAAACCCTTCTCTTACCAAAAATGAAAGGCATTTTTCACCCTAAAAATTTTATTTATTTGGTCATTTATTTATTCACCTGTCACGTTGTGGTAGACTCATTATTTAGGAACTGGACCCATGTCACATCATCCGTGACTTACATACTTAAATATTTCATCCAGAGCAAAAGAAAGCACTCTTAGTACCGGTCCCAACATCACTTCCTGAAATGCACTAACTACTTGAGCATATACAGGGCACTGTACATCTAACACTCCTGACTGCCAGAGACACTCTTCTTCCTGTCACACACACAGCCGAGGTGTTTTGAAAGTTTTTAAAGTTTGCTTTATCAGTACGTCACAGTGGTCTGGCAGTAGGAAATGTGGGACATTGTGTTACAGAAATGTATAAGTATACAGTAAAGTGGTCAGATGAGCGATTCTCGCCAATTAATCCTGCCGCACGTCTGCATCGTGAGTTACAGCGATGGCCACGGGGCCTCGTATTTATTTCCCAGCAAACACCTTGAATGTAAGTCCTGATATCTTTAACAGTGTAATAGACACACCAATTGGGTTCAAACTACAAAGGACTGGAAAGATGATTTGGATTGTAATTGGTCACAGTTCTTCCAACCAACGCACAGACACAATGCTACAGTGTATTAGTAAGAACCACTCAGACACAATGGTTTTCATAGTAACATAAATATATTTACTATATTCTTATGTCTCCAAAATTATTGTCACTTTGAGGGACAATTAGACATACGTGTTCTTTCTGCTCCAACCTTAACGAGTATAACTACAGCCAACAATACAAGAAACTGTTGTTTTATTTGTTTTGTTTGTAATTTCCTCCCTCTACCTTTTAATAGTTGTGCTTTAGTTGTAACAGACGGATGGGAGTGTAACTCTAGTTACATCTGATCTCCTGTTTCATAGATCGCCTTCATGAACATGAAAGATATATGGAAGTTCTCCTCACCTACCACACAAATGTCATCTGAACACTCAGTGTCTTTCATGGCCTCGTTACGTGTGCGAGGAAATCACAGATCTACAGTGAATTGCACTCTCGTTTCTTTTTTCTCACAGCCTCTGACACACTCATCTTTTTATCTATTTTTCAGAGAGAAGAAATTTAATGGCTTCCAGATAGAGAGAAAGAGGCAGCAGTCAATATGAACACAATTCCTTCGATGGACAGGCACATACAGCAGACCAATGACAGGCTGCTGTGCATCAAACAGGTGAGAAAATGATAATCATACGACCACACTTGAGTACTGTTCATTTATTAGGCATTCTCGAAGAAAAATATTTCCCCGCTCCAACTAAACACAAAGAATACAAGTTTCTCTATAACCTTACTATTTTTGAATTTCCTAAAGGAAAAAAGTTTTTGGCTTTTGTTCTGTGTAAATGATATGTGTAAATTAAAAACAGTGCAGTGTTAAAGAGATAGTTCTCCCAAAAATGTAAATGCCTTCTGTGTTCTGGTGAACACAAACAAAGTGTCCGTCAATAAAATGCTAGTGAATGGGTACCATTATTTTGAAACTTGATAAAAGTAATCCTTAAGACTCCAGTGGTTAAATCCATATCTTTAGAAGCGATATGATAGGTGTGGGTGAGAAACAGATAAATATTTAAGTCTTTTTTTTTTTTTTTTACTATAAATCCCTTTTACTTTTACTTTCACTGTTACATTCTTCTTCTTTTGTTTTTGGCGATTCGCATTCTTCGTGCATATCAACATCTACTGGGCAGGGAGGTGAATTTATTGTAAAAAGTTATTTATTTTCAAATAACTGACTCCACTGTAGTCTTATGGATTATTTTATGCTGCATTTATGTGCTTTAACTCCCTCCAATTTTCCAAATTCTCAATGACTGATTACTATACATTTAATATATTTAAATAGTATATACTTTACAAAATAGGTATCACACCTAAGGCTGAAATGATCTATACAACAAAGGTTTCATTTGAATGCTCTGTATTTTATGCGGTTCTCTCTGAAATCAATGCAGAAGTTTAATACTTAGGGTAAGGGGGTCTGCCTCTGTCTGTTAGTCTGTTACTGTAGGTGAATGTTCATTGTTGCTGGGTTTCTTGTCATCTCTCTGGCTGCCTTAAATGGTGATCTGTAAATGTGCATTAGTTTGGCTCATCAGGTTGCAGAATATGGCTGGGGCATGAACCCTGTTGTCCTCCTCAGCTCTTTTTAAAGCAACTCCTCACCCTATCTTTGGAAAGCTTGTTCTTTAGCAAATTCATGCACACACATGAGTAGGCATGACTCAAGGCTATGTCTTATGATTCTAGACTTTGATAATTGTAGTGTTTCATGCAGGTGTGACATTTTGCGTCTCTTGACAGATTTATGGAAATGTCTTACATGCAAGCCTCTATGTTGCATGCAGTTTAGGATTTGTCACTTTTGCACAGTTTTCCAAATGGCTTTGTTGTCTCTGCCTCAATAAGACAAGTCTTAGTGCTAATAAGATCATGTCTACAGCATGTAAGAAGCCACTGAAGTTCTAAGCCTATTTAATTGGTTACAAATGACATTGTTAGCTGTTTTGCATGCTAGATTGGGTCTGATTAAACCTAAAGACAAAGCACAATCGATTGCTGCTCATTAATCATATTGATATGGTACATTTAGTGTGGTGAGAGCTGCGAGTTTAGCCGGTGTGACTGTTGTCCTAGTCAGCTCAAGATGAACAGAAAAATCACAGACAGTAGACTTGCAATGCAGCACAGAGATTTTATTTGTATTTTATTTGTATTATTATAATTTGGTGCCATTTAAAAAATATATATTTTTTTAATCCTGAGCAGGTGCTATCTAATCTTGTCTAGAGGTATACAAACGCACCTCATCAAACTATTAAAAAATAATAATAATAATAATTATGCTACCACACAATCTAAAATGTCTGATGAGGGCTTTCTTTTGATTTCACAGTTTCCTCCTTTTATCGTGCTGTCAAACTGTCACTCAGTCATACTTCTGCCTGTCATGCAGACTATTATTCCCACAACTTTACTCAGGTGGTTATAATGACAGTAGTGTAAAATATTATGTTCAATTATATGACTAACACCCACACAAAGCCATCAGCATGTTGTAATTGTAATGTCAGTAAAACACAGCATATTCTCTGCATTTTCTCTTAGGTCTGTTTCACACTGCTGCCGAAAGCAGACCAGCTCCCACTAACCATTTTATAATTGATGGTTGTTATTAAAGAAAATACTCAATGTGGTTACCCCAAAATCTCAGGGTCTTATGTATAGAACCGCAGCTCTGTTAAACAGCAGAAATGCTGTACGTAAATGTGAAAGCACAATGCGACATTGCTTTTGCAGTGTCACTGCTTTACTTGCACACAGCTTATGCATGCAGTGTGAAACAGGCCTTATGCTCCAACATTTTTCCTCTTTGACTTTTTTTCTCTCCTTCTACACCCAGTCTCTCACATTCCCATCTGATTTTCATTTACAGAGCCCTCCAACAGAATTCCTCTGTTTTCTCATTGTGGCTTCCTCACCGTCAGTTAAAGTCTGCATGCTGAGCACTCAGCAGCCAATAGCTGTCAATCACCTAAAATAAGATCCTCTTATGTCTGAGAGGAGAGGGCTGATATCATAATCAACTCGAGGCAAACTGTTGCATTAAACTGAATTGTGTATGTTAGCCTGGGCATATAGTAGAGACTTTCTTCTTTTCCTCCTATTTTTTCATATATATGGGGCAGAAGTTGTTTCTCAGATGCTTTGCAAAACAAACAACTTATTGTTCACACTGTTTACCTTCGAATGCTTGAATTCTCTTTGCCCATTCCCAGTCCAGAACATGAGGAGGAATTTAATGATTAGAAATAAGTGAAACATGGCACTGCGACTCAGTTTAATTAGACAGTCTTTCTTTCCTTTTTCTTCTTAAGCAAGAAGAAGAAATCATCATTCACATGGAACATGAATACAAATGTACAAAGTATTCTGATGCTGGAGGAGGCAGTTATTCATGGTTCATATCCCATGTAGAACTGATGAAATGAGCTCATGCTCAGGGATTTCCTCTGACAGATAAGCTCATGAAAGAAATTGTCCATAAGATTTCAACATCCTGAACTGTTTTGTCTTTTGGCTGATGTGCACTCTAACATGGAGACGCTCGTCTCTCACCCCTGCTGTCTGCAGCTCGCAACATGTTGCATCATTGATGAAATCATCATAAGATCAATCTTATATGAAAAATAATATAAAAATTACAACAACAATAAAATATGTGTGTGTGTGTGTGTGTGTGTGTGTGTGTGTGTGTGTGTGTGTGTGCGCGCACGCGCACGTATGTATGTATGTATGTACAGTCAGGTCCATAAATATTGGGACATCGACACCATTCTAATCTTTTTGGCTCTATACACCACCACAATGGATCTGAAATGAAACTAACAAGATGTGCTTTAACTGCAGACTTTCAGCTTTAATTTGAGGGTATTTAAATCCAAATCAGGTGAACGGTGTAGGAATTACAACAGTTTGTATATGTGCCTCCCACTTTTTCAGCTCTAAAATATTTAATTGTATTTTAGAGCTGAGCATAACAAGAAAAACTTATAATCACTTTTGAAAGTCTTGACTGACTTTTCCTTGCCTGGAAATCACTCAGTAATTTTTTGTTCATATTGTCTTGGATTTACACTGACCCCTAGAAGCATGGATGCAGCTTTATTCAAACTAGGGTTGCACATTTTAAGAAATGTTCTAAATTGACAATAGTTAATGTTAATCAAATAAAAAATGTATTAATCATTAAAAATAACAATAATAAACTGTAAGCGGTAAACATCTTTTTAAATATAATTATAATATAATATAATGCAAGTGTTATTATTTGTTCTCTTAATATATTTTCAGGTCAGTGTATTTTGAATACATTGTTTAGCATTCATTTTTGAATTGTTTAATCTACTATTAATGTATTACTGTTAATGATCTTAATCTGTCAAATTATTAACCACAAATAATCCATCATCAATTTTAAATATTAATAACATCCCTATATGAAACGCAGTCATTTTCAGTTACTGATGCCATTGTAGAAATTAATTATTTACTGTCAACCATGGTTAATTTAATCCCTGTGTGAAAGTGTCCAATAACTGACATTAAGTGAGTAGGATTCGTCTTGTCTTGTGATCTCAAAATGGCAGCGCCTATGGGGGGACCCTCTCCATGTAGAATAAAACCGCTTTTATAAGGTTACTGATATGACTGGAATCTTGAGTGGTCACAATTTTATACATATGTTTCAAAATTTATATTAAATTATTTAGTAGTAAAGCCTTTTTTAATTAGGAACAAATTACTAAGTGCACCTTTAAAAATTCCCTGATATTTATAGGTTTTCCATGACTGTGGGTCATTATAAAAATGGTTGTGCTCTCAATACCATGTCCATTTGATTATGTATTTGTGTAGCTTATTTTCCATTAATGGGCTGGCTTTATTTCAGAAGAGCAAGGAAAATCTTGCATTCCAAGACATGTCCCCTTTAAGAGAGTGAGAAATACAGTGTAGGAGACCGGACTTGGTCCGGCAACAGAAGCAAATGACTCAATACCTCTAGGATGACTGATCACATAACAGAGAATTTTCCTGAGGTGAAATGGTCCTGCATAGACACAGTGAGTGTTGCAGGGGAAAGGTGAAGTGCTGATATTTGGCCTCAGTTATTTTAACACCTGTGTTGCAATCCTGCCAAAAAACTTTGCTTTCCTGACATGAAGCTCTGAGTGCCCACCACCACAATACCAAGCTTTACATCCTCTCCCCTACTGCCCTGCATCCAACCCTCTTTCCTGATTACCGTGTGGTCAGACCTAGAAATCAGAATGTCTGCCTAAAGTGATAGTTCACCCAAAAAATGACACCTGTGTCATCATTTACTGACCCTTATTTTGTTCCAAGCTTGCATGACTTTAATGAGGGTGGCTAAGAAATGACGGAATTTTCTGTTTTAGCTGAACTGTCCCTTTAAACATAGAATTGAGATCTCTCAAAATGGAGATTCGTTTCCATCAGCTTTTGCGGCAAGAGGGGAATTTGCTGCCCACTTATCCCTTATGCTCTGCGGGATTTACTCAGCAGGGTTCTGCAGCAGGAGACATTGGCTCTTTGTCAGATGAGCTCTTTGTCAACATACACACCAAAGCGTCTGATTCAAATGGCGACCTCTGCTGCCCTCGGAAGACAATGCCGCTTCCTCGCTGTGAGCGAGGAAGAGGAGGTGTCCGTCCAAGTATAATGCTCTTCAAAGTGTATTTTCAAATAATGCTCTCCTCCTCAGGAGCAACCAAACAGCGACAGAGCATTTATGTGCAAAGCCACTGAAGAGGGTGTACAGATTGCTTGTTTGTTTACATTTCTTGTCATGTCTTGTGTGATACTGGTTGGCGACGAGATTAGGGTAGGGGGTGGGGTAATCCTGAGGAGAGGATAAACAAGCTTGGCACTCAATTAATAACCCCCTCCCCTCCCATATAAAATCATTGGGAAAACAGAATAAGTCTCTTCTCATTCATTTCTGCAACCACTATTATTACACTTTCAGAGGTGTGGATCTATTACATCTAATTGGACAAAAGATGATGAAGAGTCTGGATTAGGGCATGCTGCAGTGGCGTGAGGAAGCCTTGAAGCACACTGAGCTCTTTGTCAGGAGGGTGGATCTGGCCCAGAATGCACAGCTGCATTCAGACCAGGAGGCCTTGGGTTACTGGCTGGGTTCTCGCAAGGGTGTACATATGCGTCAAAGGGCAAGATAAGTTTGGAGCACTCGGCCTTGTTTCAAAAGCCTCAATGTACGTTATTCTAAAAGAGAGAGCTGAAAATCACTCATCCAAACTCTCCTTTATTTTTAAATTAATTTTATGGGTTTAATACAAGTTTTCAAAAGCACCAGTGGCATGTTGTTGATTACCACAGAAAAAGATCTCTGTAAAAAAAAAAACATTGGCAGTAATGGACTTACAGTTGAAGCCCAGCAGGCTGGCTTTCCAGAGGTTTTAAAACCATTTAAATATGAAGCTGGTATTTTTAAAACATTCTTAAGTTAAAAGCAATTAATTCAGTGAAAACATCTTCCAATTCCTAAACAACAATAAATGTTGTTTTTTTGAGCTAGAAAGGGCTCTAAATCATCATTTGGAGTTGGGACTTCCTCTGGGTGGAGTTTGCTCTATGTAAACTGTGCTTTATACAGTGCATCCAGAAAGTATTCACAGCGCTTCACTTTTTCCACATTTTGTTATGTTACAGCCTTATTCCAAAATGGATTAAATTCATTATTTTCCTCAAAATTCTACAAACAATACCCCATAATGACAACATGAAAGAAGTTTCTTTGAAATCTTTGCAGATTTATAAAAAATAAAAAACAAAAAAACAAACCATGTAGACTTTTTTAGCTGGTAATAACATGAGTTAAAAGATAAATTGGTACGTGATACACCAGTCTTGTGCCAAGTCGTGTAATGTTGAATTATATAAAAAGGATAGTTCAGACTCTAATTCTAAGTCATTGTAGAATTACTATAATCAAACACTTACCTGTTACAGTAGTTTTTAATTGTATGTCCTTTAATGTGAACACTTTTTCTGTTAATTTTGAAACCATTTGAAAACATTTGTGTTCGTGTTTAAACAGGAGAGTTTTGCCTAAAATATGCCTAAAACTACTTGTAGTTATTAACCTTGTAACATTTGTCTTCTTCTCAAACAGCACTTACAGAATCCGGCCAATTTCCAGACGGCGGCCACAGAGCTACTGGACTGGTGCGGAGATCCACGAGCCTTCCAGCGGCCCTTTGAGCAAAGCCTGATGGGATGTTTGACGGTAAGTCGGCAGCTGCTCTTGTCTTGTCCTCGTGTCAGGGGCCAGTAACAAAGGTTAAAGCAACAGTCACGCTTCACGTTACCCTCTGCCCACCCATTTCTCACTCTCTCTCTCTCACGCTCTTTTTTTATTCTTTTTTATTTAATTTTGTGGACTTTCTGTGTTTCAGTACATGTGTGACTGAATTGCATTGTGAACATGCACAGGCATATTTGGTCTCCAGAAAGAGACAACATTGCTCGCTGGCATGCATTTTGAATTATTATGCTAATGATAAGCCAGTAATACAGTTGAAGTCAGAAGTTTACATACACTTAGTCATTAAAACACATTTTTTAACCACTTCACAGATTTCGTATTAGCAAACTATAGTTTTGGCAAGTTGTTTAGGACATCTATTCTGTGCATGACATGAGTAATTGTTCTAACAATTGTTTACAGACAAATTGTTTCACTTTTATTTGACTATATCACAATTCCAGTGTGTCAGAAGTTTACATACACTAAGTTAACTGTGCCTTTAAGCAGCTTGGAATATTTCAGAAAATTTTGTCAAGCCTTTAGGCAATTAACCAATTAGCTTCTGATAGGCTAATTGTCTAATTGGAGTAAATTGGAGGTGTACTTGTGGATCTATTTTAAGGCCTACCTTCAAACTCAGTGCCTCTTTACTTGACATCATGGGAAAGTCTAAAGAAATTAGCAATGACCTCAGAAAAATAATTGTGGACCTCCACAAGTCTGGTTCATTATTGGGAGCAATTTCCAAATGCCTGAAGATACCACGTTCATCTGTACAAACAATAGTATGCAAGTATAAATGCCACGCAGCCATCATACCACTCAAGAAGAAGACTCATTCTGTCTCCAAGAGATGAATGTAGTTTGGTGCGAAAAATGCAGGTCAATCCCAGAACTGCAGCAATGGACTTTGTGAAGATGCTGGAGGAAACAGGTAGACAGGTATCTATATCCACAGTAAATGAGTCCTATATCAGCATAACCTGAAAACCACCATAAAAAAGCCAGACTACAGTTTGCAAGTGCACATGGGGATAGGGCTGGAATGATTAGTTGACATTATCGACAACGTTAACAATAAAAAAATTGTCGACAAACATTTTCATTGTCAAATAGTTGTCTGATTTCATTTAACACAACATTAGATCTATTTAAACGCTAATGATGATGCGGGAGAGCAGCACTTATGCTCGTACTTGATTGAGGAGAGGAAGAAAGAACAGCTCACAGTCCAGACGCACTCCAAACGGATTAAGGTGATGTAGATCGCAGAGTATTATAATACAAAATTGCAAAATAAGTAAATACAGAAGTAGTGTTGTCGTGAAATAAAGCTGAGCCGGACCTGGTGTTCCGCTTGAGCAAAACTTGCCTGTCAGAGCATCTAAAAAGAAAACACTGCACAGTTATAAACTATATATAATGCACCTTTTATTAAAGTTCAAATAATAAGGAAGCGGGCTGTATAAATAAGCATAAACTCAGAATCTGGCATTTGTCTGAGCCGCTTATATGAGTCGCATGAAAAACAGCACGAGAGAGTTCCAAACTTCTCCCGGCTGATCACTGGCGCACGCTTGCTGCAGCTAGATTTTGTTTATAGTGATTGCTCTCGACATAGTGAATTATAATATGAGTGTCACGGTGTGTATCTTATGGTGAAGAAAATCAGCTTTATGCAAGAGTTTGTTTATGTGAGTTAAAGATAGATCGAAAGCAAAAGCTTATGTACATTTACTTTAGCAGCTATACTTAAGAAGAAAAAATATTCTGAAAAATAATTTTGAATATAACATTTAATACATTTTAATATTTCAATATTTTAAAATGTCAAAAAATCCTTAAAACAAGATACATTTACCTGAGAAGCAACATATAAGATATTTAGACTTGCTTTTAGAGCATTTATGTTCAATATGAATATATTTTTTCTTTATTGCACAGGCAAATCAAAATACACAACAAAATACATTCTCTTAAAGCAAGTCTAAATATATTATATGTTGTTTCTCAAGTAAATGTATTTTGTTTTAATGATTTTTAGATAATGTTAAAAGCATCTGCCAAATGCATAAAAATGATAACAAGTTAAAAACACTTAACAATAGGATTTTTTGCAGTGAAATTTTGAATTAATTAAACAATAAAAATCCAAGTTTTCTTTTAGAGGTATTTTTAAAAGATGATTTTGTCCTCTTTATTGTTAATAAGCACGTTTAATACAACTTTTTAAGTTGGGCATAAGCTGAATAGTCAGTTAAGAGCTAACGATTAATCGTTGCAATAATCGCCCAAATAGTCAAATAATCATTAAATTAGTCGATTATAAAAATAATTCTTAGTTGCAGCCCTACTTGGGGACAAAAATCTTACTTTATGGAGAAATCTCTCTGGTCTGATGAAACAAAAATGTAACTGTTTGGCCATAATGACCATCGTGATGTTTAGAGGAAAAATGGTAAGGCTTGCAAGCTGAAGAACACCTTCTCAACCTGAAGCATGGGGATGGCAGCATCATGTTGTGGGGCGCTTTGCTGCAGGGAGGTACTGGTGCAATTCACAAAATGGATGGCAACATGAGGAAGTAAAATGATGTGGCTATATTGAAGCAACATATCAAGATATCAGCCAGGAAGTTAAAGCTTGGTCGCAAATGGGTCTTCCTAATGGACAATGACTCCAAGCATACCTCCAAATTTGTGGCAAAATGGCTTAAGGACAACAAAGTCAAGGTATTGGAGTGGCCATCACAAAGCCCTTATCTCAATCCGATAGAAAATTTGTGGGCAGAACTGAAAAGGTGGGTGCGAGCAAGGAGGCCTATAAACCTGACTCAGTTACACCAGTTGTCTGGAGGAATGGGCCAAAATTCCTGCAACTTATTGTGAGAAGCTTGTGGAAGGCTACCCAAAATGTTTTACCTAAGTTAAACAATTTAAAGGCAATTCTACCAAATACTAACAAAGTGTATGTAAACTTCTGACCCACTTGGAATGTGATGAAAGAAATAAAAGCTGAAATAAATAATTCTCTCTACTATTATTCTGACATTTCACATTCTTAAAATAAAGTAGTGATCCTAACTGTAGGTCAAAACAGGGAATGATTTCTACGATTAAATGTCAAGAGTTTGCACTGTAAGTCGCTTTGGATAAAAGCGTCTGCCAAGTGCATAAATGTAAATGTAAGAATTTACAGAAAAACTGAGTTTCAATGTATTTGGCTATGGTGCATGTAAACTTCTGACTTCAACTATATAACTCTATATGATATTTACCTTATGATTACATGGTGATTAAAAACCATTAGCTAACTAACTTGTGCCTACTCTTACGACCAGGTTTGCACGAGGGGGAAAACACGTTAAACTGCAAACCTATTAATAAAATAAGAAGAGGCATGTGTTTGCCAGTCAACATTAACCTTTTTTCAAAGCTGCTACAAAAGTGGTCACAAACAGTACTTATTACATTTTACATTGATTTCCACTCACATTCATTCCAGCTCTTTTTCTGTGATCTAAATTCTTCAGATCATGATTTAGTGGGAGGCCCTCAGAATATGTTCTAGCTAGACTTTTTACATTTTTTTTTTTTCTGAAAGTGTGGCCCAATTAAATGTCCTAGATGGATCTTCAGCTAATGGTTAGAGCTTTTGAAACTAAATGGCAACTTAAAACAAACAACAAAGCAATTGTTATTTTTTAATTACAGCCCTAACCCCTTAAAAGCCTATAGATTAAACATCCCATGAACTTTGTTACTGATTGAACCCTTTATAGCTTATTTCCATTGAATTAATTAAAGTACACGCTGTTATCAAGAGACGAAACTACAGGCAGGAAGACTCAGAATGAAGAAATTTCATTATGTTTAACTTGGCTGCCATACATCAGTGAAAGCTGTATACTGATAATATAGAGGACATGTATAAAGTAAAACATAAAGGACTTGTTCAATAGACTACTCCTATCTATCTATCGATCGACCGATCAATCTATAAATACACTGTAATAAGTTTCGTTCATTGAGCAGGGAAAGGAGGAAGCGGGAGGCGACAGATCCAACTCAAAAAGGTATTTTATTTTTACAGTTAACTAAAATGTCACACTCGACACTGCAGGCTCCACAGACACTCACACACATATATATGCAGGCTCGGCTCTCTCTCTCTGGGGTTTTGACAGCCTTTTATCTCACCGCCTCTCACTGTGAACATAGAAATCACAATTAGCAGCAATTAATCTCAGGTGAAAACCCTTACCACTTCCTCTCTCCCCAGTTGAACACTCAGCCACGCCCTCGCCCCCACATACCCCCTCCGTCTAACTCTGTTCGGGGGAACAGTCCACCTCGAACTTAAACGGCTGGAATGCCAAATACCAATGGGTGATCCGGGCGTTGGCATCCTTCATGCAGTGGAGCCATTGGAGCAGGCATGGTCCGAACAGAGGGTGAATGCCCATCCCAGCAAATAGTAGCAGAGAGTGAGGACCGCCCACTTGATGGCAAAGCACTCCTCTATGGTGCTGCACTTAGTCTCTCTCATCCCCCTCCACCACCTGGAACAGTACAGCACCCAGGACTCTGTCCGATGCATCCATCTGCAAAACAAAAAGGATAGAAAATTTAGGGGAATGCAGAAATGGCCCGACACAAAGTGCAGCTTTTACCTGCCTGAAAGCTTGTTGGCACGGCTCAGTCCACTGGAGCGGGTCTTGAGCTCCCTTTTTAGTGAGATCAGTCAGCGGGCTAGTGACGTCCAATAATTAGGCACAAACCTTTCATAATAGCCAGCCAGCAAGCCCCAGAAAATGTCTCACCTCCTTTTTGGTCTTGGGAATGTCGCAATCGTTGCGTTTTTATCAATTTGGGGCAGCACTTGCCCATGATCCAAGTGGAACCCCAGATAAATACCGTCCATTTGGGGATGGTAAACGCTTGTCTGAATCGATTTAATACCCAATAATTCGTACAGCTCGCGTAGTGTAGGTGACATAAAAGCCGTGTCCTGATCAGTGAGGATTTCTTTCAGATTCCCAACACGGGAGGTAACACTACGTGCTGAGATGTTGCGCAGCGGCACTGCTTCCGGATATGCCTGCATGCTGTCCATTCTGCCAATTCCTTCAAAAGGAAACTCAATCAACGGAAGAGGCCACAACGTTTCTTTCGGAGTGGCCGTCGGATTCACCAGCTGACATTCACGGTATGCCACACACCATCTGCGAAAATCCCTGTTAATACCTGGCCAACAAAAACGGGCCATGAGAAGGCTTAGTGTTTCCCCCTGTCCCAAGTGACCTGCCATCGGATTATGATGAGCTGCCGGGAATTACATTTCTAGTGGCTCTTTGGGATCAACAACTGGTTTGTATTTTCTTGCATGCGAGTGTCCTGTGTCACTGCAATATAACTAATCTTTTATAATTGAAAAGTATGGATATGAGAGTGTGATGCCCGGTTGGAGCAGTTGAACATCAATCACAATCACTTGGTCAAAGGCGCATTGCAGTATTTCGTTTTGTGACTCTCTATCGGGAAATCCTGCCGGGAATTCCCTAAGCGCAGGGGAGGATGACACCTCCCCTTCCCAGTGTCAGTCTGACGTGGAGCAGCCACAGACAGTCTAGGCCACACCTCCCCAGCCAGTGCTTCGCACATCCCACATCGATTCACTTTCTCACAGGACCCATTCACACACAACTCCTTCAATAATCAGTGAAAAGATGGCCAGTTGGTTTCCAAAATTAGTGTATGGGTGAGGCCTAACTCTAAGGACAAACCACCGCCTCAATATTATGCTTTTGTCCCCTGAATATAATGGTGATGTTCACTACAGGATAATAATGAATATCTCTGTGCACACACCTCACCTTTACCCGATTATGTATGTACCCCCCTCAATACTCACGGGTATTTGGTATGTTCCTGCTCGATCGGAGGTGGTCACTGGGGTGTCGGGGACCCGGTTCAAAGCCCCCACCTCCATCACCAGACACTGATCACGGCCATGACCCAGCTCCCTGCAACTCCAGCAGACTGGCCCTAGCCTCCCGCCCACACTCGTGGCCACAGGCTCCTTTACCTGGGATGAAGAGTGGAGAGAGACAGGGTTGGGTGGAGTCGTAGACCCCCAAGCCCGAGAGGCTGGTCTTGGGGGAATGTTTCCCCATTTCTGAGGAAATGGAACAGAATGGAAGTGGGGTGGGGGGGGGGGGTCAGGGGAGGTGAAATTAGTGGAAGGAAAGGCAGGGGGCATGCCTGCGCCTGTATACACTGCCAGATGTTCCTCTGCCAGCTGGACCACTTCATCCAATGTTGGTGGCACTGGACCCACTCAGCCTTCCTCTTTGGCAACCGGAAGATGAACTGCTCCAGCACCACCAAGTTGATGACATCTTCACCGTCACTGTTCTCCTTGGCCAGCACCCACTGGCAGCAGGTGATGCAGAGCTGCTGGGTGAAGGTAAACGGGTGGCCAACCCCACTCAGCTGTAAGGAGCGTAAACACTGGCGAAGTTATTCCGGACTGTCGATCCGTTGCAAGATGGGTCTTCTTCAGCACTGTGTAATCCAGGATGTTGGCGACCAGAAGCTGTTGCGCCATGATCTGAGCTTCCCTGGTCAGCAGTGGTAGTAGATGCACCACCCACTAGCCCTGTGGCCATTTCATCACTTTGGCGGTATGCTCGAAGAGCTCCAGATATGCTTCTGGGTCATCTTGGGGGCCCATCTTGGTAAGCAACATGTGGGGGTGCACTGCTGCCAGGGTCACAGCGGCCACCCCCTTGTGGGAAACCAAGCTCCTTAGCACCCGCCGATCTTCTTCCAGAGCCCAAAGGAGCCCCTCAATGTACTGCTGCTGCTCTCTTCTGAGTTCCATGAGGGCCTGCTGTTGGCCTTGGTTGATGCTGGCAAGGGGCCGGAAGACTTCTTCCAGTGATAACGACTCCATGGGAGCATATCCTCTTCCTCTAAGTACTGCGTTTCGGCACCAGTGTAATATGGTTCATTCTTGGAGGAGGGAAAGGAGGAAGTGGGAGAAAAATTATCCTACTCAAAAGGTATTTTATTTTCACAATTGACAAAAAATGTCACTAAACACTGCGGGCTGCACGGACACACACGTAGGCTCGGCTCTCTCTCTCTCAGGGGTTTTGGGTGGCCTTTTATCTCCCCGCCTCTCTCTGTGAACATAGAAATCACAATTAGCAGCAATTCATCTCAGGTGACACACTTACCACCGCTTCTCTCCCCAGATGAACGCTTGGCCACACCCTCGCCCCCACATACACAATATCTGCATTATACACAATACACATGCTATAAATAGTGTACATGGAATAATTTACACTAGAGCTGAGTTAGAATGTAATGTGTGCACATGACAATGTTCCCCTGAATATTGTTTTCACACCTGTGTTCACTCTGAAAAGATGTGTTGTTTGTTTGCATTGTGTATTTTGTAATTAATTTGTCTGATGGAGTGTGGTTCCTTCGAGAGCAGTGGAGAGGTTCTTCTCCCTAGGTGAGGATGCTCTAGTGAGGATGGAGGAAAGATGAAAGAACTAGGGAGATAAGAATGTTGCCTAACAGATGTGGACATGTCTTATACATTTTCCTTCAGGCAGCAGGTAGCTCTCCGCTCTCTTCAGACCTGCATATGGAGCTGTTCTTACATTGTCTCACAGCTGCACTGTATCAGCATGATAAATGACATCTCCAAACTGTCAGTAGCTTTAGCAATGAAACTGCTGTTCCACTGTCTTTTCTTGTCAAACAATTTGTTGTTTCTTGTGGATAATATTCCATGTCACTGTTTCAGTGGCCCTCTTCCCTTAAGCAAGATTATAAACGAGGACATTTGTGTGGTTCAGTGACCCAGAATATTTCTGAATATATGCATTCTGAGAAAAGAGATAATGCTGAAAAGGCTTATGAGAGGGTGCATTTCTAAATGGCAGTGGAATCAATACCAGCCCTCATGGCAATACGCCTGGCTCCTGCATTTGGCAAGTGCAGCTGCAGAAGGGAAAAGTTTGGCATGAGCACAGAAAAAGCTGCCCATCCAAAATTCGAAAACTGGAGAACAAAAATGTCTCTAGATTTCAGTTTTCATAGATGCCGTTCATCTGGTCCTAAAATCCTGTTAAGCCATCAGAGCATTATTTTGCCATTAAACCACAAATAGAAATCTGTCAGTGCAGGTTTAATTTGTCATTTTGTTGCACTGCCTTGGTAGCAAATGTATGACAATTTATGATGAAGAAGAGTTAAGTACGCTCCCCATGTGGAACATAAATTGCACGTCAGGCACTTAGTGTTAAGAACTG
Source organism: Xyrauchen texanus (assembly GCF_025860055.1). Classification (NCBI taxonomy): domain Eukaryota; kingdom Metazoa; phylum Chordata; class Actinopteri; order Cypriniformes; family Catostomidae; genus Xyrauchen; species Xyrauchen texanus. The sequence goes on along the minus strand of NC_068295.1, from coordinate 16,969,821 downwards.
AGAAAGTTAGTAAGTGGATAAATGCAGTGCACAGCTGCAGCAGTGTGATACATGTCATTAAAGATCATGTGCAGCCTGAGTGAGATTTTAGAGCTGTCAGTGGATTATACAAAGGGTTGAATGCCTCTCATGCTGTATTGGTTGTTTCTTTTTTGAAAAATAGATTAATAGAGAGAGAAAAAGGGACAAAGTGAATTTTTTTAAATGTTTTTCAGATAAATAGTTGAACCCAGGACTTAAAAACTGAGAAATCGGCACCCTAACCTGTGTAAACACTGCAAAAAAAAATTCAATGTTAATCTTAATCAGTATTTTTGCCTATTTTCCAGTAAAAAATATCTAAAAATCCTTAAAACAAGATACACTTACCTTTGGTCTTAAACGTTTTTTAAGGACATTTTTATTGGAAAGCAAGACAAAAATACTTTTTTCCCCCAATGACTGTCAAGGTTTTGTGTGTGTGTGTGTGTGTGTGTGTGTGTGTGTGTGTGCGTGTGTGGGTTTATTTGTTTGTTTGTTTGTTTATATGTTTGTTTGTTGTTTGGTCCTTTGTGGTATAAAGTATTTAACTCTTTAAGGATTTACCCTGCTATATCATTCTGGAATGGCATATTCCAGCAGTTAAGCCTCGGTTTAGTATTTTCTGTGTTAACATTGTCACCTACAAATACTATCTAACATGTGGCTTTAGGGTTTTATTTACACACTTATATTTTCCACGAATGATCATGAGATGCTTTGAAAGAAGTAGGAGTTGTGAGTTTGAAAGGGCCAAGTGTGGGCTGTGATCTCTATGGATCAGGGTATTGAGAGAACAAACAGAGATGTCTATACACCAGTCACAGAGATCTCTGGGGGAAGCTCATCAATGGAGCCCTGCAAATATCAACAGTCTTTACACTGTTCTGCATCAGTCGAGGTGGCTGTTTTATCTTACAATACATTATTCATGCACTTATATAAATATTTCATATGATTGCACTAAAAAAGGGAAATTGCTCTTTTAAGCGTAGTTTTTGGAGAGATATTTGGTGTAAAAGGAAGGGGGGGGTGGTAGTCGAATGATATGAGTATACCGCTGGTTTTCGCATCTCTCTTGGGAGTCTGGGTTAGAATTTCAAGAAAGCTTAATTGCACATAGCTCTTGTAGGCTATTGAAAAATTCAATAGCTTTAATGCTAAAGAGTGAGTTTAGAACATTTCAGCTTGATTTTCCTTCAGTCTTTAAGCAGGAAAACTGTTTGCACCTTTCTAGAGTTGAGTTTTGAGACTCAGAGAAGGAGATAATGTTCAAATAATGAAAACACACATGCAGACATACTACTACAAGTACAAATAGACCTATTTTAACTCATGTGGTCTCTCTCTACAGGTTGTAAGCCGTGTCGCAGCACAGCAAGGTTTCGACTTGGATCTCGGTTATCGGCTCCTGGCTGTGTGTGCAGCCAACCGTGACAAGTTCACCCCAAAGTCTGCAGGTGAGACTCTGCGTTCAGTGCTCCTCTAATGGAATGTCTCCTCTCACACATCATCACTAGGCCCTCATGGAATCTGAGCCAACAGAAATCATGAAGTGTTTCCACAGAACTGGAATGTCTATCTGGTAAAGCTGGTGAACATAGACCAGTTTGGATCAGCATGGAAATTTAAGCTTGTGTAAAATGGGCAACACATCACCCACCACCACTTTTTTTTTTTTTTTTTTTTTTTTTGTATAATAAATATTTTACTTAATTTGGTGCATTCAGCAAATAATAAGTAAATAGTACCTTCAGCTGTGTGAACTATTCCTTTATCACACTTTACCAGGTTTCAGTACATTCCACTGAATTTTACAGATTTTTTCACAAACATTATTATGTGCAAAAAATGTGTGTACAGATTCTGTCTGGGCCTGATCATCGCTATACACCAGAGTGGCACTCTGCCTGTAATGAATTCATATTTCTCATTAAGTGATGTGACAGGAAATCTTTTAATTGTGGCATTATACAATCACAACGCACAGCCATGCATTAGCATCGTTTCACTTTCCTTTGTCTGACACTCACCCATCTCCTTAAGATGTCATGAGGTGCTTTAACTTTCCCAGCTTGTCTTTTCTGATAATTTTACACACAAATCTCACGGTGTGCCAAAACCACCTCCAAATAAGTTATTGATAAGCGCCAGAGTTCACTTTCCAACAGCGATCCATCAGCAGAACAGCATCGCTTTGTAATCAGCGCTGTTTGAAATTCTGACCTTCTCAGCCATAGCTGAGTGTCCTGTTCTTGTACATTTGTCAAAGTGAATTGCGTACGGGCATCAGCCAAACAGAGATAGATGGCCAGCAAATGGCAGGGTTGAGGTGTGTGAGTGTACTTCATTTCAGAAAGGACTGACGTGGCTCACTGTTGAGAATGAAGATAAATTGCCTATTTGAACCATGATTACTGTGGGACACCTTGAAGTTTTCAGAATTATTATTATATATATATATATATATATATATATATATATATATATATATATATATATATATATATTTGTTTTTAGTGTTTGGTCGCGATTTTGTTGTAGTATTTTTGTATACATTGCTTTGGTGTAAATGACACTCAAAGTTATATGATGGCTGAAATGTTACATTAATGCATCAGATCAGTGTTTTTAACTGGTTTTGGTGCCATGACCCAGATTATACATACATTAATATATATATATATATATATATATATATATATATATATATATATATATATATTGAAATGTATTATTACCATGATCTGCATAGGTCCAACAATATGCAAATTATTAGCTTGACTTGATGGGAAAACTTACAAGATAATTTCTAATGATTCTTTTGATGTTTTTAATGTAGTCTGGTTATATATATATATATATATATATATATATATATATATATATATATATATATATATATATATATATATATATATATTTTTATTATTATTTTATTTTATTTTTTTTTAACTTGCATTGTTCATGGTTTTGTCTCGGAACCTGCCTATGTTGGCATTTGCCTAATTTGTCTAGTTTCTATTACATGCCTGAGACCAACATATGGATGTGATACTTTTCACATCAACAAATAAAGATATGGGATTTGTTTTCTCCTTCCTTTTTAAAGTTCATTTTGCTACCCTAAGAAAGCACAATTATACAGTTAAGCTAGTTGCATTTAACTACTTGCGTTTAGCGTGGTTATATTTTATTAAAAAAAATTCTCTGATCTCCACAACCATAATACAGGTTCTCTTACGAGAGGTTCTCTCGTATTGCGTAAGCTAGCTTAAGCTACGGGAAAGATTCATCTTTTCTGAGATATTGAAGCCAAAAAATTATCCTTAATTTTTGTATCCATTGTCAACGCAGTGTGGCAGCTGCAGACCTTGAGCGAGCTAGCTAGCAAGCTCATAGGTTGCTCTGCGGCAACTGCTGCAGCCTATAGACGAGCTTGGGCGAACTCGCATCCAATGAGAGGCGTCCGCGCGCTCACTGCATCAAAGCCCGCCAAAATGGGCGTGACTAGAGTGCATATAAGCGTAGTTCGTAGGCTGGAACCCTGATTTTCATCTCTTCAGCGAAGCTGTCCGCATCGCTGACCTGGAAGCCGCGTCGCCGTTTGAGGGGCATCTAGCAAGCGTGGACAGCGCTAGAAGAAGCCGGCCGTCTCAGCCACCTTCAGCCATCTCTGCCATCCGACGACGATCCTTTATTCAGCAAGCTAGTTCTCGAACTATTCACAAGATCGGCGTCTTTCAAGATGCTCGCCACTTGCGCTCATGTCGCTCTCAGCACAGGAGACGCCACATCATCGCGCTCTGCCTAGGACGCAGAGCCGCTCACTGAGGCGATGCATTCTGCGAGCAGATGTCGACCCTGCGGCTCGACAGCGTCAGAGAAGAACCGCCGCGCCGCTCACAAAGGCTGCCGGAAACTGTGGTTGAAGCGACTGCCTCGCCGGAGCCTCTCCCTCGAGCATCGCTTTCACCCTCCCGCCCCCGGGACGCGCAGTTGCCACCGGCGGCCGCACTGCTGCCATCTCGGATGACGAGCGGAGGATAAGGGCCGCTGTTCCATCATGGCTTTGGACAGCGAGGAGTGGACAGGCTCCCAAGCCTCCTCCTCAGCCCAGGAATCCAGCAGGACCCGCGCCGAGTCGAAGGGGAGTTAACACGCCTCCTCACACAGGCCGTCGACCGCCTCGGGCTCGAGTGGTCACCGCCCCTGAGCAGGCACCCAACAGACTCGACGGCTGCTTTCTTCAAAGCCATCGCCGCTCTACACCCGAGGCCGGGCCGCTCCCTTCCTGCCGGAATTACATACGGAGCTTGCAAAGTCGTGGAACACTCCTTTTTCAGCCAGGACCCGTTCACACGTCTCCACCTCTCTCGCGTCGGTGGACGGCGCCACTGAGAGAGGCTACTCCTCCATCCCCCCGGTCGAGGACTCGGTAGCAGCACACCTTTGTCCGCCCTCCGCGAGATGGCGTTCCAAGCCTGTGCTCCCGTCTAAGGCCTGCAGAGCGACTTCCGCCTATGTTGGCCGCGCCTATTCCGCCGCCGGCCAAGCCGCATCTGCTCTGCACTCAATGGCCGTTTTACAGATCCTTCAAGCAGACCTTCTTCGGGAGTGGGATGAGAAAGGCAGGCACCCAGAGGCTGTTACTGATCTACGAAGCGCGACAGACCTCGCCCTTCGCGCTACCAAAGCTGCAGCCCAAGCTCTAGGGAAGTGCATGGCCTCGTTGACTGCGACCGAGAGACACTTATGGCTAACACTAGCCGACATGGGAGAAGCAGAGCGCTCCACGTTCCTCAACGCACCGCTCTCTCCAACCGGTCTCTTCGGCTCCGCGGTGAGTGGCATTGTTGACCGCTTCTCAGAAGTCCAGAAAGCCACCCAAGCCATGAACCTCTTCCTGCCGCGTCGCGCTAGCTCCTCTGCAGGCCGCTCACGTGATCAGCCTCCTGCACGAGCCTCTTCACAGCGCCCAGTTCAACAATCTCAGACTTCTCAGCGTCGACAGGGCGGCCGCCCTCGATCGCGCTCATACAGCCGTCGCAGACCCCTGCCCCCCCGCGGGCCTCGATCTAAGGTAACGCTGAAACCCGAGCAGCCGAAGTCTTCCTAACTGTGTTGAACAAACGACGGCTCAGTCCCGCTGCGGCCGGACCACTGTCAAAGCTTTACCCCCTGTCAGTCCCCTTCTCTCAGGCTACTACAGTGGTGAATTTAGCAGCCAACAAGCCGGTGACACTGCCCGCTTGCCTGCACTCAAACGCCGTTTTCACGGCGACCCAAATAAATCTTGTGAAGTGCAAACATGTCTTATGTGTAGAAAAAGTGCCCACAACCCAGTGTTCGCCCCTACACACAAGCATAACACATCCCGTGCCCCTATCAGAGCATGCTCTCATAAAGCGATTACTGAACCACTCGAGCGTCAGAGTCAATGAAGGCGCCCACAAATGCGTGCGTGCGCCCATTCTCTGCCCGCTCTGTCACACGACCAGCCCTATGTGTAGAAAATGTGCCCACAATCCAGTGTTCACTTCTGCACACAAGCACTGCATGTCTCGTGTCCCCACCAGAGCACGCTCACATAAAGCGATTACTGAACCGCTCGAGCGCTAGAGTCAATAAATGCGCCCACAAATGCGTGCGTGCGCCCATTCTCTGCCCGCTCTGTTACACGGCCAGCAACCATTCCTCTGTGTGTAAGTCCCGTGCCCATGACTATGCTTGCGCATCACGTAACAGATGTGACTCTTTCCCCATTCATTCCAATCGGAAGTCACTCACAAAACAGCCTGTTCATGCTGTCTGCGAGCAATCATGCATGAACACACTAAACGCAGCTCACACATTTTGTTCAGCTCTGTGTGCGGCAATCAGAGCGAATTGGCCATTCACCCTCTAGCGTTATGCTTCAAAGTGTGGGAAGCTATTCCAGGGATATCCAAGTGGGTGTTAAGCACAATACAACAGGGCTATTTGCTACAGTTCGATCGCCGCCCCCCTCGCTTCAGAGCGTGGCTCGAAACCACTGTGAACACGGAAGCAGCGTGCATGCTTCGTTCAGAAATAGCAAGCCTTCTGTGCAAAAGGGCCATAGAAAAAGTGCCACCCTCTCTGAGCGAGTCGGGGCTTTACAGCCGTTATTTTCTTGTTCCCAAGAAAGACGGCGGCCTCAGACCCATATTAGATCTCAGGGTTTTGAACAAGGTGCTTGCAAAAGACCGTTCAAAATGCTTACAATCAGGAAACTCCTCGCGCATGTGCGCCAGGGGACTGGTTTATTTCTCTCGATCTGAAAGATGCATACTTTCAGATTCAGATAAATCCCGTCACAGGCCATTCTTGAGATTACGCCGACGGCCAGGTTTATCAATACACCGTCCTTCCGTTCGGCCTGTCCTTAGCACCCGTACTTTCACGAAGTGCATGGATGCGGCGCTCGCACCCCTGCGGAGTCAGGGTTTGCGAATTCTGAACTATTTGGACGACTGGCTGATTATGGCTCAGTCACATATGGAGCTTCTGTCTCACAGAGCAGTTCTCCTCAGCCATCTGAACAGTTTGGGTCTTGCAGTCAATTGGACCAAGAGCTCACTACAGCCCAGTCAGACCATTTCCTTCCTGGGAATAGAACTAGACTCCGTGGAAATGACGGCTCGCTTATCTACACAGCGCGCACGCCGTGTTCAGCGACTAGCCGCATCTTTTCAGATGAACAGCCTCACGCCTCTGAAGAAATTCCAGAGAGTGCTAGGTTACATGGCCTCAGCCGCAGCAGTACTTCAGCTGGGTTTACTGCACATGCGCCCACTTCAGCATTGGCTAAACACCCGCGCGTCTTGCCGGGCTTGGGCCACAGGCCGCCAGCCCATCAAGGTGACTCAGACCTGCATATCAGCTCTGCAGCCCTGGACAGTGGCCGAATGGTATCAGCGGGGAGTGACAATGGGAGCTGTATCTCACCGAAAAGTCATCTCGACAGACGCGTCCAACACGGGTTGGGGCGCGGTCTGCGAGGGCTCTCCGGTTTTCGGCCTATGGTCAGTTCAGGAAAAGCTCCTTCACATAAATTGTCTGGAAATGATAGCGGTCGAGTGCGCGCTCGTGCGCTTTCTCCCGGTCATTCAGGGTCACCACGTCCTGGTCCGTTCGGACAACAGATCTGTGGTATCCTACCTAAACCGTCAGGGCGGTGTCAGATCCAGGAACCTCTTCCATCTGACAAACGCATACTGAGTTGGTCCCAGTGCCACCTGCGCTCGCTGAGGGCGACGCACGTGCCAGGCCACCTGAGCGACGGCCCGGACAGACTGTCCAGAGACAATATTCCCCCAGGGGAATGGTCCCTGCACGCTCAAACAGTCCAGGCGTTATGGCACCTATTCGGCAGAGCAGAGATAGACCTCTTTGCATCCAAAGAGAACTCTCGCTGCCCAATATTTTTCTCGAGCGAGGGCAGCTGGCCCAGGACTGGCCCAGATGCCCGCTTACGCCTTCCCTCCCGTCTCGCTATTGCCACAGGTAATGCAGAGGATCAGGGAAGCGCGTCACTCGGTGCTCCTCATAGCCCAGCGTTGGGAGAATCAGACATGGTTCCCGGAGCTTACGCAGCTGTCACTGACAGCGCCGTGGCCCATCCCAGTGAGAGCAGATCTCCTCTCTCAAGCTCGCGGCACAATCTGGCATCCCCACCCAGAGCTGGGCGCTGCATGCGTGGGTGATCAGCGACTACCCGTCGCTCTGCCAGAAGGAGTAATAAACACCATCATACACGCTAGAGCCCCTTCCACGAGAAGACTCTATGCGTCAAAATGGTCTGTGTTCTCAAAATGGTGCACCGACAGAGACCTGGACCCACGGACATGTGGGGTGTCAGTCGCTGCTCGTATTTCTACAAGAGCTGCTGGATAAGGGCAGATCCCCATCCACGCTCAAAGTGTATGTGGCGGCCGTTGCGGCGTTCGCTGAACCCTGCACGGCCAGTCATGGGGTAAAAGCGAGCTGGTCATCCGCTTCCTCAGGGGAGCTAGAAGGATGAACCCCAGCGCCCCCATCGGTTCCTATCTGGGATCTTTCTATAGTTCTCGAAACTATGAAAGCCCCCTTTCGAACCACTTCAATCCGTGGATTTGAAATACCTTTCACTCAAAACCATTTTTCTGACTGCCCTGTCATCAGTCAAGCGTGTGGGAGACCTTCACGCGCTGTCTGTCAGCGCTGCGTGTCTTGAGTTTGGACCAAGTGACTCCAAGGTCATTTTAAAGCCTAGACACGGCTATGTTCCCAAGGTGATCGGTACTCCTTTCAGAGCACAGGTCATTTCCCTATCGGCGCTGCCAGCACCGGATAGCGAACGCGGCGCCAATCTCCTTTGCCCGGTCAGAGCACTGAGATTGTATACTGCGCGCTCCGCTGCTTTCAGGCGCTCCGAGCAGCTTTTCGTTTCGTTCGGAGGCGCACCAAAGGTCTCGCCGCCTCGAAACAGACACTATCTAGATGGATAGTGGGCGCTATTGCTGCTGCATACGGCGTCAAAAGACCTGCCATACCCGTTGGGCATTAGGGCTCACTCCACTAGAGGCATGGCATCCTCGTGGGCATGGTCCAGCGGAATTTCCATTCCACGACATATGTGTGGCAGCGGGATGGACTTCCCCTCCACCTTTGTCAGATTTTACAATATGGAAGTGCCCGCTCTGCAGGCAAAACTACTAGCGGTTTAATACGCTACAGCTCCCCTGGTGAGCTGCACTGATGGGACACATTCCACACAGACCGGCACCGCCGCTCTGTCGTTCCGTCCTACTATGTGCTTATGTATTACACAATCAATGACCCGCATTCTTGCCGGCCAAATATTATTTCCCCACTCATAAGGGCTCCCCGGGTCCCCCTTAATTCCCTGGGGCTCATACAGTGGATGCTTGGCGTGCACGGCGTTGACAATGGGTTCCCGTGAGCGTAAGCTAGCTTGCATATCTGAGAGAACCTCTCGTAAGAGAACGTGTCGGTTACCTAACGTAACCTCGGTTCTCTCTAGATGAGGGAGCAGTATTGCGTAGCCGGCCGTGCTTTCAGCGCCACGGCGACTTTTCGCTTCAGTCAATGAAAACCAGGGTTCCAGCCTACGAACTACGCTTATATGCACTCTAGTCACGCCCATTTTGGCGGGCTTTGATGCAGTGAGCGCGGACGCCTCTCATTGGATCGCGAGTTCAGCCCAAGCTCGATCTATAGGCTGCAGCAGTTGCCGCAGAGCAACCTATGAGCTCGCTAGCTAGCTTGCTCAAGGTCTGCAGCTGCCGCACTGCGTTGACAATGGATACAAAAATTAAGGATAATTTTTTGGCTTCAATATCTCAGAAAAGATGAATCTTTCCCGTAGCGTAAGCTAGCTTACGCAATACTCGTTCCCTCATCTAGAGAGAACCGAGGTTACGTTAGGTAACCGATACGTTTCTCATGATCACGGAAAACCTGGAAATATCAGGGAATTTTAGAATGTTGATATCTAGGCCTGGAACATTCTTGGAAATTAATGAAGTCTTAAAAAGTCTCAAAACTGATTTTTAAAATCCTTATCCAGTAATCCAAACAACTGGAAAAGTTACCACATCCATTGGTTAAAAGGTGTGAAAACCCTGTTATTATAACCATGCTAGACCTGCCGCCCATTTTTGGGCTGTGACACACCAATGCCTTTGATTTAACTCAAGCTGAGACTTAGATACAGTGTTTGCCAGAGCAGCGGATGATAAAAAAATGTCTCCCTCTGAGTCCATCATGGGGGAATCCATCTAAGCTCTATCGTGAGGGTGTCTGCCATCCCAGACAAGGAGACAACAGTGGCAGAGCTCAGACTCATAAACCTGCTCTTTGCATCCATCTCATTTTCAGTCCTCGCTTGTTCTCTCAATATCTGCCTACATCCATCACGCAAACACACATGGAGAGAGGGAAAGGAAAAAAAGAGGGAGAATAGATATGTCTGTTGGGTCAGAGATTTGTCGAGAAAGCGCAGTCCCAACGAAAACCCAGTGACAGGCAGGATGGCGGCAGAGGGTAAGCCACCCGACACCACACACCGGAGTTCAGTGTGTCTGGTTTGCTCAAAGCCTGAGAGCAGTGCGACACACCCACATTACACGATCAATGCACATTGGGCCACAGAGAGGCCGTCATCGCCTGCACAGTGAATTCATCTCCTTTTGCTGTCTCTGTGATATACAATGCAACTGACACTTGGCTGCTAGGATGGCTTAAAGTCATCCACCCGCACTGAGAAATATGGTTTTATTTGCCTCTCGTAAAATAATCTTAAGTATCTGTAATGGACAAATGCCAGAGGATGTCTTGTAAGATAAATGTAATTCATATATTTATGCTTTGCTCTCGTTAATTTTACTTGTAAACAGTTATTGCGATATAAAACAGTGATTTGGATTCATTCTTTGTTTCCAAGATGAGATTTTGGCAACAGCACCAAATTAAACCCGTACCCCATCAGGTGCTTGAAGGTTGTATTTTTCAGTTGATTCACTGTTCACATGCGTTTATCACTGACAAAGGAAAGATATAGTCAGTACAAAGTGAGGACAGCTTCATGCACATTATCACCAGTTGATCTTCAGGAATGTGAAAGAGATGTGTGTGTGTTTAAATGAAGGCTGTTTACACACTTCGTTTGATTGCTTGGACTGATTGCTTGCTTGTCCCTGTGTCTCGAATGTTTCTTTTCACATTGTATTATTTGGGTCCAAAAAGCACTATATTTGCATCATCAGTGCGATAATGAGTACTAGCGAAAATTGTTTACCACTGGTGCTAGGTAACGACTCACTCATGAAGAGAAGACACTATAGTCACTTTGTTAATGAAGTATTTGCCTGTTTCAATTTACCACCAAATCTTTACACGCACATCTGCATTTTCCTGCCGCAGATGCATTACAATAGATGCAAAGATCTGAGCTGCTCTCCAGGGGCGCTTTATTTGGAGACAAGAAGATATAGAAGATGCATTATACACTAAAAGTGTGACTTGGAATATGCGTAGATGCAAATTATACGTCAACAACAGTGGTTCACTTCTGTGAGTTAAGACGGTTAGCTTTATTACCAATTGCGAACTGAGTTCACATGAATTGTACCACAGACAACATTTTCAAGCAGCCTTTGGTACACTTAACTGCTGCTTTCATACCAACCAAATGATCTTAACTCTGTAAATCTGAGATAAATGTTGTCTACATGATAATCTGGATTTTTGTCCACAATAGGACATTTTGTCGATCGCTTGTTTTTTATTTCTGTGGTGTCATGGCAGGTAGCCTAGCCCACTGTGAAATGTCATTGGTACAAAATCCTAAAACCATACATTAAACAGTAAAAATGTTGTTATTGGCTGTGATTGTGTCATGTCGAACACTACTACATGCTTACTAGTGTTCGGAGAAACAAAGCTTTCCGAAAGTTTGAATCAATTGAACCAATTGCATTGCAAAAATTATTGTCTTGAAACAGTGCACCCTGAGGACATCTGTTGTTCTCAGGCATGTAAATATAATGCAAAGACTCGATCCAAAAGCAGACTCGGTGATTTTGTTGATTGCATGTTTCGGTGGGAACATAATTCAAGATAATCCACAGGGAATTTAAAATCACTAACTTCCAATCAGCATATAATGATCAGCCAGATTTTATGAATCCAAGTCCAAGCAGTGCTGTTGTACGTGCATCCACAAACCCCGCAACGCAGACCCGTATTAATGCATATCGGTTGAGGAATAGCTTAAAACATGGGTGTTAAACTCAATTTCAGCCTGGGCCACATCAGGGTTTATTTCTGCCCTCAAAGGGCCTGTTGAAAATGTGGCAATTACCAATAACCCATGCAATTACCAATAACATTACATGTTATGTGCATTGAAATGTACATTGGACAGTAAAGCATTGATTTTGAGGTTGGAATTCAGATGAAAATTATGTTAACAACAACAGTAAAATCTTAAATAAAATATTCTGACAGTGTGACTAGTTGGGTCTTCTTTAAACTTTTCTTTTATTAGGCTCCTACTGATTAAACTTCAGTAATCTCTTGGAATTTCTGAAGGCAAACAAAACAATAATTTAATCATGTCAAGCATTACAAGAGAACACATTTTATACAGTTGGAAAACTGATAGCTTGGTCCATAATAATTATGAATATTTACCATAGTCCTTCCATAATGTACATAGTTTTAACAATGATATTCAATGATATACATTCATGGCTCCTCACTACCATAATTAGTAACTATGGTTTCTAATTAAAGAGCTATGTCATCTCACTGGTTAACAAGTGCATTTTAAATAGTCTGTTCGGTTTAGACCAGTCCACGAATTACCGCACCTGCTCTACGCTCATGCTGCTTTATCCATGATTGAGCCGTGTTGATGATTGATCCGTGTAGTACTGTTTCATTCAGCTTTTGAAGCGTGCAAAATGCGCTCCAAAACATAAAGATGACAGCGCAAGGCTCATTAATATTTAGGAGGAAAGCGCTAACTGATTGTTCATTGAAACGTTGCCATCCTATATTTCAGAAATTAGCTCATGGCCACATGAAATGAAGTGAGTTTGAAGTGTTATACGGTGATGTTACTGTGAATACGTGTGTGTGTGTGTGTGTGTGTGTGTGTGTGTGTGTGTGTGTGTGTGTGTGTGTGTGTGTGTGTGTGTGTGTGTGAGCATTTATCACTTTGTGGGGACCAAATGTCCCCATAAGGATAGTAAAACCCGAAATTTTTGACCTTGTGGCGACATTTTGTCGGCCCCCATGAGGAAAACAGCTTATAAATCATACTAAATTATGTTTTTGAAAATGTAAAAATGCAGAAAGTTTTCTGTGAGGGTTAGGTTTAGGGGTTGGGTTAGGTTTAGGGGATAGAATATAAAGTTTGTACAGTATAAAAACCATTATGTCTATGGAAAGTCCCCATAAAACATGGAAACACTACAAGAGTGTGTGTGTGTGTGTGTGGTGGGGTCTCTTTCGCACTGTACAAAGCGTACAGCTGACTGGGGCTGGCAAGCGTTATGTTGCATCAAGAATATTAAATAAACCATGTGAAATCCCAAGAGCGGTGCTCATAATTCAGCAGCGGCGCTCATAAATGCACAGCGTCACTGCAAAATGCATATAGGGGAAATGCTGCAAGTTATTGCTAAAATGGATCGAGATCAGTTTGAGCCATGATTAACTGTGTGATTAAGCAACCCTAGGGTCACACTGAAAAGTGTTGAAGCAGTGTGACATAACAAAGCCTCAATTTGTTGAAATTGCGGAATGTGGCCAGTTTGATACATGCTCTGAAGCCCTGGTTTAAAACAAGATTAGGATAGGTTTTGAAGCTTCTTGAAGCAGTGTCCCATCACTAGTGTTCAGTATAGACAGACAAATTTCTTGTCGCTGGAATCGTCTGGTAAGTGATTTGTCAAATAAACAATGGTTTGCACAAAAACCTCTAGTGTGAAAGCGCAAGAAGTGTAGTTTGTCAGAATTTGCTGGTTTGTGAGTGCTGACCTCTCTGTCAGTGGGATTATCCAGCAGTATTAATCTGTGATTATGGGAATTATCTGTCCATAGTGTGTGTTTGCATCTGTGTATGTTTGTGTGTGTGTTCTTATGGAGTCTGATCTTCTCTGCTTAGATGCGTTTGACAGACTTTTTACCCAGACTTTGGTTGGCACCCTGCTGCCAGTGCAATTAGATAATTATTTTATCTAAAATCTCCCTCTTTAGTACACATGGCTGCATCTGTACTATAGAAAATGCTTAATACTTTGTCTGAAATGCTTTTATTGGGCATATGTTAATTATATACGGCATCACAATTGCTTTTCGAGAGCATTTCAACAATATGCTGTCAGTAGCAAATGTCTGTTGTCTTAGATGTACATCAAATTCTTCCCTCATGTCATGCTGATGTTTAATAGAGAGCAGATTAGTTGGCCTATTAGTCCATTGGTCCATTTAGACAGCCTGCCATTATTTAAACATTCTCCTGAATAAAACTTCCAAAATCACAATTGTGTCTGCACACAGGAATGGAGGCAGTGCTGCATTTGTTTAGCGTGAAATGGTACGACAAGATAATTGCAAGGTGTGTCTCAACCCAAGTGTTTTTAAAGTCTGTTATTGAGCTGAAGTGCAGATTACATTAAGTACAGGAATTTAAACAATGCATTGTTTTTCCTCTTAAATCTTTAGCCAATGTTTAAAGAATTCTACTATTGGTGTCACGTTCACACACACGCACGCACGCACACACACACACACACACACACACACACACACACACTTTATTCATTGGCGGGTCAAAAAGCTTATATCGTTTGCCCTCGGTCAAATAGTGAATCTATGTTAGTTTAGTGAAGAAAATGAGAGCAGGTTTATATACTCACCAAACTTATTTTCGGGGTTCCCACATTCATAGAAAACCTGGAAAGCCATGCAAAAGCCATAGCGATGCTTGATTTGTTAGTAAATCGTTCTTTTGAGTAGATTCTTTTAAATGAGCCATTTTAACCAGTTTACAAGTTGGTCTGAATGATTCGGTTGTGAATAGGTCGGATTCAAAATTGTCATTAACAGTCCTTATTCCAAGTTAACCCAGGTAATCTAAAATTACTGGAAATGTCAAAAAGTGATGGCACCCACTTTTTCAAGTTTTTGGAATATTTGTTTTTGTTTAATTAGAGATACATGGTTTGTGCTGCTGCCTATCAATGTAAGGTTTACACATGGACAGTTCTCTTAGCATAGGAAGGGAAAGTGAGAAATTGGGTAATGGCCACATGTGAGGTGAAACAGACCTCTCAATGCAATGGTAAGGAATGTTCCTGCTCTACGTAGGAAGTCTGTCAGCAGGTTGTAAATCAACCCAGCTTAAAGGCACGTAAGATGAGCAACCAATCCACCAAGTCGAGGGTGACAGATCGCTTTCCAGAGCCCTGCCGTAATTCACATTTCATGTACACACATGGTTTACAGAGAAGACACAAGTGCAAATACACAAGAAACTCCAGCGAGGGACCTCCCCGTTGGTTTGAGATACCACAGACTCTGCCCACATACAGTTATCTGTTCAAACTTCAAGCATGTACTGTGTTTGAGTTTGAGTTTGAGTTTGAGTTTGCTGCATCAAATGGTAGGTGAATAATGAGTCACAATCTCCTTTGTTAATATCCTCTTATTTGAACCTTCGGATCTGAACCAGTGGAATCTTAAATGCTCTTTTTTTTTTTTCAAACATATTCTCTTGATTTCTGATGTAATCACTCAGCAAGAGTTCAGTAACTTCAGGATTCTCCAGATCTGCTACACTTTCTGTTCTAATAGAAACAAGGGTTTTGTGTTTTTTTTATAGTTTATTTGCACTGTTCCAACGGTAATGGCAATATAACATACTATTTAAAAGAGAGAGTTCACCCAAAAATGAACATTTTGTCTAAATGTTTTCATCCTCATGTTGTTTCAAATTTGAATTTGTATTTCTTTCAATTAACACAAAAGATGTTATGCAGATTGACAGCCTCAGTCACCATTCACTTTCATTGCATACTTTTTCCCATATAACAAAAGAGTATGGTTACTGAGGCTGTTTTTCTGCCTGATATCTCATTTAATATTCCACGGAAGACCGTCATATGTGTTAGAACATCATGAGGGATAATACATGATGACAGAATTTTCATATTTGCATGAGCTATCCCCTTAAGGATCATGGGCAGAAGCCTATGTAGACCATAGACAGTGAGGTTTTAGAACAGAGCTATTTTCTGAAACAATAGTGCTTTAATGTAAAGTGCTATAACGTAATGTAGTATGCTCAAATGTAAAGAGTGCTAAAGTGCAGAGCTGAAGAGAATGACTGGAGTGATTTGTGTGTATGATAAGTGTTTGTGTGTGTTGGTGGAGGGCTATGACTCACAGCTTTGCAGTAAAAGTTAAAGGAAGCTCAATTTCCTGTTTGAGCCAGCTTCAGCTCTTCACCTCATTTTTCATGTAGCCTCTCATCTCCCTTCATTTTCTCTGAGTTATTTTATCCTTTCGTAGCTTAATATTAGAGGTATCTGTCACACACGGCTCTTTGATGCTGACCAGAGAAGCGAAGACCATTTGTGCGCTGGGGTCTTGATGCTTCAGTACATTGTAAGTCTTTGTGCCTATTTTGGAGCTTTAAGTTAATTATTTCTAATTTGATGTCAGTGGAAATTGTAACCAGGAAAATTGCTACATCAAGAAAAATCCTACTGTTGATACAGTGCTTTTAAAGTACCTGTATTTGCTTTACGAGTGCAGTTTTCTTTCCTGTGTTAACGTATTTTTTATTGAAACAGGAAGTTGAGGTGAGACATTTGGATGGACTGTCCCTTTTTTAAAATAGCCATTAGCTTTTAGTATACATCACAGCCATGGACATAATTAGCTACTTTCTGTCACTAGTCAGTTTTTGGTGGGATTAGAGGGAGGGGCATTCTCATACTAGAGAGCATTTATTGGACAAAATTAATGAGTGCAGTGTGAATCATACATTTTTTTTGTCTTTTTTCCCGAAGAGAGAGAGAGAGAATTTAAGTGTATGTATCTGCTAAAAGCCAGTTAGGTCAATGTTTAGGAGTACTCTAACATCTAAATGGCTTCAATACTAACAGACATGAACTAAGCCACAAAACAAATTTTTAATTCACATGGCATGTTTAATAGCTACATTAATTAAACAAATGAAGAATAGCTATTTTTAATAATTTATTAATGGAAGCATGATATTGACAGCCTGGGGAAGTGCTGGATTTCTTTCTGATATTCAACACTTTTAGATGAGTGTAATTAACAGTGTTAGCAAGTGTCAAGTTAGGCACTTAGTGTTAAAAGCTAACACAGTTTCCATTCATTTCACCCCTCACACGACACTCAGGAGGGGCCGCCCACCAGCCTCGAGATTAATTAGTGTTTGTGGTCTGATGGATTTATACATAGGTGTTAGGTGATTAGGCTCTCCAATGGACAGGATTCACCTGCTTTGATAGCAGTAATTGGGGGCTGCAAACAGAGTTTTTACTGATTTGATTTGAGCTTGTTGTTTGTCCTCTGTCTCTCTCTCTCTCCCCTGATGATTTGGTCATGGGCCAGGTTACAGCTCGTCTGCCATGATAGGCCCCACCTCCACCCTTTGCAAGTTTGAAATGTGAGCCACCCATGCTCTTTTCCCCCCTTCTGGCAAACTGGCCGGCACATTGTGTGTGTGTGTGTGTGTGTGTATGTTTGTGTGTGTGTGTGTGTGTGTGTGTGTGTGTGTGTGTGTGTGTGTGTGTGTGTGTGTGTGTGTGTGTGTGTGTGTGTGGTTTCATTCATGGATCTGACCATCCATTTCTAAGTAATAGGGTTTTAGTCAAAGGATCATTGGTTAAGAGCATGTAGACTTCACCATTTATATATGAGGTGAGATGAGATTTGCTGCTTTTTCTCAGTTTCTCATTTCACTCTTTCAATTTCATTACCTTATTGCCTTGATTGTTTTGCATACAATATTGACAAAGCATCAGTGTGCAAACACACAATAAATCAAATAATTTACTAAAATAAAATGTTAAATATTTTACAAAAACTAAACTAAAATAACTCTCCAAAAATAAAAATTCACAAAAACAATTACTAAAATATTTAGAGGAAATAAGAAGTATTTACAAAAACTGTCTAAAAATATAATGTTAATACAAATAATAACTGCAATAAACAATCAAAAAATAAAATGCAATTCAGTAAAATTATATACATATAAAAAACAAAAAGGATTAGTGGAAAGATTATTTGGCTTGAGGAGATGTTTAACAAAATTAAAAAAGTAGTGCTTATACAAATAATATACACCATATACAATCTAAAATAAACTATAATCAACTTTCAGCTTGACATTGAGGACATATTCACAATTAATAGTTTATGGTGATCAAAGCAGTGGCTGGTTTCTAAGTTTTGTATTCATATACATTTGTCCTTACCTGCCACCATCCTCTCTCTTGCTTCTTTATTTGAACCCTTTTGTAACAGAACTTTGCTTCCTGTTCATTTTGTGGTTTTGCACAGCAAGCATTTTACAGGCATGTGATTCACTGTCTGTGTGTGTGTGTGTGGTTTTGAAGAGCTTAATCTGATTCCCTGTGGGCTCTGTCTTGAAGCAGAGGAGCCAGGTATACCAGGAGCCCATTAGCACAGAGCTCCATCTGTGATTGGCTTTGCAAAATAAACCCGGAGACCGCTGCTGAATAATTGATGTGCATTGTGCAGTCACTGGACAGGCGAAGAGAGGGAAAAACAGAGAGAGGCACAGTGCCCCTGAGAAACAGACAATCAGAGACTAAGGTAGAGAGAGCTTGTAAATTCCTCTGGAGTTCTTTTTTGCCTGCTGTTTATATCCCATTTCTTTGTGCAATGAGAAGACTGCGATGAGAACCACAGAGGCAGATCTCAGCTGTTGGTAAGTCAGAGCGAGGCTTGTTGAACACACGTGACTGAAGTGTAGTGCATGTGTTGCTGTTTGTGCTCCTGTGTGGGCAAGTTGGATGCAGGTGTACGTGCAGGCTATGTACACCAAAGTTTTTTAAAAGTTATTTACTCGCCTTCATTTCTTTTGAAACCCATCTGACATTATTTCTTTAATGGAAAAAAGGATTTATTTATCTAAATATCTAAAACTCCTTATATACATTTACATTAGGAGTTATACTGCAGATTTTTTTTTTTTTTATAAATATCGGAGAATTTTTAATACATTTAATATTTAAAAATATCTAAGAATCCTTAAAACAAGATACATTTACTTGAGAAGCAACATATAATTTATTTACACTTGTTTTTAGAGAATGTATCTTGAATATTATTTTGTCTTTACTGCACGGGCAAAGGTATAAACAAGTGAAAAAATACACTTTTATATACAAAATATGCATATTTTCAAGATACATTCTCTAAAAACTAGTGTAAATAAATTATATGTTGCTTCTCAAGTAAATGTATCTTGTTTTAAGGATTTTTAGATAATGTTAAATGGAAAACCTCATAAAAACACTTGATATCAATTTGATTTTTTGCAGTGAATTTTTTAATAAATTAAACAATAAAATAAAAAAATTTTAAATAAAAAAAGTATTTATTTCCTTGTAATTCAGTGAATGTCATTCAGAGATATTTTTAAAAGATGATTTTGTTCTGTGTATTGTTAATAAGCACATTTAATACAACCTTTTAAGTCGAGGCACAAGCTGATTAATCAGTTGAGAACTAATGATTAATCATTGCAGTAATCGTCCAAATAGTCGAATAATCATTCTATTAATTGTTAGATAAGTCGATTATCAAAATAATCCTTAGTTGCAGCCCTACTTGACCTTCCTAGTCTTCAGTCACTTTCGATGTTAAACCTCTCTGGCGTTCTATAGAAGAAAGGCATAGGCCCTATGGCTTTGGAACAACATTGAGGGGGAACTCTGGTAAATTATGACAGAAATTAAATTTTTACATGAACTATCCCTTTAACTGCATCATCTCAGGGAACTTTTAACTAATGGAAGAGAACTCGCAAAGTGTGACTGGAGTGCCCAGTTCTGCACATGATAGAGCTGTAACAGCTGACTGCATTTGACCTAGTTCACTCTCTCCCACACACTCTCACTCTCACACACACAAAACACTCACACATGGAGGGTCAGAGTGGGCTTGATTATGTCCAGGAGGAGAACTGACCTACTTGAGGCGCAGTGTTTTTGTCAGTCCTTTAGCAGTTTGACATGAGTCTGGCAACTGCATGGCTCCTACCGCTCAGTCTCTCTCTCGTTCAATGCCTCTCCCTGTATGGCTGCTGTTTGCAGTGGATGCATGTTCATTCTTTATAGAGTTTTAGATCATTGGGTGGAAAAAATTTTCTTACATTGCATCAGAGGATCTGTTTACTGGGGCGAATAGGGGCACTTTGGAAAAGCACGGGTCTTTGAAAAGTAATCTCCCAGAAAGTCGGCTGAATGAATGTGGGAATTCCGAGAAGAGGTGGAAGTGTATATATTTGTATATTTAGCCAAAGTAAAGCTGTTTGCAGCTTATTTTTGAATCTCAATGTTTCTACAGTAAAATGTCTAAGAATGATCCTTAGATATGTATAGAAAGTATTTTTTTCTTGTGATTTGTTATAGGGCGGCATTTATAGTTTACGTCCACGCTAAGTCGTAAGGATAATATACTGCACAAGCAAAATCTACAGCTATTGTTCCTGTGATGTTTTGTTAAGGCTCTGACTTTTTACTGATGGGGAAATAAACAGTGGTTTGCCATAATGAGGATCCTGCTGTTAACGTGTGAAACTTCCTCCTTAGCGGTTAGGTGCTTTTAATAGCTCTGAGCTTTTTGCCCTTGCACCGTTTGTGTTTGGCAGCTTTCCTTGATTGAAGCATGCAAATGTTAGTGTAACATTCTGCCATACAAATATTACACAGGTTTAAAAACTATGCTAAGTATTGCTTTTGAAAGTAATACAGTAAGACATTTACCTTTTTTATGGACTTTGATGTAATTTGGATTTTAAAATGTAAAAATGTAGTTTGGATTTTAGAATGCAACTTTAATAATGTTAAAACCAGGGCTGCTGTTATTGATTATTATAAATGTTGATTATCTTGTGCATAAAATTATAAATTAGTCAAACTATCAAAGGAAATGACTAATAGTACAGGTCTCTTTTATTGTTTTTCATTACATTGAATTGCTTGAGTAAAAGGATGGCCTAAGTTACACAGACTTTAAATTACTTAGTAGGGCGTATCCTCATATGAATAGAATAATTACATTAAAAGGCATATTTTACATCTTTAGGACACTGCCTGTTGTGCAACCATGGGCAAAAAGGGGTCTGGATGCTTACAAATGCATTTAATATATTTTCCACAAATCCTGATAAAGTGCTATTGTCCCAGTGCAAACATTTACTGTTGCTCTTGGTTACAAAGTGGATGTAAGGTAAACGTCAAAAGAAGTAGGCTGTTTTAACAAACTAAATAAACCATAAACTGATCTTTTTTTTTTTTTACATCACCATGGTTCGACAAAATATTGCATATGCATAAATTGATAGTCTAAACTATAAATTCTGCATTCAAATCCATTGTAAAATGCTGATAAATGCTATATATAGATATATCTGTAACCACACGTTGTACGTTGATGCGCCAGGTTGCTACTTTGCTTGGCAACTGTAAATCATTGTTGAGTTCATCCATCTTTGAAAATACACAAAAAACAACGAGAATAAGATGATGGATAACATAGGATATACAGCATCATGTATAGGCAAATAACTCTGAAATAAGATTACTTCCAAAAATATTACCAGCTGACTAATCATCGCAGCCCCATCATTTCTATTAGTAATATAAGATAGTCACTCATGGCCAATAGAAAAAACATGTTCACATTAGTGTAGGTTGAGTAGAGATGTGTTTGCTGTGAACCATAATCTTCAGGGATAAAGACTTTGGTGATTTGGTTTCCTCATAAAGTGACAAGTGTGTTATTCAAATGGAGTGTCATCAAGATCTATGCATATAAATCATACTGTAATTACACTGCTGCTCATAAAATATTCAGTGGTGTATTTGTGGCATGTTTAGTTTTTCCTGTAGTGGTATAATGTTGGAAAGTCATGTTAGGAGTTATTACACAAATTGTTTTTTATTACTTCTAATATATATATATATATATATATATATATATATATATATATATATATATATATATATGAATAATTATTAGTAATTTAATTATTTTGGAGAAAAAAATAAGATTGACAACAAGTGTTTGAAATGGGTACTGCAGTCCAAATTCAAAATATTGAAGAGTTGTCTGCCCCGCCCTAGACTCCAAGCTCATGTGGGTTGCCAGAATGTTGACATGCAAATTAGCCAACTCAGCATCCGTTTTAAAGGATTTATGGGATTTAAGATGTCTCCATTTTCCAAAGGCATCTCCAATATTTATCCTTGTTTTACTACGCCTCTGGTCATAGTGGTTTTTAGACGGATGGTGAGGCTTTTTAGGTCGGGTGGAATCTGTTATCTCTGATCCAGTTCGTTTGCTGACTTCCATGGCTGCAGCACGCTGTGTTGTTTGTCTGCAAACTTGTTTAAATATGGCAGCCTGGCGGTGTCAAAATACTACTTGTGAGTGGGCAGAGGGTGGGATCACAAAGGCTAAATATAAACAGAAATTCTGGCCTGGAATGGAAACTTCAAAGTAGAATATACTAGCTGTAGCATTGTTATCAGAGAAGCCAGTATTTTAACTTTGCATGTTTCCTCATTCTCAAATGACATATTATGGTCATTTCATTTCTGTACTGTAAAAATATTACATATAGTGCCTTTAAATCTGAAATATCTGACAAATGTGCAAGCAACCTGGAATATTTCAGCAAATGTATTGATTTTAGATATTTATTTTTTTCTAAAAAGAGAAGTCAGTGTTTCGTACAGGAAAACGTAGAGATTTCTCCTTGGCAGAGCCAGCAGGACCCCATTAGTCACATCAATTCAACCAGGACATCAGTTCACCCATTGATGACGTCAACCCTGCTTACTGATACTTTCTTGTTTTGATCATTTCTTTCCTCCCTTGAGTAAAATGTTGAATTTGAACCCTACAGAAACCAGCACCTGCAGGAGATGTCAGAGTGACACAGGTACTCTTCTGTGTTCTAGCACTGTTTGGCTTGTGGAGAGCTCTCTGTTTCTCTTTCTCTCTCTTCATCATCATCATCATCCTGGGCATTCATACTGTTATTCATTTGTGCAGTCACAGATGAGATGAGTCACAGTGATGCAGACGCTTTTGATGTGCTTCCTCTGTTGCAGAGGTTTATATGTGGGGGGTCATTGGCTGCTGGCTGAGCATCCATACCTGTTTCATAGACACATGGTCTGCAGTGTCATCTCAGATTTAACCGGGATGGCTTTTTTCCTGTCATCTTTTATGAAGGCATTCAGTACAATCCAGGTTTCCATCTTTTTTTCGGACTGCAACTCATTGAACAGGAATGTTGTTTTGTCCTCCCGTTTTTGTGCCTTCATCTGTGTGTCTCTCACTTTCAGGGCTGCCCTGTGTCATTTGCTTATGTACTGCTGGTTAACAAGTCTTTTTGTGAGCTTTTCCAATTTCATCGCAGTCATTCATTCTCATCATAGCTGAAACTTTAGAGACCATGCAGTGTGCCTTGTGCTTCAAATTCCTTTTTCAATTCAAAAAACATCAACCTGTTTTGTTTCTCTCAAATAGACAGAGTTAGTGAGTCTGCGTTGTTCGAATTTCATGGCGATGTAGGACATGTAACATTTTAAAGTTTACAGTCATTGAGCACTTTATTAGGAACACCTGTACACACCTACCTATTCATGTGATTATCGAATTAGCCAATTGCAGTGCAATGCTTAAAATAATGCAGATATGGGTCAGAAGCTTCAGTTAATGTTCACATAAACCATCAGAATGGGGAGAAACAAATCTCATTGATTTTGACCGTGGCATGATTGTTGGTGCAAGATGGGCTGGTTTGAATATTGCTGACAGAAAGGCTATGGTAACGCAGAAAACCACTCTGTACAATTGTAGTTAGCAGAATAGCATCTCAGAATGCAAAACACTTGAGGCGGATGGGCTACAATAGCGGCAGACCACAAATGTGTAAAACTTAGCTGAATCAAATTAGCCAAAGTATTTAATAAATGAACACACAAGGGGCGTTCAAATCTGCGGTGTGCTGGCTATTAGGCATTGAAGTGTGTATATTACTATAAATATGTGGCTGGGGCATGCATAGACACAAAATAATGCCCTCCTTGTCACAAAATAATAATGTTAAACATTCTAAAGCTTTCTTGTATACAATGTCATTAGCTCAAATTTTTCTGTTCTGAATACCTCTTCCCAATTATGCATTTTTCTGCCTAATGTGCAGAGGTATTACAAAAATCTCTCTATGTAGGCTATTGGGAAGTTCTCCCATAAGCTGCTTATACTCATTGGGAAAGACCTGTATTAACAGATTGCAGTATTTAGGATGGAAGAATCTAGGGTGAATTAATAAAAATTAGGCAGAGAGACAATGTTTTTAAATAGCTGGCTTGTCTGTGACTTGAAGTAGAATTTACAATCACATTTTATCCTGCATTTTTTATTTCCTTGCGTGAAAGACCTTTCAGTCCTG
The DNA here is from genome assembly GCF_025860055.1 of Xyrauchen texanus. Taxonomy (NCBI): domain Eukaryota; kingdom Metazoa; phylum Chordata; class Actinopteri; order Cypriniformes; family Catostomidae; genus Xyrauchen; species Xyrauchen texanus. The sequence continues at coordinate 16,945,508 of NC_068295.1, read as the reverse complement.
AACTAAGTTCTTAAAATTCTCTACCATATTCTCTATTATGGACAGCATATGCTGATATATTTCTCTTTCATTGGTTTCATAGATTAGGTAAGGTGACACAATGGTCTCAGTGGGGTGAGGATGAAGGACAGACACAGTATGGCCATGTGGACAGCAGGGTAGTGTATTTACACTGTGGAAACCCTAATTGGTCTAGGAAGGCCAGCCGGCATGTCTGCCAATACACTGTGGCATCAGTTTTAGCTCTCATACACTCCTGAATGGATAGAGAAAAGTTTGTTTTTTTTGCGACAAAAGATATAACGCATAGAAAAGTTTACGGTATAGCTGATGGAAATGCAAATTATCACAAAAATTTCACATTTTTTGACATAACATTTTTCCGTTTAACTCTAGCGCATAAATTCTATGTCGATACTTCATATGTCACGAAAACATTGGTATTAATTATTAATGCAAAAATTTAGTCGCATGACAGAATTTACACCAATCATTAGACGACAAGGTATACATCCTTGAAAGCCAATTTATTGTTCGTGGATTGGTCTTAACGGCATACCCGCTCAGACCCGATGCTGCAAACACATCTGCGTATTGACACTTCCAGGAGTGCCAATACAAATATCTCGTAGGCAGTCATGGAATTAGACCACAATACAAAAAAACTATAATTTCTGTGCACAAATTAAATTGTTTACATCTTTAAATAAATAAAAAAATACACAATACTGGGAGAAAAGCCTCAGTGTTCTTTTTTGAAACACTAACAGCCCAATTCTATAAAATTATTGTTTAGATTACTTTTGAAAAAATGCCAGCAAAATGTCCTGTATTAAATTCAATAAATTACCAAATGAATAAAGCATTAAATAAAAAATGACAAAAAAAAAAAAAAGAAAAGAAACTGTTAGTCCTGTATACTTGCCTTTTCTTTACACAAACTTAAATTAGCCTGATCCTGTAGACAAAGAAAGTCGGCTGAAAGACCACAAACTATCAGAACTATTTGTCCAATGATGAGTTCACTTTCAGAAATCGAGCTTTTGAACATTTAAAACTTTTAAATATTTACCTAGGATTGCATTTGCTGAGCTTCTACAGAAAACTTAGTTCATTATGATGTTAAAATAAATTTTAGATGACAATCAAGTTCAGTTGGTCATTAAAAATTGCTGGACAAATATGCGGGACATAATGCAGTTGTGATGGCAGTGCTTTAGATGATTGTTCAAAATAGCCTGTTGAATATCGGGAATGTATCATATGTAAACCATGATATTACACAACGGCATCAATTTCTTTAGTTGTTGTGCACACCGCATATACACATTGATTGATGGTCCTTATACTAAGACTGAAAATCCCCCACTACTTGGTGCAGGTTGCCAGCTTGAACAGGGCCATGATGATTTGCTTTCGGGTCAGAACCGGTAGCAACCTGCGATTGGTGCAACATCAGGACCAATATTACAGTCCTATTAGAAGGGCAACTGTTCCCTTTTGATTGCAATTTCTCGTCTTCTGATTGCTTTTATTTGTGAAATTAAAATGACAGAAAGCTGGCTAATTTCAATGAATTGTCTCAGTACAATTGGGGGGGTGACATCTGGGAGGCGAAGGGTACTCAAATAGCACGATATACACACATTTCTGTATGGAAACGGCTTAAGGGCAGATGTCTTGCGATAAACCAAAACTTATGCGGTAAAGTGTTTTTTAAGCATGATGTCATGGAGGTCCACAATGGGTTTTTTTTCTGAGGTCTTGGCTAATATTAAATCTGTGGAGTGGTTAAAAAAATCAGTTTTAATGACTTCAACCTAAGTGTATGTAAACTTCTGACTTCAACTGTATAGTATTAATATATTTACATACTTCATGATTCTTACATTGCAAAGACATTAAAAGAATAATTATTGTTGTACAGGGTCCTATACTTGTGCATTATATTTTGCATTATACATTTTAATGTGGGGGGGACAATGAAATATTTATTGGAACTTTAGCTTTGGTTAAATTACCTTACTGTATTTTTAATAATTTTTCATAAATTATTACATTTATTTTTATATTTACATAGTTTGAGATCAAACATTAATTGACTTGAAAGACTTTGTCTTTATTGAGTTCAGATTCCCATGTCTCTCAGAAAAACAAACCAAGTTCTGTCCTCAGGTTCTGTGTTTGGCTGGGAATTGCTCACAAGTAACCTTGCTTAAACACGTTTGCTCAAATTCACACACCCCTTATATTAGTCCCACTTTCCAAAGATGCACTTATTAAAGAACCAATACATTCAGTGAATAAGCAATTGGTAGGACGAAGACAATATAATGTTTTTGGCAAGGGTTGGCTGAGAAGTCTTGGGTCAAATCTGATACAGAACATCGCCAATCTGTGATTATATGAAGTAGAGTTTGCTCAGTTTTGTCCAGTTTGACCTCAATCCATTATCTTAACCTCCATGTGTTGCCATCTACTTTTAATTAGCAACATCATAATCAAAAAGCTCATAATGAGGTGTTGAAGGCAGTTAAACTGAGAGTTTGGCTGAGATTGGGTGCTGGCAGAGATAAAGAAGCCAACCTGAGAGGGAACTGTGAGCAAACATTCCTGGAGCAGCTACAGAGGCGATTTGGGTAACCTGGGTGACCTGGGTTCCCTACACACGGGATCATTTGGAGATTTACCCTGGTCAGTTATTCAAAGCCCACTAAACCTCATCTAGTGTCGGTCTCTCTGGTCTGGTTTGCCAGAAGTCTGTAGAGCCACAGGATGTTTTCTGCTCAGTAAGACTGTATTTGCTGCAGTCTGGCACCTTTAGGAACAGCAGAACATGGCTGATATGATTCACTGTGGACAGAGCCACAGACCTTGTATGGATAGCATGGATCTTGCAGCACTACCGAATATGCCTGTCTGCTAAGTCAGAGTATGATCTTTTTTAAAATAGCGAGAAAATTATTATTTTATGAAAATATTTTCAGTGGCGCTTGCAGTATCTTTGGTCATACTCCGAGTTGAGGATTTTAACAAAACCTTTACCTTCAAAATTGGGCCAGAAACATAATTTATGCACAAACACATGTGATTTAAACATGCTATAACTAGCTATAAAAATGTCAAATTTAACTACGGGAAAGCTGGCCATAGAAGAAGACAGTTTAAGAAGATAGCGATAAAGACAAAGATAAAGTTTAAGAACTTGTAGAATGTACTGTATTGAGTTGCATTATGAGTTGCAGTCTTACACAATTTGCAACAGAACAATTTAAAGGTCAAAAGGGGAACAGAATGTTTTTGTATAATTATTTTGTAAACACCGTTAATGTCTTTGTTCTCACAATGAAATTACTTTTTTACACTGTGTCTATCAGCAGTTGATGGAGCTGCTCTGTTGTGATAATAAACAGCATACTGTGTGCTAAACCTTAGACTGGATTGGAGTCTTGCTGGTGTAAGCAAATCTCAGTTTGAGTGTCTGGCTGCCGTTGGCAAAGCTTTTATGTCAGTACATCTCTGTTCTTGCTGGGATTCCTGCCTGGTGCACACCACTGTGAACCAGCCTTGCCACCATAATGCCCACTGACATAGACCCAACACAGAGCCATGTCACTGAAATGTCCACTGCTGCAGACCCAGCACAGAGCTACAGCAAAATACAGCCAAAATAACACTCAACTCAACCCTTACTGAAGCAGGTTTCTGGCAAAGTAAGCAGGAGTAAATGAGGGGAAATGGAGGTAGAAAGAAGTGTTTTATTAGAGAATGAAAGAGAAATGTGATTTATGCATATTGCATGATGCATATGTTGAGTAGGGATGGGCCAATACCATGTTTTTGGAGAAACTTTCTTTTTGACTGTGGCAGGGTGGAGGGTGGGGCCGGGTCTTGATCATACACACCCGGTCCCGTATTAGGCTAATCAAGCCTCTGAGGTATAAAGGGATTAATGGAAAGGAGGCGGCGAGAACCGACTTGACGATGTAAATCATATTTTAATAGTAAACTTAAAAGACAACATAAACACACACGACGGACATGTCCGTAAACGATCTCTCTCTCCCGCACGACCCTCTGCAGTCGACCTTTATACCTCAGAGGCTTGATTAGCCTAATATGGGACCGGGTGTGTATGATCACGACCCGGCCCCGCCCTCCGCCCTGCCACATTGACCCTCACAGATTGGAATACCTGTATATTTTATACAACAGCAGCTCTACACAGCCATCACAATTGTGAATTCATTTGTCAAAGATGCTTTAATTCTTCTAATTTCACTCCAGTTACACATTTCTGTTACTGAATTTTGTATGCATTAAACTTTGTGAGTAGATGAGCACATTATCGGATCGGATATCGATACACGTAGCATGCCATAAAGAGAGATCATATTGTAGTAAACGTTACACATAGAGACTGTATGAAAACAGACTTGTCTCTGAGGAAATTACGTTTGTGGGAGAAATTGTGTAGTTGTATTTAGCTTGTTGAGTGGGCTATTTTACGTTGACGGAAGGTGCCGTGATGATTAGGCTAAGCACCGCTTGTTTGTTTGCTAGTTTACTGGTTGAATCGTAGGCGGGACAGCTCTAGTCTTTGTTGGTGTGGGAGGCATGCTAGGTGGGGAACAACAGTTGAAAATTGGCAGGCGGCGTCTGGCTGTAACCTGTCATATGAGTTCTAAGTTGGTCTTTTGTGCGAAAATAGCAGTTGCCAGCATGCAGAGGTAGTGATTTAGCTGGCCGATAAGCTCTCTGTAATGGCAGGGTAGAATAATTCTCATTGAAGTGGGTGGGTGATTCCAGCCTCCCGCTCCTATCCTGCTGGGACGGCTTTCACGCCTGTCGCAGAGAGGTGAGAAGCGTTCTCTTTGAAACAGACCTCTTTGATATATTTACACAAACGCAATTTTCTGTAATTGTGTGTTTGAACTTGGAAGGGAAGGTGAGTCAGGTGCTGCTGGATATTGAATAACTTAAAGCAGTTTTTTGGAAGAGCTCCAGTTTGGATTGAGCAAAGCATTAAGAGTCCTTGAATTTTATTGTGAAATGGTTATTAATGTAGATGTGAAATGACTTATGTCACACAAATGAAGCTTAAAGTGCTGTCTGTGGTAAATAAGACTTACAGTGGTGTGCGTGACGTAAATTTGTTTTAGTAGCTTGTGTGCTTGTTTACATTCCCCTAGCAATAAAGGTGATGGAGACAGCTGAACAGTCTTAGTAGTCATTACTGGCTGATCGATTTAGAGAGGAAAGCGCCAAGACAGACGTCTGTCTCTCTGCAGCAGACTCAGAGAGAGAGAGAGAGAGAGAGAGAGAGAGAGAGAGAGAGTGTGTGAGTGAGACATTCTGGACTCTTGACACCACCCTCTGTGTTCAAATAGCAGTACCAGCCATTCTTTTTTACTCATCTGTCTGTGAAGTAGATTTAGAAAAGAAAGAGGGGTATTGTTCATCTAAGGGGATAGAGAATGTTTTATAAGGTCCCATGAAGTATCTGATGGCAGAGAAAGACGAGGTGCTGGACTACTGAAATGGTTTCTGGCTTTTATTCCTGTTCTGCCTGCGTGTAATACCGTTTCTTATGTTTTTTTTTTTTTACAGTCATTCTATGAAAAGAGTGCCTTTTCCATTGGAAAGGTGATTTTAAAGTACATTTATGTAAGAAATGCTATGAGTTATTTGAGTATCTAAACCGTGTCAGTTGAAAAATATAAGGACCGTTTGTAAGAAGAGCACTTAGATGCAGCACCAGTTTTTCTGCCGTATGTGCCGTGCCGAATCAATTTGGTGAGGGTCTGGCCCCGTGCCAGCTGCTGCCATCCCGAACTGACTCCATTGCCATGGCGAGAGGCTTATTTTGTCACCCATATCTGGAGTAAAGTGCTGCCAGGACACATCAGCTGCATGATTCACTATCTTCAGCACTCATTCTCATCTACCATTCCTTGCTCTTTCTCTCCCCGTCTCTTTCGTCATCCTCCCTTTGCGAGAGGGGAAGACAGGTCTTTTGTAGTAGAATCAGTGCTTACAGTACACTGCAGATGAAAAGCATATGATCCAGAGAGAGGCATGCTGACAAGCTGTTTTAGAGCAGCTCAATTGCTTTTGCCTCTGCTAGAGTGTAGTGACATCTAGTGGGAAAGACACAAACTGATGCAGAGATTAGGACACTTGTAGGAATTTATGAGATTCTTAATTTAGTTACGCTTGCCTTGACATTTACTATTGCTCATACTGAGGATTAGGGATTTGAACAAACCCCTAGCTTTAAATATTTATCTCTGTCTCATAACTTGTCCTGCGCCGCATAAATACTATCTCACATTTTGTGGCTTGTTTAGAAGAGGTGTGCTATTACTTTTCTAAGTAAATTAACTTATAATTTATGTCTGACAAACAATGAAACAGGCAAAACAAAAAATCCCATAGAATTGTATTGAAGAAGGGACCTGAGCCTGTTTGGGTTCTCCGGGCCTTTCTGATCTCTCTCTTTCTTTCTTGTTTTTCCTTTTTCTGTAGCTCTCCTGTCATCCTGGTGCGAGGAGCTGGGGCGACTGCTCTTGTTGCGGCACCAGAAGAATCGTCAGAGCGATCCACAGGGCAAAGTGCCCTTACAGCCGCCCATGAACTCCATGAAGCCCTCACTCTCTCACGGGTCAGTACTCAGCTCTGTAGATCACTAACCAGACACTCAATGGAGCTGGTCCAGGCGCTGTTAAAAACCACTGTAGTTTGGCCTCTACAACTGCTTTCTCAGAACTAATTTTCCTCTTGAAATGGACTTACAGGCCTAGTACAGTCTTCCAGCACAGAATTGTTTGTTTTTATGTGCCATGTGATCTTGAAGACAAGCCTTTTCCAAGAAGTCATATTGACCACACTTTCATTAACAGCACTGTAAACATGACATCACCTTAAAGCTGTGTTGATGAAACCCATTCTCAGAACTTTCTAAACAATGGACGATAGAACATTAACATGTAACATTAATGTCCTGGTACGTTTCTTAGAAAGGTTGAGAGAGCTGTTTTTTGGCCCTGTTTACACCTGGTTTTAAGAAAGGTGATCTAGGCCCGTAATCACAAAAAAATCTTAAGGCTAAAAGTAGCTCCTAACATTAAAATTTAGGAGCAACTCTTAAAAATTAGGGCCGTGTCACTCCTAATTTTAGGATTCGTAAAATTTTCATCTAAGAGTAATTAATTCATGAAACATTTTAACGCTAAATGTAAATATTAGAGAATATTAGAGATTGACAGCTTCCGTCACCATTATCTTTCATTGTATGGAAAAGAGCAGCATCATCATTGTTCATAGTTTCTCCTCATGTGTTCCACAAAAGAAAGAAACTCAAACAGTTTTGAACAACATGAAAGTAAATGATGACAGAATTAAGATTTTTGTGTGATCTATCCCTTTAATTCCATGTGTAAACAGGGTCTTTGATAGAATTCCAAAAAAAGCTTAGCCGTGCTGGAAAGAGTATCTGCAGTCAAGAGGTTGAGGAAATAAACTAGCTTACTGATGTTTTATAGAACATTTTGTGCTCACAGCTTCATTTTCACAGAACAACAAATGTCTACGTAGACAGGAAAGAGCTTTTTCTCTGTGTAAACCCTAGGGCTGTTTCTGACTCTATCGAACTCCCACCTTCACTCCTTCTCAATGCATATTTGTGCTTGATTCCACTGATATCACATTACTGTTTGAACTCTGTTTTGTAGTGATGGGTCCTTTCCATATGATGGCGTTCCCTGGCAACAGAATGCTAACCAGGCCCCGGGTTCGTTGTCGGTGGTTACGACGGTGTGGGGAGTTACCAATACGTCACAAAGTCAGGTGAGTCACACATATATCGCTGAAGTGTACGAAAAGAAAACAATAACATTGGTAACAATAACATTGATCTTTTAACCTATACTGCTTTTGATTTAGGTATTGGGTAACCCCATGGCCAACACCAACAATCCCATGAACCCCGGAGGCAATGCACTAGGGTCGGGTATGTCAGCCAACAACCCAGGGATGAACTCACCTCAGTTCCCTGGCCAACAACAACAGTTTTCAGCCAAAGGGGGATCTAACCAGGCCTACATGCAGCAAAGCATGTATGGCCGTCCAGGGCACCCGGGTGGAGGAGGCTTTGGTGGAAGGTAGTGTTTCAATAGCTTGTATTAAAGTGTTAGAGAGGCAGACCGGATGATGGGAAGTTGTTTGACAAAGAAAGGAGTCACTCTGGGAAATTCAATAAGCTAGAGCAGAGTTTCCTATTAATGATATTTGACACAAGGTTTTAAAGCCAAGCCAACACTAAGTTTAAGGATGTTTTTCCCGAAAAGGATGATAATGTGATATCACCTTCATGTTGTGCCAAGAGCAAAGACTGACTACATAACCTCTGAAGTTCCTCAGTCCTAGTCATTGTTATTGAAATAAAGATAATTTTTCTATAATTTTCCAGCCCACTCGTGAAAATGTTTTGCAGTTTTCTAATTTAATAGTTTATTTTATTTCAAATTATAAGCATACCAATTTGAGTGGAAAGTTCAGAATGTTCAGAATTTCTGAGTATTTGGTACAAAACAGTTTGTCCCTCTTTTAATTTAATGACAACATGCACAAAGTGTCTTTTGCATTACAATGTTAGCAATTAAATCTATCCTTTTGTACAAAGGAGCTGACATGTTCAGTGTCACAAATTTCATTCATGAACTAGAAATAGTGTAGAATCTTAAATACTTTGTAATCATATTATGGCCTAATGTTTCTTTACTGTAATATCTTCAAAATCTTAAAACAAATAAATCTTACTTCCATATTTAAAAACATAGACTTTGCCACATCCACACAAATTAGTTTTTGATTGAAAACTCATTTTCAGTTTCCTAACATAAAAATTTTCCAAAGTATGTGGTACTAGAGATAATTTTTGGTTAAAGAAACACCAATATAGTGTGTATAAAAGGCGCAATGGTAGCTAAACACTTTCAATAGTGCTGTCAGTAGATTTAAATATTTATTCACGATTAATCGCATGATTTTTCCTTGTTAATTCTTGATTATTCACAGATCTTGAAAGTGATAAAACTTTGACTCTATACTTCTTTTCCGGTTAAAATGCACCTTTCCAGTTATCGTACAATTGACTAAAAGAGCATCAAATTCAAGTAACTCTAAATGTTTCCAAAAGTCTAAGTGAGAGGTTGACTAAATGAAAGTACTAGACCCCATAGGTTGCATATTCGTTGCAATGGGCATTAAATCTCTTAAACCCTCATCCTCCACAATATTAATCAGATAACAGCATTTGACATCAAGTGTTAAGTGCCATTTCGAACTCCACATGAAAAGCGCTGCAGAGAACATAGTTGACGGTTCGATAGATCAGCAGCAACATGTTAAAAGTTGAAATACTGTAGTTTTAACTTTGAGTTGGGCGTCAACAGACCCGCACATGGCAGAAGAAGCTAGCCTGTCGCAGCGATCCCTCATCTATGTAATTTATTGTATGTTTGGCTTTAAGGTGATTGCTTGAAGTGCCTCTGTGGTTATTAAATTCTGTGTTACAAAGGCTTCAAAGTACTTGATTTTTGCCACAAGTGCCATTTGTGTTTGTTTTGTAAGAGGTCATTTCTCCATAACCTGATCATTTACATGGAATCACTGTTGTGTTTGTGGTGTGTATGTCAGTGTAATGTCCTGGAACACAACGCAAAATTTCTGCCCAATTCCAGCTTGTGTTCAGAACTGACATGGAGCTGAATGAAATGTCAAACAGTATATAATGTGAAAATTGCTAAATGAGGTAATCGAGTAAAAGTACAAATTAACGTGTTAAACATTTTAAATTAATCGCAAGTGTTAATGCCTTCATTTCGACAGCTCCAGTTTTATCTCCCAATTTGGAATGCCCATTTCCCTATGTGCTTTTAAGTCCTCGTGGTCGCGTAGTGATTCGCCTCAAACTGGGTGGCGGAGGACGAATCCCAGTTGCCTCCGCATCTGAGACCGTCAACCCATGCATCTTATCACGTGGCTTGTTGAGCGTGTTACCGCGGAGACATAGCGTGTGTGAAGGCTTCACGCCATCCACCGCAGCATCCACGCTCAACTCACCACGTGCCCCACCGAGAACGAACCACGTTATAGCGACCACGAGGAGGTTACCCCATGTGACTCTACCCTCCCTAGCAACCGGGCCAATTTGGATGCTTAGGAGACCTGGCTGGAATCACTCAGCCATTATCCCCTTTATTCGTACTAGTGTACCCCAGGGGTGGTAGCCAGCATCTTTTACCACTGAGCTACCCAGGCCACCCAATGCCTCAGTTTTAATATAGACATTTTATTTGAGTGTGTGTATATTTCTTCTACTTAGTTACCCGGGTGGGCCGAATGCTCCGAGTGGGATCGGCATGCCCCCTCATACACGCCCCCCTTCTGATTTCACGCAACCTGCTGCTGCAGCTGCTGCCGCCGCTGTTGCTGCTGCCGCTGCCACGGCAACCGCCACTGCCACGGCTACCGTAGCTGCCCTGCAAGAGACCAACAAAGAAATAAACCAGTACAATCAGGTTGGTCCTTTACAAAAAAAACAAGTTTTGCCTTCTACTTGGCTTACACTGAATGTTTTTGTGAGCCCACCTATTTAAGTGCTGTTGGCCCTCTCCACAGGTCTGTTCGTCTTTCCAGATGGGACCTACGCAAGGCTACAACAGCCAGTACATGAACCAGCCTGGGCCCCGTGGCCCACCGTCCATGGCAGGAGGCATGAACCCAGCTGGTATGGGAACCGGCATGAATAGCTCCAACGTGAGTGGCCCACCCATGGGCATGAACCAGCCCAGAGGTCCAGGAATGGGACCCTTCGGTGGCCACGGCCAAAGGATGCCCCAACAGGTATATCCTGGCCCCAGACCTCAGTCCATGCCCATGCAGGGCACTAAGAGGCCCTATCCAGGAGAGGTAAGACCACAGTACACAATTCCAAAGCTTAAAGGGATAATTCACCTAAAAATAAAAATTCTGTCATTCATCATTGGCTTTCTTTTGTGGAACACTAAAGCAGATGTTAGGCTGAATGTTAGCCTCAGTCAACTGTCAGCAATCTTGACTGTGGCTAACACTCTCCTGTACATTTCATTTTCTGTTCCACTAAATAAAGCAAATCATAGGGTTTTGGAACAACATGAGAGTAAACAATTATCATTTGTGGGTGAATGATTCCTTTAAAACTGACTTGCAGCAAGCATTTTATATTTGCTATTTGTTTGGTAAATCAATTGTTTGTGTGGTTTTCACAGCCTAACTATGGAGGCCAGCAGTTTGGGCCCAATGGCCAGTTTCCCAACCAGCAAGGGCAGTATCCTAACCCAAATGCTTCTAGACCTCTTCCTTCACCCAATTACCCTGGTCAGAGGATGCCAGGACAGCAGGGCTCTGCCCAATATCCCCCAACAGGAGTAGCCATGAGCCAATACTATAAGGTACATTCATTTTGGTTGGTTGGAACAGTCATCTACATAATTACAATTTTGTAGAAGTGTTGTTTATCTCTCTGACTGTTCATATTTCTTTATTCCAACCATGAAGACAAAAGTTACATGTAGAGAAGGAATAATGGCATATTACTTGCTTTTCAACATTTATTGCTTTTTCTTATTTCAGCAAGAGCCTTTTAATGGTCAGAGTAACACTTTCTCTGGAGGCGGTTATGGGTTCAATCAAGGAAATGGGGTAGGAGGAGAAACCATTCTTTATTCCCTATGTTTTATTTGCGTATATATACAGTGGCCCAAAAGATATTTAGACACTTAAGTGATGCTTAAAAATGCATAAAGTTTATTACATTTGATAAAAAAAATATCAAGTGGTATCTGCAAACAAATCATGCTAGAGCTTTTCTTAGAAATTATTTAACTTTTCAGAGCTGTTTTTTTTTCAAGGGATAGTTCACCCAACAATTTACTCACCCTCATGTCATCCCAGTTGTGTATGACTTTATTTCTTCTACTGAACACAAATTAAGATTTTTTCAGCTCTGTAGGTCCATACAATGCAAATGAATCATGCCAGAATTTTGAAGCCCCAAAAAGCATGTAAAGGCAGCATAAAAGTAATCAACACAACTCCAGTGTTTTAATTTATGTCTTCAGAAGCAATATTATAGGTGTGTGGGAGAAACCGATCAGTACTTTTAAGTAATGTTCTGGGTTCATTACAAATGAACCTAAATCAACAGCACTTGCGGCATAATGTTGATTACCACAAAAATAAATTTCGACTCGTTCCTCCTCTTCTTTAAAAAAGTAAGTAAAGGTTACATTGAGGCACTTACAATGGAAGTGAATGGGGACAATAAAAGTGAAATAGGAAATAATTTTATGGTTCAAACACAGAAATTTGAAGCTTATAATTTTATAAAATCACTTGCATTCATTATTTGTGCTGTAAATTTGTTTATATGATAATTTTTACAGTCTTTTTAAGATTTGGCTACATTACAACGTCATGGTAAAGGAGTTGTAAAATTGTCCATAACTTACACAGAAAAGGTTTCAAAGTGATTTTATAACACTAAAGTCGTGTTTATACACACATCATTTATGTCTTGTGGTTATACTTTTGAAAAAGTAAGTATTTTAACGTTAAAAGATTGGCCCCCCATTAACTTCCAATGTAAGTGCCTCACTGGAACCTCGATTTTTGCTTATTTTAAAGAAGAGGAATGAGTCTAAATACATTTTTTGTGGTAATCATCATTATGTCACAAATGCTTTCAATTGAGCTTAACTTGTATTGAACCTGGAACATTCCTTTAAGTCCCTCTTTTACCATGAATCTACACTTTCACTTCCACATTCTTCTTCTTTTGTTTTTGACGATTTACATATAGCCACCTACTGGGTAGGGAGGATTAATTTATAGTAAAAAAAAGGGCTAAGATATTCTTCTAAAAATCCTCATTGTTTTTAGCAGAAGAAAGTCAGTTATACACACCTGGGATGGCATGAGGGTGATTAAATGAATAAATGATTTTTGGGTGAAATATCCCTTTAACCAACAGGTCCCAAAGTGATGTAAGTAGATGTATTAAGTCAGTTTCCCTCTAGTGCACACAGGTGTCCTGCACAAGTTTAGTTCATCACATTAACTATGGACAATCAGGAAGTGTCCAAATGCTTTTGTTTTATATTTTGGGGCCACTGTATGTTTAATCTTTTCAGTATGTGCAGTTCTGCTATTTACTGTATTTAGAAATTTAATTGAGTGTGTTTGTGTTTCTTCAACTAAAGCCTCCTCGGCAGGTGGTAAACTACCCCCACTCGCCAGTTCCCGGAAACCCCACTCCACCCATGACTCCGGGAAGTAGTATCCCTCCATACCCGTCACCCAACCAGGACGTCAAGCCCCCGTTTCCTCCAGACATGAAGCCAAACATGACGTCTCTGCCTCCACCTCCGAGTGAGTCCTGCAGAGAAACCTCACATGACCATTTCATTTAGTTGATCTCTACTTTGTCTGTCTTACAAGCTTGGTCACGTTCTATCAGAAGTAAATCCGTGAGAACCCTTTGAACCATTCAGCTCCTGCAGCTAGGTGAAAAAAAGTCCCATTGCTCATTTATCTTAGATTCATGCATTTTTCACATCCACTCAGAGCTCATTCATAATATATGTGCTTCAGTGGGAAAGAATGAAACTATGTGAACTGAAAGGTGAGCTTCCCTGTGCACCTTTCACACTGTTACTATTACAGAGGACTCAAGTAACACTTAAAGGGATAGTTCACCCAAAAATGAAAATTCTACATCATTGACTAGGACTCTTAGTAAGAGACTCTCAGTGAGCACTTCTGAATCTCTAAATTTGTTCCTTTAGCCAACCCCAACGAAGAGCTGCGTCTAACATTCCCTGTAAGGGATGGGGTGGTGCTGGAGCCCTTCAGACTAGAGCACAACCTGGCTGTCAGTAACCACGTCTTCCATCTGCGCCCCTCTGTCCACCAGACACTCATGTGGAGGTTAGTGGTGTGCTACTTTACTGCCTGCTATGTACTAAGCAGGCTTGTTTATCCGCAATGACATCTACTCTCTGAGCTTGTTATAATACACTAAAACTGACTCTGCATGTCTTACAGGTCTGATCTGGAGCTGCAGTTTAAGTGCTACCACCACGAGGACCGGCAAATGAACACCAACTGGCCCGCATCCGTCCAAGTCAGCGTCAACGCCACCCCCCTCACAATTGAGAGGGGTGACAATAAGACATCTCACAAACCCCTGCACCTGAAGCATGTGTGTCAGCCGGGAAGAAACACCATCCAGATCACAGTCACAGCCTGCTGTTGTGTGAGTATTCCTCCTCCGCTGCTCCAAAAGACCTTCTATAATGTATAGTTTCTCATGTAATGATTATATCAGAGAGCTGTTATACGGCATCAACACTGATTTGAAGCAGCTTCTGTGTTTGCCTTCCCTCTGCATTTCTAGCTGGTGTCAGTTTTGTGCTTTCTTGTTTGAAAGGTCAACGACAGATAGTGTGTCATGTAAAGGATATTCTACAACCCATGGCAAAAATGATGAAATCACCACACTTAGAGGATGTTCACTCAGCTTTTTTACTTTGTAGCAAATAAACAAATCACAGATATGACCAAAACAAATATTGTTTAATAGCTGAACATTCTGTCCCTCAAACCAATTCAATTACATTATTTTTAATGAATGGCATATTTTTGACATTTTTCTAGATCAAGCAGAAACTAAATGGGAAGGTTAAAATAGGAAAACATTTGGGTAGGCCAAGGAAGACGTCAAAGTGTCAGGATAGAAAACTCAAAGCAATGTGCCTTGAAAACAGAAAAATTAACAACAAAACAAATGGGCAGAAACAGGAGTCTGTGTTTGTGACAGAACTGTAAGAAATTGGCTGAATGAAATGGGATTGAAAAATATGCAATTAATTAAAATAATGTAATTTAATTTGTTTGAGGGATGTTTCACAAAGCCAGAATGTTCAGCTAATAAGCACAAATAGTTTTGTGTCATATCTGTGATTTGTTTATTTGCTATGAAGTAAAAAAGCTGAGTGAACATCCTCTAAGTGTGGTGATTCCATAATTTTTGCCAGTGGTTGTAAATGCATTTCACTGGATTGTAACATGTTCGTGTCTTGTTGCAGTCACACTTATTCGTGCTGCAGCTGGTCCACAGGCCGTCGGTGAGATCAGTCCTGCAGGGTCTTCTGAAGAAGAGACTCCTGCCTGCCGAACACTGCATTACCAAAAGTAAGTAAATGCTTAAAGCAGATATTTTTAAGCTTTTCCATTGCTGCATATTTTTGGAATTCACTGATATCTGCCACACTGTATTAGGGTGAAAAGTTTCTAGGGCCTCATTTATAAGGACAAATTATATTAAATGTACAACAATTTCCTAAATGTTCTTACAAATTATTTATTTATTTATTTAGCTGTGTTTAACTATCTCTCCTCCTCTTCGCTCCAAAAATGTGCTTGACATATTACGTATTTTACACCTGCCTGTTATCTCACAGGTCTCAAAATTAATTTATTATGGAAACATAAAAAATAGTGATAGTGTTAAATATTCTGTCACAGCAGGTATCCAAAATAAAACATTTACATTATGCATACATAATCTACATTACACCACATTTTGATATATTCAGTCAGTCACTGACTCGTATTTGCACCACTAAAAACAAACAAAATCAAGTCAGCACACGCTGGCACACCTGAGTATAAGCACAAAAAACGTTGTACACATGCTTGTCTGTTGGCGTACGCATAAGTACGTTTTCATGTCAGTTTCTGCCTTTATTAATCTTAATTTGTTCCTCACTTTTGACATAGGATCAAATCCATGGAATTTAAAATCAAATCTGATTGTATAGGAGGCCCCTGGTTTGATTTTACTGGTTTTATATAGAAACTGAAGCCTATTTTAAGGCCATTAAAATATTAGATATTATGGCAATATTTTCATGAAAGTTACGCACATTTTAACTCCTAGTTTTCATTTTATATTTTCATTCCGCAATATGAAAATTGTTTAACATTGTAAAATATTTTTTTTTAAATAAAACATTTATGCATCATATTAGTACTCCCTCTGTACTGCCTATCTAAAACCATTGTAATACTTAAAAAAGAAATCCGGCTGTGTGCATGTCCATTTCCTTTTTTCAATTGTAACTAGTAGCACCTAATAAACAAACAAACAAACAAAAAATAATTCTAGAGCAAATAGTTTTCCTTAAAATGGAAGGCAACATACTGTATGTGGACAGTGTGACTAAGTTGTGACATTTTAAATAATAACAAGCTATAGAAAGTCAAAAATGTTTAATGTTTCCTGGAATGTTGGTTATTCATGTTTTTGAGGCAAGACATCAGAAATTAGCATAATTAATTATGATTCAAAGTAATGGCCAGCATCATCCAATCACTGCCAACCATGTTAAAATAAAATGATAAATTCTGAATCTAAGTACTGATTACCATTGTCCTATGTCTGACAAACATGTTGTGTGGTTAAAATATCATCTGCAGCCTGAAACTGATCTTTTGATAGAAGTTTGGACTGAATGCACTTGAATACTCCCTTGCTCCCTGTTTAGTGGATGACTTAATGTCCAATGCGCTGTCTGTCTGCACTGGTCTCAGAACAGTTCGAAATGCACCTTATTTTTTCATCCTAACTGCATATAAAGCCTCAGAAAGCATTATTTTTCAGCTTTTGATGATTCTCAATGTGACAATGCACAGTAAATAGAGGATTTCTTAGGAAAAAATGTGCTTAAGTACGCAATAGTGTACATTGTGTTTAGCAGCGTGGCTTTTCGCAATAAATCGCTCTAATTTTTAAAATGCCTTATCGAACTAAACTATGGACCCTAATCTTTTGACTCAAACAGGTTTCTTACCAGATGTAGTTTTGTTAGCGTTTCTCCGAAAGACAAACTTCTCTGTGGTAGGTGCCATATTGTTTGGTCACATGACCTTGTATGTCAAAAGTTTAACCCTTTACTGACAGCACAGAGTCTCCTGAACTGGTTTAAATGAATTTAAATTATGCGTGGCATATAGCAAAGCCAAAATACAATGTCCACGTATGTGTTTGAGGGGTTGCACGAGGTTAAATGCCAGAACATTTTCTTGACAGGTTTCAGGAAAATCACCCATTATCATCATCACAGACTTGGTTGTTACAATATCTCTATTGTTTTTTTTGTTTTTTGTTTTTTGCAGTTAAACGAAACTTCAGTAGTGTAGCAGCCTCCTCTGGGAATGCCACACTAAACGGGGAGGATGGAGTCGAGCAGACAGCCATCAAAGTGTCCCTCAAGTGTCCAGTCACATTCCGACGGATCCAACTCCCTGCTAGGGGACACGACTGCAAACATGTGCAGGTAAACTTTTGTATTGCTTTTGTATATACAACCAGATGACCCTGATTAAAAGACCTGCAGTGCTGCTCTCCAGCTTGGGATGCTGGTGGTTGTATAATATCCAATGTTTCCACAATAAATCTTTCCTTGTTCATGTGTGTTGTTTAATAGAGGAGTCAGGACTTTGGTCAAATGAGATTTCAGTTTGGGTGGGGTTACCAATTCCAATGTCACAGAAGTAGGAACTAAGCAACAAATAGAATTCCTCTGTTAATATTTCAGATTAACAGAGGAAAACTAAGGTAGTAGGACACAAGTGTAAAAAATATAGCTTTTTGTCCACGCAATGAAGGTCACTTATAGCGGCTTATGGTAACTTCGTTATTTTGGCATTCATTTCATTTACTGATGTTGCGATTTTCTTTTGCAGTGCTTTGACTTGGAGTCCTATCTGCAGCTAAACTGTGAGAGAGGAACGTGGCGATGTCCTGTATGCAAGTATGTGGCAAACAACAATAAGAATTGTTTCAGAGAACCAGATAAACATGAGGTGTCATTCCTTTTAGCTTTGTATTTTATTTATATTTTTCTCTGTCCCCAGTAAAACAGCATTGTTGGAAGGACTGGAAGTGGATCAGTACATGTGGGGAATTCTCAATGCCATTCAAAAGTAAGTTTATTGTTGGACAACACAATTTTTCAAAGTCACATCAAGTCCTTTAAAAAAACACTTGAGGTTATTATGCAGTTGTTAATCTAGAGCCATCCCTTCACCTGAAACTGTCAAGAGATTTCACTTCCTTTTAAACATGCTCTCTTTGCCTTTTCTCTCTTCCAGTTCAGAGTTTGAAGAGGTCACCATCGACCCAACATGTAGTTGGAGGCCGGTGCCCATAAAGTCAGACATTCATATAAAGGAGGACCCAGATGGCCTTTTGGCCAAGCGTTTTAAAACCATGAGTCCCAGTCAAATGATCATGCCAAATGTGATGGATATGATTGCCCAGCTGTGTCCTGGCCCTTCACCCTACACCTCCCTACCCCCGCATCATGGGGGAAACAATGGCGAATATGGGAGCCAAGTTAGAGGTCAGCACCCAATAAGGCTCATACTCTGTCTAATAAAATAGTCCTTAGTGTTTTACAGCTTTATTTTTTTATGTAAGCTTACTTTTTACAGGACAATTTTATGCAACCTGCAATCTTTTAACAGGCTGGTTTGCTCTCCAATCTGTCTAAATCTTTCTAGCTCTAAACTCCTGAGGTCATAGCTCCTCATTGCTGTTCTGTTTTGTGCATCAGGCAATAGTTACCAGGGCCATGGAAACTTTGACTTCTCTCACAGTAACTCTGGTGGCGGAGCTCCCATGAATGACTTCATGCATGGACCCCAGCTTTCCCATCCACCAGACTTGCCCAACAGCCTCATGGCCCCCGACAAGCCTCTAGGCCACGGCATGCCCGACTCGGTAAATCACCTCAAACCCTTGGGTTGCACAGCAACAAGTAGTGCTGATGTTTGTTTGCTTTGTTGTCCAACATGAACTGTAGACAAAGGGTCTGTTCCAAAACTTAGTGAGTTGCCTAGCTGTCTCCTGCCTACAAAGTCAGCTGTCTTCTATGGCAGTATCCAAAACAAAACTGGAGCCTCATAGAGCGATTTGGAACGTACATAGGCGACAACTCCACGTGTCATTCAATTAGCACCCCTCACGTGCATTGCACCGGACACCAAAATTATTTCACAACTGAGGAATTATACGATTCTCTAATGAGCATGAATATACATAGTACTGTAATGGTGGCAGCCCCAAATAAATTTAAATAAATAATAAAATTAAACAATAACATTTAAATGCATACATTTGGCCGCCAGACAGGAATCTGTCTGACTGTCAAAGTGAATGTTTCAACCCAGATCACTCAGAAAGCCACAAGTTATAACATATAAATGAATGCAGAAAAGGTATTTTCAAAGAGAATTTTTTGAGGTTAAAGTTCAAGTTTCAAAATATATATTGTTCAAACTCAAACAAAATATTTCAGTAATCAAACAAACAATAATCCAAAAGTCTCACAAACTAAAGAAAACACCAAATGAGTTAATTTAACATAAAAAAACAAAGCAATGCATCTTGTAATGTGGGTGAATGCATTTACATTCAGTGTGGGGCAGTGCTACAGGAGTGCAGAGGGAGACAGAGAACCTTGGCTGTGGAGCTCTTCGATTGGTCAGCAGGCTGCTTGAAACTCACGCCACTCTTTTTAAACTTAAAGCTTTCGACGACTTGATGCAGGCCACACTTCTGATTAGCACCTTTTAACAATCCCTTTTTGTTGTCTTCTCCTCAAAACACACTCCTTTTTCCCAACATCTTTAAAGGAACAGTGCATGGTTTTGCTCTGCCACACTCTCCACCCCATGAGACAACCCATGGTTGGCAAGGAACATTGTCAATGTCTCACCCCAGGTCTTTGGGTGTCTTCCCCTCTTTTTGGAGGGTGCTTTCTGCTGTGAAGATCTTTGGTGGGAGAGAAGGGTGTCAAGCTGATACTTCCTACAACAAGATTATTCACATCAGTCCACATTGTTGGCCAAAATGCAACTTTGTTGAGTCTTTTAAAAGTTTTAAAGATTCCTACATGGTCACATGTGGTGTTGACATGATAGTACAGAAGGACCTGTGGAATGAGGTTTGCAGGAATGTGTACCTGATGTTTTGGAACATCTGTTCATGGTGGTTGAATAGTACACCCCTTAGCTTTGGTCTCTTTGATTTGGCATTGCTAATGATCACCAGGTTGTGGCAGCATGAATGTAGGTTGGAGAGTGGGATGCAACTTAGAAGGGAGAGGCTTGGGTTGGAACTACATTCGCTGGCAAGTTGTTGGGCTGATGACCAGGTGGTTGTAAATGTTGAAGTCAAGTGTGGGTAATTTCTAGGTGGGTGCTGATCAAAGTTCCGTTGAGAGTTTACCAGGTTAGATGTAATGTCCCGCTGAATCTCAAACTGAAACTGCTTCACCATGCAACATACTCGATACCAAGGTAGCCTTGACTCTTTTAAGTTCCTTTTGAAACCATGAGTTTTACAGCAGTCATGAGTTTGTCCATTTCTGATGTAAAAGTTTAAAGTATTCCACTCAGATCATCATGTGGAATGGAAGAACCCTTTACTGAAGCCTGGGTAGAATTGTGGAGATAGGTGGGAATGCGAAGAGGCCAGAAAGATGTTGTATCCTCTGAAGCTTCACACTGCATGCAAGTGGATTGGAGGGGTAGGAAATCTGCCATGTTCAGTGTGTTTGCTGGATGTAGTGTGATTTAAATTTTTAATGTGTACAATGTCCAATAAATGAGTGAATTGTATTGTGCATGAGTATATGGTAAATTGAACAATAAAAAAATAAACCGTACACTTTCAGAAATGTTTACCTGACACTTATTGTTTTCCCATAGAGCAAAATATGGTTTTAGTTAAAACTCAGACCAACACTCACATGTTACGTAAGGGCTCCCAAATCTCACAAAAATTACTTTTTTTCAAAACCAAATAAACGGGTTTCTTCGTTCTGTTTAAATTAACAGATCACACAAGTCCCACACCAAATTTATACTTCACAAATCAAAAGTCACAAAAAGTTAAGTGAACAATATCAAATGTTTGAATGTCCAGATCCCTGTATCAAAAACTTTGAAACTAAGATTCCATGCTCAAATTAAAATCTGGTTTATTTCTGTTTTCCTTTTACCATTCCAGGGTTCAAGTTCAGTCCAACAACTCGCAGGTTAAGTAATCAATGTTTCACCAATTTCACACACATAGAGTTCAGATTTCAAGTTAAAAATCACAACAATAAATCACAATTATCACAAGTTTAAACAAGTTAAAAAGAGTTTAGATTTCAAGAGTCCAATGTCCCTGAATACACAAAAGACAAACTTTCTTCTTAAACCCCAGCTTGGCTCACGACTCTGCTTCAACCACACCCGTGTCAACTCAAGTCACACCTTTTCAATCAAATCAAATCAAATCAAATCACTTTATTGTCAGACTACCATGTACACAAGTGCAACAGTAGGTGAAATTCTTGTGTGCAGTTCCGAGTAACATAGCAGTCATGACAGTGACGAGACATATACCAATTACAGTAAACAACATACTTACACAACACAATTCACATATCAAATGTACACATACTTACACAACACAATAATTATATACAATGCACAGTAAACAATACACACAATATAGAATACACAATATACAATACAATAAGTAAAGAGTATATGAAATATATATATATATATATATATATATAAGTAGTTGAATTGAGGAGAATATGTTGACAGTCCAGTGTGAGATTATAGATTAATAAAGTGCAGTGCTAATTATTGATCCTGATAGATCAAGTGTTCAACAGTCTGACTGCTTGGGGGAAGAAGGTATCATGTAGTCGGCTGGTGCGGGTCCTGATGCTGCGATACCGTCTGCCTGATGGTAGCAGTGAGTACATACCATGACTCGGGTGGCTGCAGTCTCTGATGATCCTCTGAGCTTTTTCACACACCGCCTGGTATATATGTCCTGGAGGGAGGGAAGCTCACCTCTGATGATGTTTCTGGCAGTTCGCACCACCCTTTGCAGGGCTTTGCAGTTGTGGGCGGTGCTATTGCCATACCAGGCGGTGATGCAGCCAGTCAGGATGCTCTCTACAGTACTAGTGTAGAACCATGTGAGGATGTGGTGGTTCATTCCAAACTTCCTCAGCCATCTCAGGAAGAAGAGGCGCTGGTGAGCCTTCTTCACAACGGCCTCAGTGTGGACGGACCATGTGAGTTCCTCAGTAATGTGGACAATGAGGAACTTGAAACTGCTGACTCTCTCCACTGGTGCTCCATTAATGGTGATGGGGCTGTGTTCTCCGTCTTTCTTCCTGAAGTCCACTACAAGCTCCTTGGTTTTACTGACGTTGAGGGAGAGGTTGTGCTCCTGACACCAGCGTTTCAGAGTGTGCACCTCCTCTCTGTAGGCCGTTTCATCATTTGACATCATTGTCAGTGATCAGACCTACCACCATCATATCGTCAGCAAACTTAATGATGGCATTGGAGCTATATGTTGCCACACAGTCATGTGTGTACAGGGAATACAGGAGTGGGCTGAGTGTTGAGGGTCAGTGATGAGATGTTGCTGCCCATTCTAACCACCTGACGTCTGCCTGACAGGAAGTCCAGGATCCAGCTGCACAGCGAGCTGTTTAAGCCCAGAGCCCGGAGTTTCTCATCAAGCTTGGAGGGCACTATGGTGTTGAATGCTGAGCTGTAGTCTACAAACAGCATTCTCACATATGTGTTCCTTTTTTCCATATGGGAGAGAGCAGTGTGTAGTGTAGATGCAATGGCATCATCAGTGGAGCGGTTGTTGCGCGGTAGGCAAACTGCAATGGGTCCAAAGAGGGGGGCAGCACAGAGCAGATTTGCTGATGATGGGGGTCATAGCAACATTTTGTAGCACCCCTGCCTTGAACAGCCATTTTATACTCCCTCTCTCTGTAATTAGGTGGTGAAGGATCCTTAAAGAACAGTGTGTAGTTTCGCTCTGCCACAGTACACACACATTTTGGGTAAAATAGTCAGTTTTCTATCATTTTAAACTGTTTTGTATTGATAATTTTCGGTATTGAATGAATTATAAGTATATTTATAATAATTTTTTTCTTGCTCGTCCGCTATATTGGATTTATTTTTCCACCAAGCTTGTCATTATGCGATTATGGGATCGCCTATCTGGGAAAGGATACATATGTACATATTCACCTTAGAATTTGGCCAAAATGAGGCATCTTAGGAGACAGCATAATTACTATCCCTACCTTTTAAGAACAGCTTTCGCGTCGACAGCGCACCAATGATGCCTAAATATGCTGCCTCCGTAGGCAACTCACTAGGTTTTGGAACAGACCCAAAATCTCCCCATCTGTTTTAAGAACAAGTTTGACCCCCAGCAGTCTGTGTATATCACTTTGAACATTTGGTATTAGTTCAAGATTTTACGATACTCATACATTTTACACTTCTTGTGACTAAAATTGGCATATTTAAATTTCCAAGAGGTACAAACTTAACTCAACTGCACATCCTAGCACAGAAATTGAATGTCTGGAACAGTTTATGCTTATTCATTATGCACAACGCAAGTGGTGAGCCAGGTGTGAGAGAGATACGGGCAAGGTGCCATATCTATTCTCAACGCCCGAAAAAGCTCAACCATTGTCATCTGAACCAGTGTCGAACACAACCCAGCGTGAACAGGATGCTGACTGAATGGCAGCCACAGAAGAAAATATTTTTAAGTTTAAAACTACAGCAATTAAACTAGCATTCAATTTGTTTAATATCTGTATACATAGTGTTTAATGATGCTGTAACAATAATGAAAGGAGGAAGCTGGGGCAAGCTTGACAAAACACACTTTTCAGTCGCACACAATAAGGAATCTTTTCAGCAGTACACAAAATGTTTGCTTTTCAGCAACACCACACTGACATGCAGATATACACAAGCAGCTTCACGCGTCTCTCTCTCTCTCTCATCTCTTCTCCTTAAGTATTCCCTCCACCCTTAGTTGGAATGCGAGACCGATGTGGCACGCAGGTGAACGTCATTCACCACTTGTCTTCCCGGCCTCGCTCTGCCCAGACGCCGCTTGGCTCCACCCTGCTCACCACATACCCCCATAGCCGAACTCAGGTTGGGGATTTCTCCGGCCTGTGACCCACCCTGCCCCCCCACCCTCTGTTGGTTGGAGCATCAACGGGTCACACCGGTCTCCAGATCTGACCTGTGCATGCCTGGGAGGGGGAACAGGATGAAAGAGAGGAGAAAGGGAAGGGGGGTAACAAAAGGGAGAGAGAGAGAGGAACTCGCCGGCCCCAAATACGCCGTCGAGTGGTCTTCGGCAACTGTCCTGCTTCCGTCTGCTATGCTGGGTGATGGCACTGGACACCTTATCCATTCCTTCTGGTTGCCGGTTGATGCGGGTTGCAACCCCCAGTCAGCAGAGAGGACTCCTTGAACGGTGCATCCGCCCTCCTTCCGGGGTTTCGGCACCAGTGAAACAATTATGGAAAGGAGGAAGCTGGGGCCGGCTTGACAAAACACATAAACATTTATTGTTGCACTTTTCAGTCGCATTCAACAAGGCCGCTTTTCAGCAGTACACAAAAGGTTTGCTTTTCAGCAACACCACACTGACATGCAGGAACACACAAACAGCTTCATGCATCTCTTTTTCAAGTCTGCCACTGTCTCTTCTCCTTAAGTACTCCCGCCGGACCTCGCTAGAACGCGAGACCGGTGTGGCACGCAAGTGAAGTTCATTCACCACTTATCTTCCCGGCCTCGCTCTGCCCAGACGCCGATCAGCTCTGCCCTGCTCACCACAGATGCATTGGCAATGTACACTTTTTCTCTTTTGCCAGTAAAGCTTGATAGGAATTGAATCTTCCCATTTGATACATGTTTTTATGGCATGTATACATATAATTGTTTCAAAGATTTATACCTGTAAAAATGAGTCAAGATGAATCAATCCACAAAAAACTGAACAATAGACATTTTTTATATTAAAATAATTAAAATGAATGAAGACTAACCAATTTCTTGCACGTTCTTTGAGACAAAGTATAAAGTAATGTATTTATGATTATATTTTAATGTACCATGCACCATGATTAATTGCAATTAATCACAAAATGTTTTAATTTTATTAGTTAAGATTTTTCTTTATCATTTCAAAGCCCTTTATTAAGTCATTATTTGTCATATGTGTTTCAGGAACAAATAGCAAGAGAAAGCTCTTTCATTATTTACTCACCCATTACACTGTTCCAAACACCAGTATGACTTGCTCTCTGTTCCATGGAACACAAAAGGAAATGTTAGGCAGCATGTAAGTCTCAGTCACCATTCAATTTTATTGCATCTTTTTTTCCCCCATACAATAAAAGTGATTGATGACTAAGGCTGTCATTCTGCCAAACATTTGTCATACAGGCTTGGAACAATAAGAGGGTGAGTAAATAATGACAGAATTTTCATATTTAGGTGAACATTTTGGTTTATGTGCTCTAGAATCATCTGCATGGCACTTGATCCTCTGTCTGTCTATGCCTACCACTTGAGCTCTCACAGTTGGAGTGCTCTGCCTTCATCGCCTCTCTCTCCTCCCTCCGCAGATGCCCCATCCCGTGAGTGCTGATCAATCCCATGCTTCCATGCAGCCAGGCATGCACGCATCCCCACACCCCAACAGCCAAGCAGTTCAGCCATTGCATCACAGCGGCCCCCATCCTCCCAGCCCCCCCGCCAGCCCAGCCAAAATAGTCACCCACATCCCGATATGACCTTCAACCCTGCTACAGATGGACAGGCAGGTGGCCAGGTACCTGCAGACCTGCCTGAGCCTTCTCTGGATGTGAGTATTTGCACCAATAGTGCTTCTCTCATTTTTGGAGTCATATGCTACCAACATTACTTGCAATGGTGCAATCATGTTAGAATCATGCCTTCCGCATAGCCCAAAGCATGAAGACTTTCCAAGAATGTGTGATTAAAGGTTCTTTGAGCAAGATCTTTACAGATTATAGTTGTAATGCTAAGATCTTTGAGATCTCATTCTTAAAGGTGCCAATATGGCGGTCATTTGGATTTATATTGCCACCTAGCAGCATGGATGCAGCAGCATCATGCCAAAACAATATTTTTGATTACCAATTCCATACAAATAGCATACCCATGATTAATTTATTCACAGAGTGAAAGTTTACTATAGAGTGCAACAGTCTATTTTTTGAAGTAAAAATCCCATTCATTTTCTCCACAGACAAATTGATTTGTTTACTCACTTATCACTTGCAAATTTAAATACAAACCTACAGTGAGCTTAGAGGTTGCTAATCAATGGTATATGCTTATGTTGAAGCCATCAGTCTGCCATATTTCAGTTGAACTTTTTTTTAAAATCGTGTTTAATAGTGGAATTCCTTGTGAGGAAATACACTATCTGTGAATCCTGAAGGGAGTTTCTGCAACAAAGCTCAACAGTGACAGCTCCCATGATGCAATCGAGTCTGCCTCCCAACACTCAGACTAATTGTATATTTATTTATATATTAATATTTTGCAAAACAATTGAATTTATTGTTAATATGCTTATAATCATCTATTTAAAATCAACAAGTTTTCAAGATTTCTGTAATTTTTTTATATTAGATTACATCATTCGCAATGCTTCATGGGATTTTTTGTTGATTCAGCCTTGTACCTACTACTTTTGGTCTCATTTTCAATTACTTTTTAGTAATCTTGTGATGCACTTTGGAGTTGATTGGTTTGGATTAGAACACGTTTGGAAACAATTTTTGAAAATCCCTATGGATAAAATTAATGGGGAAATATACTTCCAGAACCAAGACAGGCTGAAGTAGTGGGCGGATACTGTTGCACTCTATAACAGTGCAACAGTACCCGCCCGTCAGTTAGAAATTTTGTCAGACTTCAACCGCCGCGTCTCCGTGACGTATGCCATCAAAGTACTGCAAGAACGATTCCAGAGCTGCCGGCTGTTGTAGCCTATGCAGTTGCTCCAGAGGAGCTGCACAAGCTCTAATGACTCCGCTCATTCACGATTGGCCAGACTCACAACATGACTGCGGTTACACGTGTTTCATGGGCTGCGTTCACAATTGCATACTTGACATACTACTTTTACTACTTCTGCTATGTCAGTAATAAGAGTAGCATAGTAGTATACCATTACCATGGTGTTTATTCTGACACCACCAGTTCGGCAAAAACTCTCACAAGTCCATGTTTTTATAACAGTACATCATGTTAATATATTGCTATATTATGTTTGTCATATATTTATTCACCAAAAAATTCCAAATGATTACAAATATTGACTATTGATATTAAAATAATACAGGCTTTTATTGGACTTTCTTGTTGCACCCACAATGTATTAATCAGCACATAACATTTTCAAATGTGCAATGTTTCAGTTTATTTTATGTAAAATTCAAATATCTGTCTATTTGAATTCCACTTAATCTGCAATAAAGCAAACATCGCACAATCTTCCGTGACTGGTATAAGTTCAGCAGACTACGAGAAGCGCAAAGTGTCCAGATTAACTGCTCCCTTTTCAGCTCCTCCCCTAACTGCAACCAGCAAATCTCGCCAATTGGCAAATCAAGATGCAGTTCAAGTCAAACACACCTAGTAGTATTCAGCTGGTCATGTGATCTCAAAATGGCTGCCTCCTTGAGGGTACCTGCTTCATGTAAATTAAAACACCTTTTATTGGGCTACTGATATGACCGGAGTCTTTATCTAATTTTTTTATTTTTTGAAGTAGGGCACCTTTAAAAATCAAAACAATGTTCTGCTTTATGTAGTTTATAAAGTGTTCATTGTAATATAATATCTATGTACTTGTCTGTCCCCCTCTGCAGCTTCTGCCAGAATTGCCGAACCCAGATGAGTTGCTGTCATACTTGGATCCCCCTGACCTCCCAAGCAGCAGCAATGACGATCTGCTCTCCCTCTTTGAGAACAACTGACTTCCTTCTATTGGCCTTTTAGAGAGGCCTTAATTTGTTTGGCTGTCAGGAATCAAGAGGCACTCTAAGGACTGACTCTGTACTTTGTAAACAGGAAACAGCCATCCTTTTGCCTCTTCCTCGTGTAAATATCTCACTCTTTTACAAGCAACCTTTTCAACACATATATGACAGCCATGTTGGTTGGCACTAAAGTGATATGTTTCAATACTAATGGAAATACACGTGCAGCTATAATCAGTTCATATGAATATGTCACACAGATCTGTGTATCTGCTCACTAGGAAAGTATTGTAGCATTTTTTTAAATTCAGATTAAGATTTTTCCTTTTGTGAAAAAGAAGAACTGAATGGACTAATTCATATATATATATATATATATATATATATATATATATATATATATATGAAGTCAGAAGTTTACATGCACTTAGGTTGAAGTCATTACAACAGATTTTTTAACCAATCCACAGATTTCATATTAGCAAACTATAGTTTTGGCAAGTCATTTAGGACATCTACTTTGTGCATAACAAGAGTAACTTTTCCAACAATTATTTACTGACAGATTGTTTCACTTTTAATTGACTATATCGCAAATTACAGTGTGTCAGAAGTTTACATTCACTAAGTTAACTATGCAGCTTGGAAAATTCCAGAAAATTATGTCAAGCCTTTAGGCAATTAGCCAATTATCTTCTGATAGGCTAATTGGAGTCAATTAGAGGTGTACTTGTGGATTTATTTTAAGGCCTACCTTCAAACTCATTTCCTCTTTGCTTGACATAATGGGAAAATCAAAAGAAAACAGCAATGACCTCAGAAATAAAAATTGTGGACCTCCATAAGTGTGGTTCAGCCTTGGGAGCAATTCCCAAATGCCCAAAGGTACCACGTTCATCTGTAAAAACAATACTACACAAGTATAAACACCATGGGACCATGCAGCCATCATACTGCCAAGGAAGAAGATGCATTCTGTCTCCTAGAGGTGAACATAGTTTGGTGCAAAAGTGCAAATCAATCCCAGGAAAACGGCAAAGAACCCTGTGAAGATGCTGGAGGGAACAGGTAGACAAGTATCTATATCCACAGTAAAACGAGTCCTATATCAACATAACCTGAAAGGCTGCCCAGCAAGGAAGACGACACTGCTCCAAAATTGGCATAAAAAACCAAACTACAGTTTTTCAAGTGCACATGGGGACAAATATCTTACTTTTTGGGGAAATGTCCTCTAGTTTTATGAAAAAAATTAACTGTTTGGCCATAGTGACCATTGTGATGTTTGGAGGAAAAAGGGTGAGGCTTGCAAGCCATAGAATACCATTCCAACCGTGAAGCATGGGGGTGGCAGCATCATGTTGTGGGGGTGCCTTGCTGGAGGGACTGGTGCACTTCACAAAATAGCATGAAAAATGGCATTATGAGGAAAGAAAACGATTTGGATATATTGAAGCAACATCAGCCAGGAAGTTAAAGCTCATCGCAAATGGGTATTCCAATTGGACAATGACTCCAAACATACCTCCAAAATTGTGGCAAAATGGCTTAAGGACAACAAAGTCAAGGTATTGGAGTAGCCACCACAAAGCCCTTATCTCAGTCCGCTAGACAATTTGTGGGTAGAACTGAAAAGGTGTGTGCAATAAAGGAGGCCTACAAATCTGACTAAGTTACACCAGTTGTCTGGAGGAATGGGCCAAAATTCCAGCAACTTTTTGTGAGAAGCTTGTGGAAGGCTACTCATAACGTTTGACCCAAGTTAAACAATTTAAAGGCAATGCTACCAAATGCTAACAAAGTGTATGTAAACTTCTGACCCCCTGGGAATGTGATGAAAGAAGTAAAAGCTGAAATAAATCATTATCTCTACTATTATTCTAACATTTCATATTCTTAAAATTAATAGTAGTGATCCTAACTGACCTAAGACAGGGAATGTATTCTACGATTAAATGTGAGGAATTGTGAAAGACTGAGTTTAAATGTATTTGGCTAAGGTGTATGTAAACTTCTGACTTCAACTATATGTATATGTATATATATATATATATATATATATATATGTGTGTGTGTGTGTGTGTGTGTGTGTGTGTGTGTGTGTGTGTGTGTGTGTGTGTGTGTGTGTGTGTGTGTGTATATGTATATATGTATATATTGCTTCCTGTACCGCCATATGTGTGTCCGCAATCTCTTGAAGGTTTGCTCTTCCAAGCTCTACCATCATAGCTTCCCAAATCCTTGTCAAATGTCCTCAGCTGCTTGTCTGTCCATCACCCTTGAAAAGCACAAGAGAATGCATTAAACTGCACCTGGAAGGAGACAACAAATGGAAGAAAGCTTATATCACAATCAAAGTGACTATTGGCCCCAGAATGATCTACAGTCCCACCTAAGAGACTAATGATGGAAGTTTCTGAAAGTCCTCCAACACTCCCAAACTCTCATTCTCTCATTCTTGTCACACCATAGGATACATAAGAATGTGTTCTTTTCAAGTAAACAGCAGCTTTTCACCTCATTTTGTAATATGATTCATATGTCCACCACATTCAGGCATATGCGTCATGTTCAAAATTAAACAAATGCTAGAGGGCATCACGGCATGTATTGTTTCCTTCTCAAGACAAAAAAGTTTCAGCACTGTAATCTTGGCATTGCGCATCTTCCAATAGACTATACCTCCTCCCGCAATGTCCTTTGGATTCTCCACACTAATGATCACACAACACAAGAAGAAAGCAATTCACATAGTTCACAAGAGTAGTGAGTCTTGTGCCACCCTAAGTCCTGTGTCATCTGCCTTCTCTGAGAGTACTCGCCATGCATGAGGCTTGGTCGTTTTAGGCCTGTGATATTTGTACCTCTCTTTCAACAAACTGCATACAATGTTTAAACATTCAGTGTTGCCAATCGCCCCTTATTTTAGTGATTTATTTTTTTGTTTGTTTGTTTGTTTTAATTCAGCCTTTTATTCATGAACTGTCGTGGTAAAATTGTATTTTATAATGCACAATATATTGTACAAATTATGGCAATTTTTTTCTTTTTGTCCTGTTGTTACAATTGTACAAAATATGTACATGTATTACAAGATGTCCATGGATTACCAAAGTTATGCACCCTGATATAAGAAGGTGGCCCAAACCTATTTTGACAAGGTTAAACCTATTTTTAACCAAGTTGTTAACCATAGAATTTGATAAAATGTGTAATTCCTTCTCACTTTTATCATTTTGTTTACATGTAAAATCATAGTAATTATACAACAAACAATGAAGAAAGTGTTTTTTAGAATATGTTTTATATTTGTAGATTTTACATTTTAATTCAACTTTAACATTAAGCTATATATTAACTCCTTACCCATCAAAAATATTACAGAAACAAGTATACAATTTATATAACACAGCAGCTCACTAAAGGTTATCAGTGTCCACTTGTACAATGCAGATTTTTTTTTAATGAGAGAGAGTTTTCTGGATTTTATTTCAAATCAATAATGCGTGCTTGAATAATTTTCAGTATTTATGTTTGTAGTGATGACATTTCCATGATACTGATGTTTCTCAAAGGCTGTCACCTGTCCATCACCGTTTGAAACATGTTTCCACTAAGTTATTTTTTTATGAATTGCAATATTCGTTTAATTTTTTTTCTGTCGTTCTTGGTGTGTAGAATTATGTACAAAAATAATATTTGTCATTGACAATTGAAATACTTAGAACTCTGACAGGAAAATGTGGGTTCAAGGTGTATAGAGTCTGTCTGTTATTCACTTGTATATCCTTTTTCAAAGATGCACTGCCACATAGTCGATCCCACTTTGTAGACACAAATAGGCGTAAACTGAACTTTAAGACTCAAAGTCGGCTCATGCTGAAGTCTGAGCTGTCACCTACTATTGCTGTACAGACTGCTGAGGCAAAAACAGAAAGGGTTAAATGAATTAGACCGTGTTCGCCACAGGTGAGGGTTCGAAGAGGGTTGAAGAGAAACTGGGGAAGGGGCACATTAGGGATGCATGTACATATTGTAAATGATAAATAGAGACACATTAACAGAAATGTATTCATTTTCCCCAGGGGAATGTGCATTGTGTATTTAGAATTTGTAAAGCTTGCATCCTCCCATCAGAATCTAAATTGGGTTAAATTAATCAGTGTTTGTTAGCGTCTGTGGAACCTCTCAGCATTTGTTCACTTTTGTAAAATATCCATCCAACATGACAATTTTTGGCGGGGGTATAAAGAGACACATTTGTTTTACATTTGTGTAATATTTAGCTTAAGTGTATTGCTCCATTTCTTGTGTACTTAACAAGGTGCTACAAAAGAAGAAAATCCTGGGGAATAATTTGGAAAATAGGGCCGGGGGCCAGGAGCGGTTCCAAAAGATTGTAACCAAAATCCAGAGTTTGTACAATTTTGATATCATGATCAGGAAAATTAAAAAACAAGGTACAATCTGAGGTGATTGGCACCAAACGTTGCAGTTGTCTTTGCTTGTACATTCTGTTGTACAATCATTTCATATTCTAAACTGGTCAGAAGAAAAAAAAGACAAAAACAACAAAAAACTAATTGTGATTTTTAGTCTTGCAAAACTGTATGTAGTTAGATGCTGTGACATCCTAATATTTATCTAATAAATATGTATTCAGATGAAATTACTTTCCACTGTTTTTTTTTTTTTACGTAATTTGGTATACATGCATAGATATGAGATGTGAAAATAACTGGCATTTATAAATAGAAGCAAGCTGAAATGTATTTCATAAGCCTACATTTAACGCACTATGTAGCCACCACAAAGAACACACAAAGCAAATGTGTTTTTTAAACTTATTTGTCAGTCAAATGTTTCTAATGGGATGAAAAGTCTTCCTCAAGGGGGCGTCTGGGGATCAGAAAGTAGAGCTGCGTCCAAATTGGTGTACTGTCAGCAGGGCCATAGCTAATGGGTTGAAAATTGGTAATGACTCAAAATTGGTAAAGGAGCACAAATATCCATGGGGGCCCGCAACACATTTTAAACCGTATGTTTTAATCCTTGCTAAGGCCCTGACTTTGGATGCATATCAATCAGCTCCTTAGTTCAGTAGTCAGGGAACTGATCAGTGAGTCGACCATTTCTAGTGCTTTCTCAATCGCAAAATCATTCCTGTGCACTGAAACATTCACTCCCTAAGAATTCACCACAAAAAACGGGAAATTATGTAATTTCTTCTGAAGCATTTCAAGTAAAACTATGAATTCAAAGCCTTATTTTCTCTTTTAAAAAATAAATAAATAATAATGCTGTTTTAATGTCTTTTGTTCATAATGGACATAAATGGGAAAGAGTATTTTAAATATTAGTGTTGTTAGAAAAAGTTAAAAAATAAGCTCTATTATATTTTTATTTTTTATGCCCTTTATCTTTCATAAATCTATGTTTGAATTTCTACAACTAAAATGCACAACACTGTCATTTATACAGGAATGTTGTTAATTAATACCATCTGTGTTTTAATGTGCAAGCTCATAATCGTGTCGCAGGTGATGGAGTCATAAGTGTTCCAGTGTTCAGTGGATGATCACTCTTGCCAGTGCCCGAATTCGTGTTCACGAGATAATGGTTCACAATTTGGGGAGCTAGGGAGTTGATTGAGATGCACTATATGAGAGTACTGCATTTGATGAAAAAAAAATTTTAAATAGGTTTTTTTAAATTCACGACCCCTCCTTCTACCTATCAATCTTAATTTTAGGGAACTGGTTTGTTCGGATGAGCGAGATTGAGATTTTTCACTTTTGTGTGAATAATCCCTTAAACTTTAGTTTAGGCAATTTACTATAATGCTTTAATGTTTTAGAAAACTTGTCCAATAAAGGAATGTTTTTGCTTTACCACAAGATCACTTGTTCATAATGCCCAACAAAAAAAAGAGCCCTTTTTTAAGATCTTTAACTAAATTAAATTATTAAAACTTAAAATATCTTTTCTTTACATTTGTTAAAGATTACTCAATTATATTTGACAGAAATTTGTTATGAAATTAAAATGTGTAAATCTAGAAATGCGTACTGTAAATATAAATATTTTTTTGATGTGAATTTTTATGTAGGCCTACATTAATTTGATTTCCTTTGGTTTAAATGTAGTCTACAATTTTGTTTTTACTTTATACATAACTTTATACATACCAGAATAAGTAAATAATATGATAAACCTGTACAAAAAAACTAACGAAATGTAGTCTAATCTTTAACTAAATAAAAGAAAAGAAAAATATTTTAAGATTTATTAAATTTTTTAAAAATTACAAAATACATTTTGATGACATTTTGTTATGAAATAAAAATTAATACATGAAAAATAGGCTAAACATTTTTTTGAGTGTATTAATGTTATTGTTTTACTAAATTATATGCTTATTTATATATGCGATAATTTCCATATAAAACAAGAAGTAAACAATCATACATAATATGTTTTATTTCATATAATGGCCAGCAATATATTTTTTGGTCAGTGAATTTTACACTTCGGGTGGCAACATGTGACCAGGGTGGTAGAGTAACGGAATAAATGTAATGGGATTACATATTTAAAATACAAATTATTAGTAACTGTATTCCACTACGGTTAAATACTCGGTAATCAGAGTACTTCAAAAAGTATTTTGATTACTGAAGAGATTACTTTGCATTTTATTGCCAACATTTATAAATGATGCAAACTAAAGTGCATTTGAACAGTGGTGAAACTTATGGTGAGTTTTTATGATGTGCTACATTCATACAAGCAGACAGAGAAGTTTGAATTAAGTCTGGAGCAGAAGAAATAGAAATAGAAATAAACTTGGTGTAAATTGTCAGCTTTATGCTAAGCTAAAATGCTAATTCTAGCAACTGTCACACATGACATTACTGTGTAATGCCCTCCCACGAGGGGATGCTTTCTTTCCACCCCAATTAATCAGAAACGAATGTTATTGTTCCGTACTGACCAGCGCGGATAAGTTACAGGTAGCATGGGACATCCTTACTATATGCAATTTCAACGAGAAGGATCTGTCTGCGTCCTGTATGACTACTACCAGTCACGCCCACTTCAAGACGCTCCTACTACAAGTTACACCCCTCTGTTCACTGAATCCTTGCCACAGTTGGATGTCACATTCATTCACTGTGTGTTGCATTTACTTGGAGTACACTTAAACCTATCCATACCCTAAACATAACCTTAAACCTACCCCTATACCTAACCCTAACCACAAAAATAAAAAAAATTAAAGTTTATAAAATTATTGCATATTCTGCAACTAAATAAGTTCTATTGGACACACTCATTCCACCATATCACTAGGGGGTGACTATGAAGGAAAAACGTGATGAAAATGAAGAGGAGAAAAGGCTAAGAGTAGCTAAGCTAATAGTCTAGCTGCTTAGCTTGTAGGCTAACTTGAGAAAACAGAAAAGAGACATTTTTAATTTGACCATGTGTATATTTGAATAAATAATATCATATGTGACAAATAACTTAAAAGTGATTCTTTGTGATATGTGCATAATTAAGATAACATGAATCATATGGAGATTGAATATGACTATATAAATTCTCTCAGCCAATAGAATGGCTTTATGATCCAAGGAGGGCGTGTCGTGTAGTGGGTGTCCTGGTAGTCGCGACGCTAACAGATACACTTGATTTCAGCAGCGGTGTGAACACGAATTTACACCTGAACAATGACAGTGAGAAACTTTAACAGCAATTTAATTGAAATACTAGTAAATAGTAAAATGAGGAAAACTATTCATGGCCCTCCAATTTTACAACGATTGAAACTCCAGCATAAAATTAACGGTAGAACACGATTCCACAACCCTCCACAAGGTGTCGCTGTGGATTTTACCTT
This sequence comes from Xyrauchen texanus, assembly GCF_025860055.1. Classification (NCBI taxonomy): domain Eukaryota; kingdom Metazoa; phylum Chordata; class Actinopteri; order Cypriniformes; family Catostomidae; genus Xyrauchen; species Xyrauchen texanus. The sequence continues at coordinate 16,909,550 of NC_068295.1, read as the reverse complement.
AACCACAGTAGAGCATGTCACACGACATACGCTGCTTGTGTACGGTAGTAGTGAGCAGCTCCGTTAACATTGGACTGCTTCATGCATGTCTCGGTTAATGTGTTTTCAACACTACAGAAAGAATGTTGCAGATGAAAAATCGTTTGAAATATTGCTCTGCTGCCATTGCTGCGAACAGACTTGTTTCTGGAGCGGCTAAGAACCCCGTTGTGTTTATGGATATTGAAGCTGACGGACAGTTAATTGGAAGAATTATTATTGAGGTAAGTTAGGATCTATTACAGCTGAATGGGCATAATGCCATAGTTATTTGTCAAGTAAAACAAATCTAAAAATGTATGGTGCAATGAAAGTAGTGAGGATAAGAAATTATATTCAGACAATAAATATAACAATGCTGTTGCTGATATTAATAGTAACATAATAATAATAATAATAAAATATTACGAAGACAGATGTTTCATATTTAATACATTTTATTTGCAGCTTTATGCTGATGTGGTTCCCAAAACGGCAGGTAAGCCAAATAATTGTTAACACATTACAACAAGGTTCCATTTGGTAACATTAGTTAACATGAACTATCAATGAACAATACTTCTTACGCATTTATTAATATTAGTTGATGTTAAATCCAACAATTTCTTTTACTATATGTTAACATTAGTTAATGCTTGCTCTATGAACCTACATGAACTAACAATGAACAATTGTATTTTTATATTTTACAGCATTAATAAATGCTGTAAAATATATTGTTCATTGTGAGTTCAAGATACCTAATGCATTAAATAATGTTATCAAATGAAACCTTATTGTAAAGTGTTTGCAAAAATGTATTAGTAGTTGTATTATAGGGGCCCAAAATGGCCAGGCATGCAAGTGAAAATGTGGAATGTGATGTGAAGTGTAAAATACTTGAAAAAGACTGTCCTCACTTTTACTATACAGTTTGCATTTGCTCTTTTTTTATTCTTTCAGAAAACTTCAGGGCTCTCTGTACAGGAGAGAATGGCTTTGGATATAAAGGCTCAGTGTTCCACAGAATCATTCCTGAATTCATGTGTCAGGTAGTGCTACTGTTCAGCGTGGCTATTAACTTTCCCATAAGTATTTTTTGTATTGTTTTTTTTTTCATTCATCTATTCATCTTGGTTATGAGTTATATTTTTTGGCCCTAAGGTCATCTAATGACTGATGTTTTGCTGACAGGGTGGAGATTTCACTAATCATAATGGCACCGGTGGAAAGTCTATTTATGGAAAGAAATTTAAAGATGAGAATTTCAAGCTGAAACACACTGGACCAGGTGATGTCACTGCTGCACTGCTGTGTCTTAAAATCAAGTTACAATAATGTACAAATACAATCAATGTTAAATAATTAAACACAAATTATTGTATTGTTCTTGTACATATTCAATACATCATTCATAGTGTTGGTTGGTGAAAGTATGTGAACCCCTAGGCCAAGGGTGGGGAACCCTGCTCCTGGAGGGCCACTGTCCTGCAGTTTAGCTCCAACCCTAATCAAACACACCTGCCCTTAAATTTGCAAGTAATCAAGACCATGATTAGTTTCCTCAGATTTGTCAACTCTGCAGGACAGTGGCCCTCCAGGAGCAGGGTTCCCCACCCTTGCCCTAGGCTAATGACATCATCAAAAGCTAATTAGAGCCAGGAGTTGGCAAACCTGGCATCCAATTAATGAAACAAGATTGGAGGTGTGGGTTAGAGCTACTTTGACTTAGGGCTGGGCGAAATTATATCTCAATATTTTTCAGCCTATTGACAATATTCGATATACATTTACATTTATGCATTTGGCAGACGCTTTTATCCAAAGTGACTTACAGTGCATTTATTACAGGGACAATACCCCCCCCCGGAGCAACCTGGAGTTAAGTGCCTTGCTCAATGACACAATGGTGGTGGCCGTGGGAACCAGCGAACCAGCGACCTTCTGATTACTAGTTATGTGCTTTAGCCCACTACGCCACCACCACTCACGATATACATCTCTGTAATTATGTATTTGCTCTAAAATGGCTAAAAAATAGTTTATTTTAAATCAGAGAAGCCATTATTTCATCCAAACAAGTTTTTCATTAAATAACACAAGGGAGAATGAAATAATTTTATTCATATGCACATTATATTTCATTTAAAATGATACATATCTTAATAAAAAGCATTATATAAAATATTAATTATTTAAAATATCCTTCAAATGTATTTTTACTAATACATTTTTGTGAATGAACATCTGCTTCACTGACTTATTTTTTGAAACCCCAGTTGAACATTGCATAATACTAAATTATTACTGTGGGACACGTCTGGGTTTTTTTTATTATAATATAATGCTGAATTGTCATTAGCATTCCGATTAGTATATTTGCATTATACAAAAGTAATATATTTCTGTCCTTTTTACTTTACCTTTACCTCACACCTAGGGCTTTTATTTTGACACCAAAAGTGCTGTCGTTTTTACTTCAACTTCAAAAGAAGCTTTTAATTTGACATAGAAAAGTAATGTTTATTTGACAGTTTACAATGTTCTGCTTTTCCTGAAAATCTGTAGTCATCTCCTTTTCTGTTATACAATGCCACATTTGTATATTTGTATAATATCTTGTTGCAGTTACTAATGTTTGGAATTGCATGAATGCTTGAACCTGCATTACTTTGATTTCACAATGCACCTGAACTGGTCTGAGAGCAAGCGCATAACCGGTTTGTTGTGAATCACACACAGACCATGTTTATCTGTCTTTAAATCACAGCCTTTTGTGGAATAATTATCCCATATGACCATCTCACCATTCCGATATTATTTTGATTAATTGTGCAGCCCTGAAGGATCGTGAAATTAGTCTACTGATGCGCTCTTTCTAAAAATGAATGGCCAAATAAAAGCACATTAAAATCATTGCGATATTTACGATAACGGTAAATTTGACATTATCAGCAAAATTATCTCGATTTTATCATTCATATTCTATATATCGCCCAGCCCTACTTTGACTTATAAAAAGCACTCATACATTTTGAGTTTGCTATTCACAAGAAGCATCTGCACCTGCTGACCTGGACCATGCCTCACAAAAAAGAGACCTCTGAAGACCTAAGATCAAGAATTTTTGCTTTCCATAAAGATGGGAAAGGGTCACAAAGTTATCTCAAAAGCTTAGATATTAATCTGTCCACAGTTTGACCAGTTGTCTATAAATGGAGACGAATAAGTACTGTGGCTACTCTCCCTAGAAGTGGCCATCAAGCCAAGATGACTCAAAGGGCACTCTGCAGAATGCTCAATGAGGTAACAAAAAACACTAGAGTGACAGCTAAAGAATTGAAGGAATCTTTGGAACCGATTAACATCTCTGTTCATTAGTCTACTATATGGAAAACATTAAACAGGATTGGTGTCCATAGCAGGACACCACAAAGGAAGCCACTGCTTTCCAACAAAAACATTGCTGCATGCCTGAAGTTTGATAAAGACCATCACGACACTCCTCAACACAACTGGGAAAATGTTTTGTGGACTAATGAAACTGTGACAGGGCGGAGGGCTGAGTCATGATTTTACACACCCGGACCCTTATCAGGCAAATTAAGCCTCCGAAAGGGATAAAGGCCGAGTGCGGATAGTGGTGCGATAGAGAAAGAGATAGTTTACGGGCAGCTGACTGTCGTGTATTGATGTTTGTGTCTTTTGTTTAAGTTTTTCATTAAAATATTATTTATATTGTCAAGCCGGTTCTCACCTCCTCCATGTACAGAAACTAAGGTTGAATTGTTTGGGAAAAACACACAGCACTATGTATGGTGTAAAAAGGGCACCGCATACAAACTTGAAAACATCATCCCAACAGTGATGTACGGTGGAGGGAGCATCATGATTTGGGGCTGCTTTGGGGCCTGGACTGCTTGCCATCATCAAGGGAAAAATTAATTCACAGTTTATCATTTCCATCCGCAGAACTGCCCCTCAGTGCATGTTTTTGGATGGAAACGCTTTGTTGATGAGAGAGGTCAATAGAGAATGGTTTGAACTAGTTTATGGTAACTCAGATAACTGCTCTGTACAATTGGGTGAGAAGAATAGCACCTCAGAATGTTATTCTGAGATGCAGGTTGGCGCTGTTTTGGTGGCACGAGGGGGACCTACACAATATTAGGCAGGTGGTTTTAATGTTGTGGCTGATCTGTGTATATTAATGCAGAAAACCAGCTAATTCCAAAGGGTTCACATAATTGTTCTTGCCACTGTTGAAGCCTTTAACTTGACATGCAATTATTTTTGCACTTTATATGTATGCATTTGCTGTGAGATTTTATCTAAAGCAACTTAAAGTTAATTCAGGGTATACATTTTATCCATGCAGCCCCTGGTTATTGAACTCATGACCTTGGCGTTGCCAGCATCATGCTCTGCCAGTTGAGCTACAGGAATGTTATGGGATACTAAGACAGCAGTAATTCAGCGAAACATTAAGGCACTGCCACAACTATATTAGTTATATTATGTATATTATGTCAAAATGTGCAAAAACTGAACATGTATATCTGTTTAAGACCACAAGGTGGTGCTATGGCTCCCTCAGTTCCTGAAACAGATTTTGTAATCTTCAAACAAATGACCTACTTTCCAGGCGAGTCAAAGCCAGTGTACCATAGGGCATTTTTGTTGCCAGGGCGCCCCTGCACCAGCAAACCCTCTTGATAGTTTAATATGGGCAAATAGTGTTGGGTTGTGCAATACATAACTGGATGTAATTGAAGTAGAGAACCGTAACTTACCTAAGCCAGATGTTTTCTTTCATCCAGTACCCCCTGCTGCTTTTCAAACTGTTCTTTATTCATTGGTTGTTATTGTGGAACTGTTGATCATTAGATTTTCCCTGAATCTAAAATTATTATATTATTCAAAATGACAAATTTGTCTATAAAAAGTATTGTGGAATACCGTAAGCCAGGAGGTGGTCTGATTCTGTCTCTCTCTCTCTTGCAGGTGTATTGTCAATGGCAAACTCTGGGCCAAACACAAATGGATCACAGTTTTTCATCTGCACTGCAAAAACAGAATGGTATGCCTGTGGAGGGGTTATTTGTTTAATTATTACCCATTCTGACTGTCTTTATTGTTTTTATGTGTTTGATGTTCATGTCATTCTCCCTCAGCCTTGATGACAAGCATGTTGTGTTTGGTGAGGTCAGAGAGGGCATGGAGACCGTCTATCTAATGGAGTCTTATGGCTTACATGATGGAGGAACTGTAAAGAAGATTGTCATTACAGACTGTGGAGAAATCAAGTGATCGGGAAGAGTTCTGAAAGAGTTTCACTACTGAAACTTCTGAAAGTATTGTGATATGAAAATTGTACTACTGTTAGTACTTTTGGAAGATTGACATGTCCTGCGGTGTGACATGAATCTAAAAATATTTTAAACGGCATTATGTTAATTATTTATAATTACTATGCATGCATCATTTATTGCCCCATATTCATTGTGAGACTACATGGAATATTTGTTCTTTTAGACATTCATTTGACCATTTAATATAAAAAGGTGATTAAAAATGTTCAAAAATTAAATGAAATGACCAGTAACAGCATCTAAAATATACACTTCTTCTCAGGGATTTGCCCATATAATCGATTAATCAAGTACTTGCTCAGCTTTAAATATTCGACTAGTAAAATTATTACTTAAATATTACCATTTAATTTGTCTTTTTGCCTTTGCCTGAAGTGGGCAACATTGAAACTGCTTCTCTCACTTAAATCTTGACGATTAATCGAGTACTCGTTCAACTTTAAATATTCGACTTGTAAAAACACTTCATTTTTTTTTATCTAGATCTTGTTGTTTATGCATATGCTCATTTTTTAAAATAAGAAAAACAGGTTATAAATTTGAAGGTTGAACTTAACTATGTGATCGATTACTTGTTTCTTTATGTGTTCGAGTACTCGACTACAAAATTACTCGAAATGCCCATTCCTACTTTTTCTCATACATTCAAATAATATTTAAACTTACATTTTTATGTTAATTAAAGAAAAGGTCCATGGAAGCTTTTTGCGCCAACTAGCCATATATTGTAAGTTATTAATGATTATTTCATATTATTGATCATTTTCATTAATGATTAATTAAGAAATTTTATGCTTACTAAGTAAGTGTGATACTAATTAAATATAGTTGTTACTTACTACACAAGCTTATGGGTCAAATGGCATGGGGAAGTATATAGTTAAAAATTAAAAACTTTATGAAGATTGTTTACTTTCTAAGAACTAGTCCAGAAAAACCCAGGAGGTATTTTAAATAAATAAATTACATATGAATCTGGTTGTGACATATGGAATTTCTTTCAGGATATTTGTATCCTGTGCCCATTTAATGACTTAAGGCAGTTTTCCAGATGAGGGCCGGCTACAACAGCAGCAGTATATAGTTGCGTGGCATGCTTTTTAAATCTACCAGAGAATGATCCCAAGCCTTTTTTTAGACTATCCAGTGACAAGATTTCTTGTCCCCTAAAGCAGGATGTGACATCCTGTTTGGCTAAGAAAAATCTCCACCTCAAAAGTGGAACTTTTAACAGGAATCTCCACATTAACATGTACATGTTAATAAAACACTAATGTTGATTGTGGAGACTTTTATAAAGCTTTTCTAAAGATTGATAAAAATTTTGAGAGCCATTAGCTGTATCAATTCTGCTGTGCAAACAAAACTACCCATTTTGTCAAAATTGAGATATGACTGTAATGGGGCCTCTTAAATGATCATTTCTTGTGACAGATGGTTTTGGCTCAACTATGCCCAGATTAATGTATATACCAAATTAGTGCAATACCGTGTGTGTGTGTGTGTGTGTGTGTGTGTGTGTGTGTGTGTGTGTGTACAACACATTTGGGTGGACAATCAAAAAACTTTGTAGGGCAGAATCGACATTCACTTACCCTGAAATGAAAACGAGCACTCAGTGGCGTGTAGGTGTAGCTTATCACAGTAATGCCTTATGAAAGTAAATTATGAACCTTTGTGGAAAAACAGTGCTCACTCCTAAATGAAACCATATGGGGTCTGAACTCACAACTGGTTTGTTTGACTTCTCAGATTGCAATGTTGCTATAGAGACATTCTCATTCTGTTTAAGTCTGCATTGTTGCAACAAACTTGATATAATTTGGGCCTCCACCCTCTTGTGAAGTTTAAGGGATTTGAAATGTGTAGGCCAATTACTTAAAGTTGGCTTCAAGAGAAAAGCCAGCTCCATTGCCAAGTACGACCATACACATACAGCCCTTAAATGTTTACAATCGTTAAAAGTAATTAGATCAAGACTGAAAAAATACACATCTGCTGTTGCAAAGATGAGGCAAATAGTTCACGGAGATCTCTAAACTTAAAGAAACGCTCTTCAGCCCTTTCAACAATAATTTAACCTAATATCAGAATGACAAGTGTTCCCCAAGGCTTCAGACTTAGTGTTCAATTACACAAGAGGACCGTATCTAAATAATTAATAAGTCCATACTGCCTTCAGCATGACTGATTTAAAATGGACTGAGTTTCCCAACACCCAGAGATGTGCCAAGTGTGTTGCAATCCAAAAACAGCCTGTACATACATTTGGGCCAAACTCAACTGAAATACACAGGAGAAAGAAATAAAACCTCAAAGTCTTGGTTCATTTAGAGTCCATGTTTTAATTGAACAAACTTCTAAAAGCACAGTCTTCAGTTTTCCTAACTATCAAATAAGGCACATATCGGAATGCCGTTTCATGGACACTGAGCAACAGATTTTGATCTCTCTTCACTTTCTAATATATTCCTTCTTCAATCCTTTCTGTTACTCGGTCCAATCCAATATGATCCACATGACAAATATTATACAGACATTATAAACATTAATTTCTAATTTGTCACATGAGAGTTAAATCAGTACATTCAGTAACTTGGTACTGGATTAATGGTTTTGGTTATCCTAGTAGTGAATAAAGGCATTTATTATTGACTTACTATTAGAGAGACTTATTCTACAAAAGATATCTCACCAAAAATTAAAAATGAATAAGAATACATTGCACAATTACATTTCTTGAATCGTTTAAAAAAAACATGCACATGCAAACTTCAGTCCCACACTTGTTTGAAAAAAAACAAAAACAAATCTTAGATATTTCCATTTTTACAAATTAAAAAAACATTTCAACATCATTCCTGGACTTGGCAGTAACTGGAGACATGGCTAACTACAGCTCACAGTTTCATACAGTATGGGCCTAATTTACTATAACATTTAGTAAATGTAAAAGGTTTGTAAATGCAATTCAGCAATATGGTCGATGGAGCTAGTCACATCTTTTGCTCTTTACCCCACTCCTTTGTGTAGAATAAACATCTCAGTAAAAAAGGCCCTATGACAGTGTGCGAGGCGTTCTCTAATATGTTTCTACCATGTTAGAACAAATGTGTTACAACTTTCCTATAACTGCAATTCAAAACAATCATGCTGTATAGCAGACAGTAATTCTAAACACACATGTATGCTTGTGATAGGTTACTATATACCAATAACATCTAAAACATCAAAACACAAATAAAATGGCTTGTAAGGGCATAATAATTATGTACCAACTTTTGAATAATATTCTATGTAGTCATCACTATTTTCTTCATAGAGTAGCATTTGTTGCATATTTTATACAAAAAAAGAATTGAACTGTTAAAAAAAAGAACAAAACCCTTCCATAAATATTTCTGTTGGATATAACCAAAGATTATTGTAATACAAAACAACAAAAGAAAGAAAAAAAAAACAACTCCCAGCTCTTTTGCATCTCAGAAATTTGCCCTTTTTCCACATACAGTTTTAATATTGCATCATAACATTTGAAAGAGCTAACTTGATAATGATGGCAATCGAATATATACACAAAATACTTTAATATCTTTGTAAGGGAAAAAACATATTGTCTGGATATCAAATTGCTCCAAAATCTTCATTTTCTAAATTGTTTCCAAAATACACATACCTTTAATATAAAATAACATATAAAACTATAAAAGTCAAGTATATGTTTTTCAAGACAAACACATGCACAAAAAAAAGCACTTTGTAATTACTTAGTTTTAAATGCATGTACATACCACAAGCTCTGTCTTTCTTTCAATAAAGCAGAGACAAAAAACATACTAGGACACTAAATCAGGGGAAGCTCGCAACAAATAAACAATAATCTCATTTGTGGATATCTGTCTTCAACATTTACAAAACTCAGGCTGGTTATCATTAAGTCAATGAGGAAATCTGGAAACAGTTTTTGTATATAGTGCAATGCAACTATTTTGAACTAATAAAGAGAGTTTTATAATAAGGCCTTGATCGACGGTTGTGCATTAGATCATCTATTCAGGTTGACATAACTAAAAAAATAAAAGAAATGAATCCTAAAGATGCAAGGAAACCATTACAAGTAAAAGCTATGGGCGATCATTCATTTTACTGGTTATTTACATTACGCCGTTCATTATGGTGTTTATCAAAAAGTAGAGTAACTCATTCCAGCCTAAATGAGGCTTGTAGTAAACCTTGGCATGTAAGAATGTAAGCACAATGGAGCTATTAGCAACACCAGAACACTGTGAAAAATACAGTTACTAAGAAACAATTATGGTGTTCTGAGAATAAAGAAGCGTCAACTTACAGAGACAGCCTTGATCTTTATTCAACAGTGATCTAGCGGATGATGGTTTGTATGAACTTACCATAAAAATGGCAAAATCATACTGTAATGTCTCCAACTTAATTACTGAAGCAAAAAGAATAATTACCTGGTTTACATTTTCAGCCATCCAATCTGTTCCAATCCTTGGATGACTTTTCATGAACAAACCGTGCTACTCAACTAAGGCACTAGACGTTCCCTTCTGACAAGATTAATATCAAACTGAGTTTGAAACATTAAAGAATATTCAGACAATACAAAATATGTGGACTGCAAAGTTAAGTAAACATTTATACACATTGCATTTACCATGTAAATGCATTCAACTTCATATTTACATCTATGATTAACAATGCTATGACCTCAATTAGAAAAGTTCTCACAAAATCTGCATTTTACCATCCAAACATGAAAAGCTACATTTAATATTAGGTGATCCTGGGTCACAGTCAAATATGACCAATTAGTACTTGATGTAAGCCATAACAAGAGGTAAATGGCACAAAGTTGAGCTGTTTTATCCTGTAGACACTTCCTTCCATCCAAATGTTAACGTGCTCCCATCATAATGCTCTCAAATACATCTGACTAATCAAATGTACCCAAAGTGTTTTCAGATTACATCTCTAAAGACTCTTCAGCTTTACTTACGTTATCCTTCTTTTCCCTTTACAATCATGTATCGTCCACTCAAACAGAAAATATTTCCCAAAAATCACAGTATAAACGGAGTGTAATTCAACTTTTGCCAGTCAACAGTTATGTTTGCAACTAATGCATAGACATTAGGCAATGCTTAAAGGGATAGTTCACACAGAGTAATTATAATTTACTTACCGACAAGTTGTTCAAAACCCATATGACTTACTTCCTTCTGTGAAACACAAAAGATGTTAGTTAGAATGTTGTACCATTTACTTTCATTGCATCTTTTTTTCTTCTGCTCCCCATTTAATGAAAGTGAAGGGTGACTAAGCCATAGAAGAAAATAAGTCATTTGGAACAACATGGGTGATTTAATGATGACAGAATGTTAATTTGGGAAGGTTTGGATGAGCTATCCCTTTAATAAAACCAAAAAGCCATTAAGGTGGATTTCATTTCTGAAATATGCAGATGCACATTCAAAATGATTGTGTAAACTGCAGAGAATTTAGTTAATTAAAACATGTTTTAGTGCAAGGGTCTCTAGTCGAATTAAGTTTTGTGAATGAATCATTTTAAATGTTTGCATACCATATATTGTAAAGATATATAGGTTGTACTCCTAAATAGGAAGGCCTAACCTTTTTCGGAGCAGTGTTCATATAAGATACATGAGCACTGGTTCATCTGAGATGTGTAATTCAAATACACTCTCTATCCTGAGGCAAATAACTCAGTAAAAACAGGTGTTGTGTTAAGGAACGGTTTTCGAACCATTTTTAAATGGTAGCACCTGGACCGAAAATCTCAACGCTTGACCCCTGTATGCATTTTTTTTTTACCTGGGTTTCTAAGACGATCTAAGCAGTTCTCTGGCAACAAGTCATGATCACATTTCAAAGGACAATAAAGGCAGTTCCGCATGTCAGCTAGCCATGGCTTTGTTTTTAACATCCACACATTTCATACAACTTAGCGACAGTTAGACAACGTAAAGGAATTAATGACTCTCCATAAATTGTTATGATTTTGCATAGTTGCCAACAACACGATGAAAATGTTTTGGGTGCCTCCAGGGCTACATATAGCCGGCTTCACAAAATTTTCTAGCATTTGGCAATTAATTAATATATGTGAAAGATATAAACTACCTGACACTGCTAAATCGAAGCATTCGAAAATTCTATTCTACAGTAGATTCTAATGGCAAGAGGTGGGATTAGATAATATCTGTCTACATATAAAACATATGTAATTATCCCAGTTTCGTTAATTCCATTGCACTACGATATGATATACAAACATAACAAATAAATATGTGACACAAAAGCTAGGGATGGTAAATCAACTATCCCTCTGTTAATTCACAGTTAATATGATGTGCTATTGACCCAAAAAAAAACTCTGCAAAGGCACACTGGGCCCTTGTCTGAGTGAACTAATGCAACACCTTTATCACTCGGCACATCCTCATAGTTCACTTGGCAGGGAGAATGAAAGGAAAGTCTGTAAACACACAATCAGGGGACGCAATGGTGAGGTAATTCATTGCGTCCTGTATGGAAAGAAATACTGTCAGTGACATCGGTTCCAAACAATTTCAAACGTCCATTATACACATATGAAGACTAAATATGTTGCATGCTGCTGATATACAAAGCCGTTACTATCATTAGATATATTTACATTAATATTTTGGCACTTTTCACTTTTTCTTGGAGTGCTTGGTTGGCAAAGCAAAGGGAAAGGGGGGTAGAGGAAGTAAGGAGACAACGGGGACTTCAGGGAACCCTCCTTATTGCACACGGCGGCAGTAGTAGCCCAAGACTTTACACTTCTCACACAGATGTTGCGGGTGCTCTTTGCTCTGGTCAGAAACGTCCAGGCCATCGGGTTTCTCTAAAGGACGCTGAGAAGAAAAGAACTTGTCAATCACACTTTGGAGTGCATGAACCAGAGTTATTGTTGTAAATTAAAATGGAAAGTAAATACAATTATCTTTGAAATAAAATATTTCTGTTTAAAGTTATAGCCAATTTTACAAACTTCATTGCCATGATGATGTATTGTCAACTAACCCTTAAAAGACTACATGATGACATGATGATTTAAAAAAAATTTACAGCTCAAATAATACATTAAAAGAATTAACCTCGATTTTTGCTTTATTTAAAGAAATGGACGAGTCTAAACCTTTTTTTGTGGTAATCATCATTATAACTTATATTGAACACAGAATAGGCCTTTAAAATCCTTTAAAAATGAATGTTCCAGGTCCAATACAAATTAAGCTCAATCAACTGCATTTGTGGCTAAATATTGACTACCACAAAAAAAAATATTTCAATATGTTGGATATAACTTGACAGACAGAGAAGTTAATTAGGTATAATTACACAGATAATTAGTTGGCCATTTAAAGCACACTAATATCATGTTAAATGTGCTGTAAGTGATTTATTTTTTTCATGGAAAGAAGTTATTGAATAAATGTCATGAGATATCTCACTGGTTCTGTGACAGATCTAGATTCTGTAAACAGCAAACAAAAATGTGTCCTCGGGCTGTTCAATTACGATTTCTGCCTGTCAATCATTTTTCACGTTCTCAGTATTTGCTGCAAATTATTGAAGCTTAAAGACATTTTTATGCCATGTTGCTCATAACAATAGTCAGTTGAGGGCGCTATTTTGCTGCTGTTGTTTTTGGCGACTGTTTCTGTTCAATATCTGTCTCAATAAAACGTCTTGGGTTACATGTGTAACCCTTGTTCCCTGAAAAAAGTGGAACGAGATGTTGCGCTGCTAGGCGCTACGAGCTGAATAATGTGTGGAACACGTCAATGAACATTGACCGGAATTTATAGCCTCGGCTGATGTAATCATTAGATGCACCTGAGGCCAGGCTATAAATGGATACGTCACCAGGTGTCGTCAGATACTTCTTTTTGAAGAGCAGTCCTGGGACGTCCAAGTGCGGCAAAGCAGCGCAACATCTCGTTCCGCTTTTTTCAGGGAACAAGGGATACACATGTAACCCGAGACGTTCCCTTTACAAAAAGCTTCACTACGATGTTGCGCTGCAAGCGCTAAGGGGAACGCAATACCCACGCCGCCGCACTTGGGGCTGTCCGGACCCCTACGGTTGTGCAGTGTACTCACAAAAACGCGAGAGGTCTCAGACATGAGCTTCAGGTGTCGACTCAAGGGCATAAGAGCCCGGAGTAGCATAAACATCTAAACCATTCAATTTTGATGAATGTGTGCGAAGAGAACCCTATCGCAACACAAACTTGTCATAAAAACTGATGAATGTGAGCGGAGAGGACCAGCCTGCCGCATCACAAACTTGTTCAGGCATGAGCTGAGATGTCGACTCAAGGGCATAAGAGCCCAGAGTAGCAAAGCATCTAAACCATAAAATTTGATTAATGCGTGCGGAGAGTACCAACCTGCCGCACCACATACTTGTTCGGTGTCAACTCAAGGGCGTAAGAGCCCAGAGTGGCAAGAACATCCAAACTATAAAAGTTTAATGAATTTGCGCGGAGAGGACCAACCTGCCGCACCACAAACTTGCTGCAGAGGGAGACCTCTAGCCAAGGCTTTAGAGGAGGAGAGCCCTCTGGTAGAGTGCGCCCTAAAACCTACTGGCGAAGCTTGACCGCGCGCCTCGTAGGCCCGGGCAGTAAGGTCCCTCACCCAAAGTGACAACTCGGTCACGGCTTCAAAGTGAAGAACTGCTGCCCTGACTTTACGCCACTAGCAAATGCGGTGGACATAATTCTGAAGGGCACAGACTGGACAAAGTCTGAGTAGTCTTTCGCTGCTCTGGCATTACAAACGGCAGGGAGCAGAAGGCTTAGAGAATGACTGGCCAGGGGTTGCGAAAGGCACCTTGGGCAGGTAGTCAGGGTGAGGGTGCAAAGAATGCTTTTGGTCCTACCTAGGGCAACTCAAAACAGGCCGGCAAAAGAGACAGAGCCTGTAGGTACCCAAGTCTAATTAGAGACGTAATTGCCATTTGAAAAACCATCTTGAGAGTCAGAAGTCTACCAAACGCTGACTCTAGAGGTTTTAAAAAGGGGGGTCTTACCCTATGAAGAGGTCCTAGCAAGGATGCCCACCCGCCCACCGAGGCGTGGCAAACCGAAGTGGAGGCCACATAGAACCTGGCAGTGGTGAGGCACGTGCCCGCTGACAGTTCTTTCTACAGAGACTCCAAAATTGAAGCAAACTGGCAGTTAGCTGGTTCTGTAATATGAACTTATTAGAAGGAAACGCATGCAGGCACATTAGTGCCATGTATGCGCCACCACGATCAGCCGGGGGGGGGGTTATTGACTCAGGGAGAAGTAGAGGAGACATTGCGCTATCAACAGAGGTGAAGAGGTCCTCTTCTGCCCTGTAAAATCTACCCAGATCAGTTCCAAGTGGAGGGAGCCCTAGCACTTGAAATGGTCTCGATAACCTCAGGAGAAAGCCCTGCGAACCTCAGTTGGTACCCTACAGGGGCTAAGCATGAAAGGTTTCACAATTCGGGCCGGGGATGAATATGTCCCCTGAGTCTGAGAAAGAAGGTCCTCCCTGTTCGGAATCGTCCAAGGCGAACCGTAGAGGAGAGATATTAACTCCGAGAACCATATCCTGTTCGGCCAGCGCAGCGCCATAAGTAGGAGGCAAGACCCTTGCTGGTGAACATTGGCCAAGACTCCTGGGAGCAGAGAAACCAGGGAAAGAAACGCATACAGATGCCCTGTGGGTCATGTATGTGACTTAACTTCCAGACCCAAGGGGGGGCTGGGTGACTCAGGGAGAAGTAGAGGAGACATTGCGCTATTCATAGAGGCGAAGAGGTCTTCTTCTGCCCTAAGATCTCACCCAAACTTGTTCCAAGTGGAAAAAGCCCGGCATTTAAAAAAGGTCTCGGAGAGAGCCCTGTGTCCCTCAGTTGGTACCCTTAGGGGCCAAACATGAAAGATTCCTCAATTTGGGGCAGGGATGAAATATTGCCCTGTGCCTGAGATAGAAGATCCTTCCTGTTCGGAATCGCCCAAGGCGAGCCGTTGAGGGAAGAGATTAGCTCCGAGAACCAAGCCCTGTTCGGCCAGCGAACTCTGGATAGCTACTACCTTAGGGTGGAGTTCTTAACTCCCCCGTTGGTATTTTCTGTCTGGACCGTAAATCTGCTCCCATACGGGCATCCAGGGATATAACTGACCTGAGTGACAGGAGCTTGCCCTGGGCCCTAAGGAGAACCCAACGTGTCAGAAATACAGCTGACAAGAACGTGGGTCTCCTTGATGATTCATGTAAGAGGCTACCGCTGTATTGTCCACCCG
Source organism: Xyrauchen texanus (assembly GCF_025860055.1). NCBI lineage: Eukaryota > Metazoa > Chordata > Actinopteri > Cypriniformes > Catostomidae > Xyrauchen > Xyrauchen texanus. Next base: position 16,893,805 of record NC_068295.1, on the reverse strand, counting down.
CACCAAGACATGGCAGCCTCAGGAGGAGGTATTTCAGGGCCAGGAATACAGCCATCAACCCGAGACAGTGACTGTGACAACCGAGCTGACGACCCTCCTATCCCCTTAAGCTGGATCGACCACTTAAGGCCGCTACCCCGCCCATCAGGGAGGCGCCTGTCGTTAGCAGCCTGCGACAACAAGACGCACTCTAGAGTGGGACCCAAGGCAGAAAACCGGGTCTGAACCACATAGAAAGGGAACGAAGCCTGAGGCGCGTAACCCTATTTAGCCTAGGGGTTTTGGCCCTTGGAAGAAATCCCCTGGCTTTTGACCACAGCAAAAATGGTCTCATGAGCAGGAGGTCCAGAGGGATCACCGTGGACGCTGCTCAGCCCTGAGACCTGGAAATCGCTGATACTGATAACAGTGCAACATTGACCTAGCCTGACTTTGCTCAGGGTGATCTGAATGGACTCAATACTAGCGGCAGACAGTTGTGCCCGCATTGTGATTGAACTCCATACGATGCCCCGATTGACAGTGTTCTGAGTGGGAGAGAGGACGCTTTTCTTGGCGTTGAGCCTCAACCCCAGAGAAACAGATGAGCTAAGACGATGTCCCTGTGCTGAACTGCCAGTTCCTGGAACTGTGCTAGGATCAGCCAGTCGTCTACATAATTCAGAATGCAGATGCCCCGGAGTCGCAAGGAGCCAGCGCTACATCATGCATTGTGAATGTGCGGGTAAAAAGGGCTAGGCTGGGTGAAAGAACCTGACCCTGGAAGGCTTCGCCCCCGGAAGTATAGAAGTGCGTCATAAGATCGATGGTGACCAGCCAAATGAGTTGTAGGGCTTGAGACACGACCGTCTTGACAGGCATCATCTTGGACTTGAACACCCACGGGTAGTTCAAGCTTTAAGATCTAAGCCAGACGCCACCCCTCACCCTCCATGGGTAACGGGAAGTATTTAGTGTAATAACCTAACTCCTCTCTGGAAGGGGAACACATACCATGGCCCCTTTAACCAGGAGATTGAGTTTTTTTTTTTTACAAAAAAGAAACCGGCTTACGGTAGTGAGAACACCGCTGAAACACGGAAAAGCTGCAAGTGAATTAAATCCTGACGCTCTTATAAGACCCACAGAAAAGAATATATCTGGCAGGAGTTTCCACGCTGCCAGGATCTCTGAGATGGGTATTATATTTTAACACTTCCTGTTGAGGGTTGTCAGGTGTTTCAGCGCCCTGAATAAAATGCAGGAACAGCAAAAACACCCAATTTTGATGGAAGCCTCTGCAACCCGAAACACCAAGAGGTGGCGGGAATGGAGGGGCTTCAAGGGGGTACCGGAGGGGTGAAGTGAAGCACGCCACCGTCCCGAGGGGAGCTACCCCTAATCTAGGTGCAAGACCATCAGGGTTTTCTCTTGGGTCTTGCTTCGGGGCTGGCGAGGGCGGCGAGACTGTCCCCAATCCCTGGGAGGAGGAGCACGATTCGCCACGCTTTGCTTTTGAGCCTCCCTTCAGTCAGGACCGAGGCGGTCTGCAGCTTGGTCGCCAGCCGCAGAACCCACACTCAGGTCGCCCAGGGGTCAGCCTGGTACGCCTGTAAAACAGCATAGTGTGCAGAGCAGCACCAGCCTGACCTGCTGCTTGATAAGCCCTTCCCACTAAAGTGGAGGTTGTCCTACAAGGCTTTGAGGGGAGAGAGGGCTTCTTAAGTGACGATGCCGAGCCCGGCGAGAGATAGCCCGCAAGCGTCCGACCGGCGTGCCTCAACACCCATGATAGTCGAATATAATGACGTCGAGGGTATGCGAACACGGGAAGAAAATATATATATACAAATATATATACAAAGATACAAAGCCAGCATGACAACCAGAGAGAGAAGACTGTAGTGAATCTTTGTCTTGGACATAATGTAAAAAACGTTGAGAATATGTGTAAGCCAAATCTTTTTGGCTGTTGATCACAAATAATACTTCTGCAATAATTTGTTTTCCCACCCATTGCTTTTTGAAGATCATTTTACAATCTTGTTATTCTTTCCTGTACATCTCAGCTGCACTCCTTGAATTATGGTAAACCAGGTTACAATGGGCCATTGGGAGGAGACAGTGCTGTAACCCAAGGGAGTGTTTGCTCAAGAGTCAAAAGCTTTCGTGAATAATACTATGAGGAAAGGTCTAATACCTCTACAAATTAATAATTTGGCTACAATGGTCTGATGCTCTTAATAAGCACACTGAATTCCAGCCAAAAATGAAAAAGGACTTTATATAATACCTCTGTTCCATGTCTGCTCTCATACTGTAAAGATGTCTGTCTAGTTCCTGTGCATGTCATTAAATATGAAAATGATAAAAGCAGGGATCTCCAGACGCCTACCTCCCTAAGAAAATTTTGGCACAAGTCTGACTATTTTATACAACAGCACGGTATTGGTGCAACAGAGATACTTTCACACAATCACCCAATAGGAACTGTTGGGAAAGATAAACTTTACAGTGTATCTTTACAAATTTGGAGCATTGAATGATTTCATTACTCCACATCTTGGAATTGTGAGAAAACAATAAAAACAGAATTTTCATACATTTGCTTTAGTTTCAGCACAGGAGAAAAAGCTGCAAAACCTTAAAGGCTTTTTGATATATATTGAGCTGCACATCTCACACGCTTACTGCAGGAAACATGTTAAGTGGGTGAGACCGAAAAGCTACAGAATTCGCCAACAGCTCCTTCTGTATAATGGCTGCAAATTCATTTGGATGCTAAATTATTTACAGAAAAATTCATTGAAACGAATGTGTCCCTATCAGAGATGCAAAACATATCCATTTGTATGCATACTTCACTGAACTGTGTAGAGTATTGCTTAAATTCATGGTTAACCAGTGACTATGCAGACATCTTTATTTAATCATGATATCATTAATTGTTTCTATTCATACATTACACATTACTGTGTAGTGTATCCATACTCTTTTGCAGTGTTATTATCGTTAACAAAAACGGTTAACACTTTACATTCTATTCGTTAATATTAGTTCATGCTTTCAGTATCATGAACTTGCAATTACTTTTTTATAGCATTTATTAATCTTATGTAATGTAATTCATCAAAATACTATTATTCATTGTTAGATAACTTATGTTAACATAAACCTTTTAATGTAAAAAACCTAATTAGTATAAGTAGAAATTAACTAAATTAATTAATTAATATAAGTACAAGTTAAGCTCAATCGACAGCATTTGTGGCATAATATTGATTAGCATTAAGATTTAAATTTGGCCTGGGTGGCTCAGCAAGTAAAGCCGCTGACTACCACACCTGGAGTCGCGAGTTTGAATCCAGGGCGTGCTGAGTGACTCCAGTCAGGCTTCCTAAGCAACCAAGTTGGCCCGGTTGCTAAGGAGAGTAGAGTCAGACGGGGTAACCTCCTCGTGGTCACTATAATGTGGTTCTCGCTCTCGGTGGGGCGCGTCGTGAGTTGATGCTGTGGAGAATAGCTTGAAGCCTCCACACGCGCGACGTCTTCATGGTAACGCACTCAAAAAGCCATGTGATAAGATGCGTGGATTGACGGTCACAGAGGCAACTGAGATTCGTCCTCTGCTACCCGGATTGACACTACGCCACCATGAGGACCTAGAGTGCATTGGGAATTGGGTATACCAAATTGCCGAGAAAAGGGGAGAAACAAATGCAAACATCGAGGTGACAGAGTGGCACTTACAATGGAAGTGAATTGGGGTCAATATTTGTAGATTAAAATACTTACTGTTTCAAAAGATTAGCCACAAGAGATAAATATGCATGTAAACATGATTTCAGTATGATAAATCGCTTACTAATGTGCAAAATTATAGCCAATTTTACAATTTGTTGCCATAATGATGTAGTGTCAACAAACCCTAAAATCTTAAAACGACTGTAAAAATGACAATTTATACAACTTTACTGATCAAATAATACATGAATTTTAACTGAAGAATAAATGTAAGCACTTTTATCAAATTATCAGCTTCACATTTCTGCCTTTAAACCCTCCAAAAATTGGCCAAATTCACTTCCATTGTAAGTGGCTCACTGTAACCTTGATTAATTTATTTTATTTTTTTTAAGAAAAGGAGTGACAAGTCAAAATAACATTATGCCACAGATGCTGTCAATTGACCTTAAATTGTACTGAACCTGAAATATTCCTTTAACTTTAACCAAGATTAATAAATGCTGTAAAGGTACTGTTTACTTTTAGTTTATGTTAACTATTGTGTTCAACGATGATAACAAATACAACCCAGTGTTTCCCATTAATAACCTAGGCTGTGGCAGCCCACCACAGTTTCATAATGAACCAAAAATATTTTTACACTATAACATAAAATATCTCTAATGTTGTCTTTTGCGCCCTTGCTTCAACAAAGCATATCTCACTCCCAGTCCGTCAGCCTCAACCCCACCCCCTGCTGTATGAGCGCATGCTCACACACACATGCACTGGAACCAATTATCTAACATTAAAGTTTTTAACACGTAGTTATTAAATGCCCTTTTTTTCTCTCCGGACAATAACTTTTACTCGGGCAAGTGAATGACCAATTTAGTTGTCTGGAGTACAAGCACATGACAATGCTTAATGTCGAGCCCTGGCTTAAATGTATGCTCTAGTCGATTTTGTGTTTTGACCATTCGTGAACTGCATTTATCTTGTTTACCATGCTTTGTGGGTGACTTTTTTGCCATTTCATCACAAATCATATCTACACAACCAATGTGTTTATGATTAAATTACTACTAGAACACAAAATTGTTTACAAGAGCACAAAGTTCTTCATAGATCTAGCCTCCTAATTTTGCCCTCAAATTGCACCAGATTGATGCATTTAACTTTCAAAAGTACAACATGCCCCCAGACCCCCCCTAGAGGGTCTGAGGTCCATCCACCACAGTCACCCACTCACAAAATCCTGTGGGAAACACTGCGTGTTACTAAAGCAAAATGAAAAAAAAAAAAAAATTGTAACATAACATGGAAAATGTAACTAAACTTGAAGGCAAAATTAAAGAAATAAATAAAATGACCAAGAATTTATTTGGATTTATCTTTTAAATTTGATCTTAATAAAATGTGAAACCTTTACAACCCGCCATAATTACACATATAAATTACACAAGACAGCAGTAACACCAAACAGCCCAAAGAAATTTAAAGGCATTAAACATTAATGCATTATCTTTGGCAGCCCTAAAATACTATAAAATAGAAAAAATAAAATAAAATAAAATAGAAAGCACTGAAGAAAAGCTCTAAAACAGCACTTCATAGAAAAAAAAATAATAGAATGACAACTAACAAAAACTAAACTAAATTGAAAGGAAACTGTTTAAATAAAATAGAAATATATTCAAAGCTATAAATAGCCTGCTTCCCTGATTATTAATTCTTCCTGAAAAAGGAGCCCTTCTCAAGGGGTATTTGGAATAGATGGATGCCTTGGGTTTGTGTCTCAGGTTTCAAGGGTACCCATTGGGCCCCATCCACAAGAACTTCTTGGAAGATTACACAGTGTGTGTACAGATGGTACACACACAGGCCTATAGTTAAGTCCCAGATTAGAAAAAACTTGCATCTATTATTTTAGTGTTTTATTTTTAGTGATATATTATATGAGCTGTTACAAGAATTTCACTGTACCTGTTTATGAGGATACACATTGATATGGCATTTGATGCATTCTTGTCCCATGTTGGCCCAGGAGTTCCCACTCATCCACTTCCTCTTGCATTTAGGGCACTTGTATTCACCAAAACACCTCTTCTTCCCTTGGTATGGAGTCAGTCCTTCACCTTTGGGTCTGGCCTGAGTGGACATGATGGAGGGAGAGTTTGATTAATTAGATGAACACAGAATTTAGCTCAGAAGATCTACAGTCACCAGATCAGCTAAAACAGCTCTGACCTTAGTTTAGGTGTTATGACAAATCTGTGACCAACCAAATTTAATGCAAATAAGTAAGGTAGTGTGCACTCACTTTGTTGTTATTGGGGGATTGGAGAATACAACTTCCTAATTCTTGCTTAATCCATCCAGCATTCGACAGTCATAAAAATGTGAATAGTTACATTGCAGTAACATTAACGTTAAAATGCATAGCTTCTTTTGTTTATTAATGATAAGAGATTTTAAATATAAGATGAGGAAATAACACAGTACAATTTACGACCACACACATTTAATGCAAATGGCATTTTTTTATTTTTTTTTGTATCATAGAACTGGGCAACACAGCCTTCCTATGTTTTCCACAGACCATCATCTATCAAGTATTTAGAGATTTACAAATAGCTTGCAGTCGATAGGTTATATAGCTCTAGTTTATATATTTAACCTGAAATAAATAAGCCGGTATGTGAATCCAAATATTGCATGGGTTTATAACTAGTGTTATATTTTTAATATATAAATATAGGCTTGTGTATTAAAGTGTAATTTGAAAACAGATGTCAATTCTTGGAATAGTATGTTAACAGCAGAGTAGTGCAGACCTAAACTCATTATAATGGCAAGGGCTATGGTGAAGTCCTGTAGCAATTACAACACTAAAAACATTTAATACCATCACAACTGATTCTGTGCTGTAGTGCAGAAAAATGCAGAAAAAGCATCTAAACAAAATGTTTGTGCTGCTAACTTGAAATAGGATACTGCTCTTGACTAGTGTATTGTCTTAGACTGAAAGAGATGATTTGTGTGGTATGGCAGACCTCTTCTGGAGGGTTTAGACTCCAAACCACAGCACAAATTTGAGAAGCCTGAATATGAAGAATTTTTATGATTTTAATTATGTAAGTGAATTCAAACCTCAGATAATTTCAGTGTGATCTAAACAGGCTCTCAGGTCATGGAGTTCAACATATTTCCCTTTTCCCTTAAAGGGAGATCTCATTCAAATATTTGTACACAGCCTCATGTTGTTCCAAACACAGCATGACGAGGAGGACGGCGTGGCCGGCCGTGTTGGGGCACGGCCAGCGCTGAATCAGCTGATCAGCGGGAGAGCAAATAAGGGCCGGCCGGAGACGCCGGATCGAGAGAGAAAGACGCACGCGGCCGCGTTGCATGTGTGTCTGTTTATGTTTGTTTTAAGTTCATTTATATCATTAAAGTTTATGTTTATTTTTCAGCTGGTTCCTGCCTCCTCCTTGCCCGTCCTTATACTGTTACCCATGTATTACATTCTTTATTCAGTGGAACACAAAAGATGTTAATCTTTAAATTGGAAAAACATGAGGGTAAACTATCTCTTTAGAAAACTTAAAAGTAAACAAAAAGTAAGAGAAGAGAAAAGTAGCCAGAGGTATTGCATTATGAACCCATCTGAGTGGCTGTGATTTTTACTAAATTGCTGAGACACAAAAAAGGATTTATGATGTGAATGCATGCATAACCGTGTGTAATCTCGCATTACCAATTGCCCCTTTCCCAGGCTGCCGGAGTGTTTATTCCACAATCTTCAGGGGATCGAGTAGCCTAAAGCTGCTTTAATGGTGAGAGGATTTGGAAGTGAAGTTCCAGGATCCCATCTGGGTAACGAGAGGTGATATCATTCATTAGCATCTGCTCCTACCCACCCAGACTCAACTGGCCAGCTAACACGCTGTGTGCAAAAGTTCCTCCTCCCCAACATGACTCAACCACTGTCAACAAAACTGTCGAAACAGCTGGAAACCATGACCGTTGTGGCTGTTGTTTGGCTATAATTTCAAACTTCAAAAAAAGACTGACGCAAGGCTATCTCCATGATGATGCCAATCCCTTGAATAGTAATGCTGGTGGTCTGATGTGGGTGGGGTCCCAAATCTGAGAAAAGGCTAAATAATCAAAACGATAAGTGCCGTCAGTACCACTGATGCAGGCTTTCCATCACGGGTTCTTTTAAACATTTAGTAATTAACTCATCATGGAGTGTGATTTTGGTATTATGGGCTGCCCAATGGTGTGAGATTCTAGCATATGCCAAATCAACTGTTTTTGACAACCTGGACTCATAGAATCATGGAACGTTCCTGGTGAAATGAACAATCAAAGTTCTACAAAAACATTGACTTTTATTCCCTTTACCAGTAAAACTACAGATTAACACTTTTCACCATGATCTAACTTGTAAGGTGATACATTTTTAGGTTGTATTATATAACCAACTACATTTACAAGCTTGTTTAAGCCCAATGAAATTGCCTGGCAAATCAACTGATAGAGCAGTGCACTGTCTATGCCAAGGGCCTAAAGAACATGACACTGAAAATGTCACAGAAGCCCTACAAAATGATGTTGCTTCAGCAATAACCACGTAATATTATTTAGCAAAAATTTTGCCAAAGTCACATCATTTACATGAGATCAGACTAGACAGAGTTAAAGGGATAGTTGATCCAAAAATTTAAATTCTGTCATTATCTACCTACTCAACTCCATGTCGTTCAAAACCCTTATGAACTTTTTTTTCTGTCGTAAACAAAAGGGAAAGTTTTAAAAGAATGTTCATGCTGCTCTCATTCATACAATGAAAGTAGATGGGGACTAGGGGCTGCCAAGCTTCAAAAAGGTCAGAAAACTCATCATAAAAGCATAAGTAATCCACATGAATTATGCTCTATATTCCAAGTCTTCTGAAGAGATACATTAGCTTTGTGTAAGGAACAGGCCAAAATATATTTTCTGAAAATCTTGCTTGACATTCAAGGTTTAATAATATTCCATGGAAAAGAGAAGCATGGACATTCTGCAATAAATAACTCCATTTGTGTTCCATAGAAGAAAAACCATCATAAAAGGAAAGATATGAGGGTGTGTAAATGCTGACATCATTTTCATTTTTGGGTGAACTATTCCTTTAAAGCTTAGTATAAAACCCATGTCTATCAAAATCAGCCTATGCCTCACTATGTATGCTAAACTTTCTTTAGATTAGTTACTTTTCACCATCCTTTTTTGCATGATGCTGAGTTATGAAGTCATGAAGTCATGGCTGCTCAGCACATAGTGAGCAGTTCAGCTCAAATTGTAAGTGTGCACAACAGGACAGGCACTTGCAAGTTACAGCATCTCAATAAGAGAGATTTGATTAGCAGCCTTGAAGAATTCACAACTCTATGAAAAAGACTCTATATATCCAGCACTGCAGTGGGCCCTGGGCGAGTGCCAGAGGACACACATGATATTCTGTTTACAGCAGTCTGACCTATTTTGGTTGTGTTTTTAATAGATTTCAAACCATTAGCGGTACACAGGCAATGTTAAGCAAACCTGGTGAAATCAACATTTTGAGACTCTAGAGGTTGGATTGAAAGTTTCTGTAGCAGTAATGTAATCAAATAAAAACCATTAACTTAAAACATAGTCTTATAACAGCATGTATTGTTACACCTAAAGTGTGTACCCCTATCATAACTGAATTGGAAAAAATAATGTATGTTTTCAAACAGATTTCCCAAATATTCCCCATGTCTTCCATTAATTATTTCAGCATAAACTTAATTAACATAATGTAACTCCTTTTTCATTGTACATCATGACAGTGTCCTTGGCAATCATGATTTCAAGCTCGATTACACTTCCTACAGCGGCATCTAGTGCTCAGTTTATGCCAAGCACTAGGAGGTGTAATCGAAGCTTGAAATCATGACCATCCCTAAAGACTGCAATGGCAGTGAAAAAGGAGTTATATTTCAGTCTGTTCTCACCCAAAAGCAACTGGTTAGCTTTAAAAGACATTGATCAAACCAGTGGAGTTACTTTTATGCTAGCGTTATCTCCTTTTTAGAGCTTCAAATGCCTGATTACCATTCACTTGCATATCATTGTATGGCAGTGGTGGCTCAGCGGTTAAGGCTCTGGGTTAGCCCCAACACCACCAAGACACCACTGTTGGGCCCCTATCTGCTCCAGGGGTGCCGTATCATGGCTGACCCTGCACTCTGACCTGATATGATATGTGAAAAATAAATAATTTCACCATGTATATGCAGAAATGTATGTATAATGTGTGACAATTGATCAATTTATATTTATATATTTATTATACATACAGCACTGAGATATACTTATAAGAGTCTTCATTTGTGTTCAGCAGAAGAAAGTCATACACATCTTAGATGGCAAGAGGGTGAGTAAATGATTACAGAATTAACATTTTTGAGTGAACTAACCCTTTAAGTTTTAAATATGAATGAAAGCAAAATGAAAAAAATAAAAAAAATCCATAAACAGTGTTGGTTTGTACTTTTTTCTTTAAATAGGCTGCTGTAAATAAACAATTTGTTTAGCATTTGGAACATATTATTCAACCACCGGATCTGAAATCCACAAACCCCAGAACCCCAGATTTACTATGCTATTGTTTTGCTTTGAGAATATTCTTCCCAAAAAACAAGCAATTGATTTCCCACAAAACACTCCCTATTATCCAACAGCAACAATATCAGAGAAATTCAGGAAATTGAGAGTTGCAGCGAGAGTTGCATTTACATGCTTCCAATGATCATGGTATAAATATTGTGGGGTGTGCGTGTGTGTGTGTGTGTGTGTGTGTGTTGGGGGGGGGGGGTTTACAAGCTTGTGTTGATACCTCCCCCCATCCCCCCTGGAATCTACGCCCTTGCTTAGAGCCACCACAAGGGAAATGTACTAAACTAATAGCATTGACAGTAATGATACAGTCTAAACAAATATTGACCAAAGTCTGTGTGTTTCAGATTGGTGTTTACACAGTTCTATCCAGTGCATTGCTCTGGAAGTAATGTGACCATTTTAACCCAAATCTAACTTGGAACATAATGGACACAGCAGGTTTGTGTAAATCAATCTGGTTTTGTTTGTCCAATGAAAACAGAGCTAAAAGACAGGAAGGGAATCGATAAAAGCAACAATGAATAAAGAGCTGATGTTTGGTATATCTTTCCCAACCTGTCTGTGAATATGTGTCAAGTCTATGTTTCCTTCAGAGGCAATTTGCATTAAGGTTAAGAGGTTTTTGGAGGGAGGCCTCACACTTTCCAGCTTATTTTTTGTAACAAAAAGTGGACTATAACTATAAACACACACAAATATTCACTGCCCATCCACAGCTGGTAATGTCAATCCAATGTTCCAAATACCATCAATCCACCTTAAAGGAATAGTTCATCAAAACATTTAAAATGATGTAATTATTTACATTATTATGTATTATTAACCCTCAAGTCATTCCAAACTCATATGACTTCCTTTTCCTTGATGGAACACAAAAGGTGAACATAAAAGTAGGCTAATCCATACGACTCAAGTCTTCTGAAGCTATACGATGACTTTGTGTGAGGAACAGGCCTAAATTTAAGTCATTGTTCACTGAAAGTCTTGAACTCTCATCCGAGTTCAAAAGGGAAATAGGGAATTTGTAAACAAATCGTTCTTTTGAATAAAATCTTTTCAGTGAATTAGTTGATCCCTTCATAAGACTGGTCTGAATGATTAGTTAATGCTGCAGTGGTTAACAGCTCTCTGTAAGGGAAGATTATCACTGTATAACGAATTTCGCTCTGTTCCTCACACAAAGTTGTCAGATGACTTCAGAACACTTGAAATATAGTGCATGAGTCATATGGACTAATTTTAGAGTTTGATAGCCCTGTCCTCAATCATTTTAATTATATGGAAAAGAGCGGCCAGGATATTCTTCAAAACAATAATTTTTTTAATGTTTGTAATGACACAATGGTGAGCACATAATGGAAATTTTTGGGTGAACTATTTCTTTAATCCTCCGCAGTAACTTAAGCAGCCATGGATGCAAACAAGGTTGCTCTCAGAGTACCAAGCAGAAAGTCTCTTAGTTTGGCAAATGCTCAGGACATTAGATAGAAGTATCTAGTGACTGTAAATGCTTAAGGAGAAGGGAGATCAGATGAAGCATCTCCTTTCACCATCCCTCCAGCTGTGGTCCCTATGGAGACTGAAGGGGGGGGGGCACTGGCAGCAGAGCCGACCTCCCCAAAACAGGACAAATACCATAGCACGGCAGTCATCGCTCACAGCTGGAGACACTCCTCCAATCAGGCCCTACAGGACTGAAGGGGAAGGAAATCCGAAGCAGATGGATTCCACACTGGTACAACATGAGAAAACACTGAAAGTCCCTTTTTTAAATCACCCCTCTGCTTTCAATTAAGACTGTATAGATTAACTATAGGGTGCCAGAGGAGAAAAAGAGAGATAGTGATTTAGAGAATTAGTGTTTGGAGGCATCCATCAGACAAAAGATAAGACTGCATATCAAATGAGAGGGAAATGTTATACTGTGAATGGTTTGTTCAGAGTGAGTTCAAAATAAAAACTGTGTATTCAGGTAGTTTTCACATAATGTGTCCATAAGCTTATACCTTAGTTCTGTAAAATTTTCACAATTTCTAATTTCCTTTTTACCTTCGTCGTTTTTTTCTAATGGTCAGCAGTATGACAAATTAATTTAAAAAGCTGCATTCATAGTAATTATAAAATAATTAGCGAAATGCTGTTTAAAATATTTTTTAAAATGGTTTTACTATGCATGTCAACTATCCATTCACTTATCATTTAAATATATTTATATAAAAAATGTGACCACATTTTGACTGGTCTATGTGTAATTTTTCTGTGTGCAAAATGAAGGAATTTGCTGGAAGAGTGGCTCTGATGTTTAAGCAAATTCTTGGAGGTAATTGCACAAAAACCACCTCTTTGGCCACTGCTGCCAAAGTTTGGTTTTGCAAGGAAATGCATGTCAAATCCTGGAGCTGAGAATCAACAAGAGACAAAAATCAAAACACTTTTTTTAACATGCACTTACACAAAAAATGCTATGTTTACAAAACACAAAAAAGTAAAATGCACATAATGTTTGTCAAATCATGAAAGCCACAGTGTTGGTTAGCTGGCCTACCACAACAGATCAAACATTGCAATTCATTATTCATTCTTCTAAATATCACCCAAATGATCTGTCTGATTTAAATAAAGTTGAACTCGTTGACATAAATACATGCACAGAAAAACAGGACATTTCTTAGAAGAAGAGCAGTTTCACACAGAACACTAAGCACCACTAACCAGGGTTGTGGACTTGAGTCGCGTAACTTGGACTTGACTTGGACAAATTTGATGACTTGCGACTCGACATAATCAAAGAAAACTTGCGACTTAACTTAGACTTTGACAACGTTGACTTGCAACTTGACTTGGACTCAAGCCCTCTGACTTGGAAAGACTTGATACATTCTAAAAACCAAATATCAGAGTTGTACATTTAAAAATGGGCAGTAAATCAACAATTAATTTTACCCAATAAACAATTAATCCGTTTTTCAAATTTGCACTTCCACACTCCACGAGAGGACCAAGTTTGAAGATCGCACATTCAAGGACGACACATCCAAAATGATCCCAAAGGTAAAATCTTTTGGATATAAAGAATACAATATCGAAGGCAACAAAAGGATTGCAACATGTATAACCAGTGGTTCAAAATTACAGACGCTTTATTTTGTGAGGCATCTGAAAACCCACAGACAGGTATGTTGCTAAATTTGACATGTCAGCTATGGTTCAGTAGCATTTAAATAACAGTGTTAGCTGGGTTAGTTTGCTAGCTACTAGGGATGGGACTATATATCACATTTATATATATATTGCAAACCAAACAATATGACAAACCATACCGAGGCAAAACTCAATATTTCGAAATTTGCAACAAACATCAAACATCATAACCTCTCTATCGCTTGATTTGACCTCTACTGTGCTTTTTTCTACACTGTATACAGGGTTTGCACAAGGTCCTTGAAGTGCTTAAAGTTAGCTTTTAGAAATGTAAGTACTTGAATACCTGGACATTCACCTTTTCTGTTGGAAAATGCTTGAGATTAAAACAGAACTTTCCTTCCATGTAATGTGTCCATCAAAGATCCTGCAATCCACTTTCATTGAATGATGTCTCTTTTAATATAATTCATGTTCTTAACAGTAAGATAAATATAAATGTACATTTTAATCACATATTGCACGGATGAGCTAAAAAAAGAGATTTATCTCTCTTTAATAAATCGGGGCACCTGCGTGAGTCTGTATGATGCTTTTAGCTTGTCAAAATGTTAGTGCCATTTTTGACCTTGTTAAAGGCTTATTCCAGGTTCAATATAAATTAAGCTCAATTGACATCTTTTTGTGGCATAATACTGATTACCACCAAAAGCACTCGTCCATCCTTTTCTTTAATATAACCAAAAATCTGATACAGAGAGGCACTTACAATGGAAGTGAATGGGGGACAATTTTTTAATGTTAAAATACTCACTGTTTCAAAAGTATAGCCACAAGACATAAACAATATGAGTGTTAACATGACTAACACTCTAACTAACCTTTTCTGTGTAAAGTTATAGCCAATTTTACAACTTTGTTGCCATGATGATGTAATGTCAACAAACACTAAAGCAACTGTACAAATACATTTTAAAATACTTTACAGTTCAAATAATACCCAAGTTTTAAGAGAAGAATTAAAGTGCTTTTATAAAGTTATAATCTTCAAATTTCTGCCTTATAAATCCTTCATTCACTACGTAAGTGCCTCACTGTAACCTCAATTTATTTATTTTTCTTAAGACATGGAGGGAGTTGAAATTAATTTGTGGTAATCAACATTATTTTAATCAACTTTAATCAAACCTGGAATATTTCTTTAAGACACATTTTTAACTTTCAAGCACATCCCTAGGTAGACAAATTGAACTGAGATACTGTAGATTGGTGCCCTTAGTGAAAATCGTCTAGGTTACAGATGTAACCTCCGTACCCTGATGGAGGGAACTAGACGTTGTGTCGAAGAAGCGACACTAGGGGTCTCTCTTGAGCACCAAATATGCCTCTGGTCTATGAAAAAAGGCCAATGGGAATTAGGCAGACAGTATTGGCATACCCCGCCCCGGACATACGGGTATAAAAGCGGGCAAATATGTCGAGTTCATTCAGGAATTGGGCCGAGCCTAGCCGGGCCTCTTTTCTCTCTATGTTTCTCGCATAGAGCCAAAGCGGCTGGGGCCCATACACGCATCGTGGGATGTGGGTCTTACCCAGTTTCCTAATCTTTCAGGGGGAATAGACCCTGCAGAGACCACACCTGCCCAAGAACGGGGAAGTAAGTGGCGAGATACATCACATGGGCCCCTCAGGTCACATGTGGAGAAAATAGCGGAGTGGTAGATCCAGCCTCAAGGAGGGGGGAGTTGCTACAGCACGGTGACCGGAGGGCAGCTGGAACTGCCTAAGGGAGACGCGTGTCCTCTAGCAAGGAGACCGTACCACAGAATATACACACAGGAGGAGTCCACGCAGGAATCCGGTCCTGTGGAGCACCTATTCCAGTACAGGTAGATTAAGTACCCATAGTGTATTGGGTCAGCGAATTCCTCAGCCGAATTGCGGACCCACAGGGCTAGGGAGGTGCCAACCAGGGATCCGAATATATGGAATCTCCTGGGAGAGAAAGCGCACAGTTTTACCTCGACCGAGGGAAAGGGCGCTAGGTGCAAGCGATCCACCCGGTCAGTTCATCAGCGTGTTACCGAGTTCTACCGGCTCGGACCTGAGAAGACACGGGACGATATTGACTGAACCCTGAGAATGTAAAATCTCACAAAGGTATAAGTTGTTGCCCAACCCGCTGCTCTACATATGTCTGCCAGGGAGGTGCCCCTGTCCAGTGCCCACGAGGATGCAACACTCCTTGTTCAGTGTGCTAAGATCACGGGGGGGGGGTGGTGTCACGGCCTGGGTGTAGTAGGCCAATGAAATGGCATCCTGTGGGAGAGCCTCTGTTTGGAGACAGCGTTCCCTTTCCGCTGTCCGCCAAAGCAGACAAAGAGCTGCTCTGAACGTCTAAAGCTCTGCGTCTCTGAAGGGCATGGTAGGAACCTTGGGAACGTAGCCCGGTCACGGTCTTAGGATCACATGGGTGTCTGCCGGACCGAACTCCAGGCAAGTGTCGCTAACAGAGAATGCTTGCAGGTCCCTGACCCCCTTTATGGAGGCGAGCGCGATCAGCAGGGCAGTTTTTAGAGAGAGGGCCCTGAGTCCAACTGATTCTAGTGGCTCGAAGGGGGATCTCTGAAGGCCCATGAGGACCACTGAGAGATCCCAGGAGGGGAACAGGCTTGGCCGGGAAGGATTTAACCTCCGGACGACTCTTAGGAACCTGATGATTAAGTCGTGCTTACCCAAAGACTTGCCGTCTACTGTGTCGTGGTGGGCTGCAATAGCAGCAACATACACCTTCAAGGTGGACAGGGACAGCCTCCCCTCCAGCCTCTCCTGCAGGAATAGGAGCACTGACCTAACTGCGCACCTTTGTGGGTCTTCAGCCCAGGAAGAACACCAATTTACGCAACAAGCGCCACTTCAGGGCATAAAGTTGCCTGATAGAGGGGCTCTGGCTTGGCTGATTGTGTCTACGACGGCAGGTGGTAGACCAGCTAGATCTTCCGCGTCCCATCCAGGGGCCAGACGTGGAGGTTCCAGAGGTCTCGATGTGGGTGCCAGAGCGTGCCCCATCCCTGAGAAGGAAGGTCCTTCCTCAGGGGAATTTGCCAGGGAGGGGCTGTTGCGAGGAGTACGAGGTCCGAGAACCAGGCCCAGGTGGGCCAGTAAGGAGCCACTAGGGTGAATTGCTCCTCATCCTCCCTGACCTTGCACAGCACCTGTGCAAGAAGGCTCACTGGGGAAAATGCGTACTTGCGCAGCCCTGAGGGCCAGCGAGTCTGTCCCGAGGGGAGCCTCTGTTCAGGCATACCAGAGCAGGCTATGGGAGGTCTCTTGGGAGGCAAACAGGTCTACATGGGCCTTGCCGAATCGTTCCCAAATCAGCTGAACCGACTGGGGGTGAAGCCTCCACTCTCCATCGGGCCAATGTTGACGTGACAGTGCGTCCGCCATCGCATTGAGGTTGCCGGGGATGTGAGTGGCGTGCAGCAACTTGAGTCAGGGCTGGCTCAAAAGGAGGAGACGATGGGTGAGTCGTGACATGTGGCTGAAGCATACGCCGCCATGCCGATTTATGTACGCTACCGCGGTGGTGCTGTCTGACCTGACTAGGAAATGTTTATCTCGAACTAACGGGAGAAACTTCCGAAGGGCAAAGAATACAGTCAGCAACTCTAGGCAGTTGATGTGCCAGCGCAGCAGGGCCCCTTTCCAACGGCCTGCGGCTGCATGCCTGTTGCACACGGCGCCCCAACCCGATCTGGTGGCGTCGGTCGTGACCAGGACGCGTCAGGACACCTGCTGCAGGGGCACTCCTGCCCGTAAAAAGCAGAGGTCTGTCCAGGGTTTGAACGTTTGGCAGCAGGCGGGGGTGATTGTTACCCGATGCGTGCCGTGGTGTCTGGGTCTGCACTGAGTCTGAAGCCAGTGCTGAAGCGGTCTCATATGCATCAACCCCAGCGCTGCGACCGCCGCGGAGGCCGCCATATGCCCCAGCAGCATCTGGAAAAGTTTTAAAGGGACCGTTGCGCCTGGCCTTGAAGATAGCGAGACAGTCCAGCACTGACTGCGCACGCTCGTTGGTGAGGCGTGCTAACATCGAGACTGAGTCTAACTCCATGCCGAGAAAACCGGGGTGATTTTGCTCTTTTCTTGGTTGACCTGAAGCCCCAAGCGGCTGAGGTGCCTGAGCACCTAGTCTCTGTGAGTGCATAGTAACTCTCGGGAGTGGGCCAGTAAGAGCCAGTCGTTGTCCCTATAAACTCTTTTAAGTTTCTTGCGCTGTCGAAGCGCCCAGGTGCAAATTGCACTGCCGTGCAGAGAAGGAGAAAGCCGCTGTAATGCACCGTCGAATCCAACAGGCAAGCGTCAGAGGAAAACAGGAACAGGGTGTGTGACTCGCAGTTGACTGCAACACGACCATCGGCTCCGAAGAAAATTTCTGAATCAAGTTGACGTATTTGCCCACTTTTATACCCGTATGTCTGGGGGCGGGGTATGCAAATACTGTCTGCCTAATTCCCATTGGCCTTTTTTCATAGACCAGAGGCATATTAGGCGCTCAAGAGAGACCCCTAGTGTCGCTTCTTCGACACAACGTCGAAGTGAGCGACAGACGGGGAAATACAGTATATCTCAAATGAAATTGAACTGGGAAGTGATGAACATATTTAAAAGCCTTCCTGATAGTAATAAATATACATTTTATATAGTAATTAATACTCAGACACTAATTTGGGCAAAGAGCACTTATGACTTGTTTAAGATTTGAAGCTTAAAGTTGAGGACTTGACTTGGACTTGCCTATCTTGACATTGGACTTGACTTGAGACTTGAATGTGAAGACTTGAGACATACTTGTGACTTGTAAAACAATGACTTAGTCCCACCTCTGGAATATCACACACCATAGATATCTACTGTTAATTATGATAAGCCTGCTATAAACTGAGCCTATCCCAACCCATAAAATAAAACTAATTTTATTTGCTTTATTTACTTTACATTTTCCAATTAAGGACACCTCCATTTATCTCAAAATGGAGGTTCCCCTTCTGTCGCTCTCTCCACGTTGTGTCAGAGAAGCGACACTAGGGGTCTCTCTTGAGCGCCGATATTCACCTCTGAACTATGAAAAAAGGCCAATGAGAGTTGGCAACCAGTATTTGCATGTCTCGCCCCAGGACATACGGGTATTTAAGCGGCGCAAATACGGGAGTTCATTCAGAAAATTTCTTCGGAGCCGATGGTCGTGTTTGCAGACTGCTGCGTTTTACACACTGAGTTCCTGCTATCCTCTGCTGCATGCAGTTGGATTCTACGGCGCACAACAGCGGCTTTCTCCTGTTTGCACGGCTGTGCACTTCCTGTCCCTGAGCGCATCGACAGTTGCAGATAAGAAAGATCTCTCACGAGTTCTTTCATTCATAAAAGAGTGATTTTATTTAAAAGAGTAATTTCCTCTAAAAGAGCAAAAAACACAGCGGCGTTGAACGTCCTTTTAAGGACGCATCTTTATAAAGATGCCTTTCCGCCCCTGTGTTGTTCCTGGATGCGGTAGAGTACTCTCCGCTTCCGACGGCCACAGGCGTTGTCTCGTGTGTCTGGGCAGTGATCACACTGAGGCTGTGTTTGTGGATGGAGGCTGTGTTTGTGGATGACCATGACAACGTTGCGGTCGCGGCTTGCTTACAACCGTAAGCAAGCCACTCCAGCCGCCCCCCGCGTCGCTCCTTCTTCCCATGGGATTGAGGACGATGCGGCTGGCGATGGAGGCGATTCGGGGATGGCAGCGGGTGCAGCTCCGCCGGGTACGCCCCCTCGGACCACCCGCACCCCGGCACGCTCGTTGACTCCCGTCCCCGCTCGAGGTGGCGGCGACTCGCCTCACAGCCACTCTGCCTACCCTCTTGCGATGGAAGCAGATGAGTTCGGCGCGACATCGGAGGGCGTGGGCTCTGATGCTGAGGGCTCCTCTGGGCTGCCACCTTCGGGCTTGCACGCCCAGGAGGAGGCCGACGCACAGATGTCCGATATGCTTTCCCGGGCAGCCAACAGCGTGGGCCTGGATTGGAACCCTCCATCCTCCCCACAGCCATCACGGCTGGACGATTGGTTCTTGGGCGTGGGGCGCCACTCACAGCCTCGCCCCCCCCCGGTTCCTTTCTTCCCGGAGGTGCATGATGAGCTGACGTATTCGTGGAGAGCACCCCTCTCCATTCGTCGCACCACCACCTGCTCATCCGCCCTCGCCACCCTCGACGGCGGAGCGCGCCACGGGTACACGGAGATCCCCTAGGTGGATAGAGCTGTTGCGCTCCACTTATGTCCCGGAAGCACTACCACCTGGCGGGGGCCGCCCTGTACTCCCTTCCCGGTCCTGTAGAGCAACATCCTCGCTCACCGTGAAGGCCTACAGCGCTACCGGACGCGCCGCTTCCGCCCTGCATGCCATGGCTCTCCTGCAGGTCCACCAAGCCAAGGCAATTCGCAACATGCACGGGGGTGGCCCTGATCCCGACACGCTACAGGAACTGCACTCAGCGACAGACCTCGCCCTGAGAGCGATGAAGGTCACAGCGCAGGCACTTGGGCAGGCGATGGCCACTCTGGTGGTCCAGGAACGTCAGCAATGGCTGGACTTGGTTGAGATGCGTGAAGCTGACAAGACTCGCTTCCTCAACGCCCCTGTCTCCCAGTTCGGCCTCTTCGGCGACACCGTTGAGGACTTTGCCCAGCAGTTCTCCCTGGTGAAGAAGCAGACGGAGGCCATTTCGCACATCATGCCGCGCCGCAAGCTTGCCGCCACGGCCCAGGACCCACCTGCTCGCCGAGGGCGTCCTCCCGCGGCCAGAAGACCTTCTGCTCCGCCCCAACCTGGGCCCAGCTCTCAGCCCCGGCGTCGAGCAAACCGCAGGAAGCGTACGCCCCCTGCCTCACGGACCCCTTCGAGGACCCGGAAGGCTCCCAAGCGTCCCTGAGACAGCGGACCCAGAGGACGAGAAGTTAGCTCCGGAGGTGGTAAGACCGCTCCGTCCCCCGGTGGAGGGCCGGGAGGAGAATCTTTTGTTTTTTCATTTGCCGCACAAAGAGCTATTTCCTTTACCTCTGGGTCACATGGCCCGCAAATGCCGTTCTCACGGCACTTTGCTTTAAGGCCTCAACAGTCTCGGCTCCCAGGATGCGGTGCTTCTGCCCTCAGCCCCACGACTGTTCCCCGGCCGGCCGGTTCAGACGAGTCCAGAGGTCGCCAGCATCAGACCTCCTCCTCAGTCACGAACAAGGTAAGTGCTTTGAGTTTATTCTCAGCACCAGAGCCTCGGAACGCCACAGCGCCTCCCGACGCCACGTTACCTGTTCCGCACTGCTGCGAAGCCCCGCCGGGTACGTCCAAAATACTCGTCCCCTTGGTGCCCCTAGCACGGAGCTTAGAGGCATGGCTTTCACTGCCCAGCTCGTCACGGTGGCTGCACCGGACCATCCGACTCGGTTACGCAATTCAGTTTGCCAGGTCTCTGCCCCCTTTCGTGGGCGTTTGTTCCTCCGCAGTGCACGGCGAACATGCCCACTCCCTGCGCGAGGAAATCGCCTCCCATCTAATCAAGGACGCAATAGAGCCTGTCCCTCCGACCGAAACGAAGAAGGGTTTCTACAGCCCTTACTTCGTTGTACCCAAGAAAGGCGGCGGCATACGACCGATCTTGGACCTGCGAGTTTTCAATCGGACCTTGTCCAAACTCCCGTTCAAAATGCTTACCCAGAAACAAATTCTATCTGGCGTCCGGCATCTAGATTGGTTCGCAGCGGTAGACCTGAAGGACACGTACTTCCACGTCTCAATTCGACCTCGACATCGACCCTTTCTACGGTTCACGTTCGACGGCCAGGCGTATCAGTACAAGGTCCTCCCCTTCGGCCTGTCTCTGTCCCCTCGCGTCTTCACGAAGGTCGCAGAGGCGGCTCTTGCCCCGCTATGAGGAGCGGGCATATGCATACTCAATTATCTCGACGATTGGCTCATTTTGGCCTCCTCGCAGGAATTACTATGCGCACACAGAGACCAGGTGCTCGAGCACCGCGGCCGTTTAGGGTTTCAGGTTTAAATGGGAAAAGAGCAAGCTCACCCCGGTCCAGAGCATCTCTTTTCTCGGTTTGGAGTTAGACTCAGTCTCAATGACAGCACGTCTCTCCAACGAGCATGCTCAGTCAGTGCTGGAATGCCTCGCTTCTTTCGAACCAGGCACCGTGGTCCCTTTGAAACGTTTCCAACGGCTCCTGGGGCATATGGCATCCTCCGCGGCGGCCGCACCACTGGGGTTGATGCATATGAGACCACTTCAGCATTGGCTCCAGACTCGAGTCCCGAGACGAGCATGGTGCCACGGCACGCACGGCGTGGAAGTTACCCCCGCCTGCCGCCAAACCTTCAAACCCTGGACAGACCTCTGCTTTCTACGGGCAGGGGTACCCTTGCAGCAGGTGTCCCGTCGCGTTCTGGTTACAACCGCTCCAAATTGGGTTGGGGCGCAGTGTGCAACTGCCTAGAGCGGCTGGCCGTTATTCTTGCCCTGAAGAAATTTCTTCCGTTGATTCATGGCAAGCATGTCCTAGTCAGGACAGACAGCACCACGGTGGTGGCCTACATAAACCGCCAAGGCGGAGTATGCTCCCTCCGTGCTATGCAAGGTCAGGGAGGACAAGGAGCAAGTCACTCTGGTGGCCCCCTACTGGCCCAACCGGACGTGGTTTTCAGATCTCACGCTCCTCATGACAGCCCCTCCCTGGCGAATTCCCTGAGGAAGGACCTTCTTTCTCAGGGACGGGGCACGCTCTGGCATCCGCATCCAGACCTCTGGAATCTCCACGTCTGGTCCCTGGACGGGACGTGGAGGATCTAGCCGGCCTACCTTCGGCCGTCATAGACACTATTAACCAAGCCAGAGCCCCTTCGACCAGGCATCTTTACGCCCTGAAGTGGCGTCTGTTCGCGGACTGGTGTTCTTCCCGAGCCGAAGACCCGCAGAAGTGCGCAGTTAGGTCAGTGCTCGTGTTTCTTCAGGAGAGGCTGGAGAGGAGGCTGTCCCCCTCCACCCTCAAGGTGTATGCACCACGACACGGTAGATGGCAAGTCTCTTGGTAAGCACGACTTAATCGTCAGGTTCCTAAAAGGTGCCCGGAGGATGACTCCCTCCCAGCCTAACCTGTTTCCCTCCTGGGATCTCTCAGTCGTCCTTATGGGACTCCGGAGACCCCCCTTCGAGCCGCATGACTCAGTTGGACTCAGGGCCCTCTCTCTCAAGACCGCCCTGCTGATCGCGCTCGCTTCCATCAAGAGGGTCGGGGACCTGCATGCGTTCTCTGTTAGCGACGCTTGCCTGGAGTTCGGTCCGGCAGACACTTTCGTGATCCTAAGACCGCGACCGGGCTACGTGCCCAAGGTTCCTACCACACCCTTCAGGGATCAGGTGGTGAACCTGCAAGCTGCCCCGGAGGAGGCAGACCCAGCCCTTTCACTGCTGTGTCCAGTACGTGCCTTACGTATTTACCTGGACCGCACACAGAGCACCAGACGCTCTGAGCAGCTCTTCGTCTGCTTTGGGGACAGCAGAAAGGGAATGCTGTCTCCAAGCAGAGACTCGCCCACTGGGTTGTCGACGCCATTTCCCTGGCTTATCACACCCAGGCCGTGCCCCCTTTGCGGGCCCGAGCCCACTCCACCAGGAGTGTTAGCGTCCTCGTGGGCACTGGCTAGGGGCATTGCCCTAGCAGACATTTGTAGAGCAGCGGGCTGGGCAACACCTAACACTTTTGCGAGATTCTACAATCTCCGAGTTGAGTCAGTATCGTCCCGTGTTCTCTCAGGTACCGAGCCCGTAGAACTCGGTGGCACGTCCACGATCTGACCGGGTGAATCGCTTGCACCCAGCGCCCTTCCCCCTAACCAGGGGAAACAGTGCGCCTTCTTTCCCAGGAGATCCCAGGTTTGGGACACTGGTTGACTCCTCCCTAGCCCTCGTGGGTCGCAGTTCTCGCCGACCCAAACCACTGCGGGTACCACTAGCTACCCTGTACTGGTTTAGGTGCCCCACAGGTAAGGCCTCCTGTTCGGACTCCCCCTGTGTGTAAAACCACGGTTCTGTCCCCTCACGAGAGTTGACTCCGTGTGTTCCTTAGACAGTTACAGCCTCCTCGGGTGCCGTGCTGTATGCTTCCCCCCTCTGTGAGGCTGGATCTACCACCGCACTACTGTTCCGCACAAGACCTAAGTATAGGCCATGCGATGTATTTGCCACTCAAAATTTGCCTCCCCTCCCGGGTAGGTGTGGCCTCCGCAGGGTCTTCTCCGCCCTAATAAGGGCTAAGACCCCCTTCCCTCAATGCGTGTAAGGGCCCCGGCCGTAGTTGCTCTATGTGAGAAACATAGAGAGAAAAGAGGCCCAGCCAGGCTGGCCTGTTCCCATGTTGGCGGCTGTCACCTTGTTCCCCCCTCCAGGGTAACGATAAGGAATCCTGATGGCTTAAATGGGGCATTGGGGAAGGGTGCGTGCAGCCTGATACAGTTGGTCGTTCTGCACGTAGGAATACCTGCTCGCTCCTGTATCAGCGGATCACGCATACCGGCTCAGCGCATGGCTCTTTTAAGTGGACCCCTAGTGTCGCTTCTCTGACACAACGTGGAGAGAGCGACAGAAGGGGAACGTCTAGGTTACATATGTAACCTCCGTTCCCCGATGGAGGGAACGAGACGTTTTGTCTCCCCTGCCACGTCGCTGAGCCGAGCCCCTGTTGTGGCCAGACCATCTCCGGCTCCTCAGAAAAATCCTGAATGAACTCCCATATTTGCGCCACTTAAATACCCGTATGTCCGGGGGCGGGACATGCAAATACTGGTTGCCAACTCTCATTGGCCTTTTTTCATAATTCAGAGGTGAATATCAGCGCTCAAGAGAGACCCCTAGTGTCGCTTCTCTGACACAACGTCTCGTTCCCTCCATCGGGGAACGGAGGTTACATACGTAACTTAGACGTTTTGTCACATTTAGTTAACATTTGGGGAAAAACTTTTCTCCAAACTATAGACATTAAGTATGTGTGTATGTCATCTATGTGCTTTATACATGTAAACAGACTGAAGGTACCAGCGTGTGTTACAGACCTCTAGGTCATTAGCATCACAATGTGAGAATGGATCAAGTGGAGCTCTGTGTGGACTGGATGAGGAGATTCAGCCAAGGCCAAGACAGAGCCTGCAGATGGCCTTTCCAAGAGACTCACACACAAGATTGATAGTGTCGAGCTCATCAGCTGTGTCTGTGTGCGATATCCGGAGTGCTCTGCGAATGCCAGTACTTGAGCAAGCATTCCAGTCAGGTGCACGCTGCTGTTATTTATTAATCCCAACTAGGATGACTAAATGAAGCTAGTGTTTTCTTGGGTCTGTCTGTCTCTCCTTTTCTTCTGAGTGCAGCTGTCTCTTTTTCTGCCCAAAAGGCAAGGACGGCATCGCCAAGACTGACAAGGGGGAACAGGTGTGCTGTTAAATGATAAATCAGTCAGCTTACAATACCTTAGTGTTAGGAAAAACAATCCTCTTTAAGCCAATTGTGTAGATAGAATTAATAGAGAATTCCATAAAACCCCCACTGTGAAAGCATGTTAGGTTGAAATGGACACATTATGGTTTTAGTTGCTGACCTGGGGTCAGCATTAAGATTTATTATTAATGGTTGGTGTTGGAGAGTCTTGAACAGCTGATATTGAATATCTGTGTTTGTTATGTTAAAGGGAAGGAAGCTGCTAATCACAAAGAACTAGTCCCTAACCACAACACCAACCCTGCACAATTACAATGTCACATAAACCACTGGGACATCAGACCTAACATAGATAACTCACTCATATACATTGAGCAAACCAACTGGATGTTTCTTAAAACTAACCCTCCTTGACCTTAAATATCAATACCGACTTTTTTGAATTGTAAAACCAACACATGTCCAGTAGTCACTAATAACCAGTTTTAAAATGTAGCCCAGATTTTGTCCCTTTCTCTCTTTTCTAGGTTATTACAAAGCTCAGCAATGTTTTCCAAGTATTCCAGATAGCGCTGGACTGCTTCCTGGCTTTTTGGCATTGGCCCCTGGATTTTGGCTGCTCCCTCTGCCAGCATCTGGAGTCCATCAGTATAAACAATGGAGGCCTGGTGCTGGAGCCTCTTGCCCGACTCCCATGGGACTCCACTCCACACAGCACTAGAACACCAATCCCACCATATACAATGTGTTCAATTACCCCACAAAGAAGATGCGGGGTTCTCATAACCTGTGTTTAGTTGGGCCAGTAAGTAGAGAAGATTGATTTGCTGATAGTTGCAGAAATACATGGATATCAAACTTGGCTATTCCTGTGGGCACAGTCTCTGAACTGCTCTGTTTACTCTGATAATTAGCTGTAAATCGTTTCATTAAGATACCTAGTGTTCAGTCCATTGTATAGAAGTCATACTAATATACATGATGCACAGTACACACAAACATGGCAGATCATATGACAAACATTCAGTGATGGAAATTTCAGTATTCAGTTCCTTGACTTCCATTTTTAAGAACAGCAACATATGTTATTACACTAAACAACATACATTTGGTCATTTTGAACAGCAATTTAACACTTGCTCTGAAATTATTGGGTTACAGAATATTTTAGGGAACTCTCCCAGGCTCAAGTACCCTTTATCAACCTAAACCAGAACTGTGTTCTTTTTAACTCATTGTACTGGATATAATTTATTATTATCATTAATATTATTAAAATGGCCATTATATAATTATTTAAAATGAAACAATGGCCACCCACTTTTTCAACCGTCTTAAGCTTCACACATTTCTTCATAAAAGAGTCATGAACAAAACCAACAAGCTTTGATTTTGAGAAAAAAGTATTTGAAAATTGTATTAATATATACACACACACACACACACACACACACACACACACACACACACACACATGTTGTGTTTCCATGTTTTATGGGGACTTTCCATAGACATAATGGTTTTTATACTGTACAAACTTTATATTCTATCCCCTAAACCTAACCCTACCCCTAAACCTAACCCTCACAGAAAACTTTCTGCATTTTTACATTTTCAAAAAACATAATTTAGTATGATTTATAAGCTGTTTTCCTCATGGGGACCGACAAAATGTCCCCACAAGGTCAAAAATTTCGGGTTTTACTATCCTTATGGGGACATTTGGTCCCCACAAAGTGATAAATACACGCTCACACATACACACACACACACACACACACACACACACACACACACACACACACACACACACACACACACTGTCAACCAAAGTTTGGAATAATGAGAAAAAGAAATTGGTACTTTAATTCACCAAAGTGGCATTCAACTGATCACAAGGTATTGCCAGGACATTACTGATATAAAAACAGCTCCATCACTATTTGAAAAAAGTAATTTTTGATCAAATCAAGACAGGCCCCATTTCTAACAGCTATCACTCCAACACCTTATCCTTGAGTAATCATAAATTGCTAATTTGGTACTACAAAATCACTTGCCATTATATCAAACACTGCTAAAAGCTATTTTATTCATTAAGTGAAGCATAACATTGTCTTAGTGGGTTTTATTTAATAGTTTTTGTTATTGTTGCTACAATACGCAATAGACTGGCATGTCATAAGGTCAATATTACGACACAAATGTCAAAAAAGAAAGCTTTCTCTAGAAACGTGTCAGTCAATCAATGTTTTGAGGAATGAATGCTATACAATGCTTGAAATTGCCAAAAAACTGAAGATTTCATACAAAGGTGTACACTACAGTCTTCAAAGACAAAGGACAACTGGCTCTAACAAGGACAGAAAGAGATGTGGAAGGCCAGATGTACAACTAAACAAGAGAAGTATATCAGACTGTATATATTAGAGCTGTCAATCGATTAAAATTTTTAATCAAATTAATTACACAGTGTCCCGATTAATTCATCGTAATTAATCACATTTACGAATATTTGCTGAGAAAGCCCCTCATATAACAATAAATACTGATGAAATAATTAAAGAGATTTATCTTTAAATATATAAAAATTTATTATATATATAAAAAATATTCAGATAATTAAAATGTATTACATTCTTGTGGCAGAACAGTTAATCATTGATAAGACAATACAAAAAGTGGCTTTACAATACAATGTATGGTTTACTACCATATTATTGAACATAAGCCATTGGCACACAGTTCACAGCAATCTATTTCACAAGTGAATTTGTCAATCAGTTGGAGATTTTATTTTGTTTAAGGACCCGTCACTGTACACCTGTGTCAGACATGCTTGTTTAGCGTCTTGGGTGCGTTGAGTCATAAACATAACATTTTTAGGTCACTGTATCAAGTTAAATATAGTTTAATACTTTGAACACATCTTGAGATCCCTTAGTTCGGACTTGCGCAACATCAAGTGTTTTGAACGCAAGAACGTAAGGAATGTTTGAATTGTTCTGCTGCTGAAGGGTTGTTCACTGTATAAACTGCACGTTGCCATACAGCTGAAGTTTCACTTAATGCACTCTGAAGTAAACAGGTGGTACTACAAGCTTAAATTTCTCAGGAATATTCCTTATTACGGTCCGGGGGCATTGCGATTAATTACGTAAACATTTTTTATGCGTTATTTTTTATCAAATTAATCGCACTAAATTAACGTGTTAAATTGACAGCCCTAATATATATATATATATATATATATATATATATATATATATATATATATATATATATATATATATATATATACATACATACATACATACATACATACATACATACACACACATACACATACACATACACACACACACAATCACAGAGCACTTTATTAGGAACACTATGATCCTAATAAAGTACCCGAAGTGGTCTTCTGCTGTTATTGCCCATCCACCTCAATGTTCGACGGGTTGTGCATTCTGAGATACTATCCTGCTCACTACAATTGTACAATTGTACAAAGTGGTTATCTGAGTTACCGTATCCTTTCTGTAAGCTCAAATCAGTCTGGCCATTCTCCTTGACCTCTCTCATCAACAAGACGTTTCCGTCAGCAGAACTGTCGCTCACTGGATGTTTTTTGTTTTTGGCACCATTCTGAGTAAACTCTAGAGACTGTTGTGTGTTAAAATACCAGGAGATCAGCAGTTACAGAAATACACAAACCTGCCCGTCTGGCAACAACAATCATTCCATGGACAAAATCATTGAGATCAAAAATTTTTCCCCATTCTGATGGTTGCTGTGAACATTTATGATATATATATATATATATATATATATATATATATATATATATATATCCTTAAACCAGCTGAAGTAACCCCCTGGTTGGGATTCACTGATTAAAGGGCATAAAGCATGGTCTGCTCACTTGCTTGAACATGTTGAGATTGCTGGCAGTGGGAGTTGGCATTTTATAGATTCCAGACTAATATAGCCAGACCAAACCCATATATACTAACAAGTGTTAAAGAAACAGAGGATGCAGTGGTAGGCTAACCTTATACTTGGCCACTAAGCACATCTAAGTGTGAGAGAGTCACTTAATGCTAAATCTAGCGAAAACACTATTTCACTATTAATTTATGCTGATGTATTTATAAACTGAAGTAAGTCAAGTACCACTGGTGTTCGGTCAAGAGTAAAAGATGTCCAGATCTTGCATGACACAATTATATGCTGTATAGGAGCTTTAGTTGCATAAAGACAAGCATTGCTCACGCCCCCCTAATTTGTCCACAAGCAGCTTCTCTTCCTGAGCAATGACTGCTGAGATAAGCATTCTTATCTTCAATAGTGTAGGCTAAATATAATGTTAGATTTACACACAATCACTGCATTAAAACGTTTTGCATTGGCAAATATAAATAAAATAAAAATGTTGTTCTTAAAAATGTATACTCTCTACTGCATTCTCTTTTTTCTTGTCCTCATTGCTTTTCTTAAATTAAAACACAGATCTGATAAATACAACTATAGGTACATCTATGCATGAAATGATACATTTCCATCATCAAAATATTAAATTTACACAACATTTCCTGTTTTTAAAAATGTTGTTTAACAAAGCAATAAGCCATGAGAGGTCCTGCATTACAGTGATTTAGCACAGGTAAGAAGTGTTCTCCACGTTGTGTTGTGCCTAAATAAATAATGTAGTTTTATTTATCAAAGAAATATTCTGGGTACAAGAAAGGTTAAGCTTAATTTATAGCATTTGTGACATAATGTTGATTAACCAAAACAATGTTTTCCACTTGTCTCACTTTTTCTGTAAAGAAAAAGAAAAAACTAAAAAGTACATTTTTGTGGTAATCAACATTATGCCACAAATCCTGTCGATTGATCTTATTTTGTATTTAACCTGCAACATTCCTTTAAAATTCATAATCCTGTTAAGCTATTTTTTCCACAATGTAATATAGCTTTATTAACCTAACTGTAGGCTGTTTAGGGTTGACAAGCAATGTAGCAACTTAGGGGCCATTCACACAAAACTGTTTTTGCATCTCTCTGCTCTGTTTTTCAATTGTTTTTCTTTGCAAACATGAGCTAGACAGACATTTTCAGTGTCTAGCGCAGGAGCACAATGTTAAATAGAACTTCAGCTTTTAAAAACACATCTCAAGTTGCCAACATTGTGTTTTATTCATTGTACTGCATATATCTTTTTTTTACGGGCAACAACATGCTTAGAGTATTAATATAGAATGTGCAGTCACAGGTGTGTGTTTATTGGCATTTTAAAATGGCTTAAAACATGGCTCATCCAATCAGAATTTATTGTCAGAACTATTTGTTTTATAATTCACATACATAAATAAGGCTTAAATAATCCAAATAGAACAAATAAGATGTCATAAATAAACTGCTGTGGTCATTGTAGCTGTTTTGCTACAATGACTCATTAAGAAGGTGTTTTTAAACATCCAGAGGTCAGTATGAATCTGTCTGTGACAACCACTCAAGCAAGTTTATGAACTTTCGAGTGTTTCTGAAAAGACATCTTGGGCAGCATCCTTACCAAATGGGGTACTTGTGCAACATTTCCAAAAACCTTTCCAGTCATGCACAAAAAGTAATGGTAGTACTGTACAAACGTCTCCAAATGTTCTTCAAAATCTCATAACAATGGTTTTGAGCAATATGGCAGCCTCCACTGGACGCTGAATAACATAACACTCAATAAATCAGTTCTTGGGAACCAGCAATTTATTTATAGGCAATAAAATTGCATAAAGTCACACTAATAAATGAACTAGTTATTAACGTACCACAGTATTTGCTAGGTCCCTCCCTGCAACAGTTTCAAAAAGAAAAAGGAAAAAAGATGGATTTCCAAGAAATCAGCCAAAAATGCATATCCCTGAAATAGATGGAACATATAGTAACATATATTACACTAATAATGGGTCAACAGGCAAGGGACATGTTAAAGGAGATCTGTGCACTAACCCACAACATTACTCATACAACCGCTTTATTCCACATGGAAATTTAACATTAACTGTCCTGTCAAACTAACTGCCACAACCTATAGTCTTGGCTTCAGTCTACATGCTCACAGAGCACCCACAGTCCATTTGCTGACTGTCAGATGCATATTGCACACACAACTTGAAAGTTATTTCTCCATTGGCAAGCTCTGATCTGATTGGCTTACTTTGTTGTAGGGCTAGGTGATAAAACGACATTTATCGCAATAAAAAAAAACTCCATGATATCGATGATAAGCTTATGAGTAATTTTCAATATTAAGCCTGTGTTCTACATCTAGATGATCAGGTTCGTGTTGCTAAAAACACAAGAAGTTCAGCATTCTTATCATATGTTTCATCTGGTGTGTGGTAGGCGAAGGTGAACTTGCGCTATCAATTCCTTCCTATGAAAGCCGAGCGCCATGCTCGTGAGCTGGATTGTAGAATTGACAGCATCGCTTAGCAAGCTGTTCCCTAGCGTTGGGAGTGGCTTTGAGCAGATTTCTTCTGTGTCTGTGGAAACGCAGCCTCAGACTGTATGAAGTTGTTAATGTACCTGCTACGCCAGTCACCGCATTCCAGGTCTGGACCCTGGATTGATTCCATCTGGACTGCAAGACTTCATTACGATGGTTGCGGCCTCTCATCGTCTCTAGTGAGCAGCAGGACAAAACAACAGTGCTGGTTGCATCATATCTGATCTTTCAGCGCTGTATTCTTAAATATTTTTCTCAAGCACAAAACATGCTTCATTTATGCTCAGTCCCACTCTTTGCGTGTTTCCTCTTTTCTCCGTGCGTGAGTAAACATGAGGCGCCATGTAAGATATTGTGGTTCCAGAGTGCCTTTAGACCATAACGTTTTTGCTTTCTAAATTTAGTTTTATTAATCTGCATGTTACAAGCCTTTAATAATAAACAAATAGAGAAATTTCTGTTCTAATTTTGTGAAATGTTTCAGATGTCATTATCTCTGACTAGGATGAAAGACAAAAAATAACTAGTTTGTAGTCTAGTCTTTCTCACTTTAATGAAAATATAAAAATAGTTCTTTCAGACTTTTAAATTTTCTAATTTTATTTTGGGAGAAACCCCTGAATGCCCATAGAGTATAATTCCTCAGTCACAAGGGCTTCTATATCCCCATACTTGGGTATCTGAATGTACCGAAATATGAAAATAATTTGAATGTAAAAAAATATATTGTAGAGCAGAGGAGGGCGGGGCCGGGCTGTCCCTAATCAGCCTGATGGGGTGCGCGAGGGATAAAGGTGGCTGGTGACGACAGTTCCAGAGAGAGAGTATTACAGGCAGCTGCCCTGTGTGTGGTTATGTTCGTGTATTTTTGGTTAAGCTGATCATTAAAATATGATTTATATTGTTAAGCCAGTTCTCGCCTCCTCCTTTTCCTTTAACCCCCCTTACATTGGTGCCGAAACTCGGGAAGGAGGAGGGATGACCGTCACAGAGTCCTCGACACTGCCGCTGCCACCTACCGGGGGGACAGAATAGAACAGGCCTACGTCCGCGGGGCGAGTGGGGACTGGACTCCCCGACCACCTGGCGAGATGGAGCCGCTGACAGGGGCCGAGGAGTGCCCTGCCGTCCCCCAGAAACGTGGAGGGGTCGAGAGCAGACCAGCATCCAAGAGGGGAGGAGGGAAGCGACTCCTTGACTGCCTGGAGAGGTAGAGCCACTGCCAGGTGCGGAGGAGTGTCCCCACAGATTGCCGGAAATGTGGCGGGGCATTCTGTTTGCTGGAGGTTGGAGGTCGGACTCCGGTCCGACTGGGGACCAGCCGGCAGCTGGGGCACAAGGCACGATGCACGCCCGGTCCCCAATCAGCCTGATGTGGCGTGCGAGGGATAAAGCCGACCAGTGATGAGCGTTCCAGAGAGACAGAATTACAGGCAGCTACCCTGTGTGTGGGTATGTTTGTCTGTTTTTGTTGATCATTAAATTAGTATTTATATTGTTAAGCCAATTCTCGTCTCCTCCTTTTCCTTTAACCCCCCTTACATATATATACTGTCATTATGATTCAAAATTAACAACTTTAAATATTCATATCCAACGGCACTCAATTGATAAAAACAAAATTATAAAATATTGTAATATTTTAGTATCAATGCAGTTTTTTATAGACTAGTATACTTGTATAGACTTTTCTCCTTTTCTTCTGCCAACATGGAAATTAAAAAAATTAGCAATGTGCAAATGTGAATGTATATTGTGATAAATATCGATATCGAATGATATGAAAAAGAATATAATGATAATATTTTTTGCCATATCGCCCAGCCCTACTTTGTTGCACATAGGATTTTCTTTTTTATAATTTTGCCTAGAAACAAAGTTTGCATGGTATTGATTGATACAAAGAGTGCTTTTGAGGATGAAATTATCACAGGATTTGCCAAAGTTGCCAGGTTAGTGCCATCACATCTTTTAAAGACACTCTAGTTCTGCTTCAGGCAATAGCTTGTTAACTAGATAACCATGAGCAGAATTTTGAATAAATTGTGGTATAATCTATTTCAGATTAACGCACCCCTAAACAGCACGTAAAAACGTAACCAATTGCAGTTGACCACTTAGCATGTCGGACGATCTCTTGGTGAGAATAAGCTGCAATGTGGACCAGACTTTTTGCAGTTTAGCCAAAGCTATGATATTAGTGTCAAGCTAATAACCAAACTGAATGCTTGGCATCAAAGGAAGATGGAGTAATAGCTTAGTAAGTATTAGTAAGATCAGTAAGTCTGATGGCAAGGCTGAAGACATTGACATATCCACAAACCAGTGTTAGATTTACCCTGAGGCAATCATCTCAACACTCATTTGCAACTGGTGACAGCCAAATAGCTGGCGAACCAATGATATTTTTCAAGAGGGCTTATCAAACACAAGTGCTATCCATTCTCTGGTAAACACTGTAAGTGGGCCTGTACTGTAGATCAAAACCTGAGGGAGCCTAATCTTGAAATAACATAGAATTTTCCATTTAAATTTAGAACAAATGTGGACTTGGTGAAGGAACCCTGTCTGTGCACAACCAATAGCAATATCAGGAAAGATGTCTCGCTTATGAGAAGTTTGTAACAATGTTCCTAAGTGTGTTAGTTTAATGACATTAACATCATAGGAGAATTTACTTAATGCTAACCATTTGATAACTTTCAATTTGACATAGAGGAAAAGAAAAGAAACAAACACTTCAGTAGACAAAAGGTTCTTGTTGAGGAAATTACGGCAAGGAAAAATTCTCCTTGGGAAGCTTGATAATTATATCATGTTGGAAATTAAGAGGAGGGTAAATGGGAAAGGGTGGCAGAGGCTGTCTCCACTGTGCCCAACTCTGACAGGGATGTGGATAAAAATGGAGAAAAAGAAAGTCTTTTTAATGTTATAATTATTATGATTCTATGAACTCTAAAGATCACTGAAAGAGAGCGCTATATGAAGTGTATCCATTTGAATTAGCAAGATTTGGCACCACATTAAGAAGTTTCAAAACAAAATGTATTACTTGAATTTGATGATAACATTTACATGGTTTGAAAGCTGAAAATAAAAATATAATTAATCACAAAACAGAATTCACAACGTCAGAAACGTTTTTTTGGTCTAAAATCTAATTTCTACACAAACAGGCCATTGCGACTTCAGACTCCACATGATAGAACGCATCACATTTAAAACAACCCAGAAATTCATTAAATATCATGCCTTTGGAATTTAAGACAACTGTGAGGTTATCCTAACTTTAAGATGTTATTTACAGGATGATTTTTAAGAACATTTCTTTCGAGAATTTAAATGCTTCTTACGTTTTTAGTAAGTTTGTTTGGGAATACAATATATTATTAACTTTCTTCTTAAGTTAGAAATTGAGAAGAAAGGGGAGGGAATGAGAAGTTGTGTCGAATGAAGTGACACAAGGGCTCTTCCTTGGATGCCGAATCGTACCTCTGAACCTGAGAAAAGGCCAATGTCAAGTTGGCAGACATAATTTGCATGCCCCGCCCCGGACATACAGGTATAAAGGGAAGCGGGGCAGAGAATGCCAGTCAGGATTTTGCACTGCGAGCCAAAAATGAAGCACGGCCATTTACAGTGCTAGATCTAGTGCTGTGGCAGGAGGGACACAACAGCTCGTTCCCTCCCTCGGGGAAAGGAGGTTACGACAGTAACCATGACGTTCCCCTTCTGTCACTCACTCACTCAACGTTGTGTCGAATGAAGTGACAAAAGGGGTCCATAGAAAAGCGCCACGCACTGACCGTGTTACGTGACTGTCGAAACAGGTGCACAGCAGGCTATTGCATGCTAGAGGCACCTGTGCCAGCTGCACGTAGCCCTCACCAATGCCTCCAACTCCTTTTTTTCTTTTTTTGCATACAAACCTTAGGTTTCCCACACCCCTGAGGGGGGAAAAAGGTGTTACATCCTAGCATGGGAGCAAGCCCAGCAGCCGCAGCCTTCTCTCTTACTATGTCTCTCACATAGAACGTAAAGCGGCTTTCCCCAGGGAGAAGCAGGAGATAGCATGTCGGGAGCAGGAGGATGTCCCGTGGCTAGGGTGCTGAGAGAAGACTCGAAGCCCTTACTCTGCTCTGCACCTGGCAGGGGGTGGATTTAGAGACTGAGGAAAAGGCCTAAGAGGGCGTCTTCAGAACTTGTCAGCGTTGGTGTGCCCGGAATGCAGGCGAGGCCGGAGGCAAATTTCCTATTCTTTCAGGAGGGAAAGACCCTGCGGAGGCCACGCCCTGCCCAGTTTTAGGGGGGCCTAATGAGGGGGTCTTTACAAGCACTGCGGCCGGTGCATCGGGACTGCCCGGGGGGAATCGCAGGTTCGCTGAAAAGGGGGACCGTACCTCGGAAAATACATCACGGGGAGTTAGCCTGGAGAGGGAACTATGCCCGTGGAGCCTGACCCCAGTACAGAGCATTGAAACTCATAGTGGGTCTGGCCACAAATGGCTCTGCTGAATTCACAGGCCAGAGGGCTAGGGAGGAGAAACATCCAGGCAGCGACGCTCAGGGGCTGACCTGGGAAAGAAGGTGCACTGGATCAACTTGGTGAAGGGCGCAATGTGCAAGCGGAACACCCAGTCGGTTGTGCCGGATTACGAGTTCTACCGGCTCGGACCTGACAAAACACGGGACGAGACTGTCTCAACCCTCAGATTGTAAAACCTGGCAAAGGTATTGGGTGTTGCCCAGCTCACTGCTCTGCAGATGTCTGCTAGGGAGGTGCCATGGCTCAGTGCCCACGAGGATGCCACACTTCTAGTAGAGTGTGCTCAAACCCGCAAGGGGGTGGGCATGGCCTGGTTGTGATAGGCTAAGGCAATAGCATCAACAACCCAGTGGGCTAACCTCTGTTTGGAGAGGGCGTTCCCTTTCCGCCATCCGCCAAAGCAGACAAAAAGCCAATCGGAACATCTAAAGCTCTGCGTGCGGTCCAAATAGGTACGCAAAGCACGCACTGGACACAGCAACGAAAAGGCTGCGTTTGCCTCCTCCCGATGCAGCGTTTGCAGGTTCACGACCTGGTCCCTGAAAGGGGTCGTAGGAACCTTGGGCAGATAACCCGGTCGGGGTCTCAGGATAACGTGAGAAAGCGCCGGACCAAAGTCCAGGCAGGTGTCGCTGACAGAGAATGCTTGCAGATCTCCAACCCTCTTGATGGAGGCTAACGTGATCAGGAGGGCCGTCTTCAGGGAGAGGGCCTTGAGCTCGACTGAATCAAGCTGCTCAAATGGGGGTCTCTGAAGACCCGAGAGGACCACTGAGGGATCCCAAGAGGGGAACAGGCTAGGCTGGGGAGGATTCAGTCTCCGGGCACCTTTCAGGAACCTGATAACGTGCTTACCAAGGGACTTGCCATCTACTGCGTCGTGGTGGGCTGCGATACCAGCTACATACACCTTCAAGGTGGAGGGGGACAGCCGCCTCTCCAGCCTCTCCTGCAGGAATAGAAGCACTGACCGAACTGCGCATCTCTGCGGGTCTTCGGCTCGGGAAGAACACAGATTCGCGAACAAGCACCACTTTGGGGCGTAGAGTTGCCTGGTGGAGGGAGCTCTGGCTAGGTAGATACACAAGATCTTCCGCATCCTGTCTAGGGGCCAGACATGGAGGTTCCAGAGGACTGGGTGCAGATGTCAGAGGGTGCTCCGTCCCTGAGAAAGAAGGTCCTTCCTCAGGGGAATTTTCCAGGGAGGGGCTGTCACGAGGAGTGTGAGATCCGAGAACCAGGTGCGGGTGGGGCAGTAGGGGGCCACCAGGATGACCTGTTCCTCAGGTTCGATGCAAGAAGGCTCACTGGGGGAAATGTGTACTTGCACAGTCCCCGGGGCCAGCTGTGTGCCAGCGCGTCTGTCCTGAAAGGGGCTCCTGTCAGGGAGTACCAGAGCGGGCAGTGGGAGTTGTCTTGAGAGGCTAAGAGATCCATCTGTGCCTTGCCAAATCGGTCCCATATGAGCTGGACCACCTGGGGGTGGAGCCTCCACTCTCCGCTGGGTGAAACCTGTCGCGACAGCGCGTCCGCCGTCGTGTTGCAGTTGCCAGGGATGTGAGTGGCGAGCAGCAACTTGAGTCGTGGCTGGCTCCAAATGAGGAGATGTGGCTGTGAGTGGTGCTGGGCGCCGAGGTACCAGTCGTCAAGCCACGAAGGCTGTGGTGAGTACGGGGGGTTCCAGTCCAGCCTCACGCTCACGGCGGCCCGGGAAAGCATAGCGGACATCTGCGCGTCAGCCTCAGATTGGGCAAGCAGACCCGAAGGTGGCACCCCAGACGAGTCATCAGCATCAGACGCCGCTGTGACGCTCTATGATGCAGCGGCGATGTCGTCATCCAATTCGGAGGATCAAGGGAGAATGCCGGCTGGCCGCGAGAATGCCGGGGGGCGGCTGAAGTGGCTTTCTCTCATGAAAAAAGAAATCCGCGACCGCAACGTTGCCATGGCTATGTTCTCGCACTGAGAACATGAACCATTCATAAAACGCTGCCTGCGTGTGATCGCAGCCCAGGCACGCGAGGCAGCTTTTATGACCGTCAGAAGTGGAAAGAAATCAACCGCATCCAGGAACTACACAGAGGCGGAAAGTCATCTTGAAAGAGACGCGTCCAGAAAAGGACGTTCAACGCCACTGTGTATTGTTCTTTTGTGAGTTTGAAAACTCAGACTCTTTTAGAGGAAATACAACTCTTTTAGGAGGAGGCACTCTTTTAAACAGAAAGAAAGCGCTGTCAAAGCGCCCAGGGGCGTGAACTGCATAACGTGCAGAGAGAGAGAGACACCAGCTGGAATTGCAACGTGCGGATCCAACAGCAATGCTTCTCGCTGGTAGAGGTGAGTGGAACAGGAATGAAGCTCAGCTGCTTACTGCACAACCGTTCGGATCCGAAGAAAAATTCGCTTTATACAGATATGTCCGGGGCGGGGCATGCAAATTCTGTCTGCCAACTTGACATTGGCCTTTTCTCAGGTTCAGAGGTATGATTCGGCGTCCAAGGAAAACCCCTTGTGTCACTTCATTCGACACAACGTCGAGTGAGTGACAGAAGGGGAATGGTAGTTAAGAACAATTTTCTTAAGAACATTTTGTGAATCCAGCCCCAGGACACTTTATTGTAAAGCTGTACAGATAGAACACAATCCACCTTAAAATACAGTAATGGACAAATTTGTTTTACAGTGTCTGCTGCATACACTGTATAGTTACATCTGGCAACTCAACTCAAATCTGTTTCAGGTTACAACATATTTATCTTTTAAAATAATCACCAACATTTATGGAACGAGACAGAATCCAAATTTCATTGTTTAGTTTTTCTGTGTATTTGATCTTTTCTGCATCTATTCTGTATATATTAATATATTTATTGTTTTACCCAAGATTAATAGTCCAATTAATGAACATGTATATTCAGTCTATAGTCCAAAATTATCAATCTGCACTTTCCTTGAACTTATCAAATGAGATCAAATGTTAGATGTAAATAATCCAATTTAACTAAAAAAAAAACACTTGGACAGCAAAAAAATACGACAGCATAATTTCTTCCATATTACTGCTCCAAACCAACTTGCTATTTGTTGTGATCCTCAGAAGAGAAGGAAGAGTGAAAACAAGTTTGTTGTGACTGAATTTCAGAGAACTCCAATGTCAGTGTTGTTTAATCCTTTCTTAAATTGTGAGCTTCATTTTTCTATGACATCTCTTTTTAGTTTTAGGACATCAAAGAGACTAATGTTATTGGATATGTGCTGCCACAGCAGATATAGTTTTATAAATGATGTGTGCTTCCTTATCACAAAGGCTTGTCAATCAAGAGAGTAATTAATATGTGACATACTTTTATTAACCTGGGGTTAAGAACCAGTCTTGTAGCTATGGATCCTTTTGTCTGAGACTTTTGTCTTTTGCCAATAGCTTAACCAAAATAAATAGAACATTTTTATGGTTTCTGAGAAAATAATGGGTAATAATTTTTTTTAGCATTGCCATTATTTTTCAGTTTTCATTTATTAACAACAATTATCAATGATCAATCAACTTCTATGAAGTTATTTCAAACACAATAAAACCTATATCCTATAATAAATATTACATTTAGTTTTGTTATTGTTATTAATTGGAGTGAAATAACTGCAGATGATGCATCTTTTCTCTGTCATGAGCCCTGGTAGTAAGTATTGCTATCTTAAATGAGTGCTGTGACTGTCTGTGAGACGCTGTCTGTGTTTGCTTATGCTTTTCAGCATTTCTGCTTATTTAGATATTTAAGATAACTACTTGCTACATAAAAACGTTTATTTTCACTTTGAAGCTTAAAAAAAAACATTATGACAGGGTTGGGTAGAATAATTCAATAAAGTATTCTGGGCGGACTACAAAATACTCTCTCTTAAATGTATTCAGTAATGTACTTTTAGAATATATATTTATAAAGGCCAGGCACAACTGGAAGAATTCTGTATGATATGTCATTATTATTTTGTCTAAACCGCTACCATCTCCAGCTATTTGTCAGCAAACTTCATGAATTTTGCACTACCTTGATTTTTATTTAAATTAGATGTGGATTTGGAGAAATGTTTTTCTTCATGAAAGGCAGAAGGCAAACAGAAGGCAGTTTGCGGTCAACTACAATATCTCGTCCACTTTCCAACAAGAAAAGTGCTGCCTGTACCTCCAAGACCCAAAAGCCCCTTAGCTATGACAATGTAGCTACCAAGCAGGGTTTGTTCGTGAAATGTTTTTCACCAAAAAAAATAAAATCTTCTTAACACATTATTAAATTTAACTGACAAATGTTAATACATTTGGACACAAAATTGGATATGAAATGCAAATCAACCATATTTTGAGATGCTAACTGTATTTCACTTGCAGAAATTAAACATGCAACATAGTGAGGTTCTGTGACGACAAAGTAGTATATGAATAATTTTAACTAGGCTTGCTTCCATGATGTGACGAGGCAGGCAAAGAATGAGGATCTAAGTGCAGCTATATAAAAAAAATAAAAATAAAACTCAAAGTAATAGAAAAACACAGGGAACCTAGCACATAGCATAACAAAACATGCAAGAACTAACAAATTAACTAGGGAAAACAAGGGCTTAAATACACAAGAGAAAACAAGGAACACCTGGGGAAACAATCAGGGAATGAGAGACAATCAGGGGAAAACCAATCATAAAATGAAACTACACAAGACTACAAAAAACAAACAGGAAACAGGAACTAAACAAGAACTTCAACATAAAAGCACAAAAACAAAAGACAAAAGGGAATATGTGACACATATTTAGGCCTATTTCTTTATAATTTATACTTTTTATTTTTTATAATAGAGAGATTATATTACTATTATATTTGTGGGAATCAATGTCTCATGCACTAGAATGTAATATTTGTGTGCAAATGTGGCTATATTATTTCTGGTGCATAGCTGACAGCGTTCTGGTGTGTTTGCCAGATTTTCAATCCCAGAATCATTATACATGACTAAGACATTGTATTTTCATTATATAGGCCTAGATTCTACCATCAAACCTTTTGGTGACCACGGTCCATTTTTAAAGTACCCCAAAAACCACAATCTGCGATATTATAATTGTACCCCCTTGACTGTGTTTTCAATAAGCACAATTGTGTGCAGCGCACATCTGAACTGTTCAGAAAAACTCTTCTTTCTTTCTGCCTTATTTTGTGGCACATATGAGAGAAGTGTTTAAAAGTATTCTATCAAAATTGTATAAAGTAACTTTATTCTGAATACAAGTGATTAGAAATAATGTTACAGGGGCTGCATACAGTTACTTCATATTTGTATTCTAAATATGTAACACCATTACATGTATTCCGTTACAGCACAACCGTTTATTGTCTTGCTAAATTATTAATTAAATCTGATTGATTCTCTCAATACAACATCAGCTTAGAAGTAGCAGTACAAAATCAATCTGCCCATCCCTTTGCTTAGCTATTTTGCTAAAATATGATGATGAGAGAACGTTTCGATTTTTGTCCATCTTGTACCCACACAGAACTAAGGCAGTTGATGTTTTGTTTAAAGGCAGGCCTAGGAAATGGTCTTAGTCAGCCAGCTTAATGAATAATTAAGGATGTAATATCAAAACTCAATATGAATAATGCTATTGCAGCACTACTCCCGTTCAGATCTGAGAGTCGTGTCATAGCAGAATACATTTCCCAAGCATGCCTGTGAAATCCTGCTGATACTGAATGCCTGTAATAGAGGTAAGACTCCATCCCTTAAAAAAAACCAGAGCATGTTACTTTTCTTAGCAAACTAACATGAATCATATGTGAAATCTCTTTGCCTGAATAACCCTTTAATATCTCTCATAACATTATTATAACCATGTTATTAATATAACTGAATCTGGGCTTATAAGTTCAAATCAGTGTTGTACTTGAAAAGAGAGTGGGTGGGAGTCTTATTTATGAATGAACACATTGTGTTCTACGGTTTCTCATGAGGAGGTTTGCTCTTGGCCCGATGTGTAGATAAATGTTTTCAATGTATTTGGTTTCAATGGAAAAACACTGGAGGTTCACATTAACACTAGCTGGCATTGGCAAAATATCTCCCACAGATAATTCTAACAATTCTCTAAGTAATTTCTGACCACGTTAGAAATGTTCTATCTCTCTCTTACTATGTGCATATGAATCATCTTATCGTAGCGTATGGTCCTAAAAAATGGATGACACATGAGATGGGAATTGTGGACTGTATCACATGGTTTCTTAGTATGTCAACAGAATTAATTTGTGTAAATCTGTTGCTATGACATGGGACTCTTAACTGTAAACTGTCCAATTCTATAATGATGACAGTGATCGAGGCTAAACAATGTCCCACAATATTGTTTGTCTGGATTTGTTTCTGAAAACTTTCACATGCAGATCATTGGTATCAAGTGTGTTGCTTTCAGGGAAGTATTGGTCAAAAATCCAATTCCCAAAAGCCTTGTGCAAGCCTGGATAGCTGTAATGACTTGCACAGCTGCAAAATAGGATTAAGTTACCGTCGCAATGAATGACATGAGCAGGCTGATTGGCTTGTGTGTTAAAAGAATAAGGAAATATATTAAAATATTTTTTCAGATTGCATGGAGTATGTTGCAAAATGCATTGATAACTGTCAAAAATGCAAGAAAACTGCACAATTTACACGTTATCTGAAATGTAATTTCTTCTCTGCTTTTGCCGTTAAAGGCAAAAGACATACAAACATTGAAAAAGCTATAAGAATCTCATGCAGAGTGTGTACAAAATCTATGTATGCTGATTGTTTTTGATACAGTTTATGACCTTTAAGGTTATAATGTTGACCATGTTTTCATGATGTTGTCGGGATATTAAACATAATCGGTGTACAAATGTAACAGTTGAGATCAAGAAAAACATATTGCACCACTGTTTTTGTATCTCTGTTCAGCTAAGATGGATCTTTGATTAGCATTGCTTAGGATGTGGCTGTACACATATGAGCCATTTTACAGTGTGGTTTATCATTGTGTCATCATCATATTATCCATTTATCTGACTCAGCTACGATATTGGCGAGGGATTTATTGTGTAGTAAATACCCATGTCTTTGCTCAGTAGGACAGCTGAGCTGTTCTCTGTCATTTCCAGAGGAGAGGCTGTCTGTTATGTCTCCAGCTCTGCAGATAAGCTCTATCTGTTTACATTTCATCCTGTTTTACTGTCCTCTCTCATATACCCCCACCAATCTCAGTCTCTCTCTCTCTCTCTCTCTCTCTCTCTCTCTCTCTCTCTCTCCATACACACACTCACGAAAACTACATATAGGGGAGACAGGGGATGGTCAACCAGATCTCATGAGAAGACATATGAATTCGTATGAGTTGGCTAAATAGTACGCATTTGTTCGGATAAATTTATACAAATTGTAGATGTGCAAATACCTGGATGTGTAATGCGGAAATAAGCAAAAGTTTTGCATATCATCATATGTCTGTAAGGATGATTTGATGCGTAAAGAGGATGTTTTGAATGACGGAAGAAAGGAGGAGGAGACGAGGAAGAGT
This sequence comes from Xyrauchen texanus, assembly GCF_025860055.1. NCBI lineage: Eukaryota > Metazoa > Chordata > Actinopteri > Cypriniformes > Catostomidae > Xyrauchen > Xyrauchen texanus. Next base: position 16,850,091 of record NC_068295.1, on the reverse strand, counting down.
CAACTGATTGGTTGCAAAAGTTGATGAATTCATATGAGATTTCATACAATTTAGCTAACTTAATCCAACTCGTTCTAATCTGTATTAAGGGCAGATTTCAACATGAGAGTGTTTTGGAATGGTTGTAAGATGGGGTGAGTTGAAACACCATCAGTTTAACCAATTAGAAACCCACCTGAGGTGAGGTGGTTTATCATTTAAAATTGTATTTGTGATCAAGTTTATGAATGTCAGAAGTGGTATCAATTGAATCAGCAGGTTCTGTTATTTAATTTGATCTGTTACATCCACACAAGCTTTTTTCCACACAAGCCTACATCAAAATAAAATAGAAATATCATAGCTGACCAGATGAGGAGGCTTTTAGCACTACTTTCCAAAGTACTTGTACTGGACCCACGAAAACGGCACAAAAATTGGGCAGTGTATAGGAACTTTGTCAAGTATATTTGTCATTGAAATTCATGTATAAAGTTTAGGAATATGTTGTAGATTTCTAAACTACCTTTATTTGTAACAGACAATTATAAAATGAGAATATTAAATCAAAGTTTGAGACAGTATAGTGCAAATCACCTCTGAGTTAAAGACGTTGAAAAGAACACTTACAACACTCCCTGGTTTCCCTTACTATCTCTGGAGAGGCATACATACAGTAGGTAGGAGCAGGAACCAGATAGACTCAGTATGTCAGTAAAGGACTGGAGCAGAATGGAAGGAAGATCACAGGTCAGACTGTAAAAACATTCCCATACTGCCCTTCCCCCCTCACTCATTCTCTGCCTCACACCCCCACTACTTCCCTGAGCCCTTCCAGCCGCCACAGTGACTCAACACAGGCCTTCAGGCATGCTACAAGACCCTCTTTTGAATGTCTTTTGTGCTGGGCTAAAGAACCAGTAAACCACAGTATGGCTATAACTTGATGACATGAAGCCATTTCTTGCATATAAAGAAAAATCAGAAAGATCACTTCCAGGCATAATGTTTTACCACATATTTGAATATAACAGTTATATTTTACTAACCCCTAAGATGATGCTTGCAATGTGTCAAAAAAGGGTCAGCCATTGGTTGACTAAGATTTTGCCAAATATGATGTCCTTTCCTGAAACGGAACAACATTCCAATCAACCAATCAGATTTTAGAGTTAGGGTACATTAATACATAACTCAACAGTCTTTACAGTGCAAAAGCAGCTACATATGGAAAAATAGATGTAAGGAATAAAAGACTGGTCAAACTTAAATGCAAAAAATAAGACCAATCACAATTTTGGATGCAAATATTACAATGACGTTATCACTATTAGTGAAATGTGAATGCTGAATATTATATCAATGTAAATAAATGGGAGATTATTTAAAACTTCATCATACATTTCTTAAAAAGTGTAAAGTTTACAAAACCTATGATTGATTTCACAATTTGTTTGTTTTTTAAATATCACAAATACATTCTCTTTAATATCTTATTTGTTTCTCCTACACAACAACAAGATTAAATTGAGATCAAATGGAGACATCTTCTTAGGTCTCCTGCTTCAAATTTTTTTCTCTTGAGAAAAAGACCCCAGTAATCTTGCATGTCTGCTTTACAGTTTCATAAGAGATCTCAACAATGACCATGTTTACATGCACTTAAGAACACTGTATATTCCAGGGTTTTTTGAAGAAAGATGCATTCTGAAATGTCAAGTAAACAAAAGCACCAAATTCCCTTATGCTGTTTAAGGGATTAACGACACCCAGGTTTCGCCCAGAGAACGTGGCTTTATGTGGCCATGTAAACAAATAAGCGGCTTTCTTAAAGGTTTTTGAAGAGTGCACATGTGCGTGAACAGACCGGATAACCAACATCATAGGATGGAGCCCAACAACATGTCAACACAGCCAAAAGAATTCAACATTTCTACGAGTACAGTGAGATAAGCACATACACTATAAACTACACCCATTTACACACACCAATGTAAAATATCGATTGTCCATCACATCTGCAAATATGCGCTCGTACATCAGGGGAATCCCAAGGTTATACGTAAGAAGGAAACCACACTTTTGCAGTGCAATTTTGCTGCAGGTTGTGATAGAAAGTTAAGCAAACAAACACAGCTACAACTCTGAAATATCTGGAAATAAAATGATGCAATGGAGAATAAAATAGCAAAGTCTTCCTCCGATCTCATGTTTGTTATATACACAAACCCAAGGGGAAATTACGTTGCTCTAGACAAGAGAAAGCTGCCGAGCATGGCATGTATGTATACGGCAGTAAAGAGTATGCCACTATATTTACTGCATGTAAACGGGAACACTGTTTTCTCGAAATAACCCGCTTTCTCACAATAAGCCACTTTCTGGTGGCTGTTCTGGTGGTCAATGTCATAAACTGTGATTTGCTCAGATAAAAATTCTGAGATTAAATATGACCATTTCTCACCAAATTCCTCCAAGACAAAATTATCTGATCTATACTTTTTATTACTTTATTCTCTCACTGTATGTCAACATTTGACTCATTTGTGTCTATTTTAATTTCTCCTCAGGAAATTTAGGTGAAACAAAGTTAATACTTCAATAAATATAACCGATAACTACATTTAGTCTCCTGAGCTATGAAAGAGCAATAGAAATTAAAAACATCTGATGGATAAATGTCCCTCTGTGTAGTGCTCTTTAGAGCCAAATCAGTTCCATACAATCAATAGTCAGGTTGATTGTAAGATTGCTGACAAAAGTGATAGCCACCCTCCAAGCACAGCTGACTGACATCACTGCTCCTGAATAAAAACAGACTCTATAGCTAATAGACAGTCTATCCAACTGAATTTTGCCTTCACTTTGATTAAAAAGTAGAAAGATCTGTGATCCCGACTTGTGCTGTAGTCAGCATCCCACTGAGAGAACAATATGGGGTGACTTCCTGACCCCTTCGTCTAGGGATCCTAAATACAAACAATGGGACCCTTAATTAACATTGGCCATTCCCAGCACTAGGCCCTTCCTGACGGTCCCAATTCAGACCTGAACACAAAGCTTGCTGTGTTATTCCTCTGACACTATCGACTGTGCTCGTGTACCCTGGCCCTCAGTATGAGCTCAGCCAGTTAGGCCACAGTAATATTTCTTCTGAATAGAAGACAGAGAGTGATCAGTCCTTTTACATCTTTTTTGCCAAATGTGAGCAATGGTGTTTAGTTATGTGAACACTGGATTCCAGCGAATCCAGTGAAAGAGGGATCCATCAGTGTTATCTGTCCACAATTTGAGATGAGCTCATGGTTGTACATTATCTGTTCTCCGAAGCAGGATGTGTTTCCATGTTAGATAATTCCAAAAAAAAATCATTTTGCTGAAGTTATTAGGTTGGCTACAATGTAATCAAAGGAAATTGTAGGTTGTAAAGTCAAACAACCTCTAACAATACTGAAGTGATCAAATTCCACACAATGCAAATAATAAAATGTCATCGGCTAATAAATATTCTGATTTCACTCACCAGTGATTGAGTTGTGTAGATCCCACCACTGTGTGTTCAGTCTCATGGGTGCATACACTTAAAGGAATATTTTGGGTTCAATAAGAGCTCAATCGATAGCATTTGTGGAATAATGTTGATTACCACAAAAATGATTGTCGACTTGTTCCTCTTTTTCTTTACATTTTTTTTTTATAAAAAATTGGGGTTACAGTGAGATACTTACAATGGAAGAGAATGTGGCCAATCCATAAATGTTAAAATACTCACCATTATAAAAGAAAAGCCACAAGACATAAAAATGTGCATGTTAACATGATTTTAGTGTGATAAAATCTCTAACTAACTATTTCTAAGTAACGTTATATTTAATTTTACAACTTCATTGCTATGACAACATAATGTCGTAAACCCTAAAACTACTGTAAACATTTTTGATTTAAACAAATTTACAGCTCAAATAATTCAAAAGTTTTAACAGAAGTATCAATGTGCATTTATAAAATAATAAGCTTCACATTTCTGCCAGTAAACCTTCCAAAACTTGTGCCCATTCACTTCCATTGTAATTGCCTTTATGTAACCTTGATTTTTTTATTTCTATAAAGAAAATAGATGTCAAGATGACTTTTTCTGGTAATCAACATTATGCCACAAATGCTGTCGATTGATTTTAAATTGTATTCAACCTGAAATATTCCTTTAAAGAAATGTAACTTATTTAGCTGCAGTGGGTCCTGAGTTGTCGCCAGTTGCCAGGTCACCGTCGGTTTAGTTGAGTCGTGATATACCATAGTTATATTTAGATTACATTTAACAATGTCAACTATGATTTCACTTACCGGTAAACGTTTCCACAGACTGTTTTTACAACATTCTCTGTTTTACAGCATCTACAGACCAGTGCAACGCGCCTGTTGAATGTCTTTTGGAAGGGTTACAAATCTCAAGAGATTTTAGATTTGAATTTGAGAACTTGTACAATAAATATTTGTACATGTTAGTCAATACACATTATGTGAGGAAAGTTTCATTTGACTCGCTCCATGTAATGTGTGTCCAAAGATGAGATCCTTTCTGTTCTTTATTTTTTACAAAAAGAAACATTAATTTTAATCACAGATGAGGTAAAAAGAACTGTGTAACTTCTCTTTCGTTAATGTTTGCCCAGCTGTTTTAATGTTTTTACTACGGCTATCAATCGATTACAATTTTTTATCAAAATAATTACATGGTGTCCCGATTAAACGTGATTAATCGCATTTAATCGCATATACAAATATTTGCTGAGAAAGCCCCTCATATAACAATAATTCAATATATAAAGATTATACATATTTATATCAATATATAATTATACATAGTTATTTTTAAATATTATTTATATATATATATAAAATAACAAATATTCAGATAATTACAATGCATTACATTCCTGTAGCAGAAGAGTTAATCAGTGATAAGACCATAAAAAAAGCGAATTTAGAATACAATCTATTGTTTACTACCATATACTGATCATAAGTCAATCATTGGCATACAGTTATAATAATTCCTTACATTTATATAGCGCTTTTCTAGGCGCTCAAGTCGCTTTACATAGTACAGGGGGAATCTCCTCAACCACCACCAGTGTGCAGCATCCACTTGGATGATGCGATGGCAGCCATAGTGCGCCAGAACGCCCACCACACACTAGCTATTGGCGGAGAGGAGATGGTAGAGTGATGTAGCCAATTCAGGGATGGAGATTATTAGGAGGCCATGATATATAGGGGCCAATGGGGGGGAATTTGGCTAGGACACCGGGGTTACACCCCTACTCTTTACGAGAAGTGCCCTGGGATTTTTAATGACCACAGAGAGTCAGGACCTCGGTTTAACGTCTCATCCAAAAGACGGTGCTTTTTTTACAGTATAGTATCCCCGTCACTATACTGGGGCATTAGGTCCCACACAGACCACAGGGTGAGCACCCCCTGCTGGCTTCCCAAATACCACTTCCAGCAGCAACCTTGGTTTTCCCCAGGAGATCTCCCATCCAGGTACTGGCCAGGCTCAACCCAGCTTAGCTATAGTGGGCAACCAGGCAAGAGCTGCAGGGTGATATGGCTGTAGGCATTTCACAGCAATCCATTTCACAAGTGAATTTTTCAATCAGTTGGATATTTATTATGAGGGCTTGTTTAAGGGCCCGTCAATCTACACCTACGTCAGACATGCCTGTGTTGCGACTCGGGTGTGTTGCATCATAAACATAAAATGTTTAGTTCATTGTGTCAAGTTAAATATAGTTTAATACTCAATCTTTAAACACACCTTGAGACCCCTTAGTTTGCATTTGCGCTCCTTCAAGTGTTTTGAACGCAAGAATGTAACGTTTGTTTGCGTTGTTCTTCCTACTGAAGTGTTTTCTTCACTGTATATACTGTGCATTGCTCACACAGCTGAAATTCCACTTACTGCCCTCTGGAGTTAACAGGTGGTAATACAAGCTTGCATAAAATTTCTCAGGAATCTTCCTTATTATGGTCCGGGGGCAGTGCGATTAATTGCGTAAATTTTTGTCAAATTAATCACACTGAATTAACGTGTCAAATTGGCAGCACTAGTTTTTACCATTTTAGTGCTTGTTATACATATAAATGTAAACTAAATGCAAATACTTGTATATCACATAAATAATGCATATAAACAAACATGTAGCAAATAATATTAATGTAGTAAGTGTAATAAATGTGTAAATACATAAACGTTTAAACGGGCAATAATACATTATGAAAGATTTCAACTTCAACAAACACAGTAAATATTGAAGAATTTAACAAAAACTTTTTAACAACTTACAAAAAACACATAAGCTTCAAAATGTATTTTTGAGGTATGACTTGAAGTCTCTTCAAGTAATGTTCACAACAAACCTTATTTTTTTTTCTTAAAATCAAAAAGGGCTATTCTTAAACCCACTGAATATTCCTGAGGGAACCAAAGGATTGAAAATGCTTATTCTTTTCCAAGTTTTAGAACTAGAAACTGAACAGCTGATATAAACAGGCAGAAAAGCTCCTAATCATAATCAAAAGCCTACAAATCAAACTTTCTCATGTCCTTTTTACCAGCCGATTGTATAATATTAGTGCTGATATGGAATCCCCCTCTTATGATTGTTTTCTTTCATTAGCTGTTGTGCTCAAAAGATCAGACATGACCGCAACCCCTCATTGGGAAGCGACTGAAAATTATATGGAAGTATCTGTACAAATAAATGTTAATGAAAAAATAATTACCATGGATTTATTAAATAATTAAAGTAAAATTTTCGGTGAACATCAGTGAAGGGCTGAGGATCTTAGTCGTTTAGTGTCTTTATCCAAGCAATATACGCTGTCTCCCCCAAAACAGTAATTGTCTTGTTAAAACTACTGTGAATGTTTTGAGGTCTTATTAAGACTGAGAATGCCAATGTGTATTGAACTTGTCCTTATGAAACTCTTTAAAAAAAAAAGAGCAAATGCAATGGCCAGTTCCTGACTTCCTGTTATCTGTTTTCTAATTTCTCAAATTGACAACTGATCAGAACTGTCACTTAAAGAGATATTGTCATTGTCCTCTGATTGTTAACATACAGGTCTCATGCAAAGGGACAGCTACGGTCCAGCTGGAGGTGCATTTGCTGTTGTATCAGCAAAGTCAGAGGAAGAGTGCTATTCTATTTGTACAGAACACAAAGCAGCTGGAAGGAAACCCTCTTTACATATTCTTTTAACTTTGATTTCCTTTTTGAAGAAGTGTACTAAGTGTTCTCTCCCTATAGTGCTGGCCTTCTTCAGCTGACAGTTTCTAAATGCTGACAAAGGCTTTTCAGACCACACCAGCAGCAATGATTGTGAAATGAATCAAGAATAATGTTAAAATAAGCACTCCGTTCTACACATAATCACAGTCTATTCCACAATTACATATATTATTATTCTCCTTGTTTTAAGCAGATGCTATCTTAACAAAGTGTATTACTATATTTACTTTTTATTTAGTTAAATATTAGTATTAATCACAAGTATTAAAGTAAAATAACCAGTATGGTTAAAATATAGCTTTTACTATTGTGCAGAATTATGCCATAAATAAAATGACCACAACATGTGTTTGAACCATGAACGTAAACACTATTTGAATGATTTGGGTTGCTATGTTGCAACATCAGACAGATTTTTTCCCAGGACAACAGACTGACAGACTGTGAGAAACACTGAACAGCTGGCCAGCACAAACATGAATACAAACAGATTTATGAAGCAACATTAAACTCAAATTAATTTACTTTGTGTAATTTGTGTACAATAATATCTGAAACTCTGTAGAATAACTTTAAAGCAGCGTCTCTTTGTAATAACACCAAGTAAACTCAGTCAATGTTACAAAACTACTTAAGAATATTGAAAACACTAAATTGAAAACTTGTGATCAAATGTATAAGGTGTTTGGCAATAAGGACAAGAGAAATTTAGTCCAGTGTGATAATGCAAAAGCAAAATCAAATTGTCATACAGCTCTTGGAATTAAGTTGATGGTTTTACTAAATCTAATTACTGACAGTCAGTTTGAGCTGGATTTTAATACACTGACTATGTTTACATGGACACCGGAAAGCGGCTTATTGCTAGAAAATGGCATATTGCGAGAAAGCGTTCTTTCCGTTTTTGTTTCAGAACATAGCCAACTGCAAAAACCCTGGAAAAACCATTTTATTAAGTGCACGTAAACGTACATGTAACATTAATGTATAATTAATTGGCAAATACAATGCCATTCACAGCAGTTTTCCATCATGGTACAATATTACCAGCAATGATGAAACATGATGGCCATGTTATCTTTGTCAGACAAGGGAGAACCAATGCTCAGATTAAAATTATTTTTTGATTTAAACAACTACCATTAAAATGTACCAGGGCAAATCTGGCAGTGATTCATGCGATTTATGCATCACTGAATGTATGTGGCTTTGAAACATTCATTGAAAGTTCTCTACCACTCACAGAGCAATGTATAATAATAATAACAACCTTACCTACAGTAACTGTCAAAACAAGAAGTTTGCACTTAAATATTTCAAAACATTTCTAAAAGTACAGATTTGCGGTTCATTACTTGGTTCTGGCATAGTTTCTGATTGAAAATAGACTTGTTTATGTATGTGGCTTACAGCTATTTATTTGTTTCTATCAAGAAGCAGGAAATGCATTGTCATTTTGGCTCCCTATTAAAACCATGTTTATGTAATTATCTCAGCAAGAGACTGAGGAGAAGGTGACTGTCTCCAAGAGCTCTATGATTGCCCCTTACATCACAGTGTTTTCCTTTCACAGGCGGGTATAGTTATAATGGAAGTTTCTTTCAAACAAAGGTTACTTGTCAAACTAAATTACACAACCTCAGGCTAATGTTTACAATTTTAATATATTAGATAATATAAATGATTTTGTTAACAGCAACAACAAAGCATAAATGTTTTATCATTTTGAACATCATCGACCAAACTGTTCATTTAAAAAAAAAAATTAAAAGGTGTTTACTTCAGAGTTAAGACTGCACTGATGCTGAGCAAAATGACAATTTGTTATAAATAGCTCCCAGAGTGTTGAATCAACCACCTCAAATCAATTTGTTCAGTGGCCAAAAACACTTGGGGGAAGCAAATAATTTGTGTTGTTATATTTGACAAAAATAAAGAGATTCCTGCATCCTGAATGAATGCATTCAATGGAATCAAAAACTACAAATGGCAAAATGACATGATACCCTGATCAATTAATTGAGTTAATATCAAATTAAAATATACATTTGTTGTGGCAGAGACGATTGAAGCATTCAATAGACATTACAAAATGTCTCATATATAAAATTTAAAAAAATTAAAACAAATTCCCAAATCATTGAACACAAGCCTATTACTGCCCTACAATCGAGTTTGTCAATCTGTATGAGGTAGACTAAAGACCAAAGTATACTTCGGTTGTCCATGTTGCCGATCACTCTGTGCACAGTATGCAAGACACACATTTCATTATCAGCACAGTGAGCGCCCACTGTGCGATCCAGATTTTCTCGACATGTGGACAGTCCTCGTTTGTGCACATTATTGACAAATGTGCACAAATTCCATCTGCACTTTTTTTAATTATTTATCTATCTATGGTACATGTGTCAGATGGACGTCTGATTTTGCACTGTTTCACGCCATTAGCACTGTGCTTTATATATGCTGTGTTTAACATTTAAAAATGTATCTTGAAACCCCTGAATTTTGTTCCATTCTGTTGTGTTCAATCTTGCTATTTTTGAATGCAAGAACATGTACTGTGCAAATGGCTCCTTATTCATGCTCTGCTACCTGCTCAAGGTAAAGGCCTATGCACACCAGATGTGGCACAATTATGCAAAACTAATCGCAGAAGAATAGCCCTTTCACATTAAAAACGAGGTGAATGATTGCCGTCAACACATTCACATCTTTACAATAGGTGGCTTTAATCGACAAGCAATTTTACCCTGGTAAATTAGGTGTTGCAAATCAAATTTCAACTGGTCTGCCCTCCACTCATCACAGATGAGAAGAACTAGTTTGTAGTTGACAAGTTTACAAAACAACTATGAAATTGAAATACAAAAAACAAGCAAGCTCTCAGGGCCGAGGCTCGAACCCGGATCTGCAGTATCAGTGGCGATCGCTTACAAGTGAGCCACTGGAGAGGTGGTGGACTCAGAATGCAGAGACAGCACAAAGGCAATGATCACTTCAAAGTGTAGCTGTGATTATTTCTTCTCTCTTAGTAGGAGACATAAAATCTCAATTCCAAACTCAAAAAACGTGTTCAGAGCTATCAAAAATGTCCACAAACAGTCTTAAATAAGGAACTAGAATTTAACTTGGAGAGGGAAAAATAACCCTCCAAAATGGAAGAAAATAAAAAAAGCAGAAGAATAATCCACAGGGAAAGGAGTAACTCCGACACAGGATGCACAACATTGGTGAACCATATACCTAGCAATGAAACAACAGAGGAAGCCAACTTAAATACACAGGGCAAAATGTGTTCCTGACGTTCCTCACAGGACGATCCAGTAGTGAGTGTGGAATTTGCGGTTCAGTTCCAGGCCAAGAATATCCATGGTAGGAATGCCAGGAGCCCTCCTCCAGGCCATAGCCTTCCCAGGCCACCACATACTGCACGGCACCTCAGACCCACTGGGAATCCAGAAGCTGGTGTATTGTGTAAGCTTGTTGGCCTCCAATGATTTGAAGAGGAGGAGGGGGTTTACCTGCTGGAGTTAGGGGACAAGAAACAACAGGTCTAAATTGAGACACATGAAAGATGGGGTTAAATCTCATTGTTAGAGGTAAGTAAAGCCTATAGGTAACCGGGTTTACTTTCCTTGCCACCTTGAAGGGTCCAATGAACCAGGGAGCCAGCTTGCAGGACTCAACATGAAGAGGAAGATTGTGGGTGAACAGCAATACCCTCTGAAGGGGATGTAGTGGCGGTGTCGGTCGACGACAGCGGTTGGCTGATGTCTGGTACAGCCAAGAGGTCATCAAGAGGTTGTGACATGCTTTCTTCCAGGCCAGATGGCAATGCCGGACGAACAGTTGTGCCAAAAGGACTCCAACTTCGGTCTCTTGGTCCTGGAACAGGAGCACCTGGTTGACAAATTGCCACTTGAAAGGGGAAACACCTGTAGCCGAGCAGCGGAGGGTGTTGTGTATATTCTCAGCCCATAGGAAGTGCAAAGACCAGGAGGACTGGTTGGTGGTGGCCATAAACCTCAGGGTGGTTTCCAGTTCCTGATTGAACATCTCAGTCTGGCCATTCGACTCAGGGTGGTATCCGGAGGACAAACTCACTGTGGCTCTGATGAGATGACAGAAGGCGGGCCAGAAGCAGGAGGTGAACTGGGGCCCTCGGTTAGAAACATAGATCCTGGGGTTAACCATAGACTTGAAACACATGGTTAGCCATAGGGAGTTTAGCCAAGGGAATGAAATGGCAAGCCTTTGAGAAGTGGTCCACAATAACTAGGATAACTGTGTTAACTTGTAACGGTGGTCACCAGTGATGACAGATGGGACCATGGACAATGAGTAATGGGTAGCGGATGGAGCAGACCCTGAGGTGGATGGTGTGGTACCTTCCCTTGAGTGCAAGTAGAGCAGATCTGGTTCATGAGTGTGAGCATGTCTTACCATGGTTTCTAATGTCCAATGAACAGGAGCAACAGCCTTATGAGCTTGGAAGGATGGACATATCTGGATTCTTGACTACATTGATAAGGAGAGGACTTGGGACAGGGCGTGGGGTTTCTGGATCTTGTAGCCTGGGCGGTAAGACAGAATATACTGGAACCAGATAAAGAAAAGGGACCAGCAGGCTTGGTGGGGTTTTAGTTGTTTGCCCTGTTAGATGTATTCCAAGTTCTTGTGATCTGTTGCACAAAGAAGGGGTGTTGGACTCCCTTCAGACAACAATCCAAATGGAAGAAGGCTGGCACCTCGAGACCCAGCTTGACAGCTAGCAGCTCCTGATCACAGATAATCTCAGTAGGTGTTAGGCAGTGGGAAAAGAAGGTGCATGGGTGTACCTTTCCATCATCCCGTCTTTGTGAAAGGACAGTGCCGACACCTCTATCTGAAGCATCAACCTCCAATATGAAGGGTTGGGCAGGATCAGGGAGGTCAAGAACGGATGCAGATGTAAAGCAGTTTGAGATCTCGAAAGGCCCCGTCGGCTTCAGTAATCCAAAGAAAAGGAATGTTATTTATCTTGGTGCGGTCAGAGAGTGGTGCAGCCACCAAACTGAAGTTCTATATAAGCTTGGCAAACTAGGAAACTAGGTAAAAATTGACACGAGAATTCATTGTCTTTCCTTAACCGATGTGGGCTTAGGCCATTCCAAGACCACTTGGATCTTCCTCTGATTCATTTGGATGTTATCCTAGGAAGTGGACCTGATGGACCTGATTGAAATCACATTTTTACAGCTTGACGTACAGGTGGTTTTTGAAGAGGAGTTGGAGGACTGTCTAACATGTTGAATGTGTTTGTGGATGGAGCTAGTGAATATGAGAATGTAATCAAAACGAACACGAACCTATTGAGCATGTCCCTCAGCACATCATTAATCAGGGCCTGGGCGGGGGTGGGGGGGGACCAAAGAGCATAATGAGGTACTCGTAATGTCCCATGGGGGTGTTGAAGGCGGTCTTCCATTCGTCCCCTTCTCTTATGCACAACAGATGGTGGGTGTTACATAGTTTTAACTTGGTGTAGATGGTGGCACCTTGCAAAAGCTCAAAAGGCCATGGCCTTGAGGGGAAGGGGATACCTGTTCCACACAGTGATCTTATTACTGTGGTGGAACACAGGATAAATCTTGGGATTCTTGAAACTCGGGAATAGTTACAAGGGGACTAGGAAAAAGGTATGTAGCATGATACATCGGACCACACTCCAAAACATTACCTGTAGAGCATTGGAGATGGGGGTTGAGTCAGGATGACCCAGGATGGAGGGAACTCCGGAGAATCTATGAGATGGAAGCTCACCTCCTCCTGAAGTTAGTGAATGGTCAAGCGTAAGGTGGTGGTGTGGTAGTTTACATTCCAATCCCCCAGAAGGCAACCATCAAGCATGGTTACTGCCAGAAGAGGAAAGAGAGATTCCTTGGGGATCTGATGTGTCTCTGCTAGGGTAACATCCAAAAAGTTCCCAGCAGCGCCTGAGTCCACCAGGGCTTGGAGAGTGCAGATTGTTGTCCCAGAAGAGTGTAATAGGGAATTGGATGGTGTGGGAGTTAAGGTAGTGCCCGTCACAGTCCTCCGGCAGTTGGACAGAATTGGCCTTTTCCTGAGATCTCAGGACATCTTGAGCAGAAATGGCCGGACTGCCCACAGTACACGCAGCAATGCTCTCGCATCCTACGCTCTCGATCAGCAACTGAACGTATTTAGACCCAAAACACAGAGACAGCACAAAAGCAATGATCACATCAAAGTGTAGATATGATTTTTTTTCTTCTCTCTTAGTAGAGCACAAAACAAATCTCAATTTCAACCTCAAAAAACTTGTACAGAGCAATCAAAAACATCCACAAAAATGTATCAAACAGTCTTAAATAAGGATATAGAACTTAACTGGAGAGGAAAACAACCCTGCAAAAAGGAAGAAAATACAAAAAACAGAAGAATAATCCACAGGGGCATGAGTAACTCAGACACAGTATGCACAACTTTGTTGATTCATTGATTGGTCTTTGGTTCACCAGAGGAAGCCAACTTAAATTCACAGTGCAAAATGAGACACAGGTGAAACTAAGGACTAATTACAAGAATGGCGGGAAGAACACAAAAAACATAGGTGAGGAGGCCATCTAGTGGTCAAAACAAGGAGTGAAAGTCCAAAGTTCTGACAGCAAGCGATACCGATCGAAAAGAGAACACCGATTTCTCTACAAACTGCAGCAGCGATTACGAGTGTGCAAAGGCCTCCAGTGTTTGACGTGTCAGGGGTTTTGGTGGGTCATGATTAAATGCATACATTTTTATATATATTTTTTTTATATAATTGTACTAAATTGACACCCCAAAACAATTTAAAATACAGTTTCTATTTCAGGAGATGAACATCCAACACACCAGGACCCCAATCTAATACAATACAGGGCCTTGAGCTCTTAAAAGCTTCTCAAAAACAGCATATTTCACGTAAAGAAATCAGGAGGAAGAAGAAAACTGGAAATAGGGCTATATATGCACATTCCGTTTGTATGATTCCGATTTGAACAAGAGATGTATTATCTCAAATGAATAATGAAACCTTTGTATGAAATCAATGGCATTCATGTGTTTTTGATTAACACAATGGAATCTTCATATTTCCCATCAAAGGAAATCAAGACAACAGATGGGGACCCTAGCTGGGTCTATTTATCTGGCTCATCAATGAAATACTTCCAAATATGATTTGCACGATCAATTTAGTCTTTTCTAGCATGATTTGAGCACCAGAAACTTACAGTAAACATTGAACATCTTTTGTGAGTTGCACAGTTTGGCACTGTGCAACTCACACAATACATCAAGAGGGGAATATGGAAGTAGGAGAGAGAAACATGATAATGACCCTGTAGTAATTTCTTTTTACAACAAAAGGCATTCTTGTCTGCACCCTGTACCACATTTCAACAATTTCTTAACAAGATTCACATTGAATGGGAAAGGGTGGGAGTTCGAATGCTTGCTGTGAATGACAGCCAATGTCACTTTGAGACTATGACACAAAAAAGGGCATTGGCAATAGGGATGCATTGCAGAGGACATGACTCACAAGCTGAGCTTACATGCAGAGGCTCTCGCAGTCCTGCAAGCTGCATTCCAACACACACATTTTCCATTAAGGAAATCCCAGTGCACCCCTGTATGCTGGGTAGGTATGAGTTTCATCCACTGAAACAATCTGATATTCAACAGGCATAATCTAAACAACAAGAACTGCATGGGCCACGTAAAGTATCAGACTCACGAGAAAGGGGTCTTCCAAAAATGTTTACAAATCTTGGAGTCCCTTCCTCATCCTTGTATATCATATATATATATATATATATATATATATATATATATACAGTACACAGTATACATTATATATACACAACTATAGATATGGGTGTTTCTTCAACTTCGGGTACTTTTATGTCTCAAGGGTCGATTTTTATTCAAATTAACAGATTTTAACTTTTCTTTTTTGTTATATGGAGGTTTCATTAAAACTGAATTGGTAACTTTTAATCAGGATTCACCATTCTATTTTTGGTGCTTTTCAAATACCATTTATGTATAGATTTAACATTTTAGCCTTGTTCCAAACACAGACTTGCATTTTAAACCACAAAAATCCATTATAAATGCACAAATTATTAATATTTAAAACTATGAAAGCCTATACAAAGAGTGAAATAAACATTAAACATTTAAATATTTATTGTGTGAAAATTATCAGTTGTTTTCTTACATCTGTCCGAAAGTTGTGAGACAAAGAAAAAACATTCAAGGTGATGTGATGTGGTGTAAATGGCACTCTGGCAGGAATTGTCATGACTTTCAGAAAAAAATGACAAATTAAAGGATATTAATAAATGATGTCTGTGGAGAAAATAATAAATAGTACGGAAGAAAAAACAGAACTGTCTCACATTTTTTAGGTCTCTGCATAACAATATTCAACGGGAATTCTGGGTAATTAATGACAGAGCAAAACTGTTCCTGTTTAGTATGGACTATTTACATAACTCTCACTAGCTACCATTGAGCAGAGAGGAGTTGGTCTGCAGCTGCCAGCTCTATGGTGTGCTTTTTTCTAACTACTGTAGTTCCCTGCTGGGGCCAGAACCACTTCCCTTAGGAGACACATGTGAGTTAGAGTGGTCTGTTTCCCTGCAATCTGAACCACACACGTCAGAAGACCTAAACAACACACCTGATTCCTGCCTCCTCACTCAGCTCCAACTGAGCCATGACATTCCCCATTTCCTATCTGGCCTGCGCCTCTCCAGACACCTCCGCCATAGTTAACTCCGGTTCCTGGGATGGTTGTGTTTTGAAATTCTGCCCCTGCACTGACTGAGGAGCTTGGCCAACTGCACCTCTTCTGCTGGGAAACGAATGAATATCTAGACAGTACCCCGGCAGAAGGCATGAGAATGTGATTCTCAGCACTGGCTTTAGATTACAGGTCCTGTTGTGCCATGTGAAGTCGGATCCTGAATGTTTGCATTGGCAATATGAATGTAGTCCTCTGGACAAGACAAACCAATAGTGGGGTTCAACTTATCCTGGAATTAATTTCCTTTGAGACGAAGACTCACCAAAGGCATAATTTTCCAACTGTCCATTCTGGAGAAATTCAAGAGCGAATCACTGCGTCCGAGACATGTTCAGATGGTAAATGCATGGATGTGTCATATGATAGGACAAATTGAAAGTAAATCAGAAGAAGTGGGACTCCAGGGGGATATAAATTGCTGTAGTGTTGAACTGAGTAGGTGTGGACACTACCAGATGACTGGACTTTCCTTGGATTGGCTTGCACTTAAACAACTGAAATTTAAAACAGGACAGATCTGACAATGATTTACTCTCAGGCCCTTTGCTGGACCTGCTCTATACTTACTGACTGGTCTCCAGCTAATATAATAGCCAGCAGAGTTTTCTCAAAATAAAACTCTACATTTTTCTTTCAACGCTGTTAAAAAATTAAGAGGGTAACACTTTTAACATGCATTCAAAATGAAACCCACTATGAAGATTCCTTTTGGCCATTGTTTTCTAATCGTTGTCATCTTATGTACCCCAACAGCCCCATCAGTAAGGCTCAAGTACCCCTTCATCAACATCAAACCAGAAATGTGTTCCTTTGAACTCATTGCTGTTGCAGATATCTACACCTGCAAGGTGTCTTATAGGTAATATTTACACATAAAGTATATTTGACCTGCTCCATCATTTTGAGTCACTTAAACCCAGAAACACATTTTGCATTTAATGCAATAGTAAGAAGAAAAGTATTTATAACTTTCTAAAAAAAAATATTAGTTTTTAACTGCAAACAATAGTCAATATGTCATTTAATATATTAAATGCTTTCCTTTTCACATTTTAAATGACACACTACCATACTACTCTTACTATTTCTGCAATAACTTTATACAGCAGAAATAGTAATAGTATGGTAGTATGCCATTCTGAAATCAGCCCATAACACTTAAAAGGGTTAGTTCACCCAAAAATGAAAATCTCTCATAATTTACGCACCCTCATGTCATCCCAGATGTGTAAAACTTTCTTTCTTCTGCAGAACACAAATTACGATTTTTAGAAGAAATATCTCAACTCTGTAGGTCCAATTAATGCAAGTTGACCAAAATGTTTAAGCTCCAAAAAACACATAAAGGCACATTCTTTCACATTTTGAAAGTGAAAGTGGAGATTTATAGTAAAAACAAAAAAGGACTTATATTTTGATCTTTTTCTCATCCACACCTATTATATTTCTTATGAAGATATGTTTTAACCACTGGAGTCATATGGATTACTTTTATGAGGCCTTTATGTGATTTTTGTAGCTTCAAAGGTCTGGTTACCATTCAGTTGCATTGTAAGGACCAACAGAGCTGAGATATTCTTTTAAAAATCTTCTTTTGTGTTCTGCAGAAGAAAGAAAGTCATGAACATCTGGGATGGAATGGGGGTGAGTAAAAGATGAGAGAATTTTCATTTTTGGGTTAACAATACCTTTAAAATGTGTCTCTAGGAAATAAATGACATAAAAGGATGGAACAGGTCCCGTATTTTGCAATGAGCATCATCCACGCAACGGACATAGATTAGATATAACTTTTGTTTTCTTTCCTGAGCTGTAAGGAACTGAACAAAATAATAAGATTTATCATATTAATCTTTTGGCAAGATTAACAGTTTTACATCATACTTTCTGTTTTAACAAAGCAAAAGCAAAATATTTCCGAACAATCCCTGGCTGAACCATGCTTACTTGTACCACTTGTTAAGATTCAATGATTTAAACAAAAGCTCATCGAAATGAAACTAGGAAGTCAACAAAAAATGTATGGCAATAACAATAATATCACCATAATCACTGCCATAATATCAGTATGCAGTCATCTATGACTACAGTGTTTTGTAAATGGATGGATGATTACATCATATAGCACAGATCCTGAAGTTATATGCCTAATAGCAAATTAGTAATTTTTGCCATAAGCCATTAGGGGACAGCAAACACCCTCGCAAAATAAATTGCAAGAGTATGTCAATGCACAATGTTGACAACATCAAATGAGAATTTCTGTAAATAACCTGAGCCATGCACAAAGAGGTTGAGATATTTTATCATGATAGGACTTTTAGAGGTCTGCAGGGAACCCTCATCATCCTTCATAAAGGAAGGTTTGTTACTTTAATCCAACATTTGGTCTGCATTACCATTCCATGTAGCTCTTACTTGAGTCTGGGCCTGAACAAGAACCTCACCCTCTCTCTGTGTCCAAAAACTATAAAATACTAACAGCTGGAAATTAAAAATGATACTGTCTCCTTCACAAACACTTGTATTTTATCTTTGTTTCTGGAAAATGTATAGGTTTAACAATTTTTATTTTTTACTCATGAAATTATTGTTGGGATGAAGAAAGTGAAAGAAAAAACAAGAAAATTTCACCCAACTCATTTCATTTAATTTCATTAAATGAAACTTCAAAAGCGGTCTACATTTAAAACTACAAATTTTTGTTTCTTAGTTTCACTTTCAAAAGAAAAAAGAAATATATTATAAGGTGCCAGAACATGTTTCTTTGAATTTAGAGTGCTGAGAGAATGCTGTTGCAATAATCTTATCGAAACAAGACAATTAAAGGTCAGGGAGTGGTTCCTCATGACCTAGTTCATGTTGTCATTTTGTATGTTTTCCTGGTAAAAAATTGTGAATTTAAGTGCATAACCAAATTTAAATCACAAACTTGCCACTTGTTTATCTCGAGGGCAAAATATTCTCACTCTGGCAACTCTAATTGTCCATTCATATCACATTAACTAGAACAGCCACTGAAATTGTGTTACCTTGTAAACATGTTGTCACGACACAATACAAAACCACTGCTTTATGGAGCTGATGAAGAGGGGTTTTTACAATTGCTAGAACAACAGCAGCTAATAGCACCTGTAAAACACTAACTCCAAGACAACACTTTCTGATGCCTCACTTCCTGCTGACCACAGATTTATGTGTGTCCCTGATGTTTATCATGTTTTTGTTTAGACTGACTTCATTGATTTCAGACACTACAGAAAGTAAGAGAAAACAGTTATGCATGTATATCAAGGTCATGAAAGAAATCCTTTTTAAAAAACTTGAATTCCAAGTTTGCTTGCCCTCTGTTTTACCTCAAGGCTCATCACATAGCTCTCTGAATTAACTTGATACACATTACTAAAAAGACAGAGAGATGCCTGTTTGACAAGTAGGTCAATGCAGTCTGTCTCGCTCTCTTCCTATCTTCCCAGGGTGTGCAGAAGGTGGTGGCTCCTTACCTGAGGGCAATCTTTGATATAGTGTCCCTTGTTGAAGCAGAGATGGCACAGGTAGTTTGGTGGAGGTCTCTTGCTAGGCTTGCGTGGCTCAGAGGACAGGGAGAGGTCAGAGAAGTGGTCCGTTAGAGAATTCAGGCCATCCACTATGTTGTTAAGTGAGCCATATGGAGACACACTTTTGTATAAACCATTATTCAGGGCCTGGAAATATAACAGACAGGCCACAGATTAGTTAATTACAATGTTGGCATAAAAAGGAAGCACAAAAAAAAAATCACAGAAATGTCCTTAGTGAATATAGATAATTTTTTTTTTAGTTATGCATGGCTCTGAAATATTTTCATTGGCTAGCCTAGATATTTTTATTTTATTTTATGTAGGCTCTACTCAATAATTTGTGTAGCTAAAACCTAATTTAAATTTAATCTGTTCAAATAACTCTATTGATTCTTTCAGCTTGTTGCTAGTTAGCAACAAACACATTATCATATTCTATATAAAGAAAAGCTATCTTTTTGTTTTCTATAATAAGTATAGTGCTGTTGAGAGTTTACAGATCCCCAGTCTGTCATTTTACTGATGATCCCTCACTATTTGCTTCCTGAGAAAGCAATACACACTAATTTTGACCATTAGATCCATTATTCATCACAACAGTAACCTCTGGAAAAATGATACATAACAGAACATTAAACACTAACAAGACTCCAACTTGTTTAATTTTGCATAAAATAAATTAAAATAACACTTAATTTTCAAATGTACTCTCCCAATCTGTGCAAAGCATGCTCAGAACAGGAAATCACCTGCCTGGATTTCACAATACATTGATGCAACAAATATTATTCACATAGTCCCAACACAGTTTGATGAAATGAACATAGATGAATTGTACACAATGAAACTAAGCTGAAACCAAATGCTAAAGAATTGTGTTGCATTGGTTAATTTTACATAGTCCTAGGTTAATAGAGAATGCAATAAAAATCATGTTAAGTGGACACCATCCTTTAAAATGTGTTCATATCACTTTTTGACTTTTCGAACTATAATTATGTTCTCGTCTCAAACATATATGTATTAAGTTGATTTAAACTGTGATGGTTTAGTATTTTCAATAGAGCTGCTTTCCCTTTTTTCAGTTTGGAAAATTCATAGAAACAATTATGGAAATAAATTGGTCAATAGGTGAGGGAATGCTGTTGCTCTCAATTCAGAATCCTAAATTGGGCCAACATAATTCACTAAAGCAAAGGATAAGTACATCAGTCTGAGATTTGAAAATCAGATTGCCATATAACCACAGAGAGTAAAGTACAATATCAAACACATTACAGAGATGACGGATTGGAAGGGAAGATGTTGAGTAAGGTCTTCCTCTGGTTATGTTTTGGGAGGTTATGTTATTGTTGAAGTCTAATGTTGAACAATCCTGAAACTTTATACATGGCAAGTGCAGATAACTGTCATCTAGTTCTTAGAAAGCCAGGACTATAAACAGTTTCTGCATGTATCTTCCAGACGAGTCTCTCTTCATGGGTTAAATAAACTCTAGATACACTAAACAAGCTTTATTCAATCTTTTTCTATGGCTGTACATCTGGTGATCATTTTCCATCCCGGACGGTCTGATTTCCATTCTTACTGGGAGAATTCCATGCAAAACATGCACGCATTTAATCCAAATTCTAAACTAATTCATCCAATTCTGAGCATGCATGACAAGATTATAAGTTTCATTTTATAATTAGCCATCTTTAGAAGTATTTATGTTAAAAAACAAGTAGACCTTTAAAAAGCAGTGTCATGAGAAACTGTGTGTCGAGCTACACTATTATTTTGTCTGAGTTACGACCAACAGACAGTGAAGTCTTAGATCAACAAGAAACATGAATAGGCAAATGGAAATTTATGGACAAGTTCTCCCTAAGCATAAAACAAACTAATTGCAGCTATGGTTGCAATTTTAAACTTCATGGAAATACAGTGATGTCAACTTTTGGCAGTGTTTTTATCAGAATGCTTTTTAGAATTAGTATCAATGCTTCTGCAATAATTCAACCACAGTATCGATTGTAGTTGTCAGAAAGGAATTTGGCCTAGTCTCTGTGGTATATGGCCCTCAGACAACATTTATGCCAGTGGAGGACATCTCTCCTCACCCCTCCCACAAAGCTGGACAGCCAGTCAGGGGGGCGGTCACTCCTGCCCTATACTGCTGCCACTCACTACACAAGCAAAAACACACACACACACACACACACACGAACACTTTCTCTGAGAATATATTATCGTTGTCACCTGGATGGTGTACACAGGACCATTTTCTAGCAATACTCCACAAAAATGAACAGAAACCACATCTATATATCATGCAGAAATGATCAGATTTATAGAAAAGATAATTCATTTGATAGAATACAAGCCAAAAATGTTCTAACATTCTTCTTATATTCGCACATAGATTTTTGGCCTTATAGACAAGAAAAGCTTTGATAAAAGCTGATCAAAACACTATACTATATGTAATGAGAGGTTTTTTTTTAAGCATTCCTAACCTCTAACATCCCTCTATTTGGAATTGCACCAAAAAAAAACAAAAAAAGAGAGAGAGAGAGAGAGAGAGAGAGAGAGAGAGAGGGAGAGGGAGAGGGAGAGGGAGAATGGAGGAAGAAAAAGGGCAAAAATGGGAGGGAGAGAGAGAGACTTGTCACAATGTTTTTATTAACTCTGATTACGAATTAAAGTTTTGCCCTTCCTCAAACTTTCCACTAAGCATCACCACTTTACCTCGGTCTCAGCCACAATTCTGTCATTACATCATTAAAAAAAAATGTGTAACTTGTATGTCCAAGCTTCTGGAAATAATTATCTAATTTAGAAAATAAAACCAAAAAGTACAAAAAGAATTAATCAAGACTTTATGTTCCATGAGCACTCCTTTAGTGCATTTAATTTGAAATGCGGTCCAAATTTTAATGATATTTGAAAAGAAGCCACACCTATTTTCTTGGCTTCTCATCCATGTTTTAAGCCAACAATAATTTTCAAGTCACCATTTTAGCACCCAATTATATAAAGACCCCAACAGTACATTACTATCACTTACATCTTTAAAAAACTTGTACCCTTTATTGGAAAAGTCATCCAGAGGTTGACCTCATCTAAAAATATATTTTTTCCCCCCTAATTTGTGTTCTTAAGCTTCTATTTTTAACATTGTAATACATTTTAGCTATGCTCACAGACAGATCAAATTACTCTCTGGCCCTATCTACTCTTTGATAATACTATCAAATCTATTCATTCAGAGAGGGTTGTTTAAATAAAAATAATAAATGTTGAGTGTCACTTCTTTGGCAACTATAGAAACCTCATAAACAAGCATCATCCCTGATTACATTGAACTCAGATGCAACTGTTTAGGTCTGTGTAGAGATAAGTGTCTGCCTCAAACAGTGTACAGTGCTTACAGTATCCTAAAACTTTTGATTTATTGGGCCTGAACAACATCTAAATTTTTAAATTAGGCAGTTGACAAATAAAATACAAGTCATCTTATGATCAAAATTAGATTTTTTTCATGGATGACTGCCTAATTTTACTGTCCACGTGCTGTTACAAAACACAATAAACTGAGTGTGCAAAACTGTACGGAGCACACTGACACTGATGTCTATCGAAGCGCACAATATGATTGCGTATGTCTAGAAGTGATTAATACGTACAGTGTTATTAAAAAATACATGTTTATTAAACTTAGTCTAGTTTGTACACTCTGCTTAACCTCGATTATTTCACTACAAAATCTAAAAGAAAGTGGTGACAATAGCAACTTTACTTATGGCCAAAAATAATCATAAAAAAAAAAAAATAACAAATGTAAGTCGCATTTTTACTTATGGCCAAAAATAATAATAATAAAAATAAATAACAAATGTAAGTCGCGTTTGTGTAGTGTACAAAAGTAGCATCAAATTGTGTCAGGCTGCGCTTACATAGCCTAATAAGTCTTATTCCAGACGACAGAGACCGTTATCCGTAAACTTGTTTCCAAAATAGGCTAAATGAACACTGGATAAGAGAATATTAGTTACCTCGTTCCTCTGCATCTGAAAGAAATTGTTGAGATAGTTGGAGTTGAGAGAGGAACTCAGATCATTGGCAGGAGTTTTGCTGTGGTTCAGGTCCGGGTGGGAAGAGTTGGGCTCAGGTCGGAAGGCATCGAAGGCACTCGTCTGATGTGTGTCTTGTAAAGAAAGGTAAACCCAGTTGAGAAGCTGTGCAGGCTGGTACACTGAGGTACTGGTGTCTATGGCAGACAACAAGCTCATATTGTAACTTTCACTCTTCCACTGTTACTTTTGGAAAAGGCTAACTTTGTTGAATTGTTCCGAGTCTGCTGTGAATGCGCCGTCCGGTTTTCCACACCCCGAAATGAGCGCTTGTTTCTCTACTTCCAGCAAAGACCCTATTTCTTTGCTGGGATCCCGGTCCCAGGATTATAATGACACGAAAGACATTGCTCAAACATGTCAGAATAAGAAGTTTTAGACCGCTGTCCACGACCCGCTATATCGCTTTATTTGCACTGTAACAGCAAGGAACTCATTAAATATTAATTATGTGTCTGCATACGTCACTATCTACAAGAGCCAATCAATACACAGTCTATAATTCATGCGCTTGTGTAGAGGCAACCTGTTTATTATTGGCTACTAGCTAATTTGAACAGATTATTCATATTTATCACTGATTTTATTTTAAAAATAGCCTACATTACTGCATCCATTGCGAATCAAAAATTCGGAATTTATAGTTTCGCATATACTAAAAGAATTTTCATTTTTGTATTATTATTCATAACAATTCGTTTAAAATCTTTTAAAAAAAATCATACATATATGTAGGCCTAGTTCGTTCAAAAATCGTATATTTTTTAACAAACAAAAAATTTACTTTTCAAACATTTCAAAAGTTAATTTAGGGCTTAATACCAATATATTTATTCAATAAAATAATTTCAACTGTCAAGTATTGTACTCTTGACATTAGGGTAGCATTAATACATCAAAGCACCTTAGAAAATCTGCCCCTGCAAAACATGAGATGATTAACACCAGTTTGCATAGCTGTAAGCTATCCCATTAATACACAGTTGTAAAAACTAAACACCTTAAGGAAGCCAATTGGCTGATGTAAGCAGGGTTTGTTTGTTAAGCAACAGGGGTGAGATTCTTGAGCGGTGACCCACAAACAGATCCCAGGAAAAGCCCCTTATTTCCTAGCCATGTGCTCAAGAACGATAAAAAAACTCCTGAAGAGAACAAAGAGACAAATAACATGAAACATTAGCATAAAATGAACATTTGTATTGAATCCAATTAATTATATGATGAAAGAGTAGGTAATAATAAAACAAACAATAAATAACAAATACATTTATAATTTAAAGGAGTTTAAAAGCAGGAGGGTTTTTACATTTTCTAATGCTTAAAATAAGCATTTTAACAATTGATTGACTCACCTATGATATCTACAGCATTCAGTGGCAAACTGATTTGTGCTCCACCTTGTGGTGTTAACATTCTCATCCTCCTGCAGCCACTTTCTAACACTTCAATCACCAAATGGATCTTAACCCTAAAGTGCATAGTTAACTGTTCCCAGAGAATGTATCTGGAATTCAATTATATGCATGTTATTCTTTGCATTTAACAATTTCTTGTATATAATAAAATAAACAATGTTTAAACTAACTATTCAAAACTTTCCAAACATGATTCAAATGCATTACATTACTAAATCTAACATGTTAATATTTTAGTCTAACAATACAGAAACTACACAAACAATAAAACTGTATCTTATTGCATGCATTGTCAGCAAATCACCAACATGCCACTGTGATCTTTACAGACAGGGGAACTGCGATGAGAGCAGATCCCCTGTCTGTAAAGGATCTTGAGGATCGACAGTAAGAGCATCTCTTTCTGTTTTTCCATAGGCCGCTCTGTTCTTGGAGCTGACTGGTTATACCTGACCATGATTTTACTACCCTATATATTTTCATGGCCTCAAGGACGGTCTTTGGTAACTTAAAGTTTTCTTTGCAACAGCTATGCATTTGAGGCATCACAAGCTCTTTTATCAGTTCCTTTATTAACAACCTTTGGATGTTATGACCAACTGACATGAAGTTGAGGTGCTGAGCAATGAAAATGGGATAGGAGTTTACAACAGCAACTTCCAACATACTATACCACAGCAATCTGGTCCATTTCCTTGTTTTGCATCTGCAGGTATAATTCCAGGCCATTTGGTCAACACAGTCGACTCCTCCTCTGGTGCGGTCTAAAAAAATTGGGACAATACAAAAAATGCTAATAAAAACAAAAATGAGTGATTTGTAAGTTACATTCACCCTTTGCTATATTGAAACCACTACAACTACATGTTTTTCCTTGTGAATTTCATTGTTTGTTTTTTTAAATGTACAGTTATTTCAAATCAGATGATTGAAACACGCTCCAAAAAAGCTGGGACTGTCTAGTGTTTACCACTGTGAAACATCACAATTTCTTCTAATAACACTTATTAAGCATTTGGGCACTGAAGACACATGTTTGTTAAGTTTAGAAAGTAGAATATTCCCCCAATCATCCATTAAGTCGGTCTTTCCATCTAAGATAAGACTGAGCCCAGAGAAGTCGGCAGCACTTCTGGACAGTGTTGATGTAGGGATTCTGCTTTGCATAATGAAGTCTTAACTTGCTTCTGTGGATGCAGTAGAGAATGGTGTTGACGAACAACATTTTACAAAAGTTATCCCAAGCCCACATTCCTGATATCCATTAGAGATGAATGCCGTTTTTTAATCAGTGACATCTGAGGGATCAGAGATCATGCACATTCAGAAGTGGTTTTCGCCTTGCCCTTTGCGCACAGAGATTTGACCAGATTCCTTGAATCTTTTAACTATATTATACACTGTAAATCCTTGCAGTTTGTCTTTGGGGAACATTGTTCTCAAAGTGTTGGATTATTTGCTGAAGCATCAGTTGGCAAACTGACAAGTCTCGAATGATTCTTGCTCTTGAAGTCTAGGCTGTTTTGGAGGCTATGACACGATTGCCTCACCTTTTTAACATCTCCTGTTTCACATCGCCTAATTTCAACTCGTCAATTAGTTATTTGTCTTAAATTGCCCTTGTCTCAACTTTTTGGGAGTGTGTTGCAATTAACTGATTTGAAATTACTGTACATTTTCAAAAACAATGATATTAAAAAGGAAAAACATAATATAATGTGTAGTAGTAGTGCTTTCAATATAGCAAAGGGTGAATATAATTAACAAATCATTTTTATTAGCATTTTTCATACTGTCTTTATTTTCGTAATGTGGGTTGTAGTACTGGATGACCTCTGGCTTGTTTTTAGCACTTGTTTCAGCCATCGCTTTGCTGGTATGCATAGTGCTAAACAGAATCTTTGAATTTTTTAACTTCGGCACATAGTTCACCTTGTTGCCACAAAAACCAAACTCAGAGCTATATGGTGCTCGTAATTTGGATGGCCACATAACTGGTAGGACATCTGTATATTTATGGTGAAAGGTTTTTTATTGGATTATTATGGTCTGGAATAGTGGTTAAGACATAGAGCTGGTGACTAAATGATTGCTGTTTTGATCCCCAAAAGGAATAAACAATTAACTATCACTATTGTGCTCTTGAGCAAAGCAGTTAACCAAAAGTTGCTCAAAGGGTTTGATTTCGTATTAAGTTTACTGTTTGTCAAATTTGGATAAAATCATCTGCTTCTACTTAATAAAACTTTCCATTCAAAATATGCAATGATCAGCCACAACATTAAAACCACCTGCCTAATATTGTGTAAGTCCCCCTCCTGCCACCAAATCAACACCAACCCGCATCACAGAATAGCATTCTGAGTTGATATTCTTCTCAACACCATTGTACCGTAGACTTTGTCAGTTCGAAACAGTCTGGCCATTCTCTGCTGACCTCTCTCATCAACAAGGCATTTCAGTCCACAGAACTGCCGCTCACTGGATGTTTTTTGATTTTGGCACCTATTGGAGTAAATTCTAGAGACTGTCTTGTGTGAAAATCCCAGGAGATCAGCAGTTACAGAATTACTCAATACTCGACGAGGAGGGTCAGACCAATAAAGGCCTTAAGCTCATCTTTAGTGACCTCTTTCCACAATTTGCCTTTTGCTGCTCTTTCCTTCCAAATTGGTGCATCGCTGAACCTCATCAATTTTGTTTTCACTAATAAAAGGTTCCCAGGCATCTTTAGGTGTCACCACTGATGGTCGTGGTGCAGGTCACGGAGAGCTCCTTGAGGCAGAGCTTTTGATTTCGCTTTGAGGAGGAGGATCCTTGATTCAATAAGACCCTTTGTATCTGTCGACTCAAGTGATCTTTACTCTCGTCACAGGATTCTGCAGATGAGAACTCAAAGTCAGTGGTACTGCCATCTGGTCCAACAATTCCTTTACCCTCTGTCACATCTGCTGAACTGCTCATTCTGGGCCATTACTGTCAGAGAGCTCAAATTATGAATCTGAGGATGCAATGGATTCATATTCTTATCCTACATTACTAAAACATCTGTATTGCTTTCAACAATTCTGTGTACCACGAACAAAACTGTATTAAAAACACAAGAACAGTTAAATTGACATGAAGACAATTCACAAACAAGTAATATGCATTGTGAAGTATAGTCTGTGAGAATTATTGTTTTAACATAAACAATAAGTAACTTACATTACATACACACAGAGCATCCTCAATAAAACCCCATTTCATCACATGTACTCTACTGATGTCTAGTTGGATGGCTCAAGGTCAAACACAAATATCTCATCTTTTAACTCACGTATAAAACTTTGAAATGGCAAAAGCTAAGAAAGTTTATATCATTCCCTTTGCTTACTCTGCAACATTTTTATAGCAAAATCTGGTTCAGACAGTAATGTGCAGTATTTGATCTCCCTCTGGTGGAGAAACTGTAAGTAGCAGTGTGGGACACAAGTCCAACTTTTCGAAATTTCCAACCATTAATATTTCTGTAAATCTTTTTCTTATTTTCTTGTTTTACTTGTGCTGGCACTAAGGTTCATCTGCACAGTGTTGTTTTGTTATAATATTTTTCAAAACCAATAGTTTCTTCTACCAATTAAATTAGCAGAACTGGAGAAACATTTCTCTGTTTCACTCAAAAACAAATAGTCAGACAGAGAATTTAGACTTAAGTCTGCAATATCATTATTTTATTGTGAGCTTGTTGTAGAAAGCTCAAAGCAATTTGGTTCTATAACATTAAAAAATATACAATAAGCAAAGATGTTACAATGAAGCATTAGACAGCTACATTTTCCAATAACCATACATTCTGCAAAGTAGAACAAAAATACATGACAATTATTTCATCCATGACAATTCCTTTATTCAATCATTATTTCAAACAACTGAAAGAAAAGCACAGATAAGAGCAGTTTATAAAGTTTCAGTCAGAAAGATGGCTATAATTCAATGAATATTAAAACACACTTTACATGGGTACATGTTCTTCCTTAAACTAAGTAATATGAACTAATATTCCTTCTAAACAGTTAACAAATATGCAGTTGCACATCAGGAACTCTAATCTTAATGGTCTTTCATATGCAATCTATAACTGTACCCATATCTGTATGCTTTACCACACACAGAGCACTGAAAAGGTCTCTCCTTTGAGTGTGTCCGTTTATGTTTGTTAAGTATGTAAATACGCTTAAAACCCTTTCCACATTCAGGGCAAATATAAGGTCTCTCTCCTGTGTGATCTCTCTGGTGCACCCTTAAGTCATACATGTCAAAAAACCTCTTTTCACACTGGTCACATGGAAACGGCCGGTCACCAGCATGTCTACGCAAGTGTAATTTCAAATAAGAAGGCTTGGCGAACTTCATTTGACAATGATCACAAGTGTACGGCTTCGGTCTCCTGTGAATTTTCACGTGATCCGTAAGCAAGTCTGATCGCTGGAATTCTTTCCCACAGGTTTCACACTTAAATAGCTCTTCTTTCCGTAGTTTGTTGAATCCTCTGGTTATACCTGCCTTCTCATCAGGCTCAAAGTGATGTTCTATGGCTTTTCTCTGCCTACTTGAATATTTAATTCTTGTGCTTGGCACATCAGATTCCATTTTAGTAGATATGATTTTTTCTGCTGTCTTACAATTCTCTGATGAACAATCCATTCCCTTGCACGATGCATCTGAATTGCTCTCGTTTGCTTTCCTTTTTCCTGCCATACTCCGCTTGCTTGAACAATTCTTTCTTTTGTCTACATTTTTTCTTCCGTTCAGAGATTCATCAGCAAAAGCATGAGTGTTACTTTCAAACTCATCTTGCATTGATTCATCAGCAAAAGCATACGCGTTACATTCAAACTCATCTTCCATCTCAACTGGAGGTATTAGACCAGTTATGTCATCAGGCATTTCCTTCTTAACTTGTTGACCAAGCTCCAGGAACTCTTCTGTAGCATCACCATAAGAATGAGGGGACGTTTCTATGATGTTCAAATCAACCAATGAAGAGGCATCTTGATCATACTCCACTTTGACTTCAACTTGTGCTGTGGTAACTTCTGACTGAATGAACTCTGACTGTTTTGCCAGTGTATTTGTTAAAGTGTTATTTTCACTCATACATTGCAATGAAAGTGATTCTTGGTTACTGAAAGAAAGCATGCCGCTCATTTTATCTTCAGGGTTTTTTTGTGTGAGGGTCAGCACAGATGGCAAACGTTGCTCCATTATAACGAAACCTTTGACTTTTAATATCTATTCGATCTTCTCATTCATCTTTGACGATGAGCAATAGAAGAATTATTGTTGAGACTTGAGGTGAATTCTGGATGAACCAGGACTACAACAACAACAAAAGAAAGGCAGGTATTAATGCAGATTACTTTTAAGGATTGCGTTGCTGTTACCATTTTTACCATCACCATACAATTTCTTTATGCCTAAAATAATCTTGCCTTTCACCTGAAGTAAATAAATATTTGGTAACTTCACAGCAGATAAACATCTGGTTTAATAGCGTTTAGCGTTTACATCGCGTTAACAAATAGCGTATTTGTGCATATTATGAATCTGGAAATCTACCTTTATTTCATTAACATGATTAAAAGTAATATAGAAAGTAACACCAGAGGTTTGACACTCTACTCACCAGTAAATGGACTTTGCACTGGATTTGTAATTTTTATTTATACTACCACAACCACTACGACTACCACAATGTCGTCTTCTTCTGTAGGTTTACTGATGGGTTGACCAACCAAATAAATACATACTGCCACCTACTGTGCTGGTTTGATAAGAAAATTATTACTAGGCTGATGCCCAATGTTTAAAATGAACATGAATTCTCAACGCCGCCTTTATTCTTTTATCTGCTCTTTTAACACACTTTAAATGACTACAGTAAATTACATAAATGTGTCATTTGCTAATTTCTAAGAAGAAAATTTACATACATTTAATGCTTAATCATGTCAAATGTAATCCGAAAACTTTGAATTATTTTAAATCTCATTTGTTAGTTCCATACCAACAACCCAATAGGGTTTATGCAATACATTTTTAGAAAATACACTTAATAAAATGTTTTTCCATATCACAAAAATAAGCGAAATTCTGAATTAGGCCTAAATAATTCAACATTTGATTAAGTTGTTGACATGAAATAGGATGGCATGGAAAGATCAAAGTTGGAATTTAGGGGGGTCCTTTGGTGGGAATACTAGAAACATAAAACAATTTTTTTAATTACTGCCCTTTCACAACGCAACATTGTCCATTTTCTGTCCCAGTTTTCATAAGTAATTGAAATTCAACTTTTTCCATCAGAAAACTCTAAACACGCCCAAGTGTGCCATGTGCTGTTCTCTGGGGGAATTAAAAAACATAGACAGAGGAACACTGGCAGAATTTATCCACATTTGTACCTGGTAGGATATAATTCTTCTTTGATTTAGGATTGCTGGTACATCTAACTTACTAACTTTATAAAATTAAGTTGTAAAAGGGATCCCACAGGAACTGAATAAAATATTCTAAATATAAATACATTCTCTGAAAAACTCTATTCTCTATTTTTACAGGAAAACAATACAAAAATTATTATCAAGAATAGGAATGTTGCCTTAATTTCAAAAGGTCTTACTAAAAATATATTATGATCCAATGTGAATTTTCTTGATAAAAAAAAACATGATTGTGCCTGGTAACAGGTCCATGTAAAATGGCTAGAAATAGCATTTTAACTTAGCGTAAAGCTGACAATTTACACAAGGTTTATTTATATTTCTTCTGCTCCAAACTTACTTCAAACTTACCTTCTCTGTCTGCTCGTATTAATGTAACACATCATAAGAAAATTTTTCACCACTGTTCAAATGCACTTTGGATTGTATAAATATTTTCCATATGAAAGGACTAAATATTAAATTAAACAAATGACAACAAAATGCAAAGTAATCTCTTCAGTAATCAAAATACATTTTGAATGTAACTGTATTCTAATTACCAAATATTTGAATTGTAACTGTAGTGGAATATTTTAGTTTAGTTTTCTATTTTAAATACGTAATCCCGTTACATGTATTCCGTTACTTCCCAACACTGTTTATGTGTGGGTTGGGTGGGATAAATCCTCTTTTTGCCTTAGCCAATTTTGTCCTCACTTTTTGAAATAGCTTTCTTCAGGTGTCTAGTAAAGAAAGAAACATATCCAGTTCTTGAGCAGACGTTTCCATTTTGTTTGTGCATGTTATAATAAGTGCCGTTTCCAGCAATGTTTTTTATTTTACTTTTTCGTGCTAGAATGACTAGGCTACTCGTGGCGGCTGTTAGTGGCGCTGAGTGACGGTGGGTGGCGATGTTCTCTCGTGCACACAGACACACACTCCACATGCTCGCACTGTTTTCCAGTTAAATCACAAAGAAAATGTTAATAGATGTGTCCCCCCTCATGATATATATCCACTGACCAACAGATGCAATCTTCATTTATTAAATAAAAAAGTGATATGGGGCGGATTAGAACCTATGACTCCTTGTACTTGAGGCAATTACCATGAGACCAATTAGACGAGTCATATCCAGTATTGAGCTGTAGACCCGCAGCACCACCAGTTTCACAACCCCAGCGCCAGAACCTGAAGTGAGGGGCGGAGTTATTGACAATGAGACAAGCATGGCGGAGAGCATGGTGAGTTGTGTAACGTTCTTGACATTATTTTGTGAAAAATTATCGCATATATTAAGTTGTAAATGAGCCTTGCGGTGACGTTTTGAAGACATCTTGTGAAGGTGTTAAAGTGTTTGTTCCACGTTCCTCTGTTATATGCATTGTTTGTGAGTTAATGTTACCTTATAGTTGAGGGTTTTTTTTTTCACGTTGAGATTATTGTGTGGTGCTTTCATCTCTTGTAGAGACATTTCGAATGAATGAAGACCACAAGGAAAAGGCCCGCAACAATCTCCTGGAACAGTCAGAAGCTTCCAGAGAGCCCTTTCTATTTCGTTTTGTGTTCAGGGATGACATGGAGTTATTTTAGCAAGAATGTAAGGACAAAATGGGCCTGAGAGTGAATTCCTCATTTGATACATTTGAAGTTTAATTTATACAGGATTGTCATGATAAAATGGGCCTAGGGGTGAATTGGTCATTTGTTGTATTTTTATTGTTTCTTTTAAAATTATGCTGAATTTTCTCTCTTTTTTAGTTTTTTGACATGTTTTATTTTACATAAAGAAAAATGCATGCTGCACATATTCTTGTGAAATAAAGTATATTTTATATAAAATGCCCATAAGTTTCAAGCATTTTTTTTCACCATCATGATCAGGAAGTAACTCTCATAATACAATGAAACGGATAACTATATACAATTATATTACACAAGATCAGTGTTTTAAAATGCTTATTGTACTGTACCTTAAAGAATCATTATAACATACGTATAAAGTATGATGTTTAGTTTGTAATAAAAGCAAAGTACTCTCCAAAACGTTAGGGCGCTACTCGGTTTCGAACGTAAGCTCCGCCCCTCACTTCAGGTTCTGGCGCTGGGGATCTGAAACTGGGGTTCTGAAACTGGTGGTGCTGCGGGTCTGCAGCTGGATACTATTGAATTAGACAGATGATTCTAACAAAATCCCAGTAGTACTGACAGTGTAAAATGTACGGATCCATTTATTATATTAATTATGCTAAATATTTATTGGAGCTTGATTTGGTCGTGAAGAATGACTATTTATCGAAACAGTAAAATATTCTTTCAAAGTATCTGCACATAACCTTAATTTTCTTGAGTTTTGCCACTTCGATTTTCAATCCAACTTTACCGTTTCAAAATAATCAAACTGACCAAATTAATAAACATAAACGATTCACAGGGCCACATGTGGTTTACATTTGCAGTTGTTGTTTTTTGATGTGTTCAGTTGAAAAAGTATCAAAAGGGTCTGGTGAAATGTATCAGAGTAAAAGTATTAGCCTAAGTTTTCCTCAAAATGTATTAAAAGTGAGTCATCATAAATATTTATACTCAAGTACAGTGCAAATATTTACAAAATGTAGGCTTCTTGAGTACAGTAACAAAGTATTTATTGTTTCTATAGACCTCTGATGGTGACTGATGCTAACATTCTGCCTAAATTAGTATAATATGAGGATGAGAATTAATGACAGAATTAAAATGTTTGGGTAAACTATTCCTTTAACCACAAGTGGCTCATAGGGTTTGTGCAACTTTGAATTTAATAATCTGCTAAATAGATTCCACTTTACAAAAACAATCAAATTGTTTATATAAAATATATACTATATAAAAGGTTGAAAGTGCAACAGATACTACAATGGTTTTCAAGAGCATATTAACATCCTTATTAATCTCTGACATTTTATTGATTTACCTGTTTCCTTGAGTCCACTGGCCAACCTTAGGACAGTGTTCTCTGAAGGCTTCTCCTCACCTGGCTGTCTGCCTGTGTATATGATAGCATCAATGGCATATGGGACTCTTACATTACACATTCAAACATTTTTAATGCCATATTTAGTAGGTTTGGCTTGGGTTGCAGAAACTTGCATTTGCCCCAGAATGACAAAATCTGGTCACCAACAGTGACACAATTACTGGGGAT
This sequence comes from Xyrauchen texanus, assembly GCF_025860055.1. NCBI lineage: Eukaryota > Metazoa > Chordata > Actinopteri > Cypriniformes > Catostomidae > Xyrauchen > Xyrauchen texanus. Next base: position 16,815,210 of record NC_068295.1, on the reverse strand, counting down.
GAACCTTTCCCCAGATTAACCTACCATTGATCTGAAACAGGTCCCACACATATCTGAAGGCTATCAATGGGTGGAATGCTTCTCTTTCTACTCTGGTTGTCCTGTCATTAAATTGTAGATATCTGCGAATGCCCACACACCTTCCAACCGACATGGTAGCTTTATAAAGTTGGTTCTGTAACAGATCCAGCTCCCGTGTGTGGACATCCCCACTTCTCTCATTGAAGAGGGTTAAACCAATAAAGGCTTTTAGTTCATCTTTAGTGACCACTTTCCACAATTTACATTTTGCTGATGCTACTCTATTTCCTTCCAAGTTGGTGCATCGCAGGAGCTCATCAATTATATTTTCACTGATGAAAATGTAGGTTTCCCTACTGATGGTCCTGGGGCAGGTCCCAGAGAGCTCCTTGACTTAGAGCTTCTGATTTCACTTTGCTCCAATAAGACCCTTGGTCGCTCTGTCGACTAAAGTGATTTTTACTCTTCTCATCACAGGTTTCCCTAAATTTATACTCTAAGACAGTTGTTCTACCAACTGCTCCCACTATTTCCTGACCTTCTTTCACATCTGCTGAACTGCTACATTCTGGGCCATCACTGTTGGAGAGCTCAGATTCTGGATCTGGGGGAGCAATAGATTCATATTCTTCTCCTACCATTCCTAAAACCTCTGTATTGCTTTCAACAATTATGTGTACCATGAACAACACTGTATTACAAACGCAACAAGCAAGCTGAACTGGCATGAGACACGTTCACAAACAATTATAATAACGGAACTGTAAAATCTTTTGCCATGTAAGCTTGTTATACAAAGCTCATAATAACTTACTTAAATAGCTAAAATAGCTGTTTTATATCTCATGTTAGTTGTGATTATATACACATTTAAAATTACAATTAATTTGTAATTACAATAAAAAAATGTGTGCACCTCCAAGTAGGAATTATGATTTCTCTGATGCACCCTTCTGTCATATTTAAAAAAACATTACTTTCATTTGCATGATGCATCTGAATTTATCTTATTTGCTTTAATTTTTCTGTCCTTTCTCTGATTGCTCAAACAATTTATTAATACATTTAGGATTTATTTTGCTTGAATTTTATTTTGGTGTCTATTCTATCATCTAATTCATCTTTTGCAATGATCTGCATTTGAGTTCTTGTTGAGACTGGAGGTGAATTGTTCTCATGGCAGAAGCAGAACTACAACAAAGAAAAGCAGATATAAAAGCAAAGACAACAGTTTATTAAATGCCTGACCAGAGAGGAGAACATTCTTGATCACTGTTACACCACAGTCAGGAATGCTTATCATGCCGTCCCCCGCGCTGCACTGGGAAACTCTGATCACGTCATGGTCCACCTGATTCCTGCGTACAGGCAGAAACTAAAGCTCTGCAAACCTGTAGTGAGGACATCAAGGAAGTGGACCAGTGAGGCTGTAGAGGATCTCCAGACATGTTTTGACACCACTGACTGGGATGTGTTCAGGACTGCTACAAACAGTCTAGATGAGTACACAGAGGCTGTGACGTCATATATCAGCTTCTGCGAGGACTGCTGTATTCCATCACGCACCAGGGTGAGTTACAACAACGACAAACCCTGGTTTACAGCCAAACTCAGAAGGTTAAGGTTTGATAAGGAAGAGGCCTTCAGGAGTAGGGACAAAGACAGATTTAAAGAGGCGAAGTACAAGTTTAGCAAGGCGGTGAAAGAGGCTAAACGACGGTACTCTGAGAAGCTCCAACACCAGCTCTCATCTGTTTGGAAGGGCTTAGGCAAATCACCAACTACAAGTCTAAAGCCCCCCAGGCCATCAACGACCGACGCCTAGCCAATGACCTGTATGAGTTCTACTGCCGCTTTGAAAGACAAAGGGACAGTCCTGAAACCAACCCCCACGACACCTCCCAACAGCTCCAGCCACAGTGCATCACCTCCACCTCCCCCACCTCAGCAGGGGCCTGGGCACCCCCACCAATGCCCACCTTAAAGGTACCCCCCTACACCCCCTCACCCACCTCAGTGACGACTCTTTCCATCCATGAGAGGGACGTCAACAAACTCTTCAGGAGACAGAACCAAAGGAAAGCTGCTGGACCGGATACTGTTTCCTTATCCAGCTTGAAGCACTGCGCTGATCAGCTGTCTCCAGTGTTCACAGACATTTTCAACACCTCACTGAAGACATGTCATGTGCCAGCCTGCTTCAAGTCTTCAACTATCATCCCTGTTCCCAAGAAGTCAAGGACCACAGGATTTAACGACTTCAGACCCGTCGCCCTGACCTCTGTGGTGATGAAGTCCTTTGAGCGCCTTGTGCTTTCTCACCTCAAAGACATCACTGACCCCCTCTTGGACCCCCTGCAGTTTGCATACAGAGCCAACAGGTCTGTAGACGATGCAGTCAACTTGGCCCTCCACTACATCCTCCAGCACCTGGACTCCACAGGAACTTACACCAGGATCCTGTTTGTGGATTTCAGCTCTGCCTTTAACACCATCATCCCGGCTCTGCTCCAGGAGAAGCTCTCCCAGCTAAGTGTGCCTGACTCCACCTGCAGGTGGATCACTGACTTCCTGTCTGACAGGAAGCAGCATGTGAGGCTGGGGAAACACGTCTCTGACTCACAGACCATTAGCACTGGATCCCCCCAGGGCTGCGTTCTTTCTCCTCTGCTCTTCGCCCTGTACACTTGCACCTCCAGTGTACAGTTGCACCTCCAGTCACCAGTCCGTCAAGCTTCTGAAGTTTGCGGATGACACCTCCCTCATCGGACTCATCTCTGATGGTGACGAGTCTGCCTACAGGTGGGAGGTTGATCACCTGGTGACCTGGTGCAACCAAAACAACCTTGAGCTCAACGCTCTAAAGACAGTGGAGATGGTTGTGGACTTCAGGAAGAACTCAGCCTCACCTGCCCCCATCATCCTCTGCGACTCCACAATTGACACTGTCTTTCCGCTTCCTGGGAACTATCTTCTCCCAGGACCTCAAGTGGGAGCTGAACATCAGCGCCCTCATCAAAAAAGCACAACAGAGGATGTACTTCCTGCAGCAGCTGAAGAAATTCAACCTGCCAAAGTCAATGATGGTGCACTTCTACACAGCCATCATTGAGTCCATCCTCACTTCCTCCATCACTATCTGGTACGCTGCTACTACTGCCAAGGACAAGGGCAGACTGCAGCGTGTCATCCGGTCTGCAGAGAAGGTGATTGGCTGCAATCTGCCGCCGCTCCAGGACCTGTATGACTCCAGGACCCTGAAGCGTGCTGGAAAGATTGTGGCTGATCTCTCCCAACCTGGCCACAATCTCTTTGAATCACTCCCCTCTGGCAGAAGGCTAAGGTCCATCAGGACAAAAACCTCACGCCACAAGAACAGTTTCTTCCCATCTGCCACTTGCCTTATCAACAATGCCCGGTACCCACCCTGACACTCTCCACACTCCACCTCTGGCTCTACATTCCTCTGCACTACTCTGCTCTATTTTATTTTATACTACTTTTAATTGATACTGCGTAGACATATTTATATTTAGATTTATATTGCTTATATTTTAATTCTTGTTTCATATATTTAGAGATTGTGTGAACGCACCTACAACACCAAAACAAATTCCTTGTATGCGTAAAAAACTTACTTGGCAATAAAGCTTTTTCTGATTTTCTGATTCTGAGATATTAAAGACTCCATATTCCATCATGCATTATTTTTATTTAAATAAAAATGTATTGAAATAATTTATTTAAATAAACCCTAAATATTTGGTCACTTCACAGCAAATAAAAAAAAATAAAGTGGCATACATTTTTCAGATAACAAAACTGGAATTTAATATTTAAATGTTTAATTTTAAATAATGTATAACAGGTGAATTCTACTTACCAGAAAACTGACTTGTAAATGGTACTGGAGAAAAATTACTTTTTAATCTCCCTACTACTTATTCAGAGCTTATTCACGATAGCACCATCTTTGTGGGGAATGATAACGAGGCTGTGAGGGATAGATGAACAGTCTCTTCAATGGGCTGTACTGCAGTTTAAAGTGTTTTTGGATCGTTCCGATGGACACAACATTGATAAAATATCTGTCCAAGAACGTTCAGAATACAAAGAACTCCAGACAACTTCAGATGTGATCCAGGAGCTTCATACCTTTTGTGCCATTGAAGAGACTGTAAGTCTATCCCTCACAGCCTCATTGTCATTACCATAAAAAATCTAACATGGCGCTAGCGTGAATAAGGTCCCTGGATTTTCTTCTTCAGTGGGTTAACTGGTAGGTTGAATGGTTGTACTGTAGCATATTTAGGGTTTTCAATGAAAGTTCGCTAACTTGTTAGTTTAGCGGTGTTGTGCTATTAGCTTAGCTGTACTGTGTTTACAATATGGTGTCGGCATGTTGCACATGCACGGTAAATTGCCCTGGAAGAGTCTCTTTAGGACTTCTTGTGTTCCGCAAAAATGAACAGTAATTAGTTAAAGTGCCCAAATTCTCACACGAATATATGTAGCAAATTTGGTATGATAAATGTACACTGCACGGGTTAAAGTGTTGTGTATATTAACATTATTTGTAAGAGAAACAGTATGAGTGAGCTAGGAATGAACTTAAATGGTCCTATTTCTACATTACTATATAGGAAATTTAGAATGTAATCAATCGCGTTTGACAACTGTTAGAAATAAAAGTCTTCTAAACGATAGCAGTGCCTTTTCTCTCCGTCTTTTATTGAGTCATGAATGAATCAGTACAAAGCATCCAACGTTGGGGAGCGGATAAAGAATAGCTCAACTCAGCTCATATAGCGTACAAATATATATATTGCAATATTGGAGGGGAGTTTACAGGACTATCCAATAAGAACAAACATTACCTCATACAGATAACAATTCCATATGACAGACTCCTTCGAATCCTTGAGAGCCCAAAACCTATATGAAAAGGCTGCTCTCTACGAGAGCCTGATGGACCATGCCATAGACAATCGTATAAAGTACACACATACACACTGTATACACAGAGAAAAAAAAAAGAGAGAGAGAGAGAGAGAGAGAGAGAGAGAGAGAGCTCCATGCTAACATAAAACAGATGTTTGATAATGTATTCAGAATGGAATGTCTCAACACAGCATTTCTCTCTTGGACAGAGCTGAGATGTAGACCTATTTCTAACAACAACCATTATAATTGAGATAAATGACAAAATAGATTATTTTTCTGAATATAATTCTCCACCATTAAATTCGTAATACAACATCTTGTTGTATCAGCTCACAATTTCTTGACAATAATATTACACATATAGGCACAGCTTTGATGCAAAATCTTTTAGAAACAGGTATAAGATTATTTATCAAAATTTACCACAGTCAAAATGTCCTTAAAAGGGAAATATGAATAATTAATCATTACTGAACATTTGGATTGGTTAATAGAATTAACTTGATGTAGCTGAATTAATATTACAATAAATGTATCTGCTTGTCCAGTGAACACTCAGTATTGATCATCTATCAATTCTCAGAAAGGATATTTTTCGTGGCCACACAAAAATAACTCTTCCTTAGCATGGAGCTGAGATCGAATCATTACATTTACGTTGATCAATTTGCAAGAATGTACACAAAAGTTTATTTAACTAAAATACGAACACATAACTAATCTAAACAAAAAAATACACACAAAATCACTCATACATGGGAAAGGGAAAAGTGGAAATAAAATGAAACCGGAACAGAACAGGGGAAATGCAGTAATGGAAAAAGTAATCTTGTTTCTTAATTTAAAAGCACCTTTGTTACAAAGAGGTTTTCTTCTCTTCTACTAAACCTACGTTCAGTTAGCTACTTGCAATTTCCTTAGCTGTTGAGAGAGTGCCCAGATGCAGTTGCAGGAGAAAGGCTGGATGGTTCCTTGGGTCAATGGTGTTGAAATTGCAACCAATTTCTTCAGCGTTTAATGAAGAAATTATGATGAACTGTGGTGTTCATTGACTCTATGGTAGAAGAAGTTACACATGGCTTGAGGTGTTGAGGCCTGCTGGCCTGCAACCTCTTGGTTGGACCGGATGGTCCCGGTCCCACACGAACAGCAACAGAGGGAAAAGTGTCAGGGGAAAAAAATTTGTAAGAGGAGTTAAGTGTCTTTTAACTTCTGATGGAGGTCCCTCCTCTTGAGTCTGGCTTCACCAATAATATAGGTGCAATTTCCAAGCGGGAAATGTTCCTTTGTTTGGAAGCTGACTCATTTGCATGAGTGGGGTTATTTAATTTATGCCCCTTTATGCTCTCTGATTAATATAGCAAGCATACAATGCATGCTGTCAGAAATATATATATATATATATATATATATATATATATATATATATATATATATATATATATATATATATATTTATTTAATATATACCATTGCAGGATGTCACACAATGATTAATTTGATAGGAAACATGGTGGAACTAATTGTACATTATTTGGTAGTTCTGTCTTAAGGCATGCATAAAAACAGTATACAGTAAAAAAAAAGACACTATACAAGGCAGTAATGATCATATACACAATGTCCTGGGGATATACATCGGCAGTGGTGGTGGTGTAGTTGGCTAAAGCATATAACTGTTAATCAGAAGGTTACAGGTTCGATCTCCACAGCCACAACCATTGTGTCCTTGAGCAAGACACTTAACTCCAGGTTGCTCCGGGGGGATTGTCCCTGTAATAAGTGCACTGTAAGTCGCTTTGGATAAAAGCGTCTGCCAAATGCATAAATGTAAATGTAAATTTGTCTATAAATGAATGAAGAAAAGTCTGTGTTCTGGGCTTTATGTCCATTTCCGATGGGGGAAAGGTGTGAATCAATCTTTCTGCATTCTTTGCTCTAGCATGCAGCTAACATCCCCCGCTTGGAATTTCACTGAGGTCCACTAGTTGCTGGACCTTGTAAAGACATTGTAAAGGCGTGATAATGATCAGTGGGGGAGCAGACATAACAGAGTCGGCTTGTGCCTACTTGGACCTTTGCTTGTGTGTATGATTGGTCCAGATGATACAATACATATTTTTGTATCTATTACTCACACCCTGCTTTTTATGATATCGACACTCAAACTGGTCCACCGGAAACTGGCGTTAAGCAGGTAGAATTCAATGAAGCTGTCAGTTGAGGACAAGTGAGGCATCTTTATTTCAAACTAGAGACTAGAGGGTTTTCCGGGCGCATGAGGGGGTCTGACGTGTGAACGGCGAGCTCTTCGCACTTTGCTAGTTTTTATAATATTTGTGTCACAAACTGGTGAAATTCGATACACCCTGATCCTTAATTTTTTTAGGAAGACAACTGTCAAAGAATTCTAAGTCCTCAGGCTCTGGAGATATTAAAAGACACTTACTTGCTCGGGCTGATTCCCCTGAGAAACAGGCCAAAAGACCCAGACTAAATTCAGACTGTGAACTGATAGAAATCTGGCGTGAATTGATTAATGTGTCAGCAATGCTGATGAAGGTTGTTGTGGACATGGAAGATCCTGCTGTAATATGTCAATCTATCACTTCCATCGAGACTAAATTCTCTGAGATGGTTACAAGATTGTTAGACATCGAGAAACAGAGAGATTATCTGGAGTCATCAGAGAGGGAATTAGCTGCTAATCCGTCCTGGTTTGGAGATCTGCTGAGAGAGACAACCCTGATCAATTCTGGCCAAATTTCTGAGATCATCAGATAAAGATCTTGTGTTATGTGAGGCGAGGAGTAAAGGAAAGCTTTCTTGGAAGAAACACAGCATTTTCTTTTCCCAGACTTTCTAAATTTGACAAGAGAGAAACGTGGAATGCAAGAAACTCATACATCAATGGAAGGTCGCTTTAGCACTGATGTTACCAGACAAACTGAGAATAGATACTAAATAGGGCCGCAAAATATTGCACACAACATGCTATGTCCTTCATAAAGACAATCGAATGAGTAAGCCATTTGGTTATTTTAATGTTGCTGCCTAATGGACCGACTCACTGAACATTCACTCGACTGTCCGAGGAAACTGGGCACCTTTTTAGTTTATTTTTGTGCTGTTTCTGCCTAGCAGCTAGAGAGTGTTTTGTGGAATATTTCTTGCACACATTGGAGTGATTAGGGCATTTGTTGCACTCATATAAAGACCGAATGGACCAAAAGCTTTTTTGGAGGAAAACACCTTCGGGGCAATCAACACGCTTTTTGTGTTTTTTTTTTTTCTATTATTGGCTGGTGTTTGTTTTATAGATTATTGTCTGTTGTGTAATTCTGTCTCACAAAATTTGTATAGAAACACCAGACTTGAGCGATCCAGCAACAAAGTTGTTGCAGGGGCTCTCGTTTAGAGGGATGGACGCCGGTTGGCGCTGTCGTGTGCAGGGTTAATGCGTACATTTTTCTTTTTTACATTTTTTTTTGTTCTGGGTGAAGTTCGGGGTTTGTTTGTTCTCTAATGTTGGAATATGTCTTTATAAATTAGTTTTTGACACACAATTTATTTTTTCTAATATGTCAAAATGTCTAATGTTGATATGAGTGGATTGTCTCTCTCCACTTGGAATGTGAATGGTATGGAATGTTATTCATTTTCTTAAACGTAAGAAATATGATATAGTATTTCTTCAAGATACGCATCTTTCCCTGCAGGAAGCTGAAAAGTTTGGGAAGATATGGGGTGGAAATATTTTCTTTAGTGTTGGCTCAAGTCACTTGTCATAACTAGATTGTAACTCTCTCATTGCAGGCCTTCCTGCATGTGCAACTATACCTCTGCAAATGATTCAGAATACAGCAGCACATCTGGTCTTTAATGATCCAAAGAGAGCGCATGTTACACCACTCTTTGTCTCTCTCCACTGGCTGACGGTTGATGCACGTATTAAATTCAACACTCTGATGCTGGTATACAAAACAGTCACTGGGTCTGCTCCAGCATACCTAAAATAATTTATGCAGATTTACACTTCCGCCAGAAGTCTACAGACAGCTATGGAACGTCGCCTTGTTGTACCAACACAAAGAGACACCAAAACACTTTCCCGGACTCTCAGTTTCATCATACCACATTGCTGGAATGACCTTCCCAACTCCATCTGTGAAACTGACTCACTCTCTGTCTACAAAAAACGGCTAAAAACACATCTTTTCCAAGAGCACTTAACCAGTCACTAAAAAAATTTATAATTTTTGTTGCACTTAAATCTGTTTTGAATGCTATTCTGATGTTAGTGAAAATTTGTAGTATGGCACTTTTCATACAAATGTCTCTTTAAGATGATTCACTTATGTTTTCCTATTTTGTAAGTCGCTTTGGATAAAAGTGTCTGCCAAATGAATAAATGTAAGTAAGAGCAGGGGAGTTATTACATTGATAAGTAAACATCTATAATTAAAATGTCTCAAACAGATTATTGATAAATTAGGAAGAGTCATTATTGTTTTAGTAGAAATTCAGGAATAAAGGTTGATTTTGGCTAATATTTAGGCGCCTAACATTGATGATCAGAGGTTTTTTTTATAGATCTTGAAGGCATGTTGCAAGCTGCTGGCACCCCTCATGATATAATATTGGGAGGAGTCTTTCATCTTTTTATGGAATCAGTCCTTTATCATAGAGAAGTAAAAGTGTGTAAGGACCCTAGAGCAACATTGACGCTTCACAGGTTGTGTAAAAATCATGGTCTTGCAGATATTTGGAGACTTCTGAACCCATCTGGTACGGACTATACATTTCTTTCATCAGTCCTTAAGATTTATTCTAGGATAGATTTAAAAAAATATTTAAGTCCCTCATTTCATCTGTTGTTGATTGCTCAGTTGGAAACATATTAGTCTCAGACCATGCCCTGGTGTTGCCACATATGGAGAAAAATAAATCATATATTTGGTGCTTTAATGTATCCCTTTTGCAAAAATCCTTTATTCCAACAAATGTTAAAGGTTGAAATCAGTGTTTATATGGAGGCCAACTGGTCCTCAGTATCCTCTGTGGGCATGGCTTGGGAGGCACTCCATTCCCTCAGTGAAATCAACTGGTGGTGAAATATTTACCTCAGCTATTGATATTAATAATGCTTTTAAAGTATTCTATCTTGATCTTTATAGTTGCACACCTTCATCTACCGATGTAGATATTCGAAACTTTGTGGAACCATTAGAACTCCATTAGAGCTTGGCGAGGTAATTAAGGCCTTGCCTACAGGCAAGGCTCCAGGGCCAGATGGTTTTGCCACTGAATTTTTTAGATCTTATGCTACAGAACTGACTCCACTTTTGTTAGAAGTTTATACGGAATCATTAAAGAATGGAAAGCTTCCACCAACCATGACACAAGCCCGGATTAGTCTGATTCTTAAAAAGAACAAAAATACAAGTGAGTGTAAGAGGGTACCGTCCAATTTTCCTGATCCAGCAAGCCATAAAAATATTGTCAAAAAGTCTGACTAACCGATTAAGTAAAGTTATGACATCTCATATACATACAGATCAGATGGGGCTTATTCAGAGCCGCAGCTCTTATGATAACATTAGGCATTTCATCAATATCATATGGGCAGTGGTGAATGATCAGACTCTGGTCGTGGCCATATCACTTGGATTAATTTCAGATTATTTTACTCTGGATAGGGGCACCTGGAAGAGTTGCCCTCTTTCCCCATAGTTGTTCTGTCTTGCACTGGAACCATTAGCAGCCATGAAAAGAAAAGGGGATGATTTTCTAGGGGTGATGGCGGGAGGTGTGGTGCATAAGATTCTGCTTTACGCAGATTATATTTTATTTTACCCTTCTAGATCTATGCCTTACCTCCACAGAATTTTTAATTCCTTTTTTTCTCAGGATACAGAGTTAAGTGGTCTAAATCCAAAGCTTTGGCTCTTGTTTCCTTGCCAGCTGGCATGAGGCCACATAAGGGCCAGAGTGGCATTAGTCCACCCAGATTTACAGCTGGTCCACCCAATCAAAACTGCAGGAATTTTTTTTTAAATTTCAAATAAAAAACTTGATAGGATCGTGATGAACTGAATTACGTACATTACAAAATTTGTAAATTTGTGTTAAATTGAATGAGTCTTCTTTGTCTTTTTTCTACCCACAATTAGAGTAATATTACATTTATTACAACCCTCAGTGAACAAGCTAAAGGTGAAAGTGAAAAAGAAAATCCTTTGGAAGATAGAACACAAATACAAACTATTATTGAAAATATACGCTGCAAAGAGGTAGAGATGAACTATTAGAAATAATTAGGCTAAGTACACTGCTACACATACACTAATATTTAATTGGACCGCCTTTATCTTTGATTATGGTGCACATTCGTCATGGCATTGTTTCGACAACCTTATGCAATGTCACAACATTTAGTTTTGGCCATGATCTTGTATTGATGACAGGAGATTCGATCCACTCTGTAAAATCTTCTCCAGCACATCCTAAAGAATTTCAATGGGGTTAAGGTCAGGACTCTCTGGTGGCCAATTTATGTGTGAAAATGATTCCTCATGCTCACTGAACCACACTTTTAATGGCAGAGGTGCCCTGCCAGCAGATGGCGCCCTAGGTGTTCGCCTAGAAACAACCCTGAGTGGTACTATGTAAGTTCAAAGTACAAAAGTCAATAAGGCTTGTTACGTGGGTTGTTACATGTTGAAAAACTGCAATGTACAGCTGATGCACTCACAACAGAATGTGTAGGCCAATTAACCTCAAAATGATTTCTTTCTTAAGCAGAACACAAGCAAAGATGTTATAGAAATATCTCAGCATTGTAGGTCCATACAGCAGTCAACAGAGTCCAAAGATTTGAAACTATAAATATTTTATATTAGCTCTAAAACCCAGATAAAGTTAACAAAGTAATCATTAAGTGGTTTAATTCTTGTGTACTGAAGAAATCTAATTGGTTTTGGGTGAGAACAGAAGAAAAGTTTTCACTATATATCTTGAAATTGCAGTCTACAGGAAAGATCACCAATGAGACTGCTAATGTCAAAATGTACAGTAAAAAAAAGATGCTACCTTTATGTGCTTTTTTGAGCTTCAGACTTTTGTACTGTGATTACTTATATTTTTTGGACCTGCAGAGCTGAAATATTTTTCTAAAAATCTTACTTTGTGTTCAGCAGATGAAAGAAAGTTAGACACATCTGGGATGGTGAGTAAATGATGAGAGAATTTTCATTTTTGGTTGAGCTATCCCATTAATTGTTTACTTCCCAAAGATTAGTTAATGATTTATAACCTTCTAAGGAAATTCATATGGATACAATGGGGACAAAGTTTAAATGTCCTTTGTCACTTTACCCAGATTCACCCTATGAATAATTAATCCAAATTATACACACTACTACAAATAGATAGTGGTAACAACAAGACTGCCCTGAGAAATGTAATGATGTTAGACATTTTTAAATGATACCAGTAAATGCTTCTGCTTTGGCAGCCATGAAAAATACTAAAACTAAAATAACTAACTAAAATAATAACAAACTAAACTGAAACTGAGAAAACAAAAACTAAACTAAAACAGACAAAGTGTGAAAACTAACGAAAACTAAAACTAATATGGAATGACAGATTGATATAAAATAGAAATAAAAACGTAATTAAAAATCAAAATCTATAGTAACACTGTTGTTTTGTGATTAATGCACATTCATGCAAGAGGGTAAATGATAATAAATGTATAAGAAATGTCATGTGTGCATACATGTTTAATCTTACTTGAACAATTCTTTGAAGTTTTAAAAATAATACATATACAAATGTATTTAATCATATTTAAGTTGTCATTATCACACTATTAAATACAAATGCTTGACATATTTAATAGATATTTAAAAAAATATAGCCTAACTGAGATATTGTAAGTGGCATTATGTGACCAACTGGACAAGTGTACACAAACACACAAGTCATTTCTTCTCTTTTTACTACTTGTCCAGGGAAAGGGAAACACCTCAAGTAGTGTAATGTTCTTTGCTTCCCAGGATGCCTCCCACTGTGTAACATGTGCACTCAAGCCAGAAAGCACTGACTTTATGTTTTAGGCTCAACAACATATTCCCTTTTATAGCTCGTGGGAACAGCCTCAATGTAAGGGTCACTCAAAGAACAATATGAGGGAAACAGCACAATTGCTTTTTAAAGCACTAAAACAATCATACGAACAATGATTTGAGATAATGAAAAGGCCTATTGGAGTACAATGTGGTAATGAACCAGGGTAGGGACATGAGTATTCATTTTAAATACAATGATATCACCACATTGACTTAATATATTGTCCAAGGGTTTTGCAAATTATTGAGAGTGTCATGAGTTACTGGATATACAGGTATTCTACATGTGAGTACAAAACTAACATAACAATTGACATACTGTAGAAAAAGCCATTAATACATAAGCAAAACCAAGATGATACATATGAACACAGTTCCACATATATTAATTTTATTAAAAAAATTATGGAAAATAATATAATTACTGTAAAAACAATATCAGGAATGTAATATGTATGTTTTAAGTTTAATAAACATTTACAAAATATAGAATAGTTTGAAATCATGGAGCATAAGTGCATCATAAAATCACATTTTAGATAATTAATCAATACCTGATAATTGTGTGTAAAACAACAGTAGCATACATTTTTTACATTAGTTATTGCACTGATATCTTCACCAAAAAAAAACTTACCTGACTTATACATTCTGCACATTTTCTCACACATGATTAGTACTCTGAGAGATGACATCCAATTTCTGTAATAACAGTGCACTGTATCTGTATATTTGTAAGATATGTTCAACAAGATATTGTGTCCTTTACTTTGTGGTTTGTTTGACTATTGATTTATTGTGTCACAGGACAGTTCGATTTTGTCAGTTATAGGAACAAAACTACAAGGTGTCGTATTACTAACTTTTTTGACAATTTTAAAATCTCTCTCTCTTCCTCTTCCTTCAGTTTCTTGATGAAGCTGTCCAAAACAGGCATTTCAAACGTAATATAATGTGCTACCTGAAAGACACGACATATCGCTTTAAAATTTAAAATATTGAAAGTCTTTTAATCAATGATTTTAAATACCAATGTATGTCTCCATATTAACAAAAATGGCAAAGAGATGCCAACTTGCACGTTTGCATCAGCATTTTCAAAACAAACCAATGGGATCAACAATAGAAAGATTTGTACCATTGTTAAGTCTCCTGGATAGGCTTCTAAAATTAGACTTGATATTTAGCATCTGGAAATGACATTGTTGTTTACTGTATCTATATTTGTAAAACATAATGTAAGTTTGTCTGGGGAAGCACTTTCTGAATGACCTTTGAAATGTACAAAAATACTCACATCATATGTAATCTCTTCCCCATGGTCAGTTTCCAGAGTAAATATATTTTCACATTGGCCATGCAGCAGTCAAAATACCAAATTCTATGTTTTAAGCTTAGTTCTCTCTGATGACAAAAGACGAGCAAAAATCTTATATTCTGCATACTCAGTTTGACTCTTATTTCTAGTAAGGGAAACTTAATAAAGTTAACCTTTACCCACTGATATATGGAGTAGATGGAGGACAAACTTCTGCCTTAAATCTGCCTTATTCTCAACATGTAAAAGTACAGAGCAGGGTCGTAATGAGCAGATAAAGATTATTGTATTTATTAGAATTAGACAAAATTTACCCAAAACTTATTAATGAGAACTTGCTGTGTTGTCATAGTTCTGTTCACTCGGACATTAGTCATTGATCCATAGGATGGAGTAAAAAATATGTCCAAAAAGAAAGTAAAAGAGTTAAGCTTCATGTCTTCTATAATTCGTTGTGGATATTAAATCTTTCATAAATGATGTTTTTAAGACAATAAAATAAATACAAATTTACAGATTTCACTCTTAACAAACTCCAGGATGGTCTTAGAAATAATGGCACCTTTATATATAAATTATAATTCTACAATTATAATTCAATAAAATAAAGGTTGCTGTCAAAATTATATATTATAAAATTATAAATTATAACAACAAAAACATTATGAAAAAAACAACAAAAACAAAACAGTTCATTGCTATGTGAGTTTCATATTAATCTTGTGGACTTTATTTAATTTTTCACACTGTTCAATGCTGAAAATAATTATGTAAAATATATGTTCAGTTGAAGCGGTCATGTCATGAGGAATCAAATTTTCCTTGATTCCTCATGATATATGACATATTAGATGTCATTCTACTATAAAGAATAATACATTTGTAAATTTCAGAACTCAATAAAAAAAGCATTCATTGAAACCAAGCTGCAAAAATGCCTCGTTCTCTACTTCTGCGACTTCCCTACATCACTAGGGGGTCTAGTAATTCTCCGCAGTCAGCCTTTATCCCTCTCGGAGGCTTGATTAGCCTGATAAGGTACCGGGTGTGTAGAATCACGACCCGGCCCCGCCCTCCACTCTGCCACATTCATGATCATCTATACAGTGAAAAACGCCTACATTACATCATTGCACCATTGAACCCACCCTTTGTAAACAGAGAAAGAGAGCAGAATAAACAGGCCTAGTGTGGCTGAACTATTCCTGAAAACCAAAGGAAACCCAACTGGACTATTTTGAATTATTTTTGTATATAAACATGCTCTAGACAGATGGATTTGATGGCTGTCATGTACCTCGTACTGCTTTTAAAAGACGCAGTGTCAAGTTACAACTCTGAAAATGAGAAGCCATTCAGTTTCATCAGCTGCTCTGCCTCTTGCTGTTTTGAGAATAAACGTCTTAGTCCATTTTGATATGTTGTAACGTGTACCTCAGTGCAGGATGATACAGTTTATATGTACGTCTTGTTTCTTATTTGCGTGGATTTCTTGTGAGCCAGTCATTATATGATTCAAGCTTTGCAAAAGAAATGTTAATGAAGAATGGGGCAGTTAAAAACACATGGATTCAATAGCAAAACCATGAGTAAACAGTTTAATTCATGAATGTTTTGACTGTTTGATCGTTTATGGTGCTGAATGTTATGGTTGAGATGAACAGTTAAAATGCAATGTGTTGGAGATGTGTTATGTGTGAAACCTGAAAATTTGTTTTATAAAGTTGTGAAGATTGTTCATACACTTCAGATTGAGTTTCAAATATGGCTGTATTTGAGGAGCTGCACAATAATAGCAATCATAACAGTGGGCATTTACATTAAAGTTTGAAGGAGGTGCTTAGGCCAAAAGGGGCATTTCATTAAGAGGGCCAGAGACAGGGTGGAAAATTATCATGTATTACTAGATTATGAATATTTTGGTGCAAAATAGTTCAACAAAATTATCAGATATACACACATATATATATATATATATATATATATATATATATATATATATATATATATATATATATTAAGAGTATGTCATGACCCCTTTAAGCAAAGCACATGGAGCATATTCATAGTGTAATTGAATGTGAAATCATTCTGTTCAAAGGGTGATACATAATTTTAATAAATAAATAAATTTACATAAAATAGGTAAAGATGACCTTTGGCTGAATTTAAAATAAAAATGTATTGCCAATCCAAACTAGGATGCTTATCGTATCATTACATTTACATTCCCATTTATTCATTTGGCAGACTCTTTTTTTTTCAAAGCGACTTACAAAAGAGGAATAATACAGCATAAGCAATTAAATCTTAAGGAGACAGTGGTACGAAAAGTGCTGCATTACAAAGTTTCACTAGCATCAGAATAGTAGTACCAAGACAGATTAGAGTAATATATATATATATATATATATATATATATATATATATATATATATATATATATTTGTTATTTTATTAGATTTTTTTTTAGTGAATGGTTAAGTGCTCATAGAAAAGATGTGGTTTTAGCTGTTTTCTGAAGACAGAGAGCGAGTCTGCTTGGAGTCTGGATAAAGTTGGGAAGGTGATTCTACCAACATGGTACAGCGAAACCGAAAGTCCAGGAAAAGTATTTTGGTGCCTGTAAAGCAGTTTAATGGAAAGGAGGAGGCGAGAACCGGCTTATAAATAATAGTTTAATGAAGAAATAAACCAAAAGACACAAACGGAAAGCTGCCCGTAAATGTTCTCTCTCTGTCGCACCACCATCTGCAGTCGGCCTTTATCCCTCTCGGAGGCTTGATTAGCCTAATAAGGGGCTGGGTGTGTAAAATCATGACTGGCTCGCCCTCTACCCTGTCACATTCCTCCCTTGTTCTCTCAGGCCGGGGAGCCCCCGGCATGACGTACACCCCCCTTCCCTGGGGGAGGGTGTTTCTTATGCCCCGTCTGCCGGCAGGTCATCCACGCCTTCCTCAATCTGGGAGTGGACAGGGGGAGGGAAACAATAATGAAAAATAGGGGAGTACTCCCTGTAACAGTGCAGTACCCCCCAACAAAAAGTAAATGAAAAATTTAAAAGAGAGGGAAAGGGCCAATGCAGAGCGGCAGTGGGAGAGAGAGAGAGAGAGAGAGAGAGAGAGGAGAGAGAGAGAGAAAGAAAGAACACTCGCCGGTTCTCCAATATACCGTAGCTTGGTCCTCGGCCACTCCTCCACCCTCTATCGGACGACTAGCCGCACTTCCCTGGGCGGATCGAAGGCAATCCTCCAGCACCTGGTGGACGAATGCCCCGCCGCGTTATCAGGGAACAGAAGGGGTCTCCCCCGCCCCTAGCAGCGCTTCTCCTGCTCCATGTGATTGGCAGTGAGCCCCTCCCCGCGAACCGACTTGACAATATAAATAATAGTTTAATGAAGAAATAAACCAAAAGACACACATAGGACGGACAGCTGCCCGTAAATGATCTCTCTCTCTCTCACACCACCATCCGCAGTTGGCCTTTATCCCTACCGGAGGCTTGATTAGCCTGATAAGGGGCTGGGTGTGTAAAATCACGACCCGGCCCTACTCCGTCACAGTGGCTCTTTGTGTTGGTACAACAGGGCACCACTCATAAGCCGACTGCAGGCTTCTGGTGGAAATGTAGCTCTGTAGAAATTATTAGGGATGCTGGAGCAGACCCAGTGACAGTTCTGTATGACAGCAACAGAGCTTTGAATTTGATATGTGCATCAACCAGCAGCCAGTTAAGAAAAACAAGAAGTGGTGTAACATGCACTCTCTTTGGTTCATTAGTCAAGTCAAGTCAAGTCAAGTGGTTTTTATTGTCGTTTCAACCATATACAGTTAGTACAGTACACAGCAAAACGAGACAACGTTCCTCCAGGACCATGGTGCTACATAAAAACAACAAAGGACCAACATAGGACCACATGAGACTACACAACGAAATAAAATACCTATATAAACTACCTATATAAAGTGCACGTGCAAACATGTGCAAAAAGTACAGGACAGTACAACAAATTACTGACAATGAACAGGACAATAGACAGTGCAGCGCCGACCAGTACTCAGTAGTGCAAAAAGATGACAGTTTCTAAAAATGTAAACATAACATACTATGAGATAATATTCTATGCACATAGCAGTTATTGAGGTAGCAGACAGTTATAAAGTGACAGTAATTAAAGTGCAACTCAGGACACGTGTGTGTCAAACCAGTCTCTGAGTATTGAGGAGTCTGATGGCTTGGGGAAGAAGCTGTTACACAGTCTGGCCGTGAGGGCCCGAATGCTTCGGTACCTCTTGCCAGACGGGAGGAGGGTAAAGAGTTTGTGTGAGGGGTGTGTGGGGTCGTCCACAATGCTGGTTGCTTTGCGGATACAGTGTTTTTTGTAAATGTCTTTGATGGAGGGAAGAGAGACCCCAATGATCTTCTCAGCTGTCCTCACTATCCTCTGCAGGGCTTTGCGGTCCGAAGCGGTGCAAGTCCCAAACCAGGCAGTGATGCAGCTGCTCAGGATGCTCTCAATAGTCCCTCTATAGAATGTAGTGAGGATGGGGGTTGGGAGATGTGCTTTCCTCAGACTTCGAAGAAAGTAGAGGCAGCTGCTGGGCTTTCTTGGTGATAGAGCTGGTGTTGAGGGACCAGGTGAGGTTCTCCGCCAGGTGAACACCAAGAAATTTGGTGCTCTTGACAATCTCCACAGAGGAGCCGTCGATGTTCAGCGGAGTGTGTTCACCTTGTGCTCTCCTAAAGTCAACAACCATCTCTTTTGTTTTGTCGACATTCAGGGACAGGTTGTTGGCTCTACACCAGTTCGTCAGCAGCTGCACCTCCTCTCTGTATGCTGACTCGTTGTTCTTGCTGATGAGACCCACCACGGTCGTGTCATCGGCGAACTTGATGATGTGATTCGAGCTGTGCATTGCTGCACAGTCGTGAGTCAGCAGAGTGAACAGCAGTGGACTGAGCACACAGCCCTGGGGGCCCCAGTGCTCAGTGTGGTGGTGGTGGAGATGCTGTTCCCGATCCGGACTGACTGAGGTCTCCCAGTCAGGAAGTCCAGGATCCAGTTGCAGAGGGATGTGTCCAGGCCCAGCAGGTTCAGCTTTCCAATCAGGTGCTGGGGAATGATTGTGTTGAATGCTGAGCTGAAATCTATGAACAGCATTCGAACGTATGAGTCCTTATTGTCTAGGTGGGTGAGGGCCAGATGGAGGGTTGTGGTGATGGCATCGTCCGTTGAGCGGTTTGAACGATCACGCAAACTGCAGTGGGTCTAGTGAGGGGGCAGCTGGGTCTTAATCTGCCTCATGACGAGCCTCTCGAAGCACTTCATGATGATGGGTGTAAGTCGCGACGGGGCGGTAGTCGTTGAGGCAGGACACTGAAGACTTCTTTGGCATGGGGATGATGGTGGTGGCCTTGAAGCACGTTGGAACAACGGCGCTGCTCAGAGAGATGTTGAAGATGTCGGTAAGAACATCTGCTAGCTGGTCTGCACATCCTCTGAGCACTCTGCCAGGAATGTTGTCTGGTCCAGCAGCCTTCCGTGGGTTGACTCTACGTAGAGTTTTCCTCACATCTGCCGTGGTAAGACAGAGCACCTGGTGCGTTGGGAGGAGGGTGGACTTCCTCGCCATCACGTCGTTCTGCACTTCAAACCGAGCGTAGAAGTCGTTCAGCGCATATGGAAGGGAGGCATCTTTGTCACAGGCAACTGATGTTGTCCTGTAGTTGGTGATGGCCTGGATGCCCTGCCACATGCGCCGCGTGTCACCGCTGTCCTGGAAGTGACTGTGGATTCTCTGGGCGTGTCGCGGCTTTGCCTCTCTGATTGCCCGTGACAGTTTGGCCCTAGCTGTTCTTAGGGCTGCCTTATCGCCTGCTCTGAAGGCGGAGTCTCGGGACCTCAGCAGCGTGCGCACCTCCGCAGTCATCCACGGCTTCTGGTTGGAGCGTGTGGTGATGGTCTTGGAGAAAGTGACATCATCAATGCACTTGCTGATGTAGCTGGTCACTGATGCTGTGTATTCCTCCAAGTTGGTAGAATCGCCATATGTTGCAGCCTCCCTGAACATGTGCCAGTCAGTACACTCAAAACAGTCCTGAAGAGCAGAGATGGCTCCTGCTGGCCAGGTTTTCACCTGCTTCTGAAGCGGTTTTGTGCGTCTGACGAGCCGGTCTGTATGCTGGAATTAACATAACAGAGATGTGGTCTGAGTAGCCGAGGTGGGGCGGGGCTCCGCCCGCACGCGCCTGGGATGTTTGTGTAAACAAGATCAAGCGCGTTCAGCCCTCTCGTTGCAAAGTCCACATACTGATGGAATTTAGGGAGCACTGTCTTGAGATTTGCATGGTTGAAATCTCCGGCGACAATAAACAGTCCGTCGGGGTGAGCGTTCTGCAGTTCAGCTCATAGCCCCATACAGTTCACAGAGCGCTTCCTTAGCTTTAGGCTGGGGGAATGTAAACTCGGTTATGCAAACAGTGGTGAATTTCCGTGGTAGATAAAAAGGTCTGCATCTAACAGTCACAAGCTCCAACAGCGATGAACAGTAACTAGAGACTAACATAGAGTTCTTGCACCATTCTGTGTTGATGTAAACACACAAGCCACCACCGCGAGTCTTACCGCAGAGAGCTGTATTTCTGTCGGCACGAAACGAGGCGAGCCCGTCTAGCTGAATGGCGGCATCCGAACTCTGTCGCTGAGCCACGTCTCCGTGAAAACAAAGACGCAGCAGTCTCTAAACTCACGCTGCGTAGCCTGCTGGAGTCGGATATAGTCCAGTTTATTGTCCAGGAGCAAACATTTGAGAGCAGGATAGACGGGAGAGCCGGCCGGCTTGGGTTTGTTTTTAGCCTAGCATGGACCCCGCCCTCTTTCCGCGCTTCGCTTTCTCGCACACTGCTTACGACGTCCTCTCCCCGGCCACCGGCATCAGGCGACGCCGAGGGCTGGAGGCCTGGTCTCCGCAGCAAGCCGAGTACGCGTAGCGCCTCCTGCAGGTCATCATGCAGCTTGGTTTTTGCATGATTCTTATATTTGAGTAGTGTCTGGCGATGGTAGACACGAACACTGGTTGCTCCGATGTCCATGTGTTGCAAAAGTCGGGCTTTTTTAACAAAAATAGCACCGTTGTGGATCCGGAGTGGCCGCTGCGTGCTACCGCGCCGCCATCTTGGATTAAAGACCAGACGTATAATTTGCAGGGGCCTGATTGCGCATACAGGAAGGCCTGCAATGAGAGCGTTAAAGTAGTCCAGTCAAGTTATGGCAAGTGACTGAAAAAGAAGTTGTGTGGCATGCTCAGAGAGGAAGGGTCTTATTTTCCTGATATTGTACAGTAGAGTGTCACTACATGATCCTGCTGTCTTTGAGATGTGGTCTGTGAAACTGAGTTGGTTATCGATGGTTACCCTTAGATTTCTAGCCATTTTGGAATGCGTTACTGTAGTTGAACCCAGCTGCACGCTTATGTCATGTCAGTGAGCACACACACTTTAAACGATGCAAGTTCAACACAGTACAACACAGAAAACAAACAGCACAAGTCTAGCAATACCTGTATATACTACTCAAACAGAGTGAAACAATTAAATAAACATACATGCAACTGCAGACTCTTGTAGATAGATCACATCATTACTTGCTGCTTTGGTTTGCAAAGCATTCAAAACCCATGCAAAGAAACTTCTCCACATCTGCGAAGAGATCTTTGCAGCCAGGCTAACCTATATGACCTTTCAGGGACTTAATGAGAGGGGGAAGTGACATGCATTACTAAAACATATGTTCTGCCAAGGGGAACGCCTGTACAGGAAAACACTGCCTCTCAGCACCTGCATCCATCTCACAAGACTGATGTACAACATGAACACTTGGATGACGGACACTTCCCCTCACAGATGCTGCTGCGGCACTTTATGAGAGCACTAAGCCCCTTGCCTGGCACAACGCGTTCTTTCTTTCAATGTGCACTATTGTGCTATTGTCCTGAGCTTGGAGCAATGACAAGTTCCAACTCATCCTTACCTTCAGTCTGAGATGCTGCCTTAGTTTTCTCTAAGTGAAAGGTTTATAGATAGTTTCATAATAGCATCTTATAATATAAAATAAACTTCTTAACACTAAAGTTATTTAAATGACTTTGTGATTGTAAAAATGGCCATTGATGGAGAAGCTGTGTCATTTTAACCTCTGTGAATCAGCAGAGTTGTGGATTTTGTATCTTCTTTTGAACTTCATGAACCTTGCATCACTTCTCATTCTCAACAATGGAGGAACAACCTCCTCAGCACTATATTCATCCACACCTGCAGAAGAAGAGCCAGCAGAGAGAGACATGAGCAATAGTGATAATCTGGTACAGACCTGTTCATAATTGCTGTTCCTTGCACTTTGCTTTATAAACATGGTAATAAAAATGATGCTTAACCCATTTAATTTTCCTAAGATTGGGTTTAATCTGTGTGTTTAATCATTTGCCAGATGTTCAAGCATTCAGACTTTGATTTAACACTGATAGCACAGATCTGAAAACATTTATTTCCAGGATGTCGAAATCAAAAACAAAGAGCAAAGACAATGTTAATGAGGAAGTAGCAGCTATTTAGGGTAAGCCAATTTAGGGTAGAAATGAAAACAAAAACATAAACAAACATAATGATACAACATGTAGTTATGCATTTAGTTTAAAGATTATGACATTAAAAAACCTCCAACGTTGAAAAGGGTATGAAATATGCATAATTTGCCTTAAAAAGACTAACTAGAATATATTGTAAAAACAAAAAACAACAACAAAAAACTTCTGATTAATCTTAAAAATTTATCATTTTGTTACTTTATAATTAGTAAAATTGATTTGTACTCTTATCAATTATGATCTACTATTACAATTATTATCTAATAATGGTTACATGCTAAATCTTTTTGCTCAGAATATAATATAAAATCAAGGTCACTGCAGCTTTGCACATGATACAAAGAGCTGATTATAATTTCCATGACACAGGTGTGTGCTGCACGTGAGACTAGAGGAGCCCAGGCTTCTAATTAAACATTTCCTCTGTGGGTAAAAAAAAACACCACCACACATGATCAGCTTTCAACCAGTTAACATGTGTCAGTAAATTTTCTCAAAACAAAACCCTTTGAACAATGACCATGGGTCAACAGCACCTATTATAACTTTTATTAATATATGTATTATTGTGTTAGTAGAAAGGGTTCAATGCCCTGTGAAACATATCCTAGCTGTCAGTATGGTGCCTGATTTCTTACATGGAATTGACCCTTTTAACTTCTTAATAGTCAAAAAGAAAAACACTGAGTGCATCAAAAAGATGTTGAATATCAAATAAAAGTATTAATTTGTTTAAAATAAATCAATAAATAAACTGGCCTATATATGCCTTGATATGCCAGTGACTCAATTACTGTGATGAGAGAAACAGATTTAAGTCCTAATGAAGGAAACATACACACATCTAGGTGTGGTGTCGCAGGGTTCAGGCTGTTTCACCCACCAGCTGGACTTTGAGTTCCCCGACCTCCAAGCTCCTAAGCAGCCATAGTAAAACCGCTCATTGTCATCATGCATTTGGAATCTTATTGGCCTCTTCATGCCCCAGGAGATGTTGAGTAAACCCTCCACGATCAGCTCGCCCTCTTCCTGCAGCGATACAATAAACTCTTTTGTCAGGTGGAGGATATCCTGCTGGCTTGTGTCTGAGCTCTGTTTCGAGTGCACAGTACGTGCTAGAAAGGCAGTTGTAGACACCAGATATTCAATTGGAGGCAGTGAAGTTATGGAATATCACTTTGGGAGGAGTACAATACAGCAGACATACGTGAAGTCATATTAGGAGTTTGATTTTGAACAATGATGTGAAAATGCATAATATGTTACTTAACAAACTTCAAATGCACAATTCACAGTAGAAACTGGATCATACTCTTATTATCTACTAAAGATGTTTGCAAAAATCTTTATGTTTATTACTGTAATGTAGATAAGATTTACTTTGATTGTATAATTAAACTGTATAATCTTATACACCTTCCCTATTTCTTTACTTTAGCAGTCTTTTTTCTCTCTTTTCAGCACTGTGGATGGATGGATGGATGGACGGACGGACGGACGGACGGACGGACGGACGGACGGACGGACAGACAGACAGACAGACAGACAGATAGATAGATAGATAGATAGATAGATAGATAGATAGATAGATAGATTGATAGATCTTTTCAGACAGAAACGTGCCACTAAGCCTTAATCCTATCATCAACCAAGTCAACAAAGTAGATAAGTCTCTTCCGTTCTCATGCAAAGAACAATATTGTCTGACTGCATCTCACAGAACCAAATATACCACTGAGATTAAACCGCAAATTCCAGGACAACACTTAAAATAGCAGGTTGTAGCAGATCTCTGTCTATCCTGGTGTAACAGTGTCTGCTTATGTAGGTTTTAAGGATTTACCCTAATATGTTGAGCACCTTTATAGCTCTTCCTCTCTGTTTTTAGCAAATGTGTGCTATGGGCTAAGGTGAAAAAAAAAAAAAAAAAACGTGTACAATTCACATATTATCTTATTACTATGGCTGTGTTTTGACTTAAAACCTAGAGTGTTACTTGGATTCAAATAACCACAAAAAAGTTTTACTATAAAATTTTCTATGGTAGCATTTACATTCAGTAATAATAAAGTTAGAAGGTATTTGATGCATAGTCGATGCATAATGTGTTCATGAACCTTTTTTAATCACTGTTTTTACAGATTAACCTATATTAGGTAAACATTTACATTAAGGTATAAGGCAAAGTGTATATTTCTTTTAAGTTTTACACAATTTTTAATCATATTTTTGCCTTAATCTTAAATGCTCCTGTGGTTAAACAAATTACATTTTCAAAAGAACAAATCCTACATAAAGTCTCTCAATTAATGTGAGCTCAATAAAGCTACATGTATAATTTGTATAAAATAATTTATAATAGATTAAAATTGTTTTAGATGAAGTATGGCATGTCATACTGCAGGACATGTCAACTTCTGTAAGTAATGTGAACTACCCAAAGACATTTGCCAACATCTAATTTTAAACCCAAGATCATTAATCCACAATCTTCAGTTATCTCAGTACTCTATACGAAAAATATTTTATTCTTCAGTCAAACCAAAACAACCACATGTTACGCAACTGTAGAATTCTTAACTAGCCCTGATTATTAAACCCTGAAGACTTCTTTAACTCATAATCATTCACCACAGTCACATAGTAAGACATTAGGTCAGAGTTGCAGCCCACCAGACTTTTCCCCAATGGTTCTCTGAGGACCTGCTCTTCTACAGATACCTGCGACTGAAATTAAATTGAAATGGTGTTGGCAGCTTTTGAGTGAGAGTGGTCAAGTGTTATCTAGGTGGAGGGCCAAGTGCTCCCAGGGCCTCATTGTTACTGCAATGTAAACATTTCAGGTCAGCTGTGGCGGGGTCCCATTTGTCAGCTTCCTCTCTACTCTCCGTACAGCACACACACACTTCCTGCCAGGCATGCAAGGTTAGAGCATAGCTAAATTTAGTGCCATTAGCCTTGGCTTACAGTCTTCATCTGCTGTAGCTTTATAAAAGCCACTGAGCTGCCTCTTTACCAGATCATACCAAACAGAATTCAGTTGGGGATATAACCTGAGCACAAGAATCATCACTTTGCTATTTTACACCAGTGTCATCCTACAGGATTATATTACAGGTAAATTTGTGGTTAGTAGAATTATATTTGAGTTACTCAATGTGTTCATAATAACTAAATGTTTTTTGACCCTCAAAATCATGATAATGCAAAACACATATAAAAAAATGCTTGATATGTTAACATCTAAATAAATGGTATCAGTCAAATACAAATATGATTTAATATGGCTGTATCAGCCTGAATATATTAGGATCATTTTTAAGGGTCAGTTCAGGTAGAAATACAGTAGCTCCTTAAGGTGCACTAACAACTGCATGTTACCACTGTTTTACAGTGTACAGAATGCAGAAATAACTGACATTCACTCTTATCTTTTTCCAGGATGAAACCCAGAAGATTACTACTGTCTGTGGCTCCTCTACCAACAATAACAGAGACACACGAGGACCTCTCTCAGTCCCTGGAAGAATATGTGAACTCCATCAAAGAGCTTGCACAGCCTGCCTGTGGCCCATTGAGGATACCCAGGACTCAAAGACCTCGCCTCTTTTCGAAGCCCCTTGGTAAACACGCCGGCTCTTCCTCCATGCCACGCAGTGCTTCCCGGACTCTGCAGTCCCGCCGTGCTTCCCTTGGTCTGGACGAGATCACGCTGAGGTTCAGCAGTCAGATGGACTGTGGTGCTAAAGATCCACTGGATTGGTTGTTTGGACAGACACAGTTAAAATCACATGGAGAGGATTTGTGGAGGACTGAGAGTGCACCTGCTGCTTTGTGGATGCTCTAATGAGCCAAAGCTTAATGGCATTCTTAAAGGATCACTGAAACTCATTTTGATGGATCAATGCAAAGAGGGATATCATGAATTGAACTTCTTTTATTTATTGTCTGAATGGGAGTTTTGTACCAATGTTTACATGCTGTGAAATGTTCCTTTTTCTTACACTGTTTTTTTTTTCTTTCTTTTTTTTCATAAATAAATATCAGAACGTGATTCCACTTGGAATCTACATAAATAAGTTTGTCTTATTTTATCAATCAATCAATCAATCAATCTATCTATCTATCTATCTATCTATCTATCTATCTATCTATCTATCTATCTATCTATCTATCTATCTATCTATCTATCTATCTATCTATCTATCTATCTATCTATCTATCTATCTATCTATCTATCTATCTATCTATCTATCTATCTATCTATCTATCGAAAGAGAAAAGACCTCCCTGCATAAAATATATACACAAACTCTGAGGATTGAGCTCTATTAATAGTATGTATGATGGGTAAAAAGGGGGAGAACATAATAATAATTAAAAATACAAATACAATTTTTAAATAATCACAATTTAAAACATTGGATGGCATAGTTTGTCAAATGCTGACAAATGCCACCCATTTCTGAAATAAAGCTTGTTGTACATTTTCTCTGTGACTGGCCAATACTAGGATACTGTACGTCTCAAATGCAGTTAAAACGATCCTAGAGACTAAACACACAATAGTAATGTTCTTTTTGTGGTTGGAGCATGTTTACCTCCCAGAAAGACATGAGGGGGGAAAGTCATTATGAAGCTACAGCGACCTGTGTTGGATTTTACAGCACCTGTTGAACGTCACAGGCAGAGGGCGTCAAATGGCCGTTCTGATGCGTGTTCAGCTGTTACTGGTTAAAAGGGATAGTTCACCCAAAATTTATTTACATATTTAAAATAATTATTTACTCAACTTCATGCCATCCCAGATGTGTATGACCTTATTCTGCTAAACACAAACAATGATTTTTTTGGAAAATGTCTTAGCCCTGTAGGCTATATCAATTCAATGCAAGTGAATAGTTGCCAGAAATTTTATGTTGCCAAAAATTCGATATGATAGGTGTGGTTAAGAAACAGTTCAATATTTAAGTATTTTTTGTACTTTAAATCTCCACCTTCACGTCAATATTATTTTTATTTTATTTTTTTGGCGATTCACATTCTTTGTGTATATCGTCCCCTACTGGGCAGAAAGGAGAATTTATAGTAAATAAAGAACTTAAATATGTATCTATTTCTTACCCAGACAAGGCTTCTGAAGATATGGATTTAACCACTGGAGTTTTTTGGATTACTTTTATGCTGCCGTTATGTGCTTTTTGGACCTTCAAAGTTCTGGCTACCATTTATTTGCATTGTATGCACCTACAGATCTGAGATATTCTTCTAAAAATCTTCGTTTGTGTTTAGCAGAAGAAAGAAAGTCATGAACATCTGGGATGGCATGAGAAAATGATTGAAGAAATTTCATTTTTGGGTAAACTATCCCTTTAATATTGAAAATTCTTTCTCAAGTGTTAGCATCATGAATCAATCAGAAATATATTACAATTTGTTATTTTTGAGTTTTGACTAATGTTAGTTATATGTATAAGATGGTTAGTGATCAATCTAAAACTGACTAGCTATGGGTTAATTTGAAAATGTGATCTTGCTCTTAAATGTTTTCTAATATAGTAAAATCAACACTGTCTGCATGCCAAACAAAACCCTTGTCCCTGTAATAACTGTGCTGCAATTGGCTTTTTGGACAAAAGTGACTGCTAAATGTTTAGGCTACTGTCCTCACAGCTTACAGATTCTCACACACTGCTGGCACAGCCTCCTGCTACTCCAGTCCATCCCAGTTTATCCAGACTTTCCCTTTTTTAAACCTCACTTTATATCTGCCATTTCCTCAATGAAGGTGCGCAGCGCTTTTGGCCGGGAGAGCAGAGTAAAAGCGGGACCGGTCTCACTAATCTGATGAACCTGCTCCGAGCTTGCGGCGTGCTGTCCCGAGGTTAACACAGTGTGAGTTGCGTGCGAGTGCGACCTATTTGAATTTGACATAGAATTCTCTGTTATAATCCCATCTGAAATGAGACGCGTAAAAACTATGTGCTGAAGCTAGTTGAAACCAGATTAAACAGCCCATCATATTAAACTACAATGACGAGGTAAACAGGAAAACATTGTTCCCTTTACAAAAAGCTTCACTACGATGTTGCGCTGCTAAGCACTACGGGGAACAGCTTTAGCTGTGAGCCGAGCTGAATAATGTGTGGAACACGTCAATGAACATTGACCGGAATTTATAGCCTCGGCTGATGTAATCATTAGATGCACCTGAGGCCAGGCTATAAATGAATACGTCACCAGGTGTCGTCAGAAACTCTTTTTTCAGAGCGATTCTGTTTCTGTGTGTTTCACAAACCCTGTCAAAACTTTCTTTCCTCTGTTAGAAGTTAGAATCAGTTAGGCAGTGTGCAGTGAACATTGTTCTCTTCTGTTCAGCCCCCCATTCCCGCCACCTCTTGGTGTTTCGGGTTGCAGAGGCTTCCATCAAAATTGGGTGTTTTCGCTGTTCCTGCATCTTATTCAGGACGCGAAACACCCGACAACCCCTCAACAGGAAGTGTTAAAATATAATACCCATCTCAGAGATCCTGGCAGCGTGGAAACTCCTGCCGGATATATTCTTTTCTGTGGGTCTTATAAGGGCGTCAGGATTTAATTCACTCGCCGCTTTTCCATGTTTCAATGGCGTGTTCTCACTACCGTAAACCGGATTTCTTTTTTTGTAAAAACAAAAACTCATTCTCCTGGTTAAAGGGGCCATGGTATGTGTTCCCCTTCCAGAGAGAGAGTTAGGTTATTACACTAAATACTTCCCGTTACCCATGGAGGGTGAGGGGTGGCGTCTGGCTTAGATCTTAAAGCTTGAACTACCCGTGGGTGTTCAAGTCCAAGATGATGCCTGTCAAGACGGTCGTGTCTCAAGCCCTACAACTCGTTTGGCTGGTCACCATCGATCTTATGACGCACTTCTATACTTCATTTAGAAGTTCTGCCACAACATGGAAAGTTCCTGAGGTTCACTTCCGGAGGCGAAGTCTTCCAGGGTCAGGTTCTTTCACTCAGCCTAGCCCTTTTTACCCGCACATTCACAATGCATGATGTAGCGCTGGCTCCTTGAGACTCCGGGGCATCTGCATTCTGAATTATGTAGACGACTGGCTGATCCTAGCGCGGTTCCAGGAACTGGCAGTTCAGCACAGGGACATCGTCTTAGCTCATCTGTTTCTCTGGGGTTGAGGCTAAACGCCAAGAAAAGCGTCCTCTCTCCCACTCAGAACACTGTCTATCAGGGCATCGTATGGAGTTCAATCTCAATGCGGGCACAACTGTCTCCCGCTAGGATTGAGTCCATTTAGATCACCCTGAGCAAAGTCAGGCTAGGTCAAGGTTGCACTGTTATCAGTATCAATGATTTCCAGGTCTCAGTGATCCCTCTGGACCTTCTGCTCATGAGACCGTGGGCGGGGTAGCGGCCTTAAGTGGTCGTCCAGCTTAAGGGGATAGGAGGGTCGTCAGCTCGGTTGTCACAGTCACTGTCTCGGGTTGATGGCTGTATTTCTGGCCCTGAAATACCTCCTCCTGAGGCTGCCATGTCTTGGTGCGGGTGGACAATGCAGCGGTAGCCTCTTACATAAATCATCAAGGAGACCCACGTTCTTGTCAGCTGTATTTCTGACACGTTGGTTTCTCCTTAGGGCCCAGGGCAAGCTCCTGTCACTCAGGTCAATTATATCCCTGGATGCCCGTATATGGGAGCAGATTTACGGTCCAGACAGAAAATACCAGCGGGGAGTTAAGAACTCCACCCTAAGGTAGTAGTTGCCCAGAGTTAAGCCAGCAAGGGTTTTTGCCTCTTACTGATAGCACCAGCTGGCCGAACAGGGCTTAGTTCTCGGAGCTAATCACTTCCCTCGACGGCTCGCCTTTGGCGATGCCGAACAGGAAGGATCTTCTGTCTCAGGCACAGGGCAATATTTCATCCCTGCCCCAAATTGTGGAATCTTTCATGTTTGGCCCCTAAGGGTACCAACTGAGGAACACAGGGCTCTCTCCTGAGGTTATCGAGACCTTTTTAAATGACAGGCTTTTTCCACTTGGAACAAGTTTGGGTGAGATCTTAGGGCAGAAGAGGACCTCTTCGCCTCTATGAATAGCGCAATGTCTCCTCTACTTCTCCCTGAAATCACCCAGCCCCTTGGGTCTGGGCGTTAAGACACATACATGACCCAGAATGCGTCTGTATGCGTTTCTTTCCCAGTTTCTCTGCTCCGGGAGTCTTGGCAATGTTCACCAGCAAGGGTCTTGCCTCCTATTAATGGCTAGCGCTGGCTGAACAGGATATGGTTCTCGGAGTTAATATCTCTCCTCGACGGCTCGCCTTGGGCGATTCTGAACAGGTAGGACCTTCTTTCTCAGGCTCAGGGGACATATTCATCCCGGCCCGAATTGTGAAACCTTTCATGCTTGGCCCCTGTAGGGTACCAACTGAGGTTCACAGGGCTTTCTCCTGAAGTTATCGAGACCATTGCAAGTGCTAGGGCTCCCTCCCTTGGAACTGATCTGGGTAGATTTACAGGGCAGAAGAGGACCTCTTCAGCCTCTGTTGATAGCGCAATGTCTCCTCTACTTCTCCCGAGTCACCCAGTCCCCCTCGGGAGTGCTGATCGTGGTGGCGCATACATGGCACAAATCGCCTGCATGCGTTTCCTTCTAATAAGTTCAATTACAGAACCAGCTAACTGCCAGTTTGCTTCAGTTCTGGATTTTCGGTGGAAAGAACTGTCAGCGGGCACTTGCCTCGCCACTGCCAGGTTCTATGTGGCTTCCACTTCGGTTTGCCACGCCTTGGTGGGCGGGTGCCCTCTAAGAGGCATCCTTGCTAGGACCTCTTCATAGGGTAAGACCCCCCCTTTTTAAAACCTCTAGAGTCAGCGTTTGGTAGACTTCTGACTCTCAAGATGGTTTTTCTTATGGCAATTACGTCTCTGAGGAGACTTGGGAACCTACAGGCTCTGTCTCTCTTGCCGGCCTGTTTTGAGTTGCCCCAGGTAGGACCAAAAGCATTCTTTGCACCCTCACCCTGACTACCTGCCCAAGGTGCCTTTCGCGACCCTTGGCCGGTTATTCTCTAAGCCTTCTGCTCCCTGCCGTTTGTAACGCCGGAGCAGCTAAGACTTCTCAGACTTTGTCCAGTCTGTACCCGTCAGACTTATGTCCACCGCATTTGCTAGTGGCGTAAAATCAGGGCAGCAATTCTTCATTTGGAAGCCGTGACTGGGTGGCGTTCATGTCCTGACAGACTATGTCACTTTGGGTGAGGGACATTACTGCCCGGACTTACGAGGCGCGCGATCAAGCTTCGCCAGTAGGTTTTAGGGCGCACTCTACCAGAGGGCTCTCCTCCTCTAAAGCCTTGGCTAGAGGTCCCCCTCTGCAGCAAGTTTGTGGTGCGGCAGGTTGGTCCTATCCGCTCACATTCATCAGTTTTTATGACAAGTTTGTGTTGCGATAGGGTTCTCTTCGCACACATTCATCGAACTTTATGGGTTAGATGCTTTGCTACTCTGGGCTCTTATGCCCTTGAGTCGGCATCTCAGCTCATGCCTGAACAAGTTTGTGATGCTGCAGGCTGGTCCTCTCCGCTCACATTCATCAGTTTTTATGACAAGTTTGTGTTGCGATAGGGTTCTCTTCACACACATTCATCGAACTTTATGGGTTAGATGCTTTGCTACTCCGGGCTCTTATGCCCTTGAGTCGACATCTCAGCTCATGCCTGAACAAGTTTGTGATGTGGCAGGCTGGTCCTCTCCGCTCACATTCATCAGTTTTTATGACAAGTTTGTGTTGCGATAGGGTTCTCTTCGCACGCATTCATCGAACTTTATGGGTTAGATGCTTTGCTACTCCGGGCTCTTATGCCCTTGAGTCGACATCTCAAGCTCATGTCTGAGAAAATCTCGTTCCGCTTTTTTCAGGGAACAAGGGTTACACATGTAACCCGAGACGTTTCATTCCCAACGGTAATTACAGACTTTTCATTCCACAAAACAGCACCATTATAGAAATATACCTGACAGTTACTGTAGTAACATTAACTATAACTATGGTATTTTGCCAGAAATAGTGTATATATTTGTAATAAATGTTACTATTATTTTTATTATATAAGAATATTAAATATTTTATATTATGGCAATTAAAGTCACTTTTATGGAGGTTGTAATGAAGCCTCAGGCAAGTTGGGATCCATCTGCGGTATTTATTGAAAGCAGCAAACAAGTCATACAGGCAGGGTCAAAGGCAGGCAAACAGAGAATGTAGCAGGCAGGCAGAAGAATAACAAGAGCAGGCAGAGATCAGGGCAGATAGCAACCAATCGTAGAACTTGGGCAGGCGAGAGATGAAGAAGGCAGGCAGCAAACTAACAGGGTCTAAACAACAGGCAGGATCGGTACACAGAAAGACTAGAATATAAACAGGATGTAAACTTGCTTGGTAGAGTCGCCGGAGCAAACAAGACTTCGCAATGAATGAATGAACAGCGTGGCTATAAATAGAGCGTGGGAAACAGGGAACAGCTGTAGTGTAATCAGACCTAGGTATGCGGGTTTATGGGAAATGTAGTTCTAGCGATCAATACTCCGGAGAATCAGATCTCCGATGACTGGAGGGAGAGGCGCTCTCTGAGTTCGTGACAGAGCCCCCCCCCTGTGAGCGGCTCCGGACGCGAGGATGCGACCTGCGTCGAGGTCTTCCCCGAGGTCTAGGGGCTGGTCGTTCCGGATGGGTCTGGTGGAACTCTGTGATGAGGTTGGGGTCCAGGATGTCATTCGTGCCGACCCAGGATCTTTCTTCCGGGCCATACCCCTCCCAATCCACCAGGTATTGGAGCTGACCTCGGTGACGCCTGGAGTCGAGCAAGGTGCGTACCAGGAAGGCCTCCTCACCGCCCACAATCATGGGGAGGGGCCCGGGAGGCGCCCCCTCCTCAGTCCTCGGAGCATCAGCCGGTTTGAGCAGGGAGACATGGAAAGTAGGAGAAATACGGTAATTAGCAGGGAGTTGTAAACGGAAAGAAACTGGGTTAATTTGTCTCAGAATTTTGAAGGGACCCACATACCTAGGACTGAGTTTTTTGCATGGTAGGTGCATGCGGATGTCTCTGGTTGAGAGCCAAACCCATTGGCCAGGGACGTAACTGGGGCCGGGACGACGGTGACGGTTGGCCTGCTCTCTTGAGTGATTAACCGCCCGTTGTAGGTGGACGTGGGCCTGGTCCCATACAGCCTCGCTGCGCTGTAACCAGTCGTTGGCGGCGGGAACTTCGGAGGGTTCGCCGGACCACGGGAAGAGAGGGGGTTGGAAACCCAGAATACACTGAAAGGGTGTCAGGTTGGTCGAGGGTTTGAGAAGGGAGTTCTGGGCATACTCGGCCCAAGGAAGGTAGAGGCTCCAGTCCGCCTGATTGT
The DNA here is from genome assembly GCF_025860055.1 of Xyrauchen texanus. Taxonomy (NCBI): domain Eukaryota; kingdom Metazoa; phylum Chordata; class Actinopteri; order Cypriniformes; family Catostomidae; genus Xyrauchen; species Xyrauchen texanus. The sequence goes on along the minus strand of NC_068295.1, from coordinate 16,780,735 downwards.
GATGACAGTATGTTCGTAGGAATCTTGTGATCTCCTGATTCAAGCGTTCAGTCTGACCGTTGGACTGCGGATGATACCCTGAAGTGAGGCTGACGTTGACATTCAGGCGGTGGAAGAAAGCTTTCCATACCCGGGACGTGAATTGTGGGCCCCGGTCGGAGACGATGTCCTCGGGAAGTCCGTAGTATCGGAAGACATACTGGAACAAGTGTTCTGCGGTCTCTAGGGCAGTGGGTAGTTTGGGCAGCGGGATAAGACGGCAGGCCTTGGAGAAACGGTCAACAACGGTGAGGATGGTGGTATGGCGTTGAGAGTTGGGGAGGTCAGTGATAAAGTCCACTGCGATGTGCGACCAGGGACGACGAGGTATGGGTAGGGGTTGAAGCAGGCCGGCTGGCGGCTGTTTGGGGGTTTTGGCGACGTTGCAGGCTTGGCATTTGTTAATAAAGTCGGCCGCGTCCTCCGACAGCGTCGGCCACCAGAAGCGGTTCCGCAGCAGGCGGATGGTGGCTGTGATGCCGGGGTGACCGGAGTGCGGAGACTCATGTACCCAGCGCATGGTCCTCTCCCGCAGACTGGGAGGTACGAAGGTCCGAGCAGGTGGGCATTCGGGCGGTGGCGGAGCGGAGGCATGGGCCTGAGTAATGTCTGCCATGAGGTCCCACTGGATGGGGGCTAGAATCAACTCGGAAGGGACTATGGGCTCGAAGCAGCAGCCTTGGGGTATGGCTTCGTGCTGCCGGGAAAGAGAATCGGCCTTGATATTCTTGGACCCGGGGAGGTAAGAGATAGTAAAGTTGAAACGAGTAAAGAAGAGAGCCCATCTGGCCTGCCTGGGGTTGAGTCTCTTGGCAGAGCGAAGATATTCGAGATTGCGGTGGTCCGTGAATACTTGAAACTGATGTCGGGCCCCCTCCAGCCAATGTCGCCTCTCCTCCAGCGCGGCTTTCATAGCCAGGAGTTCCCGGTTGCCGATGTCATAATTTTGCTCGGCTGAAGAAAGTTTGCGGGAGTAGAAGGCACAGGGAAACAGCTTAGGATGGTTGCCTTGGCGTTGGGAGAGGATCGCTCCAATGCCAGTGTTCGAGGCGTCCACCTCCACGACGAACGGTAAGTCGGGGTCTGGGTGGTGCAGAATGGGTGCCGAGGTGAAGCGTTCTTTCAGCTGAGCGAAGGCCCGGAGGGAGTCGGGGGTCCAGTGGAGCTTGTGTTGATTCCCCTTTATCAGGTTGGTGAGGGGTGAAGCGACGGTGCTGAAGTTTCTAATGAATCTTCGGTAAAAGTTGGAAAATCCCAGAAAGCGCTGGAGTTCCTTCACAGTGGAGGGTTGAGGCCAGTTTAGGACAGCTTGGACCTTATGATCGTCCATAGCCACCCCTTCGGGGCTGATGATGTACCCCAGGAAGGTAACAGACCTCAAGTGGAACTCACATTTCTCGACCTTGGCATACAATTGGTGTTGGATAAGACGTTTTAGGACAGCTCTCACCTGGACGATGTGCTCCTCGAGGGAATCAGAGTAGATTAAGATGTCATCGATGTAGACAATAAGGCACCTGTTGAGCATGTCCCTGAAGACGTCGTTCACGTAGGATTGAAACACTGAGGGGCTGTTGGACAGGCCGAACGGCATGACCCGATATTCATAATGGCCGCTGGTGGTAGAGAAGGCGGTCTTCCACTCGTCCCCCTCCCGGATGCGGATCAAATTGTAGGCACTTCGGAGGTCCAGCTTAGTATAGATCTTGGCCGACCTCAGTTGTTCCAGGGCTGAGGGAACCAGGGGCAGTGGGTAGCGGAATTTGACTGTGACGTCGTTCAGGCCACGATAGTCGATACAGGGGCGTAACGAGCCGTCTTTCTTGCCCACGAAGAAGAAGCCGGCTGCGGCTGGAGAGGTGGAGTGTCTGATGAACCCCTTGGCCAGTTCTTCCTTGATGTAGGAGTTCATGGCGAGGATTCGGGTTCTGAGAGGGATAAACTCTTCCACGGGCGGTGAGGCTCCGGGGAGGAGCTCGATGGCGCAATCGCTGGAGCGGTGTGGTGGAAGTTGTGACGCCTTGGCCTTGCTGAAGGCCTCACTGAGGTCGGCGTATGCCGGAGGAATCGTGGAAGCAGTGTCGGAGTTACTGATGACGTGGGCAGCCCCCACGGGGGTAGGTTGAATGGAGCGTAGGCATCTCGTAGAGCAAGTGGGGCCCCACTGAGTGAGCTGATTATCTCGCCAGGAAATTCATGGGTCGTGTAGTCGGAGCCAGGGAAAGCCAAGAATCACAGGGTTGCGGGAGATTGGATGACGTAAAGCAAATAGTTTCAGTGTGAAGTACCCCCACCTGCAGGAGGAGGTCACGGGTGGTGTAGCACACTCTGCCGGATCCCAGGGGATCGACCATCTAGCGCCGCCACTGTCAAAGGAGGATTACATGCCGTCAGGGAATTTGATACTGTACACAGAATGACTCATCGATAAAATTCCCCGCTGCCCCGAGTCAATCAAAGCTTGGGTGTTAGTACTGGTTATCCGGGAGGTGATTTTAATGGGTACCTCGAGACAGGTTCCTGGCAAAGTAGAGGAAACGAGCAGACTCACCCCAGGATGTGAAGCTTGTGAGGGACGCCGTCGGGCAGTTGACGCGCTGATGTCCAGCTTGGCCGCAATAGAGACAGAGGCGGTTGGCGTAACGGCGTTCCCTTTCCTCGGGGGTGATGTGCAACCGATCGACCTGCATGGGTTCGGAAGTGTTGACGGACCGAGGCAGCGGCGAGAGGGGTGTCGTCCACCGGGCTGGGCGTCTGGAACGGATTAGGTTGTCAATCGCGGATGGCCAAGGTTATGAACTGTTCAAGAGAGATACCTTCGTCACGACAGGCCAGCTCGGACTGGAGTTCTGTAACAAGGCCCTGCCGGAAGAGGAGTTTGTGCGTGGATTCGAGCCAGCCAGTTTGAGCTGCGAGGGTTCGAAAGGAGAGTGCGTAATCCGCCGCTGTCCGTGTGCCTTGGCGGAGAGCCAGAAGTTGTTCGCCAGCGTTCTTGCCGCCCTCAGGGTGATCAAAGACATCAATCAGACTTTGTCGGAAGGATTCGAAAGTAAATTGAGCAAATCCGTGGTTAGTCCACAATGCGGTTGCCCAGTCGAGCGCTCTGCCAATGAGGACGGAGTTCATGAACAGAATTTTGCTTTTGTCTGTGGGGTAAAGTTCTGGCTGCTGAGAGAGGAACAAGGAGCATTGCATGACGAACCCCTTGCATTTTGACGGAGAGCCGTCAAACTTCTCGGGCAGCGCGAGCCGCGGGCTCGCGGAGGTTACTACGAGGGGCGTGGCGGCCGCCGCCGAGCTGGCTTGAGTTATAGCGGGTGCCGGTGCGGGTGCCGGCTGATGAAGTACCTGCATGGAGCGCATCATCTCTTCAACAGCTGCCGTAAGCCGAATGAGTTGTTGTTGTTGCGCTGACAGCTGATTAGCTTGGGCTGTGAGTTCCTCCGTCATGCGCGAAATCACCGCTGGATCACGGTGAGGCGAAGTCTTCTGTAATGAAGCCTCAGGCAAGTTGGGATCCATCTGCGGTATTTATTGAAAGCAGCAAACAAGTCGTACAGGCAGGGTCAAAGGCAGGCAAACAGAGAATGTAGCAGGCAGGCAGAAGAATAACAAGAGCAGGCAGAGATCAGGGCAGGCAGCAACCAATCGTAGAACTTGGGCAGGCGAGAGATGAAGAAGGCAGGCAGCAAACTAACAGGGTCTAAACAACAGGCAGGATCGGTACACAGAAAGACTAGAATATAAACAGGATGTAAACTTGCTTGGTAGAGTTGCCGGAGCAAACAAGACTTCGCAATGAATGAATGAACAGCGTGGCTATAAATAGAGCGTGGGAAACAGGGAACAGCTGTAGTGTAATCAGACCTAGGTATGCGGGTTTATGGGAAATGTAGTTCTAGCGATCAATACTCCGGAGAATCAGATCTCCGATGACTGGAGGGAGAGGCGCTCTCTGAGTTCGTGACAGAGGTTGTTTTGATTATTTCTACATGTGTTTAGGATATTGTTTTTATAACAAATTCCATAGATTATTATTAATATTTTCTTTTTTACAAATTAATTACATCTAACCATGGTGATCTTCTTATTTATTTATATATATTTTTAGCTGTTTAGCTATTAACATGATCTTACTATTACCATAGATAAACTCTGGATACAATGCATGAACAATGGTAAATTGTCATAAAGGTAAATACAAGTTAATTATGAAGTTATGACTTTTTCTCCGTTGTAAACATATTTAGTTCTAATGAACTTTAATTGAAAAAGGTGAATTAAAGGTATAACTCTTTGTTCATGTCATCTTGGACTTACAGTGACACCTAGTGTCTTTTCAGTTACAGATGCCATTGTATAAATTCACTATTCACAATCAACCATGATTAATTTAATCCTGGAGTGAAAGTGTCCAATAACAAATGGTTACTGAGATTAAGCAAGTAGTATTTGATTCTAAAATGGCAGCCCCCATGAGGTCGCCCCTGCCCCATGCAGAATAAAACAGCTTTTATGGTTACTGATATGACTACAGTCCTCATCTCATGTGAGTGGTCCTGATTTTATACATATGTTTCAAAATAATAATAAATTTCTTCAGGAGTAAAACATTTTTAAAGGGGAAAAATGTACTGAGTGCACCTTTAAATAACCAAGAGTCTGGTAAAAGGAAAACAATTGATTGTTTTGTATAATATTAATATGTAACAGAATTAACATAGTCCTAGTTAAATTAGTTGTTAATTAAATGTAGCTGTTTTTCTGTCATTTATATGAGTACATTTTTCTGCCCAACTCAAAATCAATGCTTTATTTTCAAATGTGCATTTCTATAAGACAAAAATTCAGTGTTAATATTGTTAACTGCATATGTGATTAAAAACATATTTCAGTGTTATTATTGGTTTCTGTCCTTTAATTTTTATATTTAATTTTGATGTATAGAATATGTTGCATTTGTAGTTTTGGTAGGAGTCTTGACACCTCACCGTGGACCTCACTAATTTTCACACCTACAGCCCTGGATGCAAGGTCTCTTTCATGATGCAAGACATTTGTTTTCTCTCATGGCCCTCAGCCTTTATGTGTACAAATAATTTTTTATCAAGGATCAATAGCATCCTTCTTTAAGGATCACGTGCATCCTATTCCATGTATATCATTAAACAGTTACCAACAGTGAGATATTTTATTCATATAACATGTTTAAACTCAGAATAATTGACTAAACCTGTTATTGTAGACATTATGTCTCTCTGAGGAGTGGATAATCACTTTACTTTCAATATCCAACTGAGTGAGGTTAAATATTGACCAAACTGGTTCTGAAACACAAACATCCTGGTGGGGATTCCCAGAGACCTGACTGTATTCAGTAGATCATAACATTGTGTCAGACTGTGTCCTGATTGTTGACAGAATAGACTAGATACAAATAGAAATAATTAGCAGTTGTACTCTCAGTCATGTACATGGAAAGCAACAGATTGTAAATGTTGTATATAGTTCAATAAATTTAATTTCTTCCTGTAATTGGCCTCAGTATCTACTATATACACATTCACTTCCACAGATGGCAGAGGACACCAGGGAATGCAACACACATTTTTTGTATTTATAACGTATTTTTTGTGCTTGTGTGACAAACGTTGACACAATATTTCCATATTTATCTGGTACAAATTAAAGTGGTGGTGCAGTATGCGGTAGAAGTACTTTGGAAATGGAAAGTTGTGTTATAACCCTCCCTGTCTGGTCAGCCATGATATTGCTATATATACAGTACTGTGCGAAAGTCGTAGGCACATAAGACGTTTAACAAAAACATTTGTCTTAAGATGGTTATTTATATATTTAGCTGTAGTGTGTCAATAGGTAATATGCATTTTAGACTCCCAAACATTCCTTCTGCAAACAGAATATATTATAATAATAGAACATGTAGCCCTGCAACAAATGGCCCCCACAGAGACCCCCACTGAACATTGAGTCAGTCTGGGATTACATGAAGAGACAGAAGTAACTGAGACAGCCTAATTAAATAGAAGAACTGTGGCAAATTCTCCAAATAGCTTGAAACATCCTATCTGACAACAACCAAGAAAAACCGTGTCCATGTATACCTATGAGAATTGTTTTAAAGGCAAAGTTGGTCACACCAAATATTGATTAAGCTTTTCTTTTTTTTTCTTCTTTTTTTTATGTTTACTAGACTTTGGATGGTATTCATTGAAAAATGAATAATTATGACACTAGAAATCCTCACTATGCAACATTTTTCACAAGTGCCTAAAACTTTTGCACAGTACTGTAAATATATATATATATATATATATATATATATATATATATATATATATATATATATATATATATATGACTCATATCACTGGCAACCGCAACAAGATGGTGGACGTGCTGAGAATAGAGAAATAACTCTTTTAACTGCGCTGTCGACGAGCCCAGGGGCAAAGCTGCACTGCCGTACAGAGAAGGAGAAAGCTGCTGATTTGCGCCGTAGATCCAACAGCAATCGCTCAGAGATGGGAGGAACAGTGTGTGACTTGCAGCTTGCTGCATACACAACCAGTCGGCTCCGAAGAAAATTTCTGAATGAAACAGATGCATTTCCCTCTCTTTATACCCGTATGTCCGGGGGTGGGACATGCAAATTCTGTCTGCCAATTTCTCATTGGCCTTTTCTCATAGATCAGAGATGCAAAAGGCACTCAAGAGAGACCCCTAGTGTCGCTTCTTCGACACAACGTCCAAGTGAGCGACAGACGGGGAACTGTAGTTATTAAGAATTCAAAGAGGTTTGAGCTTTTCTGTAGTACTATTTAATTATTATTTCATTATAATTATATCCATGCCATTTCATGATTGTTATGTCACAAAGATATGTGTCTCTACACCTTTAGGGTGATCTGTGTCCACTTTGGTCAAGTTGGATCCTGTTAACTCTATATCAGTTCGTCTTGCATGTGGAACTGAAGAACAGGTGTCTAAGCATTTCTGTGGAGAAATAAGTTTATTTATGATTGACCTAGAATCAGTAATAATCGTCTTTATTTAAACTGTTATTGTATGACCTAAATTTGAGTGTGTTCAATTACAATTATTAAGCAGAAACAACAACATTTAAAAAGCAAATCTGTGATAAGTCTACTTGCATATATACCTTAACTTAAATAGTTAAGTTCCTTCTATATTATCTCCAAGTTAAGTGAACTTAATTACACAAGTTTCGGAGACTCTGAGTTTACGCAATCAATTTAGTGAAGTCAACTTATTAGTGTTTTCAGTGTAGAATTAGATTTACGTGAGATTTAAATCTTTATTTAGATTTACAAATTTTGCATTCATGGATTCCCTGTAAAACGTAATAACCTGCAAGGAGCTATTTCTACTTGATCAAACCTAAAATTAGTTTTGTTTGTGTAACCTAATGTTCAATAAAATGTTTGACTTGAATCTGAATAGTTGATTTAGATGCACATGAATCAAATTTTTAGGTTATAATTTTTTATTTTTTTTTAGTGTGGGTATAGAAGCCATGACCTTGAGATGCCAAAATAATAACAAAGTATGATCCCAAAGATTTAGGTACCAGAAATATCAGGGAATATAAAAATTGATGTTCTGGTCGGTAAAAGTCATGGTTATTAATAAAAACCTTACATTTCTATAGTAAATATATGTTCCCTTTACAAAAAACTTCTCTTTGATGCTGCGCTGCTAAGCTCTACGGGGAACAACTCTAGCTGTGAACCGAGCTGAAATAGTGTGTGTAACACGTCAATGAACATTGACTGGAATTTATAGCCTCGGCTGATGTAATCATTAGATGCACCTGTGGCAAGACTATAAATGGATACGTCACCAGGTGTCGTCAGAAACTCTTTTTTTTCTGAGCGATTCCGTTTCTGTGTGTTTCACAAACACTGTCAAAACTTTCTTTCCTCTGTTAGGAGTTAGAATCAGTTAGGCAGTGTGCAGTGAACGTTGTTCAATTTTCTCTTCTGTTTAGAAAATATATATAGGCTATATATTTCAAAAAAGAGAGAGAAAAAAAAAGAGAGAATGACTGAAAGCCGCAAACGGTGCGTGTTCACCTCTTCTTGCTCTATAGCTGAAGAGGACACACATCAGTTTTTGCTCTGTTTGTTTGGGGGTAAGAGCACGCTGCTCTGGCGTTGCAGCAGGGCGGGTGCGAGCACTGCGATTTGCTTTAACAGGCAGAGTGCTTCGTGCTCGCCTCGCTTGCTTCCGGGAGTCAGCACTCACGAAAAAAAAAATAAAAAAAATAAAGATCGTTCGTGGGGCTCTTACATGGATTTGGCTGAGGAGCAAGAGACGGGTTGATCCCTTTCTCTCACTCTCTCCCCAAACCCAGCTGGTCCTTCACATGATCTCGAAGCGCATTCTGACGCTTCTTCGGATCATGAGGGGATTGCGATTCTCTTCCCGCCTCCGAGCTTTCTGTCCGCGATAAAAAAAATCTACGGAGGAATTGCTCGATGTTGTTACCCCTTGTGCATCAATTAAAAAAAGTTACACATAGGTTCATTATGGACAAAAACTGTCATAAAAATATTATAGATTTATATTTTGTTCCACTTTCACTGACATAATTTTTTTAACCAGCATCAGCTCTAATCATAATGACCAAACATTCATTCATTTTTAGAATTTTAACCCTTTAAACGCTGGTTTGTTTACATAATGCCACTGTTGTTTTTTTTTAGGAAAAAATGAAAAATAGTAATTATTTTCATTTTAATAGATGCTAAGCAGAATTTTTTTTCTTTGATTATTAGAGCCTCGGATATGTCAATGATTAACAACAACATTCATTTTGATGCTTTCATATTTTTTATGCAGTATCAGATTTAAAAAAAGCTACCACTCAGGTCCATAATGGACAAAAATGGCCATGTCAAAAAGTGTCATAAAAATATTATAGAATAATATTTTTTCTACTTTCACTGACTTATATTTTAACCAGCATCAGTTCTAATCATAATTACCAAACATTCATTTATTTTCAGAATTTTAACACTTTAAACGCCGGTTTGTTTACATAATGCCACTACGTTTTTTATAAAAAATATAATAATTATAATTATTTTCAATTTAATAAATGCTAAACAGAATTTTTTTATTTTTATTATTAGAGCCTCAGACACATACAAACCACACTCTGAAATCCATACCAACACACTCACACAATTATATATTCATAATGTATCTAATTGGCTCTATAATATGCATAAGCCAAAAACAGCAGAAAACAACAAAAAAAGCGATGATATGCCAAACCTGAAAAAATGGCACGATCTGGTAAAAAATATTTAAAATGTACATTTTGAAGCCTTGCCAACATAATGAAAGCATGTTAAACAAGATTGCATAATTGTATAGTTAAATGGCACTGGGATTAAAAATCGCAGTTTTAATGGGTTTCAATGGGGCCATTTTTGTCCAAATTGAACGACGCTAAGAGGGAGTATTTTGTGTAACTAGTGCAAAAAATATTTTTTTTAAAGGAAATAGGGTGAAATATTAAAATTCCAATAAAAATTCACACCTGAGGAAAATTTTATGCAGTTAGCATTAACACAAAGTTATCAAAAAACCAAAACTGAAAAAGCCAAACATGTCCACAAGGATGCACAGCTCTTGCATGGATTTGGCTGAGGAGCAAGAGACAGGTTGATCCCTTTCTCTCACTCTCTCCCCAAACCCAGCTGGTCCTTCACATGATCTCGAAGCGAGTTCTGACGCTTCTTCGGATCATGAGGAGGATCGCGATTCTCTTCCCGCCTCCGAGCTTTCTGCCCGCGATAAAAAAAATCTACGGAGGAATTGCTCGATGTTGTTACTCAAGCTGTTGCCAGATTGGACTGGCCACGCGAAAAAGAGACACCAAACCCTCCAAATTAGGGGATAGATTTTATCTTCCAGTCTAAGAAAGGGAACGCCTCATGAGTCCCTTCCCTTCTTTGATAACCTCCATGAAGAGCTTTTTCGCTCATGGAGGAACCCCTAAATAAAAAAATAAATAAATAAATGAATAAATTATATATATATATATATATATACAGTGAGGAAAATAAGTATTTGAACACCCTGCTATTTTGCAAGTTCTCCCACTTAGAAATCATGGAGTGGTTTGAAATTGTCATCGTAGGTGCATGTCCACTGTGAGAGACATAATCTAAAAAAAAAAATCCAGCAATCACAATGTATGATTTTTTAACTATTTATTTGTATGATACAGCTGCAAATAAGTATTTGAACACCTGAGAAAATCAATGTTAATATTTGGTACAGTAGCCTTTGTTTGCAATTACAGAGGTCAAATGTTTCCTGTAGTTTTTCACCAGGTTTGCACACACTGCAGGAGGGATTTTGGCCCACTCCTCCACACAGATCTTCTCTAGATCAGTCAGGTTTCTGGGCTGTCGCTGAGAAACAAGGAGTTTGAGCTCCCTCCAAAGATTCTCTATTGGGTTTAGGTCTGGAGACTGGCTAGGCCACGCCAGAACCTTGATATGCTTCTTACAGAGCCACTCCTTGGTTATCCTGGCTGTGTGCTTCGGGTCATTGTCATGTTGGAAGACCCAGCCTCGACCCATCTTCAATGCTCTAACTGAGGGAAGGAGGTTGTTCCCCAAAATCTCGCAATACATGGCCCCGGTCATCCTCTCCTTAATACAGTGCAGTCAGCCCTGTCCCATGTGCAGAAAAACACCCCCAAAGCATGATGCTACCACCCCCATGCTTCACAGTAGGGATGGTGTTCTTGGGATGGTACTCATCATTCTTCTTCCTCCAAACACGGTTAGTGGAATTATGACCAAAAAGTTCTATTTTGGTCTCATCTGACCACATGACTTTCTCCCATGACTCCTCTGGATCATCCAAATGGTCATTGGCAAACTTAAGACGGGCCTTGACATGTGCTGGTTTAAGCAGGGGAACCTTCCGTGCCATGCATGATTTCAAACCGTGACGTCTTAGTGTATTACCAACAGTAACCTTGGAAGCGGTGGTCCCAGCTCTTTTCAGGTCATTGACCAGCTCCTCCCGTGTAGTTCTGGGCTGATTTCTCACCTTTCTTAGGATCATTGAGACCCCACGAGGTGAGATCTTGCATGGAGCCCCAATCCGAGGGAGATTGACAGTCATGTTTAGCTTCTTCCATTTTCTAATGATTGCTCCAACAGTGGACCTTTTTTCACCAAGCTGCTTGGCAATTTCCCGTAGCCCTTTCCAGCCTTGTGGAGGTGTACAATTTTGTCTCTAGTGTCTTTGGACAGCTCTTTGGTCTTGGCCATGTTAGTAGTTGGATTCTTACTGATTGTATGGGGTGGACAGGTGTCTTTATGCAGCTAACGACCTCAAACAGGTGCATCTAATTTAGGATAATAAATGGAGTGGAGGTGGACATTTTAAAGGCAGACTAACAGGTCTTTGAGGGTCAGAATTCTAGCTGATAGACAGGTGTTCAAATACGTATTTGCAGCTGTATCATACAAATAAATAGTTAAAAAATCATACATTGTGATTTCTGGATTTTTTTTTTTAGATTATGTCTCTCACAGTGGACATGCACCTACGATGACAATTTCAGACCCCTCCATGATTTCCAAGTGGGAGAACTTGCAAAATAGCAGGGTGTTCAAATACTTATTTTCCTCACTGTATATATTTTTTTTCTTCCCGTGTTCACATACCCTCGACGTCATTATATTCGACCATCGTGGGTGCTGAGGCACGGGGGTATTCAGTGATGCCGCCGGTCGAAGAGACGCTTGCGGGCTATCTCTCACCGGGCTCGGCATCGTCACTTAAGAAGCCCTCTCTCCCCTCAAAGCCTTGTAGGACATCCTCCACTTTAGTGGGAAGGGCTTATCAAGCAGCAGGTCAGGCTGGTGCTGCTCTGCACACCATGCTGTTTTACAGGCGAACCAGAATGACCCCCCGGACGACCTGAGTGTGGGTTCTGCGCTTGACAAGCAAGCCTCAGACCCGCCTCAGTCCTGTCTGAACGGGGGCTCAAAAGCAAAGCATGGCGAGTCGTGCTCCTCCTCCCAGGGATTGGGGACAGTCTCGCCTCCCTCACCAGCCCCCAAAGCAAGACCTCAGGGCTATAATTTCTAGTAAGAGAAAACCCTGACGGACTTGCGCCTAGATTAGGGGGTAGCTCCCCTCGGGACGGGGCGCGTGCTTCACTTCACCCCTCCGGTACCCCCTCGAAGCCCCTCCATTCCCGCCACCTCTTGATGTTTCGGGTTGCAGAGGCTTCCGTCAAAATTGGGTGTTTTAGCTGTTCCTGCATTTTATTCAGGGCGCTGAAACACCCGACAACCCTCAACAGGAAGTGTTAAAATATAATACCCATCTCAGAGATCCTGGCAGCGTGGAAACTTCTGCCGGATATATTCTTTTCTGTGGGTCTTATAAGGGCGTCAGGATTTAATTCACTCGCCGCTTTTCCGTGTTTCAACGGCGTGTTCTCACTACCGTAAACCGGATTTCTTTTTTGTAAAAACAAAAAACTCAATCTCCTGGTTAAAGGGGCCATGGTATGTGTTCCCCTTCCAGAGAGAGAGTTAGGTTATTACACTAAATACTTCCTGTTTCCCATGGAGGGTGAGGGGTGGCATCTGGCTTAGATCTTAAAGCTTGAACTACCCGTGGGTGTTCAAGTCCAAGATGATGCCTGTCAAGACGGTCGTGTCTCAAGCCCTACAACTCGTTTGGCTGGTCACCTTTGATATTATGACGCACTTCTATACTTCATTTAGAAGTTCTGCCACAACATGGAAAGTTCCTGAGGTTCACTTCTGGGGGCGAAGTCTTCCAGGGTCAGGTTCTTTCACTCAGCCTAGCCCTTTTTACCCGCACATTCACAATGCATGATGTAGCGCTGGCTCCTTGCGACTCCGGGGCATCTGCATTCTGAATTATGTAGACGACTGGCTAATCCTAGCGCAGTTCCAGGAACTGGCAGTTCAGCACAGGGACATCGTCTTAGCTCATCTGTTTCTCTGGGGTTGAGGCTCAACGCCAAGAAAAGCGTCCTCTCTCCCACTCAGAACACTGTCTATCGGGGCATCGTATGGAGTTCAATCACAATGTGGGCACAACTGTCTCCCGCTAGTATTGAGTCCATTCAGATCACCCTGAGCAAAGTCAGGCTAGGTCAAGGTTGCACTGTTATCAGTATCAACGATTTCCAGGTCTCAGGGCGAACGCGTCCACGGTGATCCCTCTGGACCTTCTGCTCTGGACCGTTTTTGTTGTGGCCAAAAGCCAGGGGATTTCTTCCAAGGGCCAAAACCCCTAGGCTAAATAGGGTTACGCGCCTCAGGCTTCGTTCCCTTTCTATGTGGTTCAGACCCGGTTTTCTGCCTTGGGTCCCACTCTAGAGTGCGTCTTGTTGTCGCAGGCTGCTAACAACAGACGCCTCCCTGATGGTGCGGGTAGCGGCCTTAAGTGGTCGATCCAGCTTAAGGGGATAGGAGGGTCGTCAGCTTGGTTGTCACAGTCACTGTCTCGGGTTGATGGCTGTATTTCTGGCCCTGAAATACCTCCTCCTGAGGCTGCCATGTCTTGGTGCGGGTGGACAATACAGCGGTAGCCTCTTACATAAATCATCAAGGAGACCCACGTTCTTATCAGCTGTATTTCTGACACGTTGGGTTCTCCCTAGGGCCCAGGGCAAGCTCCTGTCACTCAGGTCAGTTATATCCCTGGATGCCCGTATATGGGAGCAGATTTACGGTCCAGACAGAAAATACCAACGGGGGAGTTAAGAACTCCACCCTAAGGTAGTAGTTGCCCAGAGTTCGCCAGCAAGGGTTTTTGCCTCTTACTGATAGCACCGCATTGGCCGAACAGGGCTTCGTTCTCGGAGATAATCTCTTCCCTCGACGGCTCGCCTTGGGCGATTCCGAACAGGAAGGATCTTCTATCTCAGGCACAGGGCAATATTTCATCCCTGCCCCAAATTGTGGAATCTTTCATGTTTGGCCCCTAAGGGTACCAACTGAGGGACACAGGGCTCTCTCCTGAGGTTATCGTGACCTTTTTCAATGCCAGGCTTTTTCCACTTGGAACTGATCTGGGTAGATTTTACAGGGCAGAAGAGGACCTCTTCGCCTCTGTTGATAGCGCAATGTCTCCTCTACTTCTCCCCGAGTCGCCCAGTCCCCCCCTCCCCCTCGGGAGGACTGAACGTAGTAACGCAAATGCGCCTGCATGCGTTTCCTTCTACTAAAGTTCTTATTACAGAACCAGCTAATTGCCAGTTTGCTTCAGTTCTGGATTTTCTGTAGAAAGAAATGTCAGCGGGCACTTGCCTCGCCACTGCCAGGTTCTATGTGGCCACTGCGGTTTGCCACGGCTTGATGGGTGGGGTGCCCTCAAAGAGGCATCCTCATTATTGCCCGGGCCTACGAGGCGCGCGGTCAAGCTTCACCAGTAGGTTTCAGGGCGCACTCTACCAGAGGGCTCTCCTCCTCTAAAACCTTGGCTAGAGGTCTCCCTCTGCAGCAAGTTTGTGATGCAGCAGGTTGTCCTTTCCGCACACATTCATCAAACTTTATGGGCTAGATGCTTTGCTACTCCGGGCTCTTATGTCCTTGAGTCGACATCTCAGCCGATGCCTAAACAAGTTTGTGATGCGGCAGGTTGTCCTCTCCACACACATTCATTGGACTTTTTTAGTTTGGATGTTCTGCACTCCGGGCTCTTATGCCCTTGAGTCGACATCTCAGCCCATGCCTAAACAAGTTTGTGATGCGGCAGGCTGGTCCTCTCCGCTCACATTCATCAGTTTTTATGACAAGTTTGTGTTGCGATAGGGTTCTCTTCGCACACATTCATCAAACTTTATGGGTTAGATGCTTTGCTACTCCGGGCTCTTATGCCCTTGAGTCGACACCTCAGCTCATGCCTGAACAAGTTTGTGATGCAGCAGTCTGGTCCTCTCCGCTCACATTCATCAGTTTTTATGACAAGTTTGTGTTGCGATAGGGTTCTCTTCGCACACATTCATCGAACTTTATGGGTTAGATGCTTTGCTACTCCGGGCTCTTATGCCCTTGAGTCGACATCTCAGCTCATGCCTGAACAAGTTTGTGATGCGGCAGGCTGGTCCTTTCCGCTCACATTCATCAGTTTTTATGACAAGTTTGTGTTGCGACAGGGTTCTCTTCACACATTCATCAAACTTTATGGGTTAGATGCTTTGCTACTCCGGGCTCTTATGCCCTTGAGTCGACATCTCAGCTCATGCCTGAACAAGTTTATGATGCGGCAGGCTGGTCCTCTCCGCACACATTCATCAAAATTTAATGGTTTAGATGTTTATGCTACTCCGGGCTCTTATGCCCTTGAGTCGACATCTCAAGCTCATGTCTGAGACCTCTCGCGTTTTTGTGAGTACACTGCACAACCGTAGGGGTCCGGACAGCCCCGAGTGCGGCGGCGTGGGTATTGCGTTCCCCATAGCGCTTAGCAGCGCAGCATCAAAGTGAAGCTTTTTGTAAAGGGAACGTCTCGGGTTACATGTGTAAACCTTGTTCCCTGAAAAAATCGGAACGAGATGCTGCGCTGCTTTGCCGCACTGGGACTTCCCAGGACTGCTCTTCAAAAAGAAGTATCTGACGACACCTGGTGACGTATCCATTTATAGCCTGGCCACAGGTGCATCTAATGATTACATCAGCCGAGGCTATAAATTCCAGTCAATGTTCATTGACGTGTTACACACACTATTTCAGCTCGGTTCACAGCTAGAGTTGTTCCCCGTAGCGCTTAGCAGCGCAGCATCTCGTTCCGCTTTTTTCAGGGAACAAGGGTTACACATGTAACCCGAGACATTTTCTAGTTATTTTCAGCTCTAAAAAGTTTCATCGACTAAAATATACTTTTGTGAGTGCAATCTTTATAATAATTATTTTTAGAAGTCTTTATCCTGTAATCACAAACAACTGGAAAAGTCATGGAAAATATCATGAAAATTAAATGGTCAATTGTGTGGAAACCCTGAAGTATAATGAAGTGTGTACCAATAACCTACGCCAATGCAATCAAAAGAAATTTTTCTGAACCATAAACACTGATAAAACAAACACTAGCTTCACAAAAAAGAAATACAAGCCCATACAACATGAATACAGGTGTTGTGAAATCACTTCTGTCTCAAAGTGTTTCGGGAAATCATGTGACTTCTACTTATTGTGGCAATACAGGAAGCAGAGAAACGAGGGAAAGTAAGGGAGAAAGAGGACAACACTGTGCACACTCAAGTACAGACAGACTAAGAAAGACATTCTTGCGAGTGACACAGATTTGGAAAAATGTATTTCAGGACACTGCAAGCAAGTGTCAGCCTACTGCTCATGCTCTTAGTCTGCTCAAACATCATCACAGGTACAGTAGTGCTTAAAAACATCAAACGCATTTATCAGTAGTGTTCATATATTTCAGGTCATGCTGGTCATGTGGGCAACATGGCTTTATGTTTCTGGCTTTGTCTTTAGATAAAAGAACTGCGGCTATAACCATCCGAGAAAAATGTCAGTGTATTGAAGAGACTGGGTCTGTGCAATGGAGAAAAATCACAAACTACACAATTATAGAAAACGATCCTCTGTGCAACAAGGTTCAAATCATGTGAGTATATAACATTCCGATCCGAAGCATCATGGCCAAACTGAGAACTGGGAACAATTTCCTTCAGATGTATGAGCCAAGTGGATTTTGAATGCAACTTAAAAAAAATAATAATAATAAAAATACAAATATAGTGTAAATCTAAAATTTTATTATTTATATTGCTATCTTTGATAATTAACTTGCTGAAATGCTGTAGTAGAAATCATGTCCAAAGGTGTCCAGTCCAATTGTATTGCACATTCTACAGATCACGTGCATTAAACTGAAAATTCTCTATCATCTAACCACCCTAATTTCACTCAAGGAGTTCATATTAAAAATTAAAAATTAGTTTATTTAAAAAAATATGTGAGGCCGAGTTTTGACATGTCATTGAAATGCATACTCCCTCAAAAATTATAGGTGCATGACGCCACTGCTTTCAATCATATCTAGTATTATTCTAGTAAACTCAGTACTTTATTGTAGAACATTAAGTCTAATTAATGTGCAATTACATCCCTACTGGACATTTTGCTATTTGTTTTATTGTTAAAAGCATGAGAGAATATTACACAATATACTGTATCTTGTTGAGACATGTCATAATCACGAGTGAGGTGGATTTATGTGATGTGAACCCTAAAGCATGGTCATGGGAAAATGAATAATATAGTAATCATTCTGGATTCAGCTCATTCCTATCTGGGCATGAGTGGGCATGATTCTGTATGCCACTCAATTTGACTGAAATTTCAACTCTTTCTTGGAAACTTCTGGAAATATTAGAGCTGCTATGACTTGATCTATATCTAAAGCTTACCTTGCCTTAGTAAAAGCACTTTTACATGCTATGTGTGGACAATACATAATTGTATGCACCCGTTCCACATACATAGAAATACATGTGAATTTTGAACAATTAATTTTAAGTTCAAGTGAGCTTTCTAGGGAGGGGTTGATCCCTCTGATCAAAAGTTGCCGTATTATATAGCTTACACTGGTTTCTTTGCACAAATCTCAAAATATGCCAATCTCCTTCACAGACTCTGGCTGTCAAGTAAACAAGCTTGTTTAAACCCAGATTCCAAGCAGGGGAAAAGACTGCAAAGTTGCTGGAAGAGGTATGTGAACAACAAACATGAACACACGGGAAGTCGGCATGTTGTTTCACAATGTTCCAGTTCCCTATGATCCACCACATTATACCAACTCACTGACAAGTGGCATCTCTCATCAGATATTTTTCCATCGTTTCAAGCTTGTTTAGCTTCCCTTGTGGCACGACTGAAAGTGAGTTGCATCTGCAGTGTGGGAGACCAGTACTTGCATGCTGCATTGAAACTAGGTAGTAATAAATTTGCATAATCAGTGACGATTGCAATTTCGAGGTTGCATTTTCCCCCTCACATTACATTTTTAATCCTTTGATGTTTAGGTTTGGGGTTTGGGCTGTGGGGTAAAGTTCATTAAATGCATTCCAATTATATTACATCCTGTAGAGCTACAAAATAATTAGCTTTTGGTACCCCTCTGTGGACATGTCACCCAGAAAATGGAAATTGGCTCACTCCTGCCCATACGCCGAACAGCACTTACCACTTTGGCCACTGGGGGCAGAATTTCCAATTTCAGTAAACAAACATCGAAGTCAACGTACTGTTTCTTATTTCACTGTGAGTTTAGTCTGGATTAACAATAGCTCTCTAAAATATTATTAGCAAACAGGATAATCTATCATTATTATTCTTTTCATGAATTCATAAATATGAAAATTTGAATTAACTCAATTTGTCCATGTTTAAAATCACACAGATTTAAGTGTCTCATAAATGGTCAAGTAGTTGCTCAGATGTACAGGATTATTGAATCTTTTCATATATAAATGTAATGTTATTGGGGAAAATGTAACTTCCAAATCATGCTTGTCAGTGATTATGCAAATATGATTATTCCTTGTTTGAACACAGGATCTGAACCCAGTTCTCCCACATTGCTTACACAACAAGCTTCAACTCGGGCCTCAGGTCAAGATAAATACATTGAAGCCAATTCAAAAAATGTATGAGAGGAGATGTCACGACTAGTTGAGGCATAATGTGGCCAATCCAAGGGTACTGGAACTTTCAGAATCAACAAACCAACTCCCCATGTGATAATGTAGCTACAAAAGTCAAAGAATTTCCAAAAGCTCTAATGCATATTATTTCATGGATATTCAGACTTTAAATAATA
The DNA here is from genome assembly GCF_025860055.1 of Xyrauchen texanus. NCBI lineage: Eukaryota > Metazoa > Chordata > Actinopteri > Cypriniformes > Catostomidae > Xyrauchen > Xyrauchen texanus. The sequence continues at coordinate 16,761,784 of NC_068295.1, read as the reverse complement.
TGGGCAGTGTTCCGAAGTAGTAATGTGATACTTTTAATGTGATACTTTTAACACATAATTGAAACAACTGTTAGAAAAAGGATTGTTATATTAAACACCATCTATGTAGAAACAAATGTAGCCTCTATGCAGTTGCTGTTTTCAGAGATGGTCGAATCAGGATAAATCTGTTCCCCAGTTGATCTTATGTGTTGACGTTGACATTAATGTCATGCATAGATTTAGTGTTGGGAAATTGCAAGACTCAGGGTCATTAGATGATTAGATAACATTTTTGCTTGCTCAGCTTTGTGAACTGTTGATGTAATGAAATGCCTTCATTATTCCATTGTCCAGGATTAAATCTAAAACACAGCACAAGAAGGTCTGTTTGAAGCTCCAGAGGAAGAAAGGACCAAAAAAGCAAAAGAAGCATTAGCAATCCTTGCCTTTCCTGTGTAGAAAGGCTGTTTACCTTTTGTCATTGTCATTTTGTCCATTTTCATTTATCCTGCCAATCCTTTATGTGCACAAATAGATATGTATATTTTGATGGCACGTGTATATATTTTGTACTGTTATTTTCTAATAAAACATGATACAATCCTGAGTTTTTGTAGCCTTTCTGTATTGAATCGGATGGGTTTCATTTTCATTTCATTTTATAAGCAATCTGGAACATTAACCAAATCTAAATAAATCACTATTAATAAAATTAGACCCAAGAAAAAATAAGAATATTCTAAGCCCCTCAGTGTATTTCTCTGTCCTTTTGTATGTATAAATAATCCATCTTGTATCTTGGTTAAAGATTCGTTTTTAATAATAACTTTACTCAATATTAAAGGACAAGCCAGCTCCAGATATGGGGGGAAATGCAATCAGCTAAAAGCCAAGTATTTTCATACTCAGTGGAAGAAAAGAATATTCGATGAACTAACCTCTGTCCATGACCATTCTCATAAATGATATATATATATATATATATATATATATATATATATATATATATATATATATAAACGGCTTATGTGGCTTTCAAGAAAAATAATTACGTTCTACTGGTCCAGAAATATTTTTTTACACAAGAATGATTTTAAAACAAGCGGTCATGTTTATGGAGATGCTCTCCTCCTGCTTAAACAAATTACACCCTGACCAGCACTGCCCAACCAGTCAATTACGGCAAACCAGCTGTGGCTCTCATCTGCAGCAATATATCAACCACCATTCGCAATAAAGCAATTAAAGCTTTACAGAGAGCCCTTAACCCCTGTTTTGCAGAAGTTGAACAGATTTGGAATATGACTATTTATTTGTTATTTGTTTGCTTCTTTGCTTCCATCATAAGGGACACATTACATTATTGGCCTACATAGAGAAACAGAATTATATTTAAGAATATTTTTTTTACTATAAACCTCCACTTTCACTTTCTTCTTGCTTTGTTTTTGGAGTCACATTCTTCATGCATGTCGCCACCTACTGGGCTGGGAGTCTGGGATGGAGACTTTATAGTAAAAAAGGACTTAAATATTCATCTGTTTCTCACCCACACTTATCATCTGGCTTCTGAAGATATTGTAGATTTAACCACTGTGTGAACTAACCCTTTAATGTTACATACTGTAATACAACTAAAGAGATGACTTTTATCAGAAAGTTAGTTTACATGTACACCAATATGCTGATAATATCTAAATCAGCTTTTTTTTAACAAATCTGACAAGGCAAGAAATCCGTTTTAAATGACATTTGGAATTATCGTGTTATTCTACTTTTGACGTCAAACCATGAAGAGGCATGTGCTCAACATGTGCACACATAGGATGAGCCGGTAAGAACACGGAGTATGGTGGTTACATGGTATGCATATTCAACGAAGTGGCCTTTACGCTTTGTCGGTTAAGCATAATCGTGTTAGAACATGCTTGTAAATGCGTTCAGTGTTCAAATGTTGTTGTGTAATACAGTCTATTGCTCTTCAAAATGTGTAAGGTATGTTGTTGATTTTTTGAATAGGTTCAGTGCCTCTGTTTAATTACTGTGATATTTAAAGGGAATACCTGTTAAACTATTGCCATGGTGCACCCTGTAGAGGTGTGGTCTAATGCAACATATGCCTGATACAGTACTAATGATGTGTGTTTCTTCAACTGTTAACTTCTAGAAAGTAATGTCTTGTTAAAATATTTTCACACCACAGGAGATGTATACTAAATATACAATATAAAACATTTCACACTTTTTGCATAATTTTGCAAAATTACATTTTTATTGGAAATAATGGTCAATAAAAATATTCGGCTCACAAGTTACATTTACCTTGAATTTTCTGTTTTCTTCAAACAACACTTTCTCAAATTTCATGTCAAGCATGCTCTTCACTGACACTTTTGCTGACTTGGTAAACAAGTGCACTAACTTTTGAAAAAAAAAAAAAAAAATGTTTATATATATATATATATATATATATATATATATATATATATATATATATATTAGGGACAAAATTGATTGGTGTGGTCAGGAAAGGACACACAATTGTGGGAAAGTCATAATTTTAGAAGACAATTTAAAATTCATTTTTACACAATAAATACTAAAATGGTTTATGTTTATTTTAAGATTATCATAGGTTTGAACATGTAATAATTTGCATTTTTATGATGGATTTTCACAGTTTAATATTGAAAGTCTGGATAAGGTAAAATATATACATAAAAGGCATTTCAAATGACCAAAAAGGTTGAAGTAAAAAATAAATTATGAAATAAATAATGAAGTTTCCAATTCAGTTTACATGAGACCTTCATAAAAGATAAAGAAAAAAGTTGAAATCTGAAATCTGTTTGTTGACATGAAAGTGCCCGAATACATTTATAACCCAAGTTAACATTTACAGTCTAATCATTGGTGCTTTATCTGACATAGTCTCTTCTGGTTCCATCTCATGGTATTCTTCCATCTCATTATCATCCTGTCTGAAACTCTCAATGAAGTGCACATTTCTTGTGTCTGTTTGTCTTTTCTTGCGCTGTGCACTCTTCGCTGACTGGTCCTGCCCAAGCATTGACTGGGCACTGTCTGTTGGGCCGAATATTTGGCTATTGCTATGGAAAAAAGATGCTCTTTTGCCCGAGGTGATGTGGAAGAAAGAAAATGTCTGTTCAGTATCCCCCATATCTGTGACACAGACAGAAGACATTGCTGGGTCACCATAAGATGCACTGCGGTCTTTAGGTGGATCTAACTTTTTATTTTTGCTCAGTATGAAGTTAAAGAATCCAGTCACTAGCAACATAATTCCTGTAAAGGAATATGCAATAGGTTATTAATTCACGTCTGTTTATGATCTTCTTTTAATGCATTTTACAGACACAGTTTAGTGCCACAGAGCAACAATGTTTAAATCTCTTTGGTGGAGTCAACCACGAATGGCTTCTATGTAGTTGTCTCTATTAATTAAGCTGGGATTGGAGAAATTATTTAAATAAAACAATTATTCACTTCACCTTAAATAGCAACAGCAAACTATTAATGACAGTTATGACTAAATAAAGCCAATCACCTGGTATTACTGCATGCCATACAAGCACTGGATGCAGGAAACACATCACGGACATCATTGTGTAGTATAGAAATTTCTGGAACCCCCCAACTTTAGCCATCTTCTTCCAAACAATGAAGAACTTCCAAGTGGGTGGACAACTAAAAGCAAAAACGGAAAGAAGACACAAATTACTAAAATGCAATGACTAAAATCAAAGTACTACCACAGATATTTTTACTTAGATCTACAGTAACAAACAATATAATTTGGTAGAACGTACGGGAGGCACATTGCCAACAGAGCATCAATGAAATAGGAAACTTCAAAAAGCATTATCACCACAGAGGAGAACCTGTTGAGAATACACACAGGATTAATAATGAATTGCAGTGGTTAAGAAATGCTTGTTAAAAATGTCTTGTTATTGGAAAGGTATTAGTATCCGAACAACTCAAGAAGAGAGACACAGAACAATACTTTGTTTGTTCCTCTTAATGCTTTCATGAAGTTAGTAATCATAAAGCAGTTATGATCTTGTATTTCAAGTCACTTTATTGTATTCTCATGTTCACACATGTGCACAACCACTTTCCAGTGAAAATATTGCCCTGTTGTTCATGCAGAACCTTTCTGGTTTGGCTCTGAACCCAGACAGATCAGATAATTGGGGACTTGCCTCCATCTGTGTGTAATTCCCTAGAGGAGGACATTTATAGCCAATCAGTTGGAAATGGAATGACAGTGGACTTCAATGACCATGTATATTCCTATTGGGCCTGATCTGTGGTTTGTTTGTTTGCGTTACTTAAGGATATCACCAAATGTAGTGCAGCCACTACAATAAACTGATTGTGATGTTGTACACAACTTTTCATTCATGATGAATAATGTCAAGTGCCTCAGAATACACCACCCTATAAATCAACTCTGATAAGCCCTGAATTTGAGTGTGCCTTTGGCATGTAGCCTAAAGGTAGGTTCTAACAAATAAATTGAAAGAGTGCCAAAACAAAGAGAGATCACTGCCACCCAAACACAAATGAACAGAAATACAATTTACCATTGCCCTAGTTTAAGAAACATTGCAAATGCACACAAACAGTAGTACATTAGAACACTTGCTTGTTTTCTTCGAAATGATATATTATCTTCCATATCTCTACTAAACTCATTTTAGAAAATCACTGCAGGAAAAAGACAAACATGTGACAGGAAGTGTAGAGTATTTATGAAAGGTGTTTTATCTTCTACAGCAGCCCATTTTAATACTCACAGGAGATATACGGCCAGGCTTTTGAACTCCCCCTCTGTCAGAGTCTCTATGCCCACAGCACAAAGTACTGAAACACAATAGAGAGGACAACATAAACACACACTTACAGAATTTAACGCAAGATCTTTAAATTATCTGGTGCAATTAGTAATCTGGCCACTAGATGTCAGGTTTGCCCCACTTAGCTTGACGTCAAATTTACAAAACCCCCCTATTGTTGTGGTGTGCATGCAGTGTACAATCTAACTAAACGAATTGTCTGTCTGTCTGTCTCTCTCTCTCTCTCTCTCTCTCTCTCTCTCTCTCTCTCTCTCTCTCTCTCTCTCTCTCTCTCTATCTGTCTATCTAGCTTTAAAAGAATAATACAAGTTCTCTGTGAATAAAAAACTAGCTAATTGGTGAAATGTCTAAACATTTTTAAAATCTTCAAATCTGTGGATCAGATACTTAAAGGTGCAGTATGTAAGATTCAGAAACCCTTGTTATTAATGACACCTGTGGCCGTTAAGTGAACTGCAGCCAGCTACCTGTTGCTCGTGCTCGTAAACATACTCCATAGGGAAGTGAGCCAGCAAGCATAGGCCAAAACAATGATGTAACATACAAAGAGACTGAACGTGATTCACCAGCATCATGCTGACAGATGAGGTAACTTAATTAAAATTACACAGTTATGATTGTTTTAATAAAAACTTTGAGACTAAACTAAAACTACTTATCAGCTAACATAGCATACTGATACACACATACAGCTACATTCTACCGAACTATACCAGACAGTTTACTGTTGCACTGCACTGTTATGTTACTCTATTGTTTTGTATGTTATATATTGTACTACGAAAAAAACAAGCGTATTTGCTTAAATTGATCCTGTACACCTGACTTTTAGTATAAAGAGAAGATTGTTGAAATTATTTGAAAGTTACAAAGCAAGGTAGTCAATTTGGCAGCGTTAGCAGGCAGGATCAAATTAGCTAAAATTACACAGCTTAATTCTTATGGCACTATATTTCACATGATTTGCAGTTATGTAAGATTACCTGTCCCATAAGAAGAGCTCCAATTCAGGGTCGGTTTTGATTCCCAAATCAAACGAAGGTCCCTCCAGGAATTAAATGCCCTGCCGATGTTCACTCTAGTTTTCGCTCGACCACAATCACAGTCCCGTTTAGCCAGACAGTATTTAGTAGATAAAATTAATTTTTTTGGCTTACTCTGAGTTTGTGTAGGAGTCGGTGTTGTGCTATGAGCTGGACGTTTGCTGGATTCCATCTCTAAGATAACGTTACCTAGTGTTGCAGACTGTCTGTTGACGCTGTTCAATAGCGGAAAAGAAGCTATTACTGAGGCGAGGTTCTCGGGAGTGCGCATAAATGTCACATCCTTTGGATTTTCTCTGCAAAACCGACCCGCTCCCTTCGCATTGAAATCAGTCTACAGGCTTTAATAGGCAACCTAGGAAGTTTTTTTTTTAAATAGCGTTACAAGCTGTTCACACATTGGCACAAAAAAAAAGGGGAATATTACATGAAAATCTTTACATATTGCACCTTTTATTAAAAATAAATATTTATTTTTTATCATGTAATGAAAATACAATCTAAACGAGTGAATGCCATGTTATGAAAATTGCATAAAAACATATCACACACTGAACAATACTTTTCAAACATAGTAATATTTATATAATTAGTATTAATATTATAGTAATGATTAACATTCATATTTATTTATTTAATATAAATATTGTAATTTACAAGTAATAAGTAAAGGAATCCGTTTTGTTTTTAAATGTTTTGAAATGGAAATAGTTATGAATTTAACATCCACAAAAAAATAAGAAAATTAAAACATTCTCATAATTAAAAGTTTTTTCAAACAACATAAAAATACTCAATGTCAACCCTTTCAACCAGAGCACCTACTACAGTACTCAATATTGGTCAATATAAAAAAATTGGCAATGCACGCTCAATGAACAGCCAAAATAACCTTACAAAGTATTAGAAAATACAGAAGATCTATTTGTTGTCCTATAATCTAATTTATCATTAAATAAATATTAAACTTTAAGCCCACATACAGTATACAGTGTATCACATGTCCCATATAATTTTACTTTATTCAAACAATTCTCTAGTCTGGGCAAGTGTAAGGCAGTAATTCCTCATCTTAATTAAAGTAATTATTCTCAACAGAGTACCATTTGGATAAAGAGTGCAGCATTGCCATACGTTTTATGTAACTGTTGTCTGCTAGTGGTCTGTAATCCACCTAGACTCCGGTTAACTGGACATGAGGAGAATATTTGTGTACATTTACGAGACTACCCTCCATTTTCATTTAGAACGGGCATTTCAAAAACATCCGAACAAATTTGTCATTCCTGTCCTTATTTTGATGCAGGTCAGTATGTTCATGAAAATTGGTAATGAGCCCAAAATACACATCCCATAAACAAAGGTATTAAATGTCAAAGTTACCTTTAAAGAAATGTATTCATGGCACCTTCTGTGAAACAATGGCCTACAAACCGATACAAAAGACACAATCCTACCTGCAGCAGTCGAGATGCCAAGAACTCGGCAAGTATATTCCACCATAACCCATACAGCTGAGCCTTTCATGGCCAAAATGAAAGGACTTCTACTTTAGGAACGTCTCGTTTTTGATAGCCAAGTTAAACTTTAAATATGTGTGTAAGTATGGCAGTAGAGCCAGTGCCACTATGGCCCCATGGTCGGTAATCTTCTTGCCTGAGCTGGTGGGTGCTGTAGGCTAGTTCCCAGTGAAGCTTTCACCTTAGTAATCAGCCTAACATAAAAACTAAAACCCAAACACTGACCACCCTCTGTTAGTTCCTGCTACATTCCTGTTTTATCCCCTCACCTTGAGTGGAGGTGCTCAAGGTGAGGGGATAAAACAAGAAAGGCCCAATGAAAAACATTATAATAAAGTTAAAGTTTACCTGACTAAGTAGCAGGAGAGACTATGAGTATGAATGAGGCATGTTCCCTGAGGGCGCGCACACACACACACACACACACACACACACCTAGAACTCTTACAGGTTGTGAGTGTATGACCTTTAAGAGGAGGTATTTTACCCTGCAACCCTTTTACAGCTGCTGAGGGACACTTTCAAATTAAATTACCTTCAGCCAATTAATCAAAAATGCCCTTGCCACAAGTAAATTTAAATGGAGAGAGTCACAAATGTCTGGCAGACAAGCCCTGCTCTGAACTATTTGATTTATGGTAGAGAAAGTAGGTCTGCTGCATGTAGCAGTACTTATAGAGTCTGATCCTGACACAAGACATATGTTAATCATTCCACAGCAGACACACTGAACAGACACCATCTCTTCCAGTCTTTAGTTACCTGTGTCAAAGGTCAGACTTTTCTGAGTCATAACAGATCACAATTGATTAGAACCATAGTGCACCATCACGACATCATGACACAGTGAGGATCCATGTAAATAAATGTGATCAATACATGTGACTACAATTGTACAACATTTAATTTACGATTTCAATATATGTTGGAATTACTCTAGTTTATACATCCCATTATTTTAATATACTGTCTGATATTGTTTAAGTTTCTAATAAAACTGAGAAGAATGATAGATTACAATGCCAGGGTGCCAAGTTAAATAACAAGAATGTATAAATGACATGAAAGGAATAGTTCACCCAATAATTCTTTCATCATTTACAGATGATCCCAGATGTGTATGACATTTTGTTCTTCTGCAGAACACAAAAGAATATTTTTAGAAGAATATTTCAGCTCTGTGGGTCCATACAATGCTAGTGAATGTTGATCAAAACTTTGAAGTACCAAAACTTTGATGCACCAAAAGCACATAAAGGCAGCATAAAAGTAATCCAAAAGACTCCAGTGGTTTAACCAATGTCTTCTGAAGTAATACAATCGGTTCTAAGAGAGAACAGGTGAAAATGTAACTCCTTTTTCACTATAAATCTAGACATCAGCAGTCTCCTTGGCGATCATGATTTCAAGCTTGATTACATTACTCATGATCGTGTCTAGAGACTGCAGTGGCAAGATGTACATTATTGAAGTTATATGAAATAATTTTTATATGCTCTCACCTAATACCAATTGGATAACTTCTGAAGACATGGATTAAACTACTGGAGTCATAAGGATTGCATTTATGCTGCCTTTATGTTCTTTTTGGACCTTCAAAATTCTGGCCATCATTCACTTGCATTGTATGGACCTTCAGAGCTGAGATATTCTTCTAAAAATCTTTGTTTGTGTTCTGCAGAAGAAAGAAAGTAAATCATGAGAAAATGTAAATTTTTGGATGAACTATTCCTTAAATGCGATTGATGTGAACATGTAGTGCCATGCAATTTTAGAGAAATTAATGGTCTATCAAAGAGACAAACCGAATCATAACTTCCTCTGTTCTGAATCCCCATGGACAAATACCAAGTCTGTCTAGTCATCCTTTGGGAAAATATATCATGAATGTTCATAAATATGTAGAACATAGGAGATATGAGAGTAAATGGAAACATATTGCAGGTGCAAACTGTAAATTCTAAAGGTTTATGTGACGTGAACATTCAGGGGACAATTGAGGACCCGTAAACAGAAAAAAAATTATCATTTCTCAGTTAAGTGAGGCCCTGGAGGACACATCATTATGTACTATATATCAGCACAGAGTGAAATAGGCTGTCTTGGCAAACACATGGAGAGATTTGCTCTAATTTACAACTCCCATTTCCAAGTTGACTCCTGCTAAGAGGAAAAATGTAAATCCTTTAACACAGAACAAAACTACCTTTGTTTTCTGCCTGGGTCAACTGTTTTCCAGATTAGCATTATATCATTCCAGGTATGTGTGTGCATTTCTGTGGAATGTTCAGACGGTGAGGTAAAAAATTGACAACAGAAAACAAGTTTATTTTTTATTAAGCAGTTAAAGCAATTAGATTCTATGGAATATTGACCCTGATTAATAGCACTCAAGACATCTGATATACTTCTAATTTGTCTAGTGAAAATGTTTTGTGTGTTAGTATTCCTCTTTTGAATACTGTGTCTAAATGAATAAATCCAAGTCTATCTATTCTCTGCATGCACAAATTTACTTGAGCTTACGACATCTTTTGCGCTTCCAGCAAATCAGTACAGTCCTTCATGCAAATAATTGAATAAAATCACAAACAACAAAATGTTATATTTTTGGGAAAAGTTCTTGTGAAATTGCTAAATTGTTTATACGTGCTATTTAGAGCAAAATAGAGCCTAATCTGTGGAACGTTATTAGTGAAAATAAAGAAAACAGACTTAGACCAATTTCAACAGTACAGCACAGCAGTTAATAAAAGCAAAATATATAGAATGTATGTTTCTATTAATAAAATGTCATGACAACTTGGACAGAGTGCCTATTTTGCTCCTGTAAAACAAGGAAAAACAAGGAAAAACTAGAAAAACAAAACAAAACAACACAACAGATACATGTTAATGAGTTGTTTTGGCAATGTCTTGGGAATGTTAAACCAACCTAATCATAAAGCCTTAATATTTAGATTTTGGATGTCTGGTTTGCATTTCTACCATGTTTTTCTGAGTTCAGTCTGCAATGACATAATAATTGTCTTAGTCAAATAGGAATAAATGTATTGAGGTGTGAAGCTTACTGTACTGTAAAGACTAACTGGTTACCCTGACAAAGTTTTTGTATGATCTAGAATTTTTTTCATCAAAGGAATAGATGTATAGTAAATGTACCAGCTGCTAATCACTGCTGAGTCAAAGTGACTCCTAATTCATGCTCTTAAAATGTCATTTTTATGACCCTTGCTAACCTTGAAATGTTTTTAATCATTTGTCCTACTCATAAACAAACACATGCTGGGTGTGAATGACTCCCTTGGGAATGATATATGAAATTGGATGGCCTTTTGAGGCGCTTGATATATTGCCTTATACCTCACAAAGAAAAAAAAAAGTATATTTAGTGTACTACAAACAACACATATGACACAAAGCCATTTATCTTGCTGTCACACAGATGACAGACTTTTTCAAAGAATGGATAGCATGGTAATAGACTAAGTAACCTACAGCAAATCCTTTTATAACTCCAGTACAATGGTGTTAATGAGTTTGATATGGTGTTATGGTATGGCTGTCTGCCATAACATTTTATTTCATCTGACAGTATAATTGTGTTAATTACGAATGTGAACAGTTTCTGTAAGCAACCCCCTTTTGAAGTAATATGAGGTCAGCACACTCTGTGTACGCAAGCATTTTAGATAGTATGTTTAAACATGATATTTAGTTTAAAAGAAGTGATTCACATTGTACAAAGCACATCACTTTCAAGTATGCACAATACACAACAATGTTTAATCTGTATTTCTGGTCTCCCCCTCATTTTCCATTCTATTGCAATCTGAGCAATGGATTTGTAATTCATCAAAGCCTACTGGGGTACATTAAATCTTGATTACTACAGCAATTTTATCTCTCAACCTAAACATCTCATGAGAGGATTATTGGTTGGCACCACCATTTTCTGCATTGAGTAAGACATTTTCCTTTCTTTCAACAAAAAGTTAAAAATAAGCTATTTTGAAAGTTTTCTTTATTTAAAAAAAAAATATTTAATGATGACTGATCACCAAAATACTGTAAACAAATTAAATGTTAATTGCCTAGATACAATCCAGTTTGCAAACTGAAAACAAGAGTCAGTTTGATGTCCACATTCTAGATTTGCAACTTTATACATACAGCAAATTATGAACATGATTGGAAGGTGTATTAATGCAAGATTGAACCTCATCAATGAGATACCCAAAAGCAAATACCTAATTTTCGGAACTACAAAGCTGTAATTAGAGTGGAAACAGCCAAGCCTCATACCTTAAGAAGTAAGGCATTTGTTGTAATATCACCATTGGTTTTTGACAAAGTTTATTCCATTACTGCCTCTATGTGGCTGCAGAGAATATTGCACTTTTAGTAGGACTATGTGACAATGCTTATTTCAAAATGTTCAAGTGTATTAATTTTTTTTCCATTACAAATGATATTACAAGAATGACAATTTGAGTGAAAATTTACATTGAAAAATTCATATGAATTCAAGTCACCCTTTTGCTTTAATGACAGCATGCACTCGAACTGACATGGACAGCACAAGATTATGCAAAATCTGATGATTCATGTTATCCCATATATTCCAAAGTGAACATGAAATCAGACCTTTTGTACATAGGAATTAACATGGTCAGTGTCACAAATTTGATTAGTGATCACTTTGTGTAAAATCTTAAATATTTCTTATTCTTTTACATCATAATGTTTCCTTGGTTTGTTTATTTATTTTTTAAATCCCAAATCTTTTGTATATTTCCAGGTTTAAATTTAAATGCTATATTTTCAATGTGGTTTCATAAACCCTTAAGTGTCATAAAAGCTTTATACTGGACTCAATTTAGGCTCCTCCTTATTCACCAATTTCTTTACAGGGATATGTGATCATCCATGAGAAACATAAGAATGCAGGAATAGAACTAGCTGACCTTGACCTTCAGAGGGAGATGATGAATGAGGTCAAAGGAGTGGTGGCATTGGTTGATGACAGGCTTTGTAGAGGAGCATCAGAAGTGTCTGTGGAGCCTCATGCTAAAGCCTCAGAACTCCAGCAATGATTCAAACCCACTATGGCACAGACCCACTCTCCCAAATAGGACTTGTTAAAGCCTTTTGCTGTGATCTTCTCCAAAGCACAGAGTTATCATAATGAGTTGGGAGACATCATAACTGATCCTGGACTAAAAAGCTATTTCAACTCTGTCTTTGCTTGACCAACAGGATCATAGAGTAAATTACCCATGAGTCTCTCTTGCTAAAGAGGGATTCTAAGGATGCACAGATGGCTTATTTGATGAGTCAGTTCAGACAGGAAAGAAAACTGATTCCTAATTACAAAAAATAAAATGTTAGTCATTGTTCATGTTGTTATGCAAATGTTTAGCAAAAGAGAGATAAAAAAAATAAATAGCAAATAAATGAAAATACATGCACAAAAAAAACATCAAAAACATGTTTTAATATCCAAGAAAATAAAACAAACCATTATAATGTATGACTTTTATAAGTCTTTGCATTTGTTAAAGGGATAGTACACCAAAAATGGAAACTGGCATAATTTTCTCAACCTCATGCCATTCAAAACCTGTACTACTTTCTTTCCTCTGTGGAACAAGAGAGACATTTTGCTAAATGCACTGGTCACTCTTTTTCACTCAAATATAATAAATGGGAATTGGAGCTATCAAGCTTCAGAAAAGACACGAAAGAACTCTAAAACTACCATAAAAGTGGTCCAAAGGACTCATGTACTCTATTCAAAGTGCTTTTAGATCTTAGTGTAGAAATTCGGTACATCCGAATCACACCTGCGGGATAGGTACTCAATTGCAACAATATCTGCCAAGTTACACCAGGAACGCACAATCCCTCCATCATTGCTCAGACTATCCACAATAGGCTGAGACAGGCTGGACTGAGGGCTTGTAGGCCTGTTGTAAGGCAGGTCCTTACCAGATATCACAGGCAACAACGTCGCCTATGGGCACAAAGCCACCTTCGCTGGACCGGCAAAAAGTGCTTTCAGTGACAAGTCACGGTTTTGTCTCACCAGGGGTGATGGTCGGACTAGCGTTTATCTTTGAAGGAATGAGCTTTACACCGAGGCCTGTACTCTCGAGCGGGATCGATTTGGAGGTGGAGTGTCAGTCATGGTCTGGGGCGATGTGTCACAGCATCATCAGACTGAACTTGTTGTCATTGTAGGCAATCTCAACACTGTGTGTTACAGGGAAGACATCCTCCTCCTTCATGTGGTACCCTGCCTTCAGGCTCATCTGGACATGACTCTCATGCATGACAATGCCACCAGCCATACTGCTCCTTCTGTGCGTGATTTCCTGCAAGACAGCAATGTTAGTGTTCTGACATGGCCATCTCAATCCCATTGAGCATGTGGGGGTGAGGGCTAGGGCATTTCACACAGAAATGCCCGGGAACTTGCAAGTGCCTTGGTGGAATAACATCTCACAGCAAGAACTGGCAAATTCGGTGCAGTCCATGAGGAGGAGTTGCACTGCAGTACTTAATGCAACTGTGACCACACCAGATACTGACTGTTACTTTTGATTTTGATCCCCACTTTGTTCAGTGATACATTAGTCAATTTCGGCTAGTCACATATCTTAATTGTTGAACCTTTTTATGTTCATACAAATATTTAAACATGTTAAGTTTGATAAAAACAAAAACAGTTGAAAGTGAGAGGACGTTTCTTTTTTTGCTGAGTTTATTTCCTCGTAATCCTGCAAAATTTCACAATTCTCCAAGTTAACTGAGTGTATCAATAATATCAAAGATTGGATGGCTAGAAATTGACTTCTACTCAATTCTGAAAAAACAGAGGTACTACTTATTGGACCAAAAACCTCTAAAAATAAGATGCTAAAATATTATTTGACTCTCGATGGATGTACTGTCACATTGTCTTCTACAGCGAAGAACTTCGGTGTTATAATTTTATAGCAATCTGTCATTTGAAAACCACATAAACAATGTGGGTAGAACAGCATTCTTCCATCTCAGAAATATTGCTAAGATATGACTCATGCTCTCTGTTTCTAATGCCGAAAAACTAATTTATTGTAATGGATTACTGGGAGAATGTCCTGCAGATTCCATAATTAATCTTCAGTTAATTCAAAATACAAGAGCTAGAGTGCTGACTAGAACAAAAGATAGCACTTAAACCTGTGCTAGAATATGTCTAACACCTGTCTCTAATTCCAGTGAGGTAACTCAGGTTTAAGTGCCCTTACCGCATTCTCCTCTCTCCAGACGGACATGCGACCACGCCCCTGCTGCCACACCAGGTGTCATTAATGTTACTTTTATTAAGATGCTATGAAAATTGTTAATACTTTATTATTACTTTAACTAATAAACGAATTCCTTATACACAAAAAACTGTTAAGCATTGTAGCTAATATGAGTGTAGTAATGTTAACGTTAACACGTTATCTTGTATTACCACATATAGTCTTCATAAAATTAATGGTTATTTGTTTTATTTGTGTACTAATATGTGCTTTTCTGTGTAGAGTTCAATTGTTTTCCTACTTAGAAATATACATTGAAATTATTTGATATCACGAGAAAAAGGCATCACAGACAGCAGTAAAAGGCAAATAAATAAATAAATAAAAGCATATAAAACTAGCAGGGGTGCAATAACATGCAGTCTTTTCACAAAGTTTAATTGCATAGGTTAAATTTAAATGTACACTGGTGGCCAAAAGTTTGGGATAATGTACAGATTTAGCTGTTTCTGAAGGAATTTGGTACTTTAATTCACCAAAGTGGCATTCACATGGGTGAAATGTCACCTGAGTATCTGGATAAAATGACAACTAGTATGCCAAGTATCTGCAAAGTTATCATTGCTGCATGTGAAGTATTGTTTTATTAGAACGCTTTGAAGAAGTTAAAGAAGTTCTGAACATATTTTTCAAATTGTAATAGCACATTTTCACGTTATTAATGTCCTGACTATACATTGTAATCAGTTGAATGCCACTTTGGTGAATAAAAGTACCAATTTCTTTCCATAAGGGCAAAATCTGAACATTATTCCAGACTTTTGGCTGCCAGTGTAAATATTTACATTTAGCAAGAAAATAAATTACAGTGCAAATTATGGTTACTCTAGGGATGCTTGTGCATCAGATACTGTAAATGTCCTGCTCCTTACTGAAATGTAAAATATTATTGGTTAGCAAATATCCAATCACATCTGAAATGAGCGTTCTGATTGGTGGATCAGCTTAGTCGGACTGTCTGTCTTGCCAGTGCAATCGTTTGCGCTCCCGCAGCTCCATGCGCATTTAGAGAGAATCTCTGTACACTTTAAAAAAAATATATATATATATATTCACAATTCACTCAATGGCGCTGTAGCATCGTGTTAGTAGATTGCAAAAGTTCTGGGTCAAAAGCCTACTCGTTGTTCTGGCAGCCATACATATCATCACTTATTAGAGGTGGGCATATGCAAACGATAGGTGGGCATACGGCGTATGCCTGCATATGCCTGCGTGTGCCTTATTCTAAACTACTGCTAGAATATCAAAATCCACAAAAGGAGGTAGATACTCTTCCTATTTGGCTCCTAAACTATGAAATAATCTTCCCAAGAAAGGTTGGAACTCAGTCTCTCTTTATGTCTAGACTAAAGACTCATCTTTTAAGCCAGGCATACACCTAATTTATCTATCATCTCATAGTTATGCTGCATCCGTTAGGTCTGCCAGAAACAGAACTCATACTCTATGTTTTAAAGTCAATGGCATCTATGCTAATATTATCCTATTTTGTTCCCTGTCTTAACCTCAGGATACATATCCAGAGGTTACGAGAGCATGCCAGATCCCGCTCCGGTGCTGCCTGACGTCTGTCAACCATTACAATATGTTGCTAAGTGATGACGAATAACTGCAGCCTATGCCAGCCCGATATCACTTCAGTCTACTATGATGGACTTGACAGAGGATGAACTGATGCCAGCACCAACCCTCAGACACAGGATACTTCACTGGACACTGTCTGAATCTTGGACTTAAGATGGACTCCACCGGAAATTAATCTGCCACAAGTTTACAGTAGTACTGCAGTGCACCTTACTGACCGCTACCTGCATCACCTTGGTCAAAGGATGGACTACACTCTTAAAATGGAATATGTAGATAATAAATTAATTGCAGCCTTCATCAGCCAAATAACCACAGACGATGCATCTGTTTGCACTTCCGCAGTTAATAAAGAATGTCAATTCTAAGAACTGAGTCACTAATCTTACAGTTAATACAATATCTTTTTGTTTAAACACTGACCCCTAACACTTAGTTTACTAATTTACAATATTGACTTGGACTAAACATAAATAACAAATATTGGCATTATATTCATGCTGCTTAGACAGAGGGGAACTGGCCCCCACAGTAAACCTGGTTTCCCCCAAGGTTGTTTTTCTTCTTTAACCAACATCTTATGGAGTTTTATGTTCCTTGCCACAGTTGCTTTAAGTTGCTCACTGGGGTCTAAATATAAATATAATTATTTTCTATTCTTTTTTTAAGTAAACCGCATTATGACTCGAACACATTACTAAATTACAGCTTTTTCTGTTGAAGCATAATTCTCTGTAAATCTGCTTGAAATGATATGTGTTGTGAAATACACTTTACAAATAAAAATGACTTGAAGTTGACGATAGGAGGAACAGTCCAAAATTTAAAGTCTGTTTGTAGCTTAAAGGCTTCAGTCCCGATTCATTGTAATTGCATAGAAAACAGTGACCAGTACATTTTTACAGAATATCTCCTTTTGGTTTGCATGGCAAAAAGAAAGTCATACAGGTTTGGAATGACATGAGGGTGATTAAATAATGACACAATTTCCTTTTTTGGGTGAACTATTCCTTTAATGTGTAGTGCAATAAAAAACTTGACTTACCTGGCTGACAATGAGAAGGCAAATGTGTGTCAGGGGTTTCTCAAAGTGTGTCAGGACAGTCTGCACGTTTGGCGCTAAACTCAAAATCCCTGCCATTTGCTCTGTGGGTGATCCTCAGCTTTAGTGAGTAAATGGCCTGAGTCCATCTCATTATTTTTGATTGCTCTAGTATTTGTTCCACTGAGCATGGCTTCATAAAAGTCTTTAGGTGGAGACAAAGCCTGATGACCATGGCGTTTTATGAGGCCCTCTCTGCACTTCTGCTGGATTAGAAAAAGCCACAAGTGGATAACTGCAGAGCCAGCAGTGGTGATGAGTCTGTCCTTGTGAAGGACACACGACTAAAACCCTGCAGCTGGGATCTATCATATCACTATTTAAAACAAACTGGAGATGCTTTATCTGCAGTTTATACAAGAATTTATACAGCATCACATGTCTGCTGTACTGTAGTATGAACCTCTGTTAAGGATCAATCTGTCAGATTTAATGATTCAAATTATGTGAAATATACCATGCATTTCATATGCAGCTCAGCTCCAGTTCCAATTTGAATCAATGGAAGAGCCAGGTCAGCACTTAGAGAATCAGTATAACTTTTAAAAAAAAGTAGACTTCTATTGCTTTTCTTTTTTTTAATGAAGCTCATTATAATGTCTACAAACTAACCATAACTCTATTCTTAGAAGAACATTTTTGCATTTTCAGATATAAAAATCAATGCAATTTCCAATTAATTAAATAAGATATAGATCATATATATATACATTTATATTATATTATATATATTGTATTTTAATAGTCATAATATATTTTTTCAGACACAAGGACATCCCAAATGTCCCAAAGGTCTTATTTCCCTCAGACCTTTAAGAAGCTCACTTAAGGGGACAGTTCTGTCCCCAAATTATAGCAAACACTCCACACACAGCAACTTTTTTCAGTTATTACTCCTGTGCCCCATATCCACTTCTCAAGATCCTGTCAAATTAAGTTTATGGATGCTGGAAGAAATGTTCATTTTAACATCAGAAGCAAAAGATAAATATATAACATGATCCCTGTCTGTAATACTATCTCTGCTCTCTGTTTTTGCTCTGATATTGAAGAAAGCAAGAAAACATGACAGCTCTTATGCTTGCTGGCAAACTCATCATTATTTCAGTCAGTGATTTGCTCAAAAATGTAGACAAATGGAATAAACATAATGAACTCAAATAAAGGCAAGCACAACGAGTATCATCTTAAATGTATATAATGTGTGCAGTCTAAGGAAACTGAACAGTTATTAACAAACTTTTGCAAACAATTGTATATTGAAAATAAAAAATAAATAAGTATGAGCAACCAAATATACAGTATATGCTACTCTTTTCCAGACAATATCATTTCAACAGAGAAAGCTGTACTGAACCCCATATGATCTGAATCTGTAAATTTAAGGGTGTTTTCACACTCGGTCTGTTTCAGGGGTCTGAGCCTGGTTTGCAGGATTTTTGGCCCATATGTGAACAATCCAAACGATCTCAGACCTTTTTAAAGCAAACTGAGCCGAGACTATCTTGGGAGGTGGTCTTAGTACGTTCGGTTCACTAATAGCGTGCACAGTGAACACAAAGCTCTCTGGGCTCAACTGATTTTCCCTTTCGTGTAATTCCAAACATGCTTGAACCTGACAGATTATATTATACACCAGTAATGATGACTCAAGAGACGTGACGAGCTGCTTATTCTGTTTCTATGGAGATTACAGAGTAAATTACTTTTACATTTATGCATTTTGCAGTTTTAAAATGGCCCACTAAAAGGGGCCTGTGTTTGGTTCTTTTAAACAGGACCCAAGTGTGAAAACACCCTTACTGTTTTTCAAACATAAGTCTTCTTTTCAGAGTATTGATATTTCTTCTCACAACATTTCACATCACCAAAGTCGTTTACATGGCTTGCTATGTCTAAGAAAAACCACATGTTTAAAAGGAGCATCATCAATCTCTCAAAAAAAGGAAGTGAAGGGGAAATTGTATATTTGAGTGTAACAAATAATTTTTAGAATAGCCCATAGATCTTTTCTCTTTCTGTGGTCGTTTTTCAGTTTCTCTTGAAAAGTTTAGTGGACTGCAGTATTTCAATAGCAACACTGTGGTAATATACTACCTCTTAATATAACGAGTATATAATAGTTTCCATATAAAAAATGCATTTGTCAGAGAAAGGAAATCATTTCACAATTTCATGAGAATGATAAATGTCACCAATTTTGGAATATGACGGAGATGTCATCCAAAACTTTTTTTATTTTTATCATTCAGATATTCACTCTCGAAATCTTAAAAAAAAATCTGTTTGTAGGGGTAGTTGTAGTTTTATTTGCTGAGTAATGATGGTTGGGCTTTCATTAAATACTGTAGTGAATCTGGCTCTACATGCATGCATTTTAGAATAAGTATTATCATATTAAAGACAAATATGTTTACATCTTGATTATTCTTAACACTGTCATTCTAACCATTGTCTCTATGTGTTTCAAAATAAAATGTAGTAATGCTATTGTGAAGCATTAATGAATTGGATCATGTTTGGAGCATTGAGAGGGGCACTGAATCCCATCAGACTGAACAGCTATAACGAGTGGATTTTAAAGAACTGTTGCGTGTTTATTCTCTGTTGCCCCTCATCTTGCTCCAGTCGCACTAGTGATAGTGGTGATGAATGACTCAATTAGCTGTGGGAGGACTTATGGAGCAGTGGAGTAAGAGAGAGAGTCATGGAAATTGAGAAAAGACTGTAATGAGCCAGGGTTCTGTCATTGGAACGATTCGTCAGGGAGATTAATGAGTGTAAATGAACAGCTTTAAGTGTGGTTGAAAGTAATTGCCCTCAGCTACAGCAGTACTTCAGAGTAACTGTTTCCACAAACAAATTTAATGATTTAGTCTACATTTGTTACAGGATCTGTAAATGAAATGTGACTGTCATGTTAATGAAACCTGTAGATGTTATTAAGCATCAATAAGAACAATCTGCCTTGATCATTTTGCAGGCATGAGGAAATTGCTGTCTGCCCGAAAGCTTCACTGCCCTCTTCAGGAGACTGAATGTACATTCTCTCCAGAGAAAAGCACTTAATAAACAGTATCATTACCATTTCCAATCTAGTGTATCATGTATATTAAGGCCCATGTGTATAGCACCTCTTAATCCATAATTCACCTGTCAGACCGCCAAATACCTGTCATGACAATTGCAGCTGTAATTAAACGATCTGTAATCATGTAACTGACTGTTGTACCAGTATTACAACTTAATGTGTCAAAACACCCATCGTAACGTAATGCACTCAGAGCATGATACGAATAAAACACTCAGACGCTTGTAACCCATTTGACCTTCAAGTGTTATACCAATAAAGTCAGAATGTAAGAAACCACTTGGCTAATTTTTACCTAGTGCTTTTGGCTATTTTGCTAATTTTATAGATCATGCATGAGCCACACTGGAGCCTGCCAAGGTCAGTGGCAGCTGGCAGCATACAGCACAGTTGCTCTGCCAGTGGGGTTGTCTTTACAGACTTAACATTTCTAAATTGACAATTCTGTCATGGCTGAGTTGTGTTACATAATACAGATTCTATAGTGCAATTAATCAGGACCTGAAAGGTATTTACCAGTCTGTCTAATGAATCTAAGGCAGCACAGACATACCGTGGCCCAAAAAAGTATTCAAACACTTAAGCCACACTTAAAAATGTATAAATGTCTTTGCATAATAGTATAAAATACAATATCAAACCAAGTGGCATTCATATTATAGAAAGGTAGCACAAGCACATTTTTCATACAAAAAATTTTTTAAAAGAGGTTTTTAGGTTTTAAATTATAACACAATATATTTACAATATTGTTCAAAATTAAGACAAAACTATTAAGACACTTTCAAATTGTCTAACATGTCCATAGTTAATGTGATGAACTACACCTGTGGTTACTCTGCTGGGATGCCTATGTGAACTTGAGGGGATCTGACCTCACACATCCACAAAATGTGACCTTGGAACCAGTTGAAAATTAATTGCAAAATTGACTTTCTTCTGCTGAACACAAAAAAAGCTCAGCTCTGTAGGTCCATTCAATGCAATTAAGTGAATGGTGACCATGCCTTTGAAGCTCCAAAAGGCAGATAAAGTCAGCATAAAAGTTATCTATTAGACTCCAGTGGTTTAACCAATGTCAATGTGAGAACAGATAAAAATATAACTCTACTTTTCTAACTCACTTTACATCTTGCCGTTGCAGTTTATAAGCATGATCATGAATTTGATTACTAAAATGATCTTAGTGCTTGATGCATGCACAGAACGCAGATGGCTCTGTGTAATCGAGCTTGAAATCATGATCGCCAGGGAGACTGCTGTCAAGATGTACAGTGAAAAAGGAGTTATATTTTGGTTTGTTCTCATCCAAAACTTCACCATGAAGATAGACATAGAAGCTGGCATGGTGTAAAATCACTAAATAATTAACTAATTTCTCATTGGATCGCTTCAGAAGACATTGATTAAACCACTGGAGTCTTATGGATAACTTTTATGCTGACTTTATCTGCCTTTTGGAGCTTTAAAGGCCTGATCACCATTCACTTAGTTGCAATGTGTGGACCTACAGAGCTGAGATATACTTCTAAATATCTTTTTTTGTGTTCAGCAGAAGAAAGTCATACACATCTTAGATGGCATGAGGGTGAGTAAATTATGAGAGAATTAAAATATTTGGGTCAACTATCCAATTAAATGTCCAAAAACATATTGCAGCCACTGTATAAATTAAGGCACAGGAGGATTGTGCTTAAAATGTAATTAATATTAAAGATTTCTGAACAATATACTTAAGAATTTTATATGGCCAACAACAATAAATATTAGGATAGTTAAAATGCATCTTTTCATTGCAAATATGTCAGCAGACATGAAAGTGACAAGAGGTTTTAACTGCTTTACCTAAACCAATAAACCAGGGGCTTTTCACAGTCAGTGTGACTGTGCTTAGAGACAGTTTCATGGCTTTTAAACAGGCTGCAATAAACTCCCAAAAAGATGTAACATAAGTGCTTTGGGCCAGATAATAAACAGTATGTCAGAAAAACTCTAGCAAATTAATGAAATAAAAAGTGCATTTAGTTATGAAACATCTTCAAAAACGTTATGAGTTTAGTGCATTCAGAGGACACTCTTGCACACCATGTTGGCATCACACTGTACTTGTCAGGACATTTAACAATTCCCAAACATTTAACTCAGTCCAGCTGCTGTATTTGAATCCACTGTGTTAATGAATTCTTTATACATTCTAATGAAAGGCATCAGCAACAGAGACCTGAAAAAAAAATGCATTGAATATGAATGAGGCCTTAACTTGCATCTTTGCATCTCATAAAATGAGCAGTCAAAACCGATTGTGTGGGCAGTGAAATATCAATGGGAAAAACAAAACAAATATAAATTATTTGGTGATAAAACATGACTTGCAGTTCAAGACAGCTTAAGCAAGTGTACAAAATCAGTGTTGGAATGGTAGGCTACACAAGTATCCTGAACCCATAACAAAGCTTAGGGATATGGCTCAATGACATGTAAACTAAAGAGGAAGTAGACCAAAGGAGTTGTGATTGTGCCTTATTCAGCTTTTCGAGACCCTTAACTTTAGATATCACAGATCAAATGAGTGTGGATTATGCAGACATTTGTGTCAAAATAATGGAAAATATTAGGCTCATAAAATGTGTTTGGGCACAGAATGTTCCATTGGGCCTTACAGTGTTTCTTGTTCCATTACACAAGTTTATAATACAAGCAGAGTATGTTCATTAGAACAAAGGTTATCAGAAGATTAATTTCTTCTGTTGCCTTTAAGTACAGAACTATCAACAAATTCTAATTTTGGAAGTCATGAAACCCCAAAGTCACATCTTTGAACGCAAAGAAATGTGCATGTGCCTGCAGTTATTTGCACTAATTAGTGGGTCTACGAGGTGACATCACTTACATTTTGAGCCGTTGCTGTCACGAAGAAGTGCTAGAAAAAGATGTAATCACTGCTAAACATCAAGAGATGAAAGTAAAAATAAAAGATTGTAAGGAGGTCTGGAGATACCTGCATTTGTATAACTTGCATCTGAAGGCATATAAAGACATCTGTTCTAAACTCCTGAAGATAAAGTCCAGTGTCTCATAGGAGAAGTAGCGTGCATGCGCCAATCGCCTGTGTATGCGTGCACAGTTATTTGAAGTATACTTTGACAGGCTCTTGTTCGACTGTACGCAGACCCTAACAGTAACCAACACCTACATAACCTAACCTAACCTAACCTAACCTAACCTAACCTAACCTAACCTAACCTAACCCTAACCTAACCCTAACCCTAACCATAACCTTACCTCCTCTCTATGACAAAGTCATCTAATGAAATGTGATGTTGAAAGTGAGTTTTCCTTGGACAGCTTTGCACCAAATTGTTTGTAACTATAAAATATGTGAATAAAGCCTCAAATGAGCAATTACATTTAGTGAAAAACAGAATTAATGTAGCACTGAAAAACATGCATGGAAGAGTGGTCGTGTGTCTGTCTGTGGGAGAGAGAGAGTGTTAAGGCTTTTCACCTGGGTTGTCATTGTCTTTAAAACCTGTCTCTTGTCATAGCAGAGGGAGACTTAAAAGCCACACTAGCTCACCAGTTTGAGAGAGAGAGAGACCTGAAAAAACAAGCTTGATGCCCCAGAGTGTTTAAAAGATGTTTTTTGTTACCTAATTGAGTGATTTGAATTTACAAGAACTGAGTGCATTAAAGGAAACCATGAGAGCTGAAGTCAGAAAATAAAAGACTTGCCTGCACTGCTTCTTTGTCTCCTGACTCCTCCATTGCCCAAAGATCTGTCCCTACTACAGTGGTGCTGAAACAAGGGAATTTGGAGGACAACGCTGTTATGAAGTCTTCACTGCTGAGTGAAGTTATCAAATCCCTTGCCAGCATTCAGTAGACCCAGCATCAAGCCCTCATCGAGTCATGGCTGGAACAGGAACAGCGCTTCCAACTCCTGCTCCAGGCCAAGGTGGAGGACTGGCAGGTGTTCTGGAGCCTGATCGAGAGGGAGGGGGCTGGTGCTGCGATCCCCCCGGAGCCCACTACCCCATGACCCTTATGAAGCTGGGGACAAATGAGGGCTTGAGACGAAGAACCATATAAGTCCATATTTTCAAATTTTGAATAATAACATTTTTTTAATTTGGACTCTGAATATTATATTATTATTATTTTTTTGACTTGAAGATAGACAACAAAAGCTTCACAATTCTAATGAGATAAGATTTTTTAGTATCAATCTTAAAAATAAAAAGTTAGAGTAATTTACATTTCTGGAATGTGGAAGAACAGTATATGTCCAGTTAATGTGGAATAACAGTATAAGTCCAATTCATCATATCACTTTAAACCACTGGAGATTTGATTCCTTTATCTTAGTTTTAATACAGTAACAGAACCTTAAAGAAAATATTAAGCATTTCTTTCTTTCAATTTCTTTTATTTTTTGCCAACGTAAATCACAGAACAAAAACACGGACAATACAGTACGAACAATGAACAATACATAGGCCTACTTATATTGCAGAAAATAGACATCAGTACAAACAATAAACCGTACATACAATCAACAATACATACAAACAATAAACAACAGTAATAACTGTAAACAATACATATTTACAATACAGACATACATCATCATCATTCCATGCTATGGTTCCATATGCTAGTTTACCATTTTATTTTACATTTCATAAATCACCCCATTCATTCATTTACTAAATAAATAACTATATATTCCTATTATACAACATAAGATAAGGCATACAAGATAAGCTACAACTACTATTATGATTAATTTTACACAATATACACAATGTACCCCACCTTACCCTGCACATGACCTACACATACCAGGCTACTCTTCACATTCTAATGTCCCATAAAATGCTTGGGCCTCCGCTGGCATGTAGGCTAGCATTTTCATAAGATCCCGGTGCTTCTCCTTCTTGACGGGCAGAGGGTCCTCGTAAGCTACGAGCATACGTGGTGGAGAACAAGGGAGCTGGAGGTGGTTGATTCTTCCTCTGTTTGGTGATCAGCCAGGTCTTCCATCCCTCGTAGAGGCTGTGGCTCCCTTTTGTGTGGACACACCATGGATCAGCAGCTGAAATCATTATTCAACAAGAAATTCAATAAAGATTCTTCTTTCACGCACATATCCCCAACACTGTTAATCTCAGAAAACCAACTCTTTAGTTTTTTACCTGTCACTTTCAACCACATCATGGATGTGATTAGCAAGCCAGGTGGACGCTTTAATGTTGCATCAGGGAGCTGCCTGAAGTCCGCACATTTCATCTCAATTACTTTGAATGGATGCTGCTGCCTTGCTCCACGGATCATCTCGGCGACATCGCTGGGGGTGTGGAGTGTGGACACCTTACGCCTCTTGTCCAGCGTGGCAAAGGAACGGTCACAGGGAAGGAAGGAGTGACCAGACACCATGAACTTCTGCTCTATCTGACTGAAGTACCCTCTAGATATGAGCAGGGCCATGAGGTTTAGGACTCGCCAGTTGTTGTTCTGCCCACAGCATCGGTCACTATAGATGACGAGCTTCCGTTCCTTTGCCTGGACAAGGGGAGCGAAAGATGTTTCTGCCCACTTCAAAAGACAGCTTGCCACCTCGATGGAACCTCTGTGAGCGATGCCCTCATGCCAGAGGCACATTGTAGGAGGATTGTCAGTGCCCATCTCCTGGATACAGAGGTTGTAGTTGGCCAGCTGTCGTTGATAGTACACGTTGGAGTGTGTCAGGTTTGGCGTGAACACTACCCCCTGCATGTCGATACAAATGACATGGCAGTCATCATTGGCTTTGGCCCTCGCTGTGTCAGCCTGCAACTGGGTGTACGCTTTTTCAGCTTTCCGGTGGTGAAGCTCACTCTCGGCTGCGATCTTCAACCTTTCTCCATCTGTTGTAGCAGCTGTTAATTTTGAGAACAGGGCGTCACATTTCGCACAAGTGTCACTTCTTGGCTGCCCAAAACTGAGGTTCTGCTGCTTGAAGAGGTCCCTATAGAGCCAGAACTTTGCAGTGGATGTTGGATTGTTTTCCTTGTACAGGCGGAACATGCGGAGCAGGTTTAAATCAGGGCTCAGGTACTCCCTCTCCACATCTCCCTTCATCCGTGAGTAGTGGTTCGGCTGGCGTGGGAAGCTCAAGATATGCTCTCTTATCCCCTCTCTCACTGCAGGATGAATGCTATGAGGCCTAAAAAATAAACAATGAACAAGGGAAATATAATAAACTATGCTGGTCTGTTTTGCACAATTGCATTGTTTCTGTGACCATAAATGTATAATTCTAAACCTTCTTCTAAACTATAGAATTTTGTTTTTCACATACAGTCATTAAAGGGATAATTCAGGATATAGCATTAAGCTTTGTATCATTAGAAAACCAAATTATTTTTAGTATTTTCGAATTACCATGCTTTCCTCCCTCATATCCCCCTGAGATGAGAGATTTATGTATTTTTTGTCTGGAAAAAATCCTCCGATGATGCAAAAATCGTCATTGTTTACATGCACACATTTTGTTTCAATCTAACTGAATTTATTCCGATTTGTGAATCTGAATGTAGTGTTTACATGAATGCCAAGCATGTGATCGATTGATGTGTGCGTTTTAGCATTCCAATCTGGGAGTTGTTGTCTTTCATCCCCATAAATCAAAAATAAATTTTCTGGCTTTTCTCAGTCTAGAAGGCTCCAAATTCAAAAATAATTTCACATTTCTACTACATAAATGACCCATTTTAAATACATTAATCTTTCCAGAGCTGAAGTATCCCTTTAAGATCCACATGTTGTAATGATACAAAGAATAATCATACATTACATTTGCATAGCACTTTACCTCTGATATCGATCTCAAAGTGCAAAAATATGTTTCCTGACTGGGCAACAACAGTGAGCTGAATCCTAACCATTATGGTACGTGCACGCTGGCGTTATAGGGTGGAAAGGCACCCGACACCTTATAATGCCAGCGTCCAGTGCACCATTAGACCAGGGAATGTTGTAGGGCAACGGATGCTGACAATGGTGCAGCTTTAAAAACTAACAGGACGAGAGCATGAGGTCCTTCAAGATTTTTTTTTTTTTTACTTACCTGTTCTTATGTTTTCCTCTGAAGTCCTCTAATGGAGACCTGACTTTATCTACCTGCTCTGTTCCCTCAGACTGACTGCCTAACTTTTCTTGAATAACCTTTTCAAAGATAAGTAACTTTAAATAAATATGTTATGGACAATGTATCTAATTAAAATCATGCATGTAATACAAAATTAACAAACGGAAAACGCTAGGCTATATAAAACTTGCCTGTAGGCGACTGTTGGTCAGTTGAAAGACTGACATAAATGTGAGCTTACAAACAGCAAGTCTTTGGCCTCCTTGTTGCACATGGTACTTGAAGGTGTACTTCCTCTTAGTTATCTCAGTTTCAGGCCCACGTGGTCGGTCTGCGACTCACCTTGTGCTAGAAGTAAAAAGACATGAAGTAAAAAGACATTTACCATAGCGTAGCAGGCTAGCCATAGTGTAGAGCTGTCAAGTTAAGGTCATTAAGTACGTGAGTAGGCTTTGGTTAGGAGAATGAATAAGCCATGTGTATGCCTTTTAGAGCACCAAAGCGCTGTGGTCTGTAATGCACTTGGTGGCCTACTTGATGCCGATCATCCTTCATCCATCCTCACAAAATTTAACATTTACAGTGATCAGGCACATGTGCAGTCTTAGTGAATTGAAGGCATACAGTAGTATTCAATTCACTGGTTATTTCATGGGCCTACATTGTGATGCATTGCATACTGTTGACATGATATGGTCATGAATTGCTTAAGTTAGCCTACCTGCTCCAAACCAGAGAGAATGATAGCCTGCTGCCTCTCATAAGAGACAGCATAAAACTCTGTGAAGAGCTGGAGTTTTCTTTGTTCTGTTAGGCTTGAACACTGCCTGGGACACGTCTCATTGCACACCTTGCCCTTAACAAAAACAAAGTCACATTAGCTGGGTTTTTTTTTTTTTTTTAGCTATAGAACACTAGAGCTATTAGCAGCTATTAAGGTTACTAGCTAGAATATATAACAGCTTACACAATCAATGCATTTTTTTTATTATTACCTTTTATTTATTTATTGTATTTAATGAGTAACAAACATAGCATAGCATACAATTTTACAAAACAAAGTGTTGAATTAAGTGGTAACAGGGGATCCAAAAAATATATCAAAATATTTTAAACACGTCAATTACTTTTTTTTTTTTTTTTACCAATTTCAGTGAAGACATAAAGCAATCAAAGTCTAATTTTCTTAGCTTTCATTTCGACCTATTCATGACTTGATTCGCTAAACAGTCCGAGCTGTATGAACATTAGTATAACGTTAGACGCCCATATGCCCCCTGACTGTAACCAGCTACGTTACAAAGTAACTGGCCAGCCAGCTAACATTAGGGACATCAAACGCAG
Organism: Xyrauchen texanus; assembly: GCF_025860055.1. Classification (NCBI taxonomy): domain Eukaryota; kingdom Metazoa; phylum Chordata; class Actinopteri; order Cypriniformes; family Catostomidae; genus Xyrauchen; species Xyrauchen texanus. The sequence continues at coordinate 16,732,748 of NC_068295.1, read as the reverse complement.
CTAAAATGTTTCGATTAATTTATCCGTGGTCATAAGGAGTAGTCTACAGCATTCATTTCGACCCATTCATGAATTGATCCGTTAAACAGAGTGAGCTATATGAATAAACTGTAGTAGACGACGCCCAGTAGCCTACACGCCCCTCTGACTGTAACCGCAAAAGTTAGGTAGATACTTTGTATAGGGTTCTTTCACTCACCTCTTTCGGTGGACTTTTTCCTCGTTTTTGCTCTCCTCTCCGGTTCACATATGGTTTCCCAGCATCCCTCAAAGACTTCCTTGCTCTGTCCTTCCATTCATTCATGTTCGCTCTCCTTTTTTTGCCGAGGTTTTGCCTTTTAATGTCCGCAGCGGACATGAAAGCAACCGGCGTCTCCATTTTTCGTTAGTGGACATAAACGGTTTTTCCGCGTGAGACTATTTTAAAATTTAAAATACAGATTTTTGGTCGCGCGAACACCCCCCCAAAGTGATTATGTATACAAAGTGGCACACATACATTCAAGTCACATGGTTATCTCAATTTTTGTTTTTTTTGGACTTATACGGTTGTTCGTCGCATGAACACAAATGATGATCTGGAGGCCACCTTGACTTGTTCGAGAAAACTGCCAAGGTGTGGAAGTAGCCACCCGACCAGTTGTTGCCGTTACTCTTGCCGGAGGTGCAGCTAGCAGCCCAACAACTTCCCACCACCAGCCTCCTCAATTACCCCAACCCTAAGAAAGTCATCCTGCAGCAGGTCGGTTGTAATTTGGAGCAAAGCCATCAGCGATTCCGATCCCTGAAGTTCGGGAGGCACTACCGCCTGTTTGTGTGGTGGTGGTGGTAAAAATAGATAAAGAAAAGGAGAAAATAAATATATGAATAATTAGTGTCATCAAAACTAAAATATAAAGAGAAAAGAAAATAACAATTTGTAAATCATAAATAAATGATTTAAATAAATAATAATAAATCATCAGAATATGATATTGTCATTGAAAGAAATTGAATATTATTAATGCATACTATATGATTGTGTATTAAAGCGATTGATATTCCTTTTCTTATGGACAATCGATTGTTTGATTGCTTCTGCCTTGGCACATTTGCACCTGCTGGGGAGAGGGCGCACTGCTCAGACAATACAGAGATTCAGACGATGCTGAAGCAGCTCCGTGTCCTGTGTCTTTGTTAATTGTTTTATCTTCCCTTACCAGGTATGACATGTATAAATTGTAATGTAAAGACACTTTGTATAGTTTAAGGCTGTGAAAAATGGCAAACATAATTCTGTGAAGTGTGTTAATTGTTTGTTAAAATGTTTAAAAGTTCGGTTCAAGTTAACTGTGTGTGGGGATGTCACGTGTGCAACGGGTGAATGCTAAATTGATAGCAGAGACCATGCGGTTACAGCAATTGTAAAAATGTGATAAATGTATACAATAGTATTTGTACTTTTGATAACTAATGTAACATAAGAATTTGAAGTTTGAGTGCTTTAAAGAAGTATTGTGTTGGTTCATTATATTATGTAAATGGTATAATTAATGTGCATCGTGATCCTTGTTTCTATTGAAATTATTTGTTCAATTTGTGGAAACAGTACCTGATGAGAACCTGTATGTGAGTGTAAATCTGTATTTTTCTGTATATTGTGACTTTATCTTAACAGAGATTATCTGTTGTTATATGTTAATTGTTAAATGAGAATGCAGAAATATTTGCTCTGGTCAGACAATACAGAGATTCAGACGATGCTGAAGCAGCTCCGTGTCCTGTGTCTTTGTTAATTGTTTTATCTTCCCTTACCAGGCGGTGAGGGTGCTACATTTTGGAGGCCCCAGCGAGGATGAGTGCAGTGCGAGTTGGCTTCCAGTAACGACAGCCTGCTTTCAGTGCCATTCAGCCTTCTACTCAGCCCAGGTGACCAGTGAAGTGAAGACGTTCAGTGTCCGTGTCGAGCCAGGAAGGAAAGTGCAAGCAATCTAAGGTTTATCTTCGATACTAGGAGCGCTGCAGAATTCCAGTTTGATAAGGGCATTTCTTCTATCACTTTGCACACATCTAGACTGAGTAACTCATGGATCACTTAGAGGATCTGAAGCTTGAGGTGATAGGAGCAGTATATGCTCTCTCACAAGAAAATTTGATTGAACTGTGTGAATTCCTTGGTATTGAGTGTGAACATATTAGTAGTAAAAGCAGGTCATTTATTATTTCTGTGATTGTGAGACACATTGAGAGAGAGGCATTAGAGGAGCTTGAAGATGCAGGTATGGCAGAGCTTCTATGTCTAAAAGATAAAATCTGTGAAATTCAGAGGGTTAATGAAAACAGTGATTCAGAGAGGAAAATAGCACAGTCCACTAAGAGAGTGAATGTAAATCCAGGAGCAGAAACCATAGAACAGGAAAATTTGCAAAAAGAAATTGACACATTACAATTAGCATTGCAAAAGCTAATAGAGCAGAAACATAGAGCAGCTAATCACACACCACAAAAAACATGTACACAACAGAACACAAGTACATTACAAAGTTATCCCACTTTACCAAATCCAAATGTTCAGCCAGACCCAAGCTCTGATCTGCAGTTAATGACACACAGACCAGTTATGACTCCCTGGAACAGAGAATTCAAGATATCAGGACAGATAGGTGAACCTGGACAAAAGGATAAACTTACCTTTTCAAGTTTAGCCCATCAAATCGAACATGGATTGAGCAAGGGAGTTTCAGAGCTTGAAATAGTTGACGCAGTAATAAGAGCAATTGCACCAGGCATGCAGCTTCGTAGTTATCTGGAGGGGAAACCAAATTTAACCCTTCCTGTGCTGAGACGTATACTAAGAGCGCATTATCAAGAAAGAGGGGCGACTGAATTGTACAAACAGCTTACCTCCGAGGCGCAAAGTAGTAAAGAGAGCCCACAAAGTTTCCTCGTTCGGTGTCTTGATTTGAGGCAAAAGATCTTGTTCGCATCTCAGGAAGCTGAATCCAGTTTGAAATATGATCCAAGTCTAGTTCAGAGCATGTTTCTTCATACTGTTCTTACTGGCCTGCAAAATGACACCATAAGAAGTGACCTGCAACCTTACTTGACAACCATTGATGTGAGTGATGAAATTCTTTTTGATAAAGTCAATGTTGCTTGTGCAAATGAAACAGAGCGGCAAAACAAGAAGAAGCTTATATTCCATCACACCAAAGTGAATCCAGTGCAGGTGGAGGCAGTTACTATTGAAAAGAAAGGAAAGACACAGTGTCACAAAAACACAGAGAAATTTGAACCTGACATTTTGAGTGAGTTAAAGGAAATGCGCTCTGACATGGCATTGTTGAAGGATCTCAGTGCGGAGGTGTCTCAAATTAAAGAATCTATTCAACAACCTAAGATCATGTCCACACAGTTTTCTGCCAATGTGAGGGATCAAACTAAAATGCCTCCATACAACATACCACCCCAGCCTCCGTACCCACCTCAAAGTTATGTGCAGCAATATGACAGGAGAATGGGGGCAGTTCAGCAGCCACAGTGGCTCCCTGCACAACGCTTCCATCCTCCCCCGACTCGTGTGAGAAAATGTCTGGCATGTCAACAAAGCGGATTGGATGTATACTGTACTCACTGCTATAAGTGTGGCAGTAGCGATCATTTTGTGGTTGGTTGTAGAGCACGAGGCCCAACGATGTACAGAGAGCAGTCGTTAAACGGGACAGGGTCACGACTGCGGGACGAGGAGTGACCAGGTATTCAATGATGTCCCCACAAAGCTGCGTACAGTGTGGTATCACAGACTATGACTTTAAACTGCGACAATGTGCTGCCTGTAAACAAACATTGTATTGTTCTAAAGCATGCCAAGCTAATCACTGGACAGTCCATATGGAACAATGTAACCAGACTGCAAGAGTATACACCAATTCTGCAAAACATAGAAAGAAATGTGAAGCTGATAAGTCTACACATGCCGCCTTTGTAGGAAAACAGTGTCTAGTCCCGTGTTACTTTCAAGGGCTCCGTGTTGATGCATTGTGGGATACAGGATCTCAAGTTTGTATAGTGGATGAACTGTGGAAAAGTGAGCACTTACCAAACATTAGATTGAGAGATGTGGCTGAGGTAATTGACGCACCTGAAGGATTCCATCTAGTGGCAGCAAACGGACAAGAAATACCTTATATTGGTTGGATGGAAGTGAGTTTTAGTTTGACATCACATGAAGTGGAAACAGATAGACTTGTTATACCGGTGTTGGTGATGAGAGGTAGTCAGCTTCGTCATCCTATCGTCGGATATAATGTTATCGAGCAAATGGTAAACTCCAGGAGGATAACGCAGCCAAGCACAAGTGACTTAAAAAAATAGCCTGTCCTAGTGCAGCAACAGAAACGGTTCAAGCTTTTATCAAACAAATCCATGCTGAAACACCATATGAATATACAGTTAAAACAACCAAGGAAAATGTTAATGTGCCCAAACATACATCAGTACAAGTGGAATGTAGAGTGCAGACAGAAAGACCAAAGCAAGACACTTTGCTAATTTTTGAGCCTGACATTAACCCACAGTGGGCAGAGGGGTTGGAGTTTTGTGAGACAATTGTAACCTTACGGCAATATACATCTCCACACATAGTTGTCAGTGTTCAAAACCCTACTGATCATGACCTACTGTTAAAAGGCAAGATGGTAATAGGCACAGCGCAGCCTGTGCAGGCTGTGTATCCAATTGCCGCTTTTGAGGAATCTGATTTAATTTCGGTAACAGTCAATCAAATCAAAAATGAAACCAGCAATACCTCTGACACCGCCTGGGTTCCGCCAGTTAACTTAAGCCATCTAAGTGAGCCTGAAAAACAAATAGTTCAGGTAATGTTAAAAGAGGAAGCAGCTTCATTTTCTGAATCTGATAATGACATAGGTTGCATAGAGAAACTACAACTTTCTATTTCACTGAAAGACACTAATCCTGTTGCACGTACTTACCGGTCAGTGCCTAAACCCCTCTACCAAGAGATGAAAAACTACCTGCATGATCTCATTACGCAAGGATGGGTGCAGAAATCAAACTCACCATATGCCTCACCTGTAGTATGTGTCAGAAAAAAGATGGTAGCTTGCGCCTATGCATCGATTTCAGAGGACTAAACCGGAAAACGCATCCTGATAGACAGCCCATCCCCGTGTACAAGACATAATGGACAGTTTGGGAGGGAACTCCTGGTTTTCACTTTTAGATCAAGGAAAAGCATATCATCAAGGCTTCATGGCCAAGGAGAGCAGACCTTTAACAGCCTTTGTAACACCATGGGGCTTATATGAGTGGATTAGGATACCTTTCGGCTTGATGAATGCACCTTCAGCTTTTCAACGCTGCATGGAGGAGTGTCTGGGTGAATTAAGAGACAATATCTGTGTTCCTTATCTAGATGACACATTAGTTTTCAGTAAAACCTTTGAAGACCATGTGGATGATGTAAGGAAAGTCCTGCGAAGATTGAGACAATATGGAATAAAATTAAAACCTGGGAAATGCGAACTGTTCAAACGTGAGGTGCGATACCTTGGAAGGATTGTCTCGGCGGAAGGGAGTAAGATGGACCCGGCTGATACAGCTGCCGTGAGTAGTCTGAAAGATAAAAGACCAAGCACAGTTGGACAGTTGAGAGCAGTCATGGGTCTGTTGAGTTACTATCGACAATATATCAAAGATTTCTCCAGAATTGCGAGTCCTCTGTACAATCTACTGAAAGAAACTGAGACAGAGAAGGTAGAATGTAAGGAGACATGTAATCGACAGACTAAAGTAAAGAAAAGAGGAGTGCCTTCTCACAGGCCGATTGTATGGACGAACGAGCATCAAAAAATATTGGAGGGACTGATCGATTGTCTTATTGAGCCACCAGTACTTGCATTCCCAGACTTCTCACAGCCGTTCATACTTCATACGGATGCATCGAATCAGGGTCTTGGGGCAGTTCTATGCCAAAAGCAAGCAGGTAAACTTAGAGTTATCGCGTATGGTTCCCGAACCTTGACAGCTGCAGAAAAAAAGTATCACCTTCACTCAGGGAAATTGGAGTTCCTTTCCTTGAAGTGGGCGGTCACCGAAAAGTTCAAGGATTATCTGTACTATGCCCCCACATTCACTGTATATAGTGATAATAACCCACTGACATACGTTCTAACCAGTGCAAAGCTGAATGCAACTGGATGTAGATGGGTAGCGGAACTTGCGGATTTCCATTTTAACATTAAGTACCGGCCTGGCAAAGAAAATGTGGATGCAGACACCTTATCCAGGATGCCCCTGAATATTGAGACCGCAATAAAGGAATGCACAGAGGAATTGCCATCTGACTGTGTTGAAGCAACCATCCAATCTGTTGAGGCACCACACTTCAGTATCCCCTGGACTGCAATGATTTCTCTTGATGACACCCTGGCATCTGAGCATGCATGTGAGATATTACCTGTGGAGGAGATCAGACAAGCACAGCGAAATGATGACCACATTGGACCTGTCCTACAGTTTAAGCTAGACAATAAGAAGCCAACAGGACATATGTTTAAGACTTTGAGTCCACAAAGTAAATGCTTATTGCGCAGTTGGGACAAACTTCTCCTGGGAGACGATGGCATCCTCCGTAAGAAGATGAACACCAAGACACAGCTAGTCTTACCCACAAGGTACAAGCAGCGTGTTTTGAGAGAATTACATGATAATATGGGTCATCAAGGTCTTGATCGAACATTGTCTTTAATCAGAGAAAGGTTCTATTGGCCACAAATGCACAATGATGTTGATCACTATGTCACAAAGAGTTGCGTTTGCCTGAAACAAAAGAAACCATGTAGGGAGGCCAGAGCACCGCTCCAGAATATGGTCACTACTCACCCATTCGAGCTGGTATCCATTGACTTCTTACACCTGGATAAATGTAAAGGAGGGTACGAGTATATCCTAATAATTGTTGACCACTTCACACGATTTGCACAAGCCTATGCGACTACCTCGAAATCTGCTAAAACTGTTGTTGACAAGTTGTTTAATGACTACGCTCTGAAGTTTGGGTTCCCACAAAGAATTCATCATGACCAAGGAGGGGAGTTTGAAAACCAGCTTGTTGCTCAGTTGAAAAAGAGTTGTGGAGTTGCTGGATCAAGAACCACGCCGTATCACCCTCAAGGAAATGGGCAGGTTGAACGGTTCAACCGAACGTTACTTGGTATGTTAAAGACATTGACTGAACAGCAGAAAACCAATTGGAAAGAGTCTTTAAACAAACTCATCTTTGCATACAACAGCACACAATGTGAAGTTACAGGATTTGCACCATTTTACTTACTGTTCGGAAGGTCCCCGAGATTACCCATTGATCTAATGTTTGGTTTGACACCTGAAACCGGAACTACTGATTATAAGGAGTATGTTAAGAGATGGAGACAAGAAATGCAGGAAGCATTGGAAATCACCAGACAGACTGCAAAGAAGGTGGCAGAAAGAAACAAGAGGAACTATGATGGAAAAGTGAGGGGTTCTATGTTATGTCCTGGAGATCGCGTTTTAGTGAGGAACTTGACACCTAGAGGTGGAACTGGGAAGCTTCGAAACCATTGGGAAGATGTTGTATACACAGTAGTCCGTCAACTTGGAGAAAACGCGCCAGTTTTTGAAGTGAAACCAGAACATGGAAGAGGAAGATCACGTGTTCTCCATCGTAACCTCTTGATGCCTTGTGATTATCTCCCTTGGAGACTGATCTTGGAAAGGAAGAAAAGACAAAGGGACCAGTGAAAAGACCAAAACCAGTAAATAGAAGTGTAACTGGTCCGGGGAAGAAGAGGATGAGGATGAAGATTATCCTTACTATAATTACCTACCTGCAGTCCATCCTCAACAATCTGGGCGTGAAAACTGGCGAGATGAATACGTACCTGATGTCCAGTTTCAGCAACTTGGGGAAGGAAATGGAGAGTTAGTAAGTGGAAACTTACCAGTCATTCTGCACAGTGAACCTGAAAAGGAAAGGGAAGAAATTGATCAAAATATATCAAAGGATCAAGGACTTGAAGTCCCTGTAGAAAATGAGATACCTCAACAGGAAGTTGATGTAATGGAGGAGGAACAACCTGGAGGAAGACCTGACGAAATGGAAGAGGTACCTGTGAAACGGGGTGAGAATGACAGAGAAGCAGGACAGGAATACAGATGGCCAAAGAGAGAAAGGAGACCACCAAAGACATTTACTTATGATTACTTAGGTAATCCGGCATGTTATAATGTGGAGCACACAAACCCAACAGTGTTTCAAACCATGTCATATGAGATGCAGAACTTGCCTCCATGGACTTACCTAGCACAACACTATCAACCAGTATACTTGTATGCATGATGGAATGAAAACCAGGGGTTTGAAGAAGAAAGACTGCAGTTTCAAACACATGCTCTTATTCACAATTAACACACAGTACAAATAGGCATTGAGATATTGCATACAAACAGTACAACATTGAGACAAAACTTTATTAGGATCATTTTTTGATTTATTCATTTTGATATGAAGAAAAAGGAGATTAATGTCGGGCTGACATTTATTTTTGACGGGAGAGTGTGGTGGTGGTGGTAAAAATAGATAAAGAAAAGGAGAAAATAAATATATGAATAATTAGTGTCATCAAAACTAAAATATAAAGAGAAAAGAAAATAACAATTTGTAAATCATAAATAAATGATTTAAATAAATAATAATAAATCATCAGAATATGATATTGTCATTGAAAGAAATTGAATATTATTAATGCATACTATATGATTGTGTATTAAAGCGATTGATATTCCTTTTCTTATGGACAATCGATTGTTTGATTGCTTCTGCCTTGGCACATTTGCACCTGCTGGGGGAGAGGCGCACTGCTCAGACAATACAGAGATTCAGACGATGCTGAAGCAGCTCCGTGTCCTGTGTCTTTGTTAATTGTTTTATCTTCCCTTACCAGGTATGACATGTATAAATTGTAATGTAAAGACACTTTGTATAGTTTAAGGCTGTGAAAAATGGCAAACATAATTCTGTGAAGTGTGTTAATTGTTTGTTAAAATGTTTAAAAGTTCGGTTCAAGTTAACTGTGTGTGGGGATGTCACGTGTGCAACGGGTGAATGCTAAATTGATAGCAGAGACCATGCGGTTACAGCAATTGTAAAAATGTGATAAATGTATACAATAGTATTTGTACTTTTGATAACTAATGTAACATAAGAATTTGAAGTTTGAGTGCTTTAAAGAAGTATTGTGTTGGTTCATTATATTATGTAAATGGTATAATTAATGTGCATCGTGATCCTTGTTTCTATTGAAATTATTTGTTCAATTTGTGGAAACAGTACCTGATGAGAACCTGTATGTGAGTGTAAATCTGTATTTTTCTGTATATTGTGACTTTATCTTAACAGAGATTATCTGTTGTTATATGTTAATTGTTAAATGAGAATGCAGAAATATTTGCTCTGGTCAGACAATACAGAGATTCAGACGATGCTGAAGCAGCTCCGTGTCCTGTGTCTTTGTTAATTGTTTTATCTTCCCTTACCAGGCGGTGAGGGTGCTACATTTGCCTTTGCCCAACAGCTCCGGGATGCCTGCCGGAAATGGTTGCTGGCTGAGGGGACCCACGGCTCCATGGACATCATCAACCTGGTGGTACTGGAGCAGTTTAAAGCCCAGCTTCCTCGTGGTATGGTCGAGTGGGCCCAGTGCAATAAACCGAATAATGGCCCATTTTTTTATGTCCGGGGATTCACACAAAATTTGCAAGCGGTGTGCGGCCTGCCATGGATCTCAGTTGGTGAATCCTTCGGCCACCTCAAAAGTGCCAATGCAGCCTCTACCACTAATTGAGGTCCCCTTCGAAAGAATTGGCATGAACCTTGTCAGGCCATTAGAACAGACCACATGCAGACATCACTTTATTTTAGTTCTGGTGGACTATGCAAACTATATGAATTGTTAGGTATTAAATCGATTCACACCAGTGTTTACCATCCACAAACAGATGGGTTGGTGGAACTATTTAATAAAACCTTAAAAAACTATGCCTCGGATAGACGCATTGCTTGATCGGTTGGGCATGGCTCAATTTGATTCTGGAATAAACAAAGGGTTATTGGCAGATCCTATTAACTCTTATCTCTTTCTTATATCTTATCTGGTTTTTTCAGATCCCCCGCCACGTTTCAGCATCTCAAGGACAAAATTATCAGACACCATACAGCATATGCCGCTGCATGTTTAGATTATATTATTATCTATAGTAATGACTGGCAGCAGCAAATGCAAAATTTCAGAGCTGTCCTGAGATTGCTGTGGCGGGGCTCATGGCCAACCTGAAGAAGTGCGTAATTGGTGGAAGTTTGGTATCTGGGGATCCACTTGGGCCATGGACAGGTGTGTTCCAGATTGAAAAAAACTGCAGAAATTGCGGCCTGTCCAAGGCCCAAGACCAAAAAGGAGATGAGACAGTTTCTGGGGCTGGCTGGCTACTACCATGCCTAGTTACTCTGATGCCACCAGTCCGCTAACTGATCTTACTAGAAAGGGGGCTCCCGATCCGGTCCAGTGGATGAAATGTGCCCCTGATTTCTCTCTCCCCATTTTTTTAAAGACGGATTCATCAGACAGAGGGCTGGGGGCAGTGCTCTTGCAGGAGGTGGAGGAGCGACCGGTGCTGTACATTAGTTGTACGCTCTGGCTGAGAGAGACTAAGAACAGCACTGTGAAGAAGGAGTGTCTGGCAATCAAGTGGGCCATCCTTACTCTCCACTACTACCTGCTGGGGCGGGCCTTCACCCTCTGTTCAGATCATGTCCCACTCCAATTGCTCCACTGCATGAAAGATAGCAACGCGTGGATCACCCATTGGTACCTGGCACTTCATCTGTTCAAATTTGAGGTGATCCACAGACCAAGAGCACATATGGCTGTGTCTGACTTCCTCTCCAGAAATAGGAGGGGAGTTGGCAGGCCGAATGTTGCCCTGACCTGAGTCGGGCGGTGGGGATATGTGGTGATCGGGGCATGGTCATTTGTCTGTCTAAGGCTCATCACCTGGCTTGTAACTATCTCTAACACTTGTCTCTTGTTATAGTCAAGTCAAGTCAAGTGGTTTTTATTGTCGTTTCAACCATATACAGTTAGTACAGTACACAGCAAAATGAGACAACGTTCCTCCAGGACCATGGTGCTACATAAAAACAACAAAGGACCAACACAGGAAAACATGAGACAACACAACGAAATAAAATACCTATATAAAATACCTATATATACCTATATAAAGTGCACGTGCAAACATGTGCAAAGTACAGGACAGTACAACAAATTTCTGACAATGAACAGGACAATAGACACAGTGCAGTGCTGACCAGTACTCAGTAGTGCAAAAAGATGACAGTTTCTAAAAACGTACACATAACATACTATGAGATAGTATAGTGTTCTATGCACATAGCAGTTATTGAGGTAGCAGACAGTTATAAAGTGACAGTAATTTAAAGTGCGACTCAGGACACGTGTGTGTGTGTGTGTGTCAAACCAGTCTCTGAGTATTGAGGAGTCTGATGGCTTGGGGGAAGAAGCTGTTACACAGTCTGGCCGTGAGGGCCCGAATGCTTCGGTACCTCTTGCCAGATGGCAGGAGGGTAAAGAGTTTGTGTGAGGGTTGTGTGGGGTCGTCCACAATGCTGGTTGCTTTGCGGATACAGTGTTTTTTGTAAATGTCTTTGATTGAGGGAAGAGAGACCCCAATGATCTTCTCAGCTGTCCTCACTATCCTCTGCAGGGCTTTGCGGTCCAAAACGGTGCAAGTCCCAAACCAGGCAGTGATGCAGCTGCTCAGGATGCTCTCAATAGTCCCTCTATAGAATGTAGTGAGGATGGGGGGTGGGAGATGTGCTTTCCTCAGCCTTCGAAGAAAGTAGAGATGCTGCTGGGCTTTCTTGGTGATAGAGCTGGTGTTGAGGGACCAGGTGAGGTTCTCCGCCAGGTGAACACCAAGGAATTTGGTGCTCTTGACGATCTCCACAGAGGACCCGTCGATGTTCAGCGGAGTGTGTTCACCTTCTGCTCTCCTAAAGTCAACAACCATCTCTTTTGTTTTGTCGACATTCAGGGACAGGTTGTTGGCTCTACACCAGTTCGTCAGCCACTGCACCTTCTCTCTGTATGCTGACTCATCGTTCTTGCTGATGAGACCCACCACGGTCGTGTCATCGGCGAACTTGACGATGTGGTTCGAGCTGTGCATTGCTGCACAGTCGTGAGTCAGAAGAGTGAACAGCAGTGGACTGAGCACACAGCCCTGGGGGGCCCCAGTGCTCAGTGTGGTGGTGGTGGAGATGCTGTTCCCGAACCGGACTGACTGAGGTCTCCCAGTCAGGAAGTCCAGGATCCAGTTGCAGAGGGAGGTGTCCAGGCCCAGCAGGTTCAGCTTTCCAATCAGGTGCTGGGGAATGATTGTGTTGAATGCTGAGCTGAAATATATGAACAGCATTCGAAGGTCTGAGTCCTTATTGTCTAGGTGGGTGAGGGCCAGATGGAGGGTTGTGGTGATGGCATCGTCCGTTGAATGGTTTGGAAGATACACAAACTGTAGTGGGTCTAGTGAGGGGGGCAGCTGGGTCTTAATGTGCCTCATGACGAGCCTCTCGAAGCACTTCATGATGATGGGTGTAAGTGCGACGGGACGGTAGTCGTTGAGGCAGGACACTGAAGACTTCTTTGGCATGGGGATGATGGTGGTGGCCTTGAAGCACGTTGGAACGACGGCGCTGCTCAGAGAGATGTTGAAGATGTCGGTAAGAACATCTGCTAGCTGGTCTGCACATCCTCTGAGCACTCTGCCAGGAATGTTGTCTGGTCCAGCAGCCTTCTGTGGGTTGACTCTACGTAGAGTTTTCCTCACATCTGCCGTGGTAAGACAGAGCACCTGGATGTTGGGAGGAGGGGTGGTCTTCCTCGCCACCACATCGTTCTGCACTTCAAACCGAGTGTAGAAGTCGTTCAGCGCATCTGGAAGGGAGGCATCTTTGTCACAGTCAACTGATGTTGTCCTGTAGTTGGTGATGGCCTGGATGCCCTGCCACATGCGCCGCGTGTCACTGCTGTCCTGGAAGTGACTGTGGATTCTCTGGGCGTGTGCGCGCATTTCCTCTCAGATTGCCCGTGACAGTTTGGCCCTAGCTGTTCTTAGGGCTGCCTTATCGCCTGCTCTGAAGTCAGAGTCTCGGGACCTCAGCAGCGTGCGCACCTCCGCAGTCATCCACGGCTTCTGGTTGGAGCGTGTGGTGATGGTCTTGGAGAAAGTGACATCATCAATGCACTTGCTGATGTAGCTGGTCACTGATGCTGTGTATTCCTCCAAGTTGGTAGAATCGCCATATGTTGCAGCGTCCCTGAACATGTGCCAGTCAGTACACTCAAAACAGTCCTGAAGAGCAGAGATGGCTCCTGCTGGCCAGGTTTTCACCTGCTTCTGAAGCAGTTTTGTGCGTCTGACGAGCGCATACTGATGAAATTTAGGGAGCACTGTCTTGAGATTCGCATGGTTGAAATCTCCGGCGACAATAAACAGTCCGTCGGGGTGAGCGTTCTGCAGTTTGCTCATAGCCCCATACAGTTCACAGAGCGCTTCCTTAGCGTTAGCGCTAGGGAGAAACTCCGGTTATGTAAACAGTGGTGAATTCCCGTGGTAGATAAAAAGGTCTGCATCTAACAGTCACAAGCTCCAACAGCGATGAACAGTAACTAGAGACTAGCATAGAGTTCTTGCACCATTCTGTGTTGATGTAAACACACAAGCCACCACCGCGAGTCTTACCGCAGAGAGCTGTATTTCTGTCGGCACGAAAGGAGGTGAGCCCGTCTAGCTGAATGGCGGCATCCGGAACTCTGTCGCTGTGCCACGTCTCCGTGAAAACAAAGACGCAGCAATCTCTAAACTCACGCTGCGTAGCCTGCTGGAGTCGAATATAGTCCAGTTTATTGTCCAGGGAGCAAACATTTGAGAGCAGGATAGACGGGAGAGCCGGCCGGCTAGGGTTTGTTTTTAGCCTAGCATGAACCCCCGCCCTCTTGCTGCGCTTCCGCTTTCTCGCACACCGCTTACGACGTCCTCTCCCCCGGCCACCGGCATCAGGCGATGCCGAGGACTGGAGGCCTGGTCTCCGCAGCAAGCCGAGTACGCGTAGCGCCTCCTGCAGGTCATCATGCAGCTTGGTTTTTGCATGAGTCTTATATTTTAGTAGTGTCTGGCGATGGTAGACACGAACACCGGTTGCTCCGATGTCGATGTGCTGCAAAAGTCGGGCTTTTTTAACAAAAATAGCACCATTGTGGATCCGGAGTGGCCGCTGCGTGCTACCGCGCCGCCATCTTTACCTCATGTGATTGCGGAGGAGACATAAAAGCCGACACAGCTCACCAGTTCGAGAGCGAGAGAGAGAGAGAGAGAGAGAGAGAGAGACCTGAGAACACAAGCGAAAACTACAGAGTGTTTAAAAGAGTTTTTTTTGCTAACTAATTGAGTGTCGTGAATTTACAAGAACTGAGTGCATAAAAGAAAACCAAGAGACCTGGAGTCAAAAAAGAAAAGATTTACCAGCACTCCTCCATTGCCCAAAGAACTGTCCCTACAACAACATGTTAACCCAAAAATGTGCTTGATGTTGTAACATCTAAAATAACTGGTATGGTGCAAGTCAAAAATATTATTTAGCATAACTAAATCAAACTGAATACATTAGGTTACACCAACAAAACACATTTTAAAGGTTAAATCAAATACAAAAAGCTCCTGTAATAATTGCAAGTTCAGAAGAAGAGATTATACCATACATTTTTAATACAGAACAAATGCTTTATAGTCATCAGTTGAACTGCTACATGTATTCTAATGTTATACAAGGTATAACTGAGTTCTTGATCTTCAGAAATTGACAGTGTGTTACTCTATAAATGTTTCTAACTCTGTCAAGAGGCCGATGGGAGATGTCACTAAATGAGCACAACATTAACAGTACAGAATCCGTTCATTTTTATCAATTACAAGCACCCAGGATTCATATACCATAGATATCCACCACTCATCAACTTGAAAATACTTTTTGCATAAACAGATGAGAGAGGAACTGATAAAGTTCTGGTGAATGGGGTGTGAATTGTGTAGGATTTCTTATCTTTCTAGCTTAAATTGTATTATATTTCTATGCTCCAATGCCTTATTTATATCAAGCAAGGATGCATTTAGATTCACATTTTCTGTCAAATATTACACATGCCCTGCTGTATTTCCTTTGCCAGATTCTATTTAATGTGTTAAAAATGTACGGTTTTATCATTCCTAAGTGCTGCAATTTTAGAAAAACTTTATAAGGTCTATAACCCTATGTCCTATAAACAATGATATTCTGGGAAGAAAATTTAACTAATCTGTCTCAAAATCAAAACAGGAAACAGAATATGAATGACTTGACAACAGTGGTGAGTGACTTCCTCAATGGGACATCTTTCTGACCTTGATAAGGCACTGACCCCTGATTACAGCAGCATTAAAGTATATCCAAAGGTCAACATTTACTTATGATGGGGTTAAGTGAAAATCTTTTCACTGAAGGCGTCTAAACAACCAAATCTTCTTGAGAAATAGAACATAACTCACAGACTCTTCATTTCATGGCTATTTTTAAAACATTAGAATAACAAGCTTAACACTTCAGAACACACAAACAAGCAATTTACTGGCACCCAAAAACCTTCAGAAGGGAATCATTTAGAAGACATAAAAAGACATGGAGGGGATTATTGAGGAGACCCCTGAGCTTTTTTTAGGCAGTAACTGCAGCTCAAATGTTTTATTTGGATGGCACAACCATACTCTAAAGGCAACATTTTCAAATTGATTAGGAAATCCTTGTATGATTTTGAGTGTCATATTTGTAGCCTACGTCTTAATTGGCCTTATTAACAACAAGTTTTTGTACTATGGTGAGGCATTCCTTTTCCTTTATTTATTTAACACTTTCAATTATTGAACTTTTTGGTGTGGAGAACTAAAACTTTTGTCCCACAGACTTATTATATAGCAGAGCCAACAACTACAGTATAATTCCTGTTTTCACACAAGGAATACTGAATGTGCCATAAAGAACATCCAACTTCAACAGAGGCTGACTAGCCGTCGGGAGCACTGGGCATTTTTCCAGTGGAATACTGGGTAATTTGGGCCAGCTCGTTTCTGCACAAGTACCGGCCCATCCTACAGGCTCTATAGGCGGCTGCCCAGGGCCCAACATGCCCATGAGGACCCCATTACAGAGTGAATATTCAAAAAACTCTGTAAGTTAAATCAACGCGATGGGTCTTATTTTGAAAACCTGTAATGACTTTTATTTAAAAAAAAATACTTACACATTGTAGTGCTGTAGTGGCTAAAGCACAGGGCTGTTAATCAGAAGGTCACAGGTTCTAACCCCACGGCCACCACCATTGTGTCCTTGAGCAAGGCACTTAACTCCAGGTTGTTCCAGGGGGATTGTCCCCGTATAATTGCACTGTAAGTCGCTTTGGATTAAAGCGTCTGCCAAATGCATAAATGTAAGTTACAAGTCGTCCTCCACTTTGCGTGGACTTCATTATTTGACATACAAATCACAATAATGGTGACAAATAAATACACCATATTAAGTATAAAATGAGTCCTGAATAATCACAAAATGAAAAATAACTGCAAGTTACAACAAATACAATAACAACAGTGTATATAAATCTGCAAACAGTAAAGCTTTGAGCAGTACATATTGATTTGCACAATTTATTCACACCGCAAAGCATTACAGGGAGCTGAAGTGCAGCTCACTGAATAATGCTCACATCCGATAAAAATGCAAAAAATAAGTCATGAAAAATATTACTTAGTGGCTATTTAGTGTCTTTGAAGCTTACTTTTTTTAAAGGATAGCAGAAACTGTGCTTGTCAAAGCATAGGGATTTTCACTTTTTCTCAAGAATAATCTGGGGAAGGAATTAAATCACTGCAGATATAAAGAAACAACAAACTCACGTAGAGTGAAAAAAATAGCAATTAATCTGCAAAATATCTGCAAAGTTCTACACTTCTACACTTTTCTACACTCTTTTATTTAGTTTCACATATATTTACATTTGTTTATGTTTATATATGTACATATTGTGACCAACTTTGTTTTCATTGATTTGTTTTTAAATAAGCATTTACACAGTAATTGTAATCAATGTCTGTGTGACACTTTCTTCATCTAAATATTTTTTACAAAATGTTATAATCTTGTGATATGCTATGTACACATTATATATTATTATTATAGTTGTTGTTTCCACAATCACATATTACCTAAGACAATGGTTTATTTGTGCTTCTAGAAAAAATCTGAAAGGTGAATAAGATCTTTAAAATCTTTTAAGAAATTCTGACTTGTCACAGCACCTAAAATACACACTTTCCTTTGTACTTTCATGTACATTTTAATTTAACATCTTTATGTTGTGAAAAAAAAATGTTTCTGACATGTTATTTGTCTGAGCTATAAAGTGCTTATTTTAGTGCTTTTTCTAAAAATGTAACATTTGAACGGACTTCTGTCCATCAGAGGGAGCCCTCATCTGAATTCTGAACACAGTCACTTCCTGTTTGTATTGTATATAAGCCATGCATTCACACTCCCTTATTGTGAAGTATTGCCAGTTTATCTGCATTACCAAGCGTTTATCAAGTGTATTCTCATTCTGCCTTATGTTATGATCTTCTGCCTGTTTATTGGTTTCACGTTTCTGGATTACTACCCTTTCTGTCTTGTTGGCATTACTGGATTGGTTGCCTGTTGCCTAAATCTGCCTGATATTCTGACCATGTTTAAGCTTTCTGACTTGGATTTGTTTAATAAACTCTTCTGCATAATGGATTCTAACCTGATCTCCAGTCTGAGTTTGTTACAAAAAATCCACTCATCACATTTACAGTAGTTTTGTATGTTTAAAGTTATGACCATTTTTCTACTGGTGCCCGTTGTCATGACTAACAGTCAATAGAAATTATTTTTTTTTTTTCAACACAAATATTTGAAATTAAGACGGAAAATGAAAACAATGAGCCGGTGTGTTATGTGTGGTGTGCTGTGAGCCGGGTTTGGTTGGACGCTCTGGGCAAGAAAGTCCAGGGGTGCTTTTAAGTCCCAGTCCACCCCTGACCTGCAATGTAGGTTTGAATACGCAGATTTAAACACTGTATAACTGGATAGAATAAATGGATGGGAAGCCAAGAGAAATAAACAGACAAGAGCAAGTGTGTGGAGTAAAGACAGCAGTGCGGCCATCTGCAGCTCATCTCTCACACTCCTGCAGAGTCCAGTTGAGCACAATGAAAAACACAAACCCAAAGAGATGAGCCATTGGGGTATTAAACCCTATCATTACACATATTCTCCTGTTATTGCAATGTCAAAGTACAGGTTTATTTTTGTGGCCTATTGACAGTGGTTTTAATGTTACCACAGGAGCCCAATGTCTTCACTCAGTGGAACGCAAGTCTTGCAAGGCTGTGTGGTCATGTCAGCGAAGGTTTGATTAAGATTAAATGGTGTTTTTCAGGTGATAATTCAAATGTATTGATTGAAACCAGATGAATGTTAAACCACGGTCAACAGCTGCGAGTGTTTTAAATCATGCCTAAGCTGCCACTTCCTTTTTTCAATGTAAGGAAAATCATACTTCAAAATGATTTATTCATAGTACTTTTGGAAATAAAAGTGAAATGGATATGATATTTATAGGGTCCAGAAATGCATGACATACTTTTTGTATCCATAAGACCAATGGGTTAAAATAAACAATACAAATATATTTTACTCTTTCATACATTCCGACACATATGTGCGTTAATAACTTGGCCCCGCAGATACTGTATGTGTTTCTGCATATGTGTTTCTGCAACAACCATTTACATTACAAGCTGCCAGATTCAAATCCACTTTTGCGCCTACACAGGCTGCGCTGGTCAAGCATCTGTAATTTATATTAGCTAAAACAGTTATTCATACAGTCTTTTAAACCACAGAATAAGTTTATTTTATATGCATACATCCAACTCATTACCAAAATACCACATTAAAAAGTTTAGAGCTCTTACACCACAGTCAATATATCAAACACGATCTTCCTCCGATGCGTGCTGCCATTTGTTTACATTAGTAGCAGTTGTCATTTGTCAAACAAACAGCTACTCAAAGAGTCTTTTCAAGCATATAATATTTTTATTTTAACTGTAATTGTTTAATTGTAACAAACAGCCTAACTGTCACCAAAGTACCACGATAATAGTTCACAGCTTGCACAAGCCATCATATTTAAACACAATCTTCTTATGCATGCAGCCAAATCTGCTGAATAGGAGCAGATGAGGTTTTCATTCACACAAGACAGCCAAACTATCACAAAAGCACCACGATAACAGTTTATAACTTGTGTACTCACTGTGAAAACATGCTGATCGAGTGTGATTATCCGATGCACACAGCCAAGTATGTTTACATTAGAGCTTGTCACACACACACACACACACACACACACACACACACACACACACACACACACACACACACACACACACACACACACACACACACATGTTGGTGCAGCTGTCCTTATGAGGACTCTCCTTATACATAATGATTTGAATACTGTACAAACTGTATATTCTATCCCTTAACCCTACCCCTGAACCTAACCCTCAAACTTTCAGCATTTTTACATTAAAAAAAAAATAAAAAACACTGTTTAGTATGTTTTTTAACCAATTTGAATTTTGGGGACACTAGAAATGTCCTCATAAACCACATTTATAGCATAATAGCCTTGTAATTACCAGTTTGTAACCTAAAAATATTTCCTCATAAACCACCAAACACCCCCTGATTATGTTTTTTTTGCATAATATTTTTAGAATATCTTTACATTATTGTGTGGAACTAATTGGGAGTACTCTTTAATATGCAAAGAAATACAAACCTCTAACTACATATTATTTCAAAATAAATGTATAGCTTATTGAGAAACACTTTATTATTAACTAGTATACTTGATAATGTAGCAGCAAAATTAACAGTAAATCCAGTCTTCAAGTCTTCAGTAGAAAAGAAACCAGTCTTTTATTTTTGCCTTTTTTTTTTCTTTCTTTTTTCCAAAAATGTTACAAATTGCATCTGGACTTTAAAGATTGAGATCTCATTTTTGTTCAGTTTAGTTTTAAGACATCGGTTCTCTTTACATTCAAAGTTATTTTTTGGAACCCATTCAACTTAAATATTGTTATAAATTGTAAAGAAATACTAAACAAATACCTCGTCTAAAAGCTTCAGTATCTATTACCGATTCAGGTATCGGATCGGTGCATCCCTAATTTAGAACCTACTCGTGAAAAGGATCAAATGAAATCAAGTGTTTCAGCTAATATTATTTTGTTTATGTTTATCTTATTCAAGTTGTTTTCTTGCCTCCTCTGTATGCAGCTTTACTGTGTATACTAAAGAGATAGTTCACCATAAAATGAAATTCTGTAATAATTTTCTCACCCTTATGTTGTTCTAAACCTTTCTTTTAATGAACACAAAAGAATGTAAGTCTTAGTCAACATTTATTTTTAATTACATAGATTTTTTTCTTCAAATTAAATTGAATGGGGACTTAGACTTACCATTCTGCCTACCATCCCCTTTTGTGTTCCACCAAAGAAAGAATGTCATAAGGCTATGCAACAACAAGAGGGTGAGTAAATGACAGTAGAATCTTAATTCTGGGGTGAATTAATATGAAGGACGATACCTGGAAAAACAATAAATAAATAAATAAACAAATCTGCAAAAATGCAAAAATAAATATATAAATAATTAAATGTATGTGAAGATATACAAAAATAAATAAATAAATAAATGCTCCAATAAATGCAAAAATAATACAATATAAAACATAAATAAATAGTTGGGGAAATGCAAATTGTTAAGGAACAGGAAAATTGAAAAAAAAAAAATATTCCACATTTCTATATTCTTTAATCATACATTTATTTCTGTATAATGTTCTGTATTTATTTTCCCTTTGTACAACATGCTAATGAGAGGATGTCAACAGCTGTTCAGGCATCACAGTCAAACTATCGATACCAGGTGCAACGTTTCTGCAAGCAGAAAAAAGCATACATTTCCATATTATATTTCCCTGACAGATGTTCTCCATCTGTCTTATCTGGGATGTCTTCTGACACATTTTTGCACAATTCTTCTCAAACAAATCTGACATTGCATGGTGTTTTGTTTCCTTCATGGGAAAACCTCAACATTTTCGGCAATAAATTCTGCAATAAATTCTGATAGACTGTGATAATGAGGCACCAAAACACTTTCCTGGAGTCTCAGTTTCATCATACCACGTTGGTGGAATGACCTTCCCAACTCCATTCATGAAGCTGACTCACTCTCTGTCTTAAAAAAACGGCTAAAAACACATCTTTTCTAAGAGCAATTAACCAGTCACTAAAAAAAGAACAACAACAAAAAAAAAAACAATTGTTGCACTTAAATCTGTTTTCTTAATGTAATCTTAATGTTGGTGTATGACTGCTTCATGACTGTAAGCCCCTGTGGCAGGGCGGAGGGTCGGGGCCGGGTTGTGATTCTACACACCCGATCCCTTATAAGGCTAATCAAGCCTCCGAGAGGGATAAAGGACGACTGCGGAGGATGGTGTGGGAGAGAGAGATCGTTGACGGACATGACCGAAAATTTGTTTATGTTGAGCATCATGTGCTCAGATAGGAGACAAAGGCAGGCCTACACAGTCATAAAGCGTGACTGCAGCCTGTAGGAACAGTCAAAGCCTGATAACACAATAACAGTGCCAAAATAAAACAAAGGGAGTCCAAACAGAATACAGATCCCATCAAGACTTGCTTATTTTACACCTAGGCATGAAATTCTGAAGGATTGAACTCAACTCCTATTGGATGAAATGCATGACAGAACCATGATGTCATCAAGAGTATAAAACCCCAGAGATTCCTCCTAAGCTTCACTTCTAGTGACAATATTTGCTGCATCTAGTTGCAACCCTGCTGCTCCCAGGTGTAGCCTCGCTGCCCAAGGAAGTAACGTATGTACCTAAATTGTGACTATATAATCTCGCTGGATGAGACGAGATTCTCCGTGTTCCACGAGCATGCTAACGGATCAGAAAGAGACTGAGCAATCTGCGTCTCACCCTTTTGCCTGCAGAATTGAAGAAAGAAGATTTCTCTTCCTTCTTCAACCAAGTCTACTTCACTGATTTCTCTGCCAACCCGCCAGAATCAGCTGTGTACCGCCCACAGACAGATTGAGGAAACGCCTCCTGTCATCACCCGAGCTTTGAGGAACCAAGTCAGAGTCAAATGATGGACGAACA
Source organism: Xyrauchen texanus (assembly GCF_025860055.1). NCBI lineage: Eukaryota > Metazoa > Chordata > Actinopteri > Cypriniformes > Catostomidae > Xyrauchen > Xyrauchen texanus. The sequence continues at coordinate 16,710,240 of NC_068295.1, read as the reverse complement.
CACATTCTAACCGCATCCTCACTCGACTCAAGGTTTACGTCTGGGCAGAGATAGGTTATTATTAGAATAGTGTTATTCTTGTGTATCAAGGTTATTGCTTGTACATTTTACGGACCGCTCATTGCTGCTAATAATACTCAAGGTATTACTGTTACTTACTGTTACAACAAATTTGATGTGTTGTCATCCAACCGCGTTGGGGTGTTTGTGCATTCCGCCATCGCGGGTCAGGCTGGCACACTGAGTTTATCCATTAAAGAACCAATGACCGCGGTGGACGGATTACAAGATGTTCCCCGTGTCTCTGAGTGATAAAACTAACGGTTGCCGTCTCTCCCACGATAGATAAATCAGCTTCGGTGCCATCACCCTGTTCTCTCTCTCTTGTACTAACTGCAAACATACACAACCCTCACAAACATACACGCACACACATTTTGTGAACAGACAACTTGGCGATAGAGCCCAGCTTTGTCCCTAAGTTATCGTACCAGCGGAGACACGTGTTAAGTGAGCAGACGCCATTAACCAGTCTCTCTGCTCACATTCTCTGGCTGGAAACTCCACATGACGCAATCTCCACGACAGCCATACCTGCCATTTTGTGCACTCCTTCTATCCTTACACACATGCACACACGCACACACACACACACACCCATTCACATACATACATACACACACACACACACAAATACATACATTCACACACACACACACACACACACACACACACACACACACACACACACAGCTCTACCATCCTCTCATATATGAGGCTTATCTGTTACCATATCTAATCATGTTTTACTGTTTAGTTTGTAAGTCGGAAATGTATCGACTGCATTGTATTGATTATTAATTTATATTACTGCATCATTTCCCTTTTTGAATGTCGATGCTCTCCGGATGTTGACTTTCTTAAGAAAACAATCCTATATTGAGACTACTATACTGTCTGTTTATCAGTCCCTGATTCCTAATTTGTATTAATATTCTATTGATTTTGATAATTGATAGTTATTTTTAATGATTATCAATAATAATAATAATAATTTTTTGTTAGCATCTTTTATGTGCACTAAGAAGTACTGAGGAGAATCCAATTTCCCTTAAACTGTATAAGATGTCTTATAATTCAATTTAAATAATTACATAATTAAAATGATACTTTAATCACAAATTAATTAATTTGGCTCATAACTAGTTCATGTAACTTAAATATAAGTTTGGTTTACTTGAGCCAAATATGTATGTTTTATTAAAAAGCATGCAAACCGATTGCCTTACAAATTCTACTAATTAATCTACTAAGGTCAACTAATTACATTTTACAGTGAACTAATCCTATGAAAGGTTTTTCCTGTACAATTTGCAACATCTGAAAGTGTAATCCATCTGTTTTGCTGATATTCCACTCATGTGGACCCTTTTTATCTGTGCTCGCCCACCTAATGCACCAGGAGGCCCCTGACCTGTGTCGTAGCCCTGTGGACCCTGAACCCCTTTGAATAATGGCCAAAGTCCCCTGGAGGATGTGCGATCACAGCCTGCAGGATGTTAATCATTAACAAAGACCCTCAGTTCCACTTGGGGACCAGGCCTAATTGTTTTTCTCTCACCCAAGTTCAGGAAGGCACAGCTGGTGCATGCACACACACGTATACATAATAATTTATGGTTAAATGAATGATTTCTGTTTGGAATCTTTATAGCTCTTGTTCGTAAACTTTTTGTGGCTTGGAAAAAAAATACTGTCGGCCTGCTCAAGAATGTTGAATGTCCATCCATCCATCCATCCATAAAAAGAATATAATGTATGTTGATATCTATCTATCTATCTATCTATCTATCTATCTATCTATCTATCTATCTATCTATCTATCTATCTATCTATCTATCTATCTATCTATCTATCTATCTATCTATCTATCTATCTGTCTGTCTGTCTGTCTGTCTGTCTGTCTGTCTGTCTGTCTATCTATCCATTGAATAGAACAGAATAGAATAAGGAGGAGGGAGGAGAAGGAACAAGTAGAACAGAAGGCAAGAGAAGAAGAAATAAAGTGTCTCAATAAATGTTTGCAATATGGTAGTGCATTACAATAACACCACTAATCCTTTACATCCACAACAATTCTTTCAAATCTCTGACTGAGCATATATGTAACTGAGCCTCGACATATGGAGAAAGACAACATCTCTGCCCATCATAAGGTTTATATATCCATGTGGTTTTTATATGACTATAAAACACCCAGCAGCTTAAACTGCCTTGCTCATCCCACCCTGATGTGATGAAGTGCTACAACCTCTGCCCATGGTGCCCATTTCAAAGCCCTTTCTCTCTGCTCTGAAACCCTATATAGACTATATGGTTTCCAATGGGCCCCTAAACACAGCTTATAAACCATTACTTCCCTTTGAGTGATGTCTACGTCTTGGTTGGCATGGTCTTTGATCACATTGTGTGAAATAACCTGTACATCTTTTTAAATGTGGTGCTGAGCTGTGAAGAACTAGAACAAGTTGAATGAGGTGGCAACTGAAGTATACGTAGTTTGAATCCATGGCATACTCCTTTGGTTGTTAAAGTAAATGAATACTGTCAAGGATGCTTGGTTGTAAAGACAACATGGTGTTAACCATTTAGTGATAAGATGAACCCTCAGGATTTGGTTCACTGACTGACAAGACGCAAACGTAGTGCTGTTGTCCGGGTCTGTTAAAAGCTTAATTCTCTGAGCAGTAAAACCATTAGATTCTGACAGATCCTCTCTGAGACAGATAACATCTCTCAGTCTCTCATTTTCTTCCTTTAAATGTGGTTTAATGGCTGACCCTACTAACTGCTCCGGCTGCCAGAGTTTACTGAGGAAATTGAAGCCTTTAGACAATTAGCCAATTAGCTTCTGATAGGAGGTACACTAATTTGGGAGGTATCCACTGTACCTGTGTATGTATTTTAAGGCCTATCTTCAAACTCAGTGCCTCTTTGCTTGACATTGTAGGAAAATCAAAAGATATCAGCCAAGACCTCTTTCACAAAAATTGTGGACCTCCACAAGTCTGGTTCATTCTTGGGAGCATTTTCAAAATATCTGAAGGTACCATGTTCATACAAACAATATTACGCAAGAATAAACACCATGGACCACACAGCCATCATACCACTCAGGAAGGACATGCATTCTGTCTCCTAGAGGTGAACGTAGTTTGGTGTAAAAAGTGCAAATCTATCCCAAAACAACAGCAAAGGACATTGTGAAGATGCTTGAGGAAACAGGTAGACAAGTATCTATATCCACAGTAAAAAAGAGTCCTATATCGACATAACCTGAAAGGCTGCTCAACAAGGAAGAAGCCAATGCTCCAAAACTGACATAAAAAGCCACACTACAGTTTATAAGTGCACATAAGGTCAAAGATCTTACTTTTTGGAGAAATTTCTCTTTTGGCCATAATGACCATTGTTATGTTTGGAGGAAAAATGGTGAGGCTTGCAAGCTGAAGAACACCATCCCAACCATGAAGCATGGGAGTGACAGCATCAGGTTGTGGGGGTGCTTTGCTGCAGGAGGGACTGGTGCACTTCACAAAATATATGGCATCATGAAATAAAATGATGTGTATATATTGAAGCAACATCTCAAGACAGCAGCCAGGAAGTTAAAGCTCTGTCACAAATGGGTCTTCCAAATGGACAATGACCACAATCATACCTCCAAAGTTGTGGCAAAATGGCTTAAGGAAAAAAAAGTCAAGGTATTGGAGTGGCCATCTCAAAACCCTGACCTCAATCCAATAGAAAATTTGTGGGCAAGCAAGGAGGCTTACGAACATGACTCAGTTACACCAGTACTGTCTGGAGGAACGGGCCAAAATTCCAGCAACTTATTGTGAGAAGCTTGCGGAAGGCTACCCAAAACGTTTCACCCAAGTTAAACAGTTTAAAGGCAATGCTACCAAATACTAACAAATTGTATGTAAACTTCTGACCCACTGGAAATGTGATGAAAGTAATAAAAGCTGAAATAAATTATTCTCTCTACTATTAATCTGAAATTGTACATTCTTAAAATAAAGTAATGATTCTAACTGACAGAAGACATGGAATGTTTTCTACAATTAAATGTGAGAATTGTTTAAATGGAGTTGTCTATGGTGTACGTAAACTTCTAACTTCAACTGCTATGTATGGTGTGGTGAAATATTATTGCTCATTGTTAGTTGATACTACCTAATGCATTAACATATAGAACCTTATTTTTAAGTATTACCACAGTTTCTAAGTCTTAATGTTTTTTAATGACAGCATCTGGCAGGTGACTCGAGAAAATGCATTTTTGCATATTTTGTATTTTTCTGAGCAATGATCTGTTGAATATCCAAATATTCAAGGGCAGTGGTTCTCAACTGCTGGTTTGTTCTGATAGGGTTTTGTAAGGCAGGAAACAACAATGCTAAGTCTAAATAGTTCAGTGCAACTAACCATTAAGTTAGGATAAAAAAATATATCATTTTAGGCTTATCATCTTTTTAAATAATGGAGAAAACATTCCCACACCTTTTGCTGTTGACGTCAAACTCTGTGCGTACAATCACTCTACAGTTGATGCAAAAAAGAAGCTAGCCAAATCAGGCAGGTGCTAACATGAACAGGTTGCGTCACATGCCCGTACACTTGAAAACCTTTATGATCAAATCCTACATTACATTAAATTCCATTTTCACTTAGGCCTACATATTGTTGGGCCTGTGTTACGTTGAACACTCGATGTTCAATGTAAAATCTGGGTCCTGCAGCAGAACCTGTTGAAATGTGATCTAGGAGGTGGGGTGCCGGTGTTGAGTGTTAAACAGATTCTCATTTCAGGCTCTGAATAGGGTTAGGTCTCATGTGATGAAAACAGTCTCTTTCCTTTACTACTTTAACCATCTTCTTTATGAGTGCTTATCTCCTTAAAGGCTTGTCATCAATAGCTGTGTTTATCAAGGCGTGCAAAACACTGCTCTATTACCAAAGCACTCATCTGTGGCCTGTCACCAGGTGGCAAGCCAATCTGAGATACATCTGGAGATAGAGCTCAAGCTGTCACTGCATTTGCCCTGAGCACATGTCATTCTGCAGCCTCTGGGCCACAGCTCGGTCTTGAGTGCGAGAAAATGGCTTTTAGGTTAGCCAGCTCCCACAGGCCTGAACAGCAGGGAGGCATGCAGACACACAGGCCATGGTCAGACACTCAGCTGCTACTCATAAATGTCTAAATAAATGGTTCTCAACTGCTTTTGCTTCAGGACACTGACCCAACACAGTAACAAAATTCTTTATTGTGCAAAAGCAAGCTATGTCTTTCAAATCACACACTAAAATGTATTTATATTAGCATAAACTTCACAGGCCCAACAATATGAAAAATTTACATTGCCGAGGCTGAAAAGTAAAATTGAATTTGTCCATGTTGGCATCTTCCTGATTTGACTAATTTCTACCAAGTGTCAGATGCATTTGCATCAAAATACCACAGAGTTTATTGAACACCTTGCCTTTAACGTCAACAATAAAGATGTGGTAAGCGTTTCCTCCTCCTTTTTAAAAGTTGATACGTTTTTTTGTTTTGCTGTCCTAACTCTGCATGCTTAAACACTCAATGAGCACTTTATTAGGAACACCTGTCCACCTACTTATTCATGTGATTATCTAATCCGCCGATCGTGTTTCAAGCAGTGCAATGCATAAAATCATGCAGATACGGGAAAGGAGCTTAACTTCATGTTCACATCAGCCATCAGAATGGGGAAAAAATGTGATCGCAGTGATTTTGACAGTGGCATGATTGTTGGTACCGGATGGGCTGGTTTAATTATTTCTGTTACTGTTGATCTCCTGGGATTTTCACGCAAAATATTATTAAGCGTTTCCTCAGAATGGTGCCAAAAAATCATCCAATGAGCAGCAGTTCTGCATACAGAAATGCCTTGTTGATTAGAGAGGCCAACGGAGAATGGCTAGAATGGAGCTGAAAGAAAGGCTACATTAACATAGGTAACCACTCTGTACAATTGTAGTGAGCAGAATAGCATCTCAGAATGCACAGCACGTTGAACCTTGAGACGGATGGGCTACAACAGCAGAAGTCCACGTCGTGACTTCTGTCTGCACTCCTATTTTTGGAACCAAGGGTCTAAATAACCTGTTTTGTTAAAATTACGCCCATAAAAACACGTAATTATGACTGAAAAAATAACTCTTTCCAAAGCCACGTCATTAACACCAGCTTTTAAATGGTAAACAACTGTTTAACTGATTGCACAAGTATGATACGTCTATGGTTTGGTTTAAAAATCCATTCAAAGATTAAAACAATATGCTGTAGTTGCATTTTACAACTTTGCGCAATGTAGCACAATTAGGTAAAAAACATTTGATCCAGATGAAGATGAAGCTGTACTGTGATATCTGCAACACTAGTTGAACACAATTACACTGCCATTATTACCTGCCATTACAGTGAACGCAGACGATTATTGAGTATGACCCCACTCTGTCCCTTTATGAATGTGTTGCCTAGAGACAGTCTATTCTGTGGTGTGCTGTTACAATTTTGAAAGCATATAAGACATGATATAGTTAGCAGATGGTTTTCATATGAGTCTCACCCGAGGTCATACAATATAAAGCACTTTCCAACATCACTAGCTGCTTGTATTAGTTAAATGTACCATCTAGTCTTATTGAAATGAAACTTGTGTGGCTGTTTTCGCCAATTCTTCAGTAAGCATTGAATCCTAAATCTACACCATTCCGAAACTGCTTCCACTGAGCTCCAGATTTAACAAAGATAGAAGTATTTCTATTACAGAACACAACCTGTTTTATTAATGTATATTGTGACTTTGAATTGTGTGTTTTAGAGAAAGTTCAATGGCTGTGATCCTATGTTAATAGATTCATGTGAGTGAACCAGGCTTTCGTTGGCCTCCATTTCAAAGGTAGACCTGCTACTTAAAAGAGCAAATTATTTCAGAATTGCTTGGCCATTATAACTTGCTCCATTAGAAATGAATCAGAGGTAAATGGAATCTATAGATCTTTGTTAAATAAAAGCATGGGGGGAAAGAAATGCTAACAGAGAAGAAAATAATTTTACATTCACCCAAAGCACCCCAAAAACGCACATTCAGCCTACTGTTACAATGGATGCTATTGTGCAACAAGTCAGGGGTTAATTGAATTCTGTCAGCAGCCATAGATGACCCCACTCCATGCAATGGAGGGCTCTCCCTGCGTTTCATTCCTATGTTCTATATTCAGGCCTAACAAGCAGGGATCTTTTTGTGTGTGGCAGGCCAACACACCAACACACTTTTCAAAAAAGCCTCACCAGCAAGACTCATTTCTACTGTTTAAGGTGTTAGAACCATAGAGCCAAAAAGAGTAAATGTCTAAGTCATTCAAGGTCTTCAGTATTACAAAATCATTAGAGAAGAGATTATATTGGAAAATGAAATCTCAATGTGACTATGTTATCCTACTTTGTACTGTTTACATAATATCATTCACACCATAAATATCAATAATACACAATGTTTTTGTCCTTTTTATAACACAGGTGTTTTCGGCATACTATATTAGATTTGTCAACACTGTATAAATAAAACTTGTCTGACGTAATGGATATGTGTAATAGTTTTTCTGAGGCCAGCGGTCTTGCTCATTGAAAGGGAAGGGGGTTTGTCAACGTCCTCTGCTTGCCATGGTACAATAATCCTTTTAAGACATGTGAAAATTGTTATTGGGTTGGCGGGGGGGATGGGGGGAGCTCTGTATGCTTCACTGGTGGTGGCAGACATTAAACGTTTTCCTCATTGTTTGTTATTCTGAACATGAATGATACTTAATTCAGCAATTCTGATTAGTTTGTCTGTATGTTTGTTTTACATGTGAATAATAATAAATACATAAAATGTGAAAATTATTAAAGTGAATATTTTTTTGGTGAACGGGAATAATAATGTGTAATAACTTTGTTTAATTGGAGGGATGAAAACAAAGAAAATAAGTTCAATAAAGGCTATTTGTCTGTGCTAGAACAGTAGAAATATTCTGTGTATGTGTCATATTAAAAACATTCATTACCTGTCCATTCGATGACTAAGCACTGTGCTGCACTTTAATGACTGCACTGAATAATTTTAAATCATTTTACATTAAGACATTTTTAAATGACATTTTAATTCTTTCTTTATTCTTGTTCTTAATTCTTAAATTTCTTTCTATTTGTCATGCCTATGCAAAGCACTATGAAGTGCTATTATGTATGAAATGTGCAATATAAATAATCTTGCCTTGCCTTGCATACACACTTCTGTTTACCTGAATAACAATTATACGTGTAATGTCAGAAGTTTAACAAACCAAAAAATAAAATAAATAAAAAAAGGCTTTTTTGTTGTTGTCTTTTTGTATTAGAATGGTAGAAATATTCTGTGTATGTCATAGCTTGTACAAACATTCGTTATCTGCCCACTCTTTGACCTGCACTTCAATGATGGCACTAAAAACACTTATTTCACTTTACATCTTTATTTTCTTTCCTTTTAACCATTTTAATCAGTTTTTCATATTTGCTTTTAGATTTCTTTTTAACTTCTTGTCCTTTATTCTTAAGTGCTTTTAAAATAGACTTTTAAGCGTATTTATTATTTTTCTATTTTCTATTCTATTCTTACTTTTCATATGTAAAGCATTACCATTGTGTATGCAATGTGCTATATAAAATTGCCTTGCCAAAATACTTCAGAAATATCAATGCTTGAAATGTCAGAAGTTTAATTGGGTAGATGAAAACAAACAAACAAACAAACAAACAAACAAACAAACAAACAAACAAAACAAAATCCATCAAAGCCTATTTTATTCTAGCCTTTCTGTTGTAGAAATGCAGAAATATTCCATGCATGCATCATAGATAACTCGACTGAGTGTGTGGTAAAAGTTCTTCTGTGGTACTTCATGGTCCTGTTTGTGTAGCCTCTGGTGGGTTTATGACCTCTGGACCGGAAAGGTTGCTGAGCCCGGTCCATGTGGATGTGTAATGATGGGGTAACTTAGAAAGTTCACTTATTTATGGCTCCCTCCCTCTTCCCTATGATGGCCACATCAAAGAGCACCTGTAGGGAGGCAAATTGGTGTTAAGTGGAGGACCTCCTGTGGATGTTTGCCCTCTTCATCATGATAAGAACACGTAGAAATCTGGATAGGATTTTATGGAGACCTACCACACAGGAGTAGGAAAGTTTCAGCTCAAGCCAGAACACTGATTCACCCCAAAATGCCCTTATATCCAACACACACAGCTGGACATCTACAGAAACGCCTGCAGGAATGGCCCTCTCTTGTACTTTTAACTCTAAACGAGAAGAATTAAAGGCCATTCCCTCCTCTAAACTTTGAATATATCTAATCAAATGATCTGAACAGCAGATGAGCCAGATTGGCCATATAATTAAACAGTAACTTTGATCACCAGATTAAAATTCTGTCAATAGAGTGGATGGTTTGATGCTAAAGTTTACTAGTTTTTAGTTTTATTTTTTTAAATGCGCAAGAATGGATTGAATGAGGTTCTGGTTTGATTTTTGCTTGTGCAAACTAATCTGTTGCCTTCATTATTTTCAACAGACCAATTAAAAGATGTCTGTTTCACAGGAAACCCAATATTACACAGTATTTTCGATAGTAAAATGCCATTACAGGGCATGACATGTCAGTAAATACAGAACATTTGGCAATTTCATTCTTACATTTTTTTAGAGCAAAATTGGTGATCTGTTGCTAAAGTGTACAATAACACCAAAGTGCCTGAAACCTGAGCTAGTTCACGTCAGCAAGATAATTATGCACTATTTCTGCCTCTCTCTTGAGCCTGAGAATGTATGTTGGGTGGCTGATAGCCCCTCATGTGTCTTTCCAAACCACCCAGAATAAAAACTCCTCAAAGAAAGAAGAAAAGAAATGACGGTGGAGTTAATTGAGAGCAGAGCGCGGCCAGAGCGGCTAATCAAACACAGCTCTGGCAACAACCTGCGCTCAGCTGAAGAGATCTACCTCTCTCTCTTTCTTTCTTTTACTCATTCTTTCTTTCACCCCATCATAAGAGTGGGCATGCATCTGTCTAGTCTAGAATTTTCACAGACTGTATAGAAACAAGTAAGCTTCTATCCTTAACTTAAAGGTGCAATGAGTTATTTTTTCCTCATTAAAACAGTTTTAACCCTAAAGAAATAAACAGTAATTTTGGAAAATATGTTTAAAATAATGTACACTCACATGAGATCAGGGTTGGGAGGGTCTGACGGGAATTTTCTTGATAAAAAAATATGATCGTTCTGGTTAACATGTGCATGTAAAATGGCTAGAATTAGCATTTTAGCTTAAAATAAATCTGACAATTTACACAAGGTTTATTTAAACTTTGAACAAATTTAACACGTACTTCTCTGTCTGAATGAAGCACATTATAAGAGAGTGTTTCACCGCTGTTCAAATGCACTTTGGATCACATCATTTATATGTATAAATATTTGCCATCTGAAAGGACTAAATATTACATGAAACAAATTAAGATAAAATGCTAAGTAACCTCTTCAGTAATCAAAACACTTTTTGAATGTAACTATATTCTAATTACCAATTATTTAAATTGTAACTTTAGTGGAATACAATTGCTTATATTTTGTATTTTAAATACGTACTCTTGTTACATGTATTCCGTTACTCCTCAACCATGCATGAGATGAAGACTCCAGTCATTTATAGCAGTTTAATCTACTAAGAGCAAGTCACCTTCTAAAATGATTGCACGGGAACTCTGCATGTTGCTTCTGAATGTTCATGTGCCCTGAAATCGAAACCTTTCTGCCAAATTACTGACAAGTGCCATCCCCCATCAGACATTTTTCATCAGTTCAAATGTGTTCAAAATGTACTGTTGCGGTACTGATAGTTCAGTGTGATCTCATTGCTTTATGTAGATATTCAAACGTAACATTTAAACATACACATTTTTTAACTTGGAAAGACACTAAAATGTACAATATGGACGTTTTGAAATCATCTGAAACTTAAACGCTTTCGAATATACAAATCTATTATAAATATATTTGCAAATGTATTTAGATTAAATAAATATTATTAACCCTACACCAACCTCTAAAAATAACCACTTTTCCACAATATATAACATTTTATAGGCAGATTAATTTACTGTGACAATCATTTCTGGTACAGTATTCTAATTTATATATATTTTAGAGCTGGTAATCCCACCCCTACCCCAAAAACTAACCCTAACAATTTCTTAACCATAATAAAAACATAAAAGGGAGATTGAATCACAGTAATTCAATCTCAGTAATTTATGGCAAAAGGCAGTACAAACGTAGTCCAAACAATGATGTCCTGCATTCAAAGTGCTCCGTAACGGCATATAATAGCCATTTAAGTAAGGAAGAGAGAGGATTTGAAGTTATAATTTTTTGAAAATCGTCTCCTGATTCACTCTTTGAAGGTATCTCATTTATTTATGAACCACAGCATATTCTGAAAACTCCTTTTGTTTCCCAATGTAAATAACATAAAAAGTAAATGCTTGAATGATTAAATGATTGCAGAATTTATATGCATTTTAACATTTTAAAGTTTAGCCTTGGTTAAAGTGATATAATCCTTTGAAATGAGTTGAACCTGAAACCAGAAATAACACAGAACAGAATAGAAACCGTTATAATGTCATTAGGTATTGTAAATACATCAACTGCACTAAATAAATGTGTTGGCATTGAACATTGAATTAATCTCATTGCATATCAATGCAATAAAATTACCTGATTAATTCCAGAAATTCGATATTCATGATTCCAATAAGGATACATAAACATTTGTACACCTCTAAAGTTGTTGATACTTAAAATTATTATGTCTTACAATAATCTATTATTGTACATTTCGGTGTCTATGCAAACTTAAGAAAATGTACGTTTGCTAGAATCACGCTTTACAAAAGAATACATACGAGTTCTCATAAGATCATGTTGAATTGCACAAAACATTGGTGAGTGCAATTTGCAAGTTGCATTTTTGCTCTGAAATTTTATTTTTACACTGACAGGGTTAGGGTTACACCACCGGGGCAGTGATTAAAATATTTTTTTGACCTACCATTGCTAAACTCACAGTGTGTTCATTTGGCTCCTGTATGGGGCACCTGTGTCCTGAAAGAGAACCACAAAAACCCAAAGGGGGCATTTACTCACAATCAGGCAGTGGAGATTACATAAACACAGGTCCAGTCACTTGGCAATACCCAATGAATCATAAGAGCCATTAAGAAATAGAAGGTCATTAAGGCAACAAAGGGCAAGCAACTGAAATGTTAAGTCACCCACCATAATTTAACATCTGCTCTCTTTTACACTGAGAGTCAGAATCTTCTGCCTTCAGAACTTCACCAGAGAATGTCCCTTAACAGATGGCCTTAAACTATTTCTCATAATAAATCAGTTTAGCCTAAGTAAATGTCTTCAGCAGTCAACTTTGCAAGAATCATAAAAGTTTTTGTTTTTCAACAAGTCACTACGCAGCTCTTATGATGACTTTTTTTTAAATAAATGTCCATTACATTATAGCCACAATGAGGTAATTGTATATATTCAATACAGCGGAGAGCTTCCTACATTTCACTATGACTGACAGCTACTGCCTGGACGTTGGAGCATTTGCAACCCTTCTTAAACACACCTACACCGTTATATTCTTTAAAATCAAGAGAAAATTGTTGTAAAGTGTGAACAGATGTAGATTCATGGTGCAGTCAGGCCTTGTAAATAAAGTTTAAGTGTCAGCTCCGAAAGAAGACTTTGATGGACAGCAGCATATCTTTAGTGATGGCAACTGTGGTGTGCTCTATACAAATAACTTTTACCTTTTCTCTTCCACTGACACATGCTGATCTCATTCACAGAGTAAACAAGAACTCTCTGTGGCATTAGTCATGCTGTTTTACAAACAGATGACTGAATTCATTAAAGGTTCTGTCCTGAGGAGTTGTTGGATAGCAGCATCACTGCTTGTTTTACTATTTTCTTCTTTTGCATGTAGTAATACATTATAAATATAATTGATTCGATTAATTTCTGAAGAGATAATGTAGAGAGTTTATTTAGTATTGATCAAAATGGAGACTTAAAATCAAAAAAATGTAAAACCCTTTAACATGCCTCTCAACCTGCTGGTTCAGCTCATTTTAAGTAAAACATAAAAACAAAAAAACAAATGAAACAAAAACAAATCCAGTGCAGTTTACAAGGTTACACCACTTTCACCAGCATCATTTTAGGATGCAACCAGCAGTGAAATCCCTCATAACGTTGAATGGCTTTTTTGTAAAATTTTCAAAGGCAAGCGATATTTATTCAATGGGATATAGTATCAGAGAGCTTGCTAAACAGAGAAAAAGAAAGAAAAAAAATTGATTATAGTGGGTGGTTAATTCATGTTAGGTCATAATAGTGCATGAACTAATGTTAACATATAAAACTTTTTTAAAGAAAAAAGGTGTATTTGTGTATACAATTGACGTTAACCAATATTAATAAATGCTGTAAATGTATTGTTTATTGTAAATTTATGTTAACTAATTGAGTAAACTATTGTTAAATGGAAACAACCTTACTGTATAGTGTTATCATTTATTATTAACAGTGTTGGGTGTAATTGGATTGCCCTTCTGGCCACGCCTCCGGCAAGCTTTACCCGCCTTTCGAGACCTGGGAGGGAGACAAGGGGAGGGAAAGAGGAGAGGGAAAGTGCAAGGCAGAGCAACAGTGAGAGAGAGAGAGAGAGACAAAGAGAGAGAGAGAGAGAAAAAATTGCCCGCCAGTTCCCAGACACGCCATCGCCTGGTCCTTGAACACTCATCCACCCTCTGGTAGACGACAGCCGCTCATTCCCAGATGGACAGCAGCGAGTCCACCAACTCCTGGTGGATGGAACGCCCCTCCGCTTTCTGACGGCCGGTAGCGAGTCCCTCCGCCCCTGGCAGCGGGCCCCTCCTCCCCTCATGGATGGCAGCCATTCCTCCACGTCCAGTCGGCCGTCAAAGACACCTCCGTCCCCCGGCTGCTCTTTTGGGTGGACGGCAGTGGCGAGGACTTTCCTCCTCCTTCCCGGGCTTTGGCACCAATGTTACAGGTAAAGGTTGGGCAAGGAGGAGGTGGGAACCAGCTGAAAAGTCAAAATAATGAAATCTTAAAAAGGTACAAAAATAAACACACACAGCAGCTGCGTTTGGCTCTCTCTCTCTCTCTCCCGAACTGCCACATCTGGCTCGGCCTTATCCCTCTCCTCGGCTGATTAGCCCGATGGAATTCTGCATTACCAAATGGAATAGCGCAACAGGTTTCTCGAACACTCCCCCCCATCTGCCATTGGATGGACAAACATATAGCCCTGCCCCAAACTCAAGCATCTGGTTAAGCCAATGTTGCTGTATCGGCTGGTTGGGATGCTCAAACACACAGAGCAATGCTTTTAAATCACCCTCCTCCTCGTCACACTAACTTTCACTGAAAGTATTTTCTTTTAAGTACATTACTTGGGTTACAAATATTTCTAAAAAAATAAAAATTCCTGACCTGAAGTGATTTTAGGAGCTCATCTACCCATCTCTTAAAGTTGAACACATTTATATCCACATCAGCGATTATTGTTATTAACTGGTTAAGACTTTATTCTAAAAAATAAAAGTTAAAATGCTCCATAAAGGTTTAAATGCATCATAGGTTATTCATCTGTTAGGAATATTCCTGCTTATGTAAAACGAAGAAACTGAAACATGCTCTATCTTTTTTTTCTTCTTCATTAAACTGTGCTAAATTTGAATTAAATCTGTGTTCTTGAACTCTGGAAAGGTGCTATATATGTTATGAATGGTGGCAGCGAAGGCAGACGAGGAGAGTGGATCTAAATGCAGCTTATCTTTATTCCACAAACAAACAAATAAACACAAAGGAAAAAACCCACAATGGGAAAACAGGAAACTTAAACACGATGAAACAAAACTGAACAGGAAACTTAAACACGATGAAACAACACTGAGAACTCGGGCAGGGAAACACATACCAGGCTTAACAACATTCATAACAATATAAATGTAAAATTATAAATACTATTATTATTATTATTATTATTTAACTAAATAAAAGGGAAAGTAAAGTAATTCCTGATAGACTTCCGGGATTTTCAATTGTTTGTTGGCTATATTGATTTTATTTAATTTAATTTCATGTTTCAAATTGTATTTATTATTCACTGCAAAATGTGTGCTTCCCATTTCACATTTTGCTTGACACCTCTTGCCTCCAGAATAATGTTGTTATACATACACAAACAAATGAAAATTATGTTTTGTGCAGATAATATTATCTGAAATACCAGGAGAAACCACAACATATTCCATAGGTAATGTAGCCTACAATTTCATCTTCATCTGGTAAGAAAAAAAAGAATAAAAGAATAATTTAATTGTATAATAATAATAATAATTATTATTAGACTATTATTATGAAAAGGCATATACAAGGCATATTTTATTAATAGAAACTATAAATGTAAGAGTAACGCTTAAAAATGTCAGTTTCATTTAGTTTTGATGCACTTCCGGTTTTAGCCCCACCCACACCTGGGGCAGAGAGAGATACAGATTATTTTGTCATATTAACAGATACAGATATAAATACAGATAATGGCTTCACTGCACACCCCTATATCTGTTTGCATCTGTGACAGCTGAAGGGTGTGTGGCAATGAACAAGGAGAAAATAGACATTATTTTGAATTATCTTAAAATTAAAATAATAAGTAATGTGATTACTTTTCAGTTAAGTAATCAATAAAATAATCTGATTACAATTTTTAGAGAAGTAATTTTTAGTGTATTACTTTTTTAGTATTACTTACACAACACTAATTATTACTAGTATGATAAATTTAGTAAAGAAGGACAGATAACCAGGATTGATTGTGTTATACAGAGATCGCCTTATTTGACACATTATTTTAGAATACAAATGTGTTTGTCACATAAAGGCCATTTATTTCAATGCAAATAACAAAAGTCAATGCAGAATAATAAGAAAAAGCACTTTCATTAATTACTAATGAACATCTCAACCTTATCATTGAGGCTCATATTAAAACTAATCTGTTGGATCTGTTAAACAAAAAATTGTTGTTACTATTACCATTTAAAAAACCACATTGTGCAAAGAAATAATTTCCCCATTTTTTAACATTTCGTGCCCATTAAAGGGTTACAGTGTTTTTTTTATTTTTTTTTAAGTTTCAGTTTTAAAGAGCTATTGTCAGTAAAATTAAAAGAGAAGAGACAGAAGGGAATCAGACAAAATAGATAAATACACTAAACACATTTGCCATAAGGCATATTTTCATCCAAACAATTACGAGGGAGCTCACTTACTGATTGATGCATATCAAAATCTCTAAAGAGTCACAGAGGAAACATCATCTCTAATTGTGAGCCAGTAGCTGCATGGGATCACAGCAAACATGAACATTTTCTTTTATTCATTCATTCAGATGTTTTTATCAAAAGTGACTTGCAAATGAGGAATGCTCATGTGTATGGATTCTCTTGAGAGAGCAACCACTCCATTAAGAAATTTTTGTCATTTTCCCACTCTTTGTGGCTCAGGCATCCATGAAGAAAGACACTTAAGTGCTAGCCACAGTATAGCAGCACCCTTTCTCTATGTCTGGGTCACACTTCACCTAGACTCGCTCCACTGCCTCACTAGTGGCGCATCAGCTTTTAAGAACTCACAGACTGATCCGTGATCCTGAAACATCCTTACAAGTAACTGATGTGACCCTCTTTCAAACAAATAAAAGAGCCATCCAAGTCATAACCTTTTTTCCTGCTCTTACAAGTCAGGGGGCTTTAAGCAAGAAATGTTCTTGTTCAGTCCTCTGCCTGAGGCACATCTTGGGCTTTGTGGTTTTAAGTTTCAGTGACAAAATAAACTTGTCTGCACTGTTTGAGCTTAATATTTATGAATGAGAAAAACTGTGATTTATGTTCTTCCTCTGGATTTTGTTTCTCTTTCTCTTTGTCACTATTTAACATTATTCTATGAGTGTCTTGATTCTGGTCTCAGACTTTGAACATTCACTATGAGATATAACTTATTACAAACGATTTATCAATAAGATTAAGATTAGGATTACTTGAAAATGAAACACATAATGCTGTTTCAGATCATGGCTCTGTGATGATTAAAAGCATCAACAAACAAATTAAATTATGTCATCATTCACTCACCCTCGTGTTGTTCCAAACCTGTGAATTTTGGTCTTCTGTGGGACACACAAGATGTAAGGCAGAATGCGTCATTTATTTTCATAGCAACTGTTTTTCCATACAATGAAAGTGAATGGTGTCTGAAGCACCCATTATGCCTGACATCATAAATAAAGTCATACAGGTTTGGAACAACATGAGGTTGAGTAAATTATGGCAGAATTTTCATTTTTGAGTGAACCTTACCCTTTAACCCATGAAAGTAACCCTGTGCATTCCACTGTTTGATTAAGAGGAAATTAGGAATCTGGTCTCATGTAACAGGATGCGTTGGTTCATGACTGCAGCAGAAAGACTTGCAATTCAATAGGCCAATCAGTGTCTTCTCTGTATGCAGGTCCTCTGGGTTTGGTGCTGTTGATGGATGTGAACAAAAGATCCCTCTGCTCTGATCCACTGCCACAAAATGTTCTCACACCCTACTGAGTGTCTATAACCTGTTGAATATCACTATCATCAGGCTGACAAAATTCAGCACTGTATGGGATGTGTGTTGAGTTCCCTTACAATCATTTACTTAAATCACTTATGCACAGGCTTGGAAAACTACATAAACAAATAAATGAAAATCTGCAGTTCCCCTTCTGTCACTCACTCGAGGTTGTGTCAATGTAGTGACACTAGGGGTCGATCTTGAGAGCCCTGATCACCTCTGATCTTTGAGAAAAGACCAATGAAAATTGGCGAGTGTATTTTGCATGCCACTCCCCCGAACATACGTGTATAAAATGGAGCTGAAATACAGGATTCATCCAGTTTTTTTTCATCTGAGCCAAGTAGTACTATCAGTGAGCTGAATACTACTGCTGTTCCATTCACCTAAACAGAAGTGTATGCTGTTGGATATACAGCACGTTCTAGTGGCTTTCTCTCCTTCTGCACGCCAACTGCAGAGCGCTACTAATGAGTATAGTTTCTGCTAAAAGAACAAATTTCTTAAAAGAGCGCACACATTGATGTTGAACGTCTTTTTAAAGATGTATCTTTTTAAAGATGCCTTTCCGTCATTGTGTGATTTCTGGGTGCGATCGTTATCCCTCCTCCTCCTATGACCATGGGCGCAGCCTCAAGTGTCTGGGCAGCGATCACACTGAAGCAGCATTTGTGGATGGCTCATGTTCTCATTGCAGATGCAAAACTGACCGCCATGCTTGCCCGGGCCACCACAGGCTCGATGATTGATTCCTGGGTTTGGGGTGCCGCTCATGGCCACGTCCCCCCCCCCCGTTCCTTTCTTCCCGGAGGTCCCTTTCTTCCAGGAGGTGCTTCCCGATGAAGGTCACAGCACATGCACACGGGCAGGCGATGTCCACCTTGGTGGTCCAGGAGGACCTGGTGGCTGAATCTGGTCGAGATGAGGGATACCGACAAAGCACGCTTTCTCAACGCGCCCATCTCCCAGATTGGACTTTTCGGGGCACAGTTGAGGATCCCATCTGCTTGCCAATGGCGTCCCCCTGCTGCGGTGAAAGCCCAGGTGGCTCCACCTCAGCCCAAGCCCAGTTCTCGGCCCCAGCGTAGAGCCCCCCATATGAAACTGACGCCCCCCGGCTCCCGGGCCAGCACGAGGACCAAGAAGTCTCCTAAGCACCCCTGAGACGGACGACCCAGGGAGCGATATGTCTGCTACGGAGCTGAAATCAAGACCACTCCATCCCCCGTAGGAGGGCCAGGAGGTAAATATTTTGTTTCCTTAAGACGAGTCTCGAGGACGACCCAAGTGGCCCTCCTCCTCTGTCATTAACCCGACCTATGCCCTTTTCGCAGAACAAGGTAAGTGCTTTGAGCTCCTCCTCAGCACAGCTGCCTCGGGTCGAAGCAACGCTCCTCGATGCGGTGTTGCGTGCTCCCCCCTGCCACGAGGCCCCTCCCCCAGGTATGTCAGATGCAATCATCCCCTTAGCACCCCTCGCCTAGAGCTTGGACGCGTGGCTAAAGCTTTCTAAACCGTTGCAGTGACTGACCAGGACCATCCGACTGGGCTACGTGTTTCAGTTCGCCAGACGCCTGCCCCGGTTCAGCGGAGTCCGCTTCACTTTGGTGCAGGGCGAGAATGTCAACACCCTGCATGCAGAGATCGCGATCCTTCTCCACAAGGGTGCCATAGAGCCTGTCCCCCCAGCCGAGATGGGTTAAGGGTTCTACAGCCCTCACTTCATCGTGCCAAAGAAAGGCGGTGGGTTGCGGCCATTCTTGGACCTGCGAGTTCTGAACATAGACATAGACCCTTCCTGTGGTTTGCTTTTGACAGCCAGGTGTATCAGTAAAAGGTCATCCCCTTAGGCCTGTCCCTGGCCTCTCGCGTCTTCACGAAAGTTGCAGAGGCAGCTCTTGCCCCGTTAAGGGATGTGGGCATTCGTATATTCAACTACATCGATGACTGGCTGATTCTAGCACACTCTCGAGAGTTGCATTGCGCGCACAGGGATTTGGTGCTCAGGCACCTCAACCGTCTAGGGCTTCGGGTCAACTGGGAAAAGAGCAAGCTCTTCCCGGCTCAGAGCATTCACTTATTCAGCCCTTGGACAGACCTTACATTTCTATGGCAGGAGTTCCCCTAGAGCAAGTATCCAGATGTATCGTGGTCAACACAGACATCTCCAAACTGGGCTGGGGTGCCATGTGCAATGGGCACACATCAGCCTGTTCCTGGTCAGGACCGCGGCTGAGTTGGCACATCAACTGCCTAGAGTTTCTGGTTGTACTACTCACCCTGCGCAGGGTATTGCTATTGATCCGAGGCAAGCATATGTTGTTCCGGTCTGACAACACAGTGACAGAAGCATATATAAATCGCCAAGGCAGCGTACGCTCTCGTCGCATGTCACAACTCACCTGCCATCTCCTCCTCTGGAGTCATCATCCACAGAGGACGCGCTGTCATGGCAGGCAATGAGTGGAGACTCAGCCCCCAGGTGGTCCAGCTGATTTGGAGTCGATTCGGCAAAGCACAAGGAGACCTGTTCGCTTCCCAGGTATCCTCCCAATGCCCGCTCTGGTATTCCCTGACAGGAGTCCACCTCGGGACAGACGAGCTGGAACACAGCTGGCCATGGGGGCTGCGCAAATACGCATTCCCTGTAGTGAACCTTCTTGCACAGATCCTGTGCAAGGTCAGGGAGGATGAGGAACAAGTCACCCTCATGGCCCCTCATGGGGCGGCTGTGGCTCAGGTACTCCTGTGGCGGGTTGTCCACTAATTGCAGGGTTGGTGGTGCGATTCCTGGCTCACACAACTCCACATGCCGAAGTGTACTTGGGCAAGACACTGAGCCCCAAGTTGCACCCAATGGCAGGCTAGCACCTTGCATGTCAGCTCGGTTGTCATTGTTGTATGACTGTGTGTGTGAATTGGTGAATGAGATGCAGTGTCAGAACTTTGAATACCGTTAAGGTTAAAAAGGCGCTATATAAGTGCAGAGCATTTACCATTTACTGGCCCACCCAGACTTGGTTCTCAGAAATCACGCACCTAGAAAAAGCACCTCCCTGGCAGATTCCTCTGAGGTAGGACCTTCTTTCTCAGGGATGAGGCACAAACCAGCGCCCTGACATCTGGAACCTCCACATCTGGCCCTTGGACAGGGCACGGAAGACCTAAGTGGCCTACCACCAGCAGTGTTAGACATGATCATTCAGGCCAGAGCTCCCTCTGTGAGGCAGCTTCATGCCCTGAGGTGGCGCCTCTTTGCAAACTGGTGTTCTTCCCGTGGCGAAGACCCCCAGAAATGCATAGTTGGGTCAGTGCTTTCCTTCCTGCGGGAGAGGTTGGAGGGGCGGCTGTCCCCCTCCACCTTGAAGGTATACATAGCCGCTATAGCCACACACCATGATGGTAAGTCCCTAGGGAAACACGACCTGATCGTCAGGTTCCTCAGAGGTGCCCGGAAGCTGAATCCTCCCAGGCCATGCCTCTTCCCCTCATGGGATCTCTCATGGTCCTCTTAGGCCTTCGGAGAGCCCCATTTGAGCTGCTAGAGTCAGTCGAGCTGAAAGCCCTCTGCTTAAAGATGGCCCTCCTGATTGCACTCACCTCCATCAAGAGGGTGGGGGACCTGCAATCATTTTCTGTCTGCGGAGCTTGCCTGGAGTTTGGTCTGGCAGATTCTCACATGATCCTGAGACCACGACCGGGCTATGTGTCCAAGGTTCCCACGACCCCCTTCAGGGATCATGTGGTTACCTGCAAGCGCTGCTCTGGGAGGCCCTGTTTTTGCCATGTCCGGTGCATGCTTTGCACATCTACTTGGATTGCAAGCAGAGCTTTAGACACTCTGAGCAGCTCTTTGTCTGCTTTGTTGGACAGAGGAAAGGGAACACTGTCTCCAAACAGAGGCTTGCCCACTGGATTGTGAACGTCATTGCATTGGCCTACCAGACCCAGGCAATGCCCGCCCCATTACGGGTTTGATCACACTCTACAAGGATGTGTTGTGTCCTTGTGGGAACTGGCCAATGGCACCTCTCTAGCAGACATCTGCAGAGCAGTGGGCTGGGCAACACCCAATACCTTCGCAAGGTATTATTTTTTATCTCCGGGTTGAGCTGGTTTCGTCCCGTGATCTTGCAGGTACGAACAGGTAGAGTTCGGTAATACGGAACAGCTGGCCAGGTGTATCACTTGCGTATAACGTCTTTCCCCTTACCCCCAGTCAAGTTTACAAAGTCGAGGACCCTGGATGTCCTTCCTCCCTAGCCCTATGGTTCGCAAACTCTGCGGAGGAGTTTGCAGCCAGCCCCACTACGGGGTCTAATATGCCCTGTACTGAGATAGATGCTCCACAGGTGCCGATTACTCTGGTAACCCCTGTGATGTATATTCCGCCTCCTTGTCGGCAGACCCATGTCTCCCTTGGGCAGAGCTATCTCTGCCCCACGTCGCTGTGTTTGTAGAGTTCCTCCCTTTCGTGGCAGGACCTACCACCGCGCCTCTTCCATATGTGGCTGGTGAGCCCATGTGTCGTATTGCCACATGTTGACCTCCCCTTTTGGGCAGGATGGGGTCTCCGCAGGGTCTTTTTCCCCTGAAAGAATAGGAAAGGAAAAAGAACCCCTTCCCCGATGCAAATTATAGCGTTAGATGGTCCCAGATGAATCTCGCCTCAGGGATGTGGGGAACTACATTACATCTTTTGGGGCATTGGGGAGGTTACGTGCAGTCTGATGCACCTGCAATTAAGCATGCGGTAGCTTGCTTGAACCTGCATCGGCAGTTAACGTAACACGGTTCAGTTGTTGTGGCATTTTACCATAGGGACCCCTAGTGTTACTACATCGACATAATGTCGAGTGAGTGACAGAAGGGGAACTTCTCGGTTACTGCCTGATTGAGGGAATGAGACGTTATGTCCCTCTTGACACAACACTGTACTAGCCGCTGAAATGCCCATATCTCGGCTCCTCACAACAAAACCTAAATGAAACCGCATTCCAGCTCACATTTATACCCGCATGTCCGGGGGAGTGGCATGCAAATTCCACTCGCCAATATTCATTGGCCTTTTCTCAAAGATCCGAGGTGATCGGGGGTTCTGAAGATCAACTCCTAGAGTTACTACATCGACACAACGTATCATTCCCTCCATCAGAGAACGGAGGTTATGAAAGTAACCGAGAAATTTGAATAACCCAAACCCTTTTAAAGGTGAAGTGTGTACATTTTTTAAATACTTTATCATACTCCAGCTTAATATGTAGAGACAACTATCAGTAAGCCAAGTAACTTGATTCCCCCACAATAAGTAAATATCGACTCTGCATTGCTCTGTTTGTTTGTGCATCCCAACCAGCCGATACAGCAACATTGACTCAACCAGAGATGTAGGTTTGGTGCAGGGCTATCTGTTTGTCCATTCAATGGCAGATGGGGGAGTGTTCGGGAAACCTGTTGCGCTATTCCATTTGGTAATGCAGAAATCCAACACTTTCACCATTAAATCACGTGAAACATATGATTTATGGATATATATACAGTTTAGTTCTCTTATTTAAAATACTAATTCTTGATATCAGCAATGGAATTACTACTGATGAAAAGGTTAATTCTTGATATTAGAAACCCTAAATAGACTGTAAAAAATTAAGATTTAAACAACTTTACAGCTCAAATTATACATGAGTTTTAACGGAAGAATTAATGTAAGTGCTTTTATAAGCTCACATTTCTGCCTTTAAACCCTCTACAATTGGCCCCATTAACTTCCATTGTAAGTGCCTCACTGTAACCAAGATTTTTGCTTTTTAAAAGAAAAGGAGGGACGAGTCGAAATAATTATTTGCTGTAATCAACTTAACTTGTATTGGACCCAGAATATTATTTTAAAAAACAATGTTATTACATTTGGAAATACCCCTTGATATCAAAAATATCATTTCTATAACTGCATTATCACTTATACAGTAGAATTTCACAATGATCTGTCATTTGCTGTTCAAAACTCAATTACAGATATAAGAAATAATTAATTCATTTCTTCCAATCTAATAAAATTTCACATATCACATATTTACTACATAATGTACTCAGTAATGTAGTAAAAATGTCCATTCAGACATCTATAATGTTATTGTTACTAATGAGAAAGCCTTTTAAGATACCTTTGCTGAAATAATACTGAAATAATTTCCAGGTATCTGAAATTAATATTCCTCCTAGTGAAAGCCAAATTCCATTTATCAAAAAATTGCATTTTTACTAGTCGTAATTCAATTGCTGATATCACCAATATACTTTTGCACTATTATCAATGTAATGTATTATGTATTTACGTAATATTTACTAGTAATAAGAACTTAGTGCCTATTTTAAATTTTAACTAATAAGAAATTATAGATATCTGTAACTGAGTTTTGAACAGGAGTGAAAAACAGAGAAAGGGTATTCCCACAAGTAATGATGTAATTTTTTATATCAAGAATTAAAGTTTTTTACTTGTGCTGATATGAAAAATTAGCACTATAACTCATAGCAATTCCATTGCTCATATATTGGCCTTTTAACCAGAGAAAACTGAATTATAGATATCTTTAATACATATCCTGTACATGATTAAATATCGAAAGGGCTTGCAATAGTCTTCTTTTTTGGTGCTGTTGTAAACAAAGCGGTTTATTTGTTAACAATTTTTGTAAGCCTGTAGTGTGATAAGAGAAAAACGTAGGAGTAGTTAAGTCAAAACCATGAAAGATTTATCACTTCAATGTCTGCTTTATACACTATTTTAGTTTGGAGAAAAAACATCAAAGCTTTAAGTTTCTTCATAGGTCAGGTGCCAGGTCCTCAGAGAAACAGCTTTAAGCTTTCCTGCCAAAATTCAGGCTTTTACAGGAATTTTCATTCTGCACCATGGTTTGCTGTTGGCTAACCACTTATAAAAAGACACAAAAAGAACAACAAATTAAGACTTTTGGATGCAGGAATAAGTCTAAAATAAGGGCAGGAAGAAAGAACAGTTGGTGCATTCTGACTATGTTCCCTCAACATCCCTGTAAAACATAACAAACATAACGTTTTAAAGTTAACATTGGAAATAAATAAAATAATACTAATTTATGTTTAAATACCCAAAGGTAGATTTAAAGTCAAGACATTTGACTGAGTGCTCCTTGTCTTTAAAAAACAACCAAATAGAATTCAGGTCTCCTAGATCTTCCCATGGGTTACGGATGTCGAAAACTAATGGAGCACTGCATTGTCTTTATCATCAAGTGAAGAATTGATGCTTTCTGTGTGTCAGCAGCGAAAGGCTGTTGCTATTTTTTGCCTGGTTCTGCACCATCTGTTGATTGGCACAACTGGTGGTCAAAGCAGGAAAAATTTTGTGACACAACAGAGGAGGTAAAGGAGCATGCACAAAGGCACAGCCGGCTAGTCCTATGCCATTTCAGACCCACAAAGAGCCAGCAGAAGTGCCCCCACTGGGCTTGATACCTCAATGGATTCTTCACCCCAGGATGAGTCCAGCATGTGAGCCTTAATCTGGAACTTTAAGGTCTCGCTCACATAATGTGTTCAGCCATATTTGCTCTAGATTTTGTTTAGATGCTACTAGCTCAAAACTAGTACTACTAGTAATCTAAAAGGGTCATTAAAAATGGATACAACAGTCACACTAAATATCCCTAAAAAAATGAATAGCATTTAAAATATACACTCACCTAAAGGATTATTAGGAACACCATACTAATACTGTGTTTGACCCCCTTTCGCCTTCAGAACTGCCTTAATTCTACGTGGCATTGATTCAACAAGGTGCTGAAAGCATTCTTTAGAAATGTTGGCCCATATTGATAGGATAGCATCTTGCAGTTGATGGAGATTTGTGGGATGCACATCCAGGGTACGAAGCTCCCGTTCCACCACATCCCAAAGATGCTCTATTGGGTTGAGATCTGGTGACTGTGGGGGCCATTTTAGTACAGTGAACTCATTGTCATGTTCAAGAAACCAATTTGAAATGATTCAAGCTTTGTGACATGGTGCATTATCCTGCTGGAAGTAGCCATCAGAGGATGGGTACATGGTGGCGATAAAGGGATGGACATGGTCAGAAACAATGCTCAGGTAGGCCGTGGCATTTAAACGATGCCCAATTGGCACTAAGGGGCCTAAAGTGTGCCAAGAAAACATCCCCCACACCATTACACCACCACCACCAGCCTGCACAGTGGTAACAAGGCATGATGGATCCATGTTCTCATTCTGTTTACGGCAAATTCTGACTCTACCATCTGAATGTCTCAACAGAAATCGAGACTCATCAGACCAGGCAACATTTTTCCAGTCTTCAACTGTCCAATTTTGGTGAGCTCTTGCAAATTGTAGCCTCTTTTTCCTATTTGTAGTGGAGATGAGTGGTACCGGTGGGGTCTTCTGCTGTTGTAGCCCACCCGCCTCAAGGTTGTGCGTGTTGTGGCTTCACAAATGCTTTGCTGCATACCTCGGTTGTAACGAGTGGTTATTTCAGGCAAAGTTGCTCTTCTATCAGCTTGAATCAGTCGGCCCATTCTCCTCTGACCTCTAGCATCAACAAGGCATTTTCAGCCCACAGGACTGCCGCATACTGGATGTTTTCCCTTTTCACACCATTCTTTGTAAACCCTAGAAATGGTTGTGCGTGAAAATCCCAGTAACTGAGCAGATTGTGAAATACTCAGACCGGCCCGTCTGGCACCAACAACCATGCCACGCTCAAAATTGCTTAAATCACCTTTCTTGACCCATTCTGACATTCAGTTTGGAGTTCAGGAGATTGTCTTGACCAGGACCACACCCCTAAATGCATTGAAGCAACTGCCATGTGATTGGTTGATTAGATAATTGCATTAATGAGAAATTGAACAGGTGTTCCTAATAATCCTTTAGGTGAGTGTATATATGCATAAAATCATGTACAATTAATCTCCCGAGGTATTATGGAATATTAAAGTGTCCCATCGATCCACACTTTAGAATTTCGCCCAGAAATAGAAGATCATCTGGGTATTTCTCGCTTACTTTTTTTTCTACTAATACTAATCCAAAGCATTTCTACAATGGCATTGTTCACTGAAAATGATTTCTGGTGCATTATGCTGCCTCCATGACACTAGTTGTTAGTATAAGTCTAAGAAAACCACCTTATCGGCCAGTACAACATAAACAAAAAATTACTGAGTGAAATTATGTAAAACTTTTAGATGCCTAGAAAGGGAAATATTGGTCCACCACAGTCATACCAAGAAGCATTCTGCAAAGCCGCTTAATCGAATCCACCAAAGAAACATGAGAATATTATGGCACTTTTGTCCCGTTTGATGTTGCAGTGGTGTCTGACTGTGTCAGATTGTACTGTATTGTATTGAAAATGTATGATTCAGACAGCCATATGAGTGTGGTTAAACAGTTGTGAACGATTATGGTGAGCAGTAAATAACAGTGCAGGGTGCATTCTCCTGGGGAGCAGCACAGGTTTGTGATATTTTTTAGAGAAGTGTAGCAAATGCATTGAGCAGAGGGGTAAACTGAGCTCAGCTAAAGCTTGGTTTATACTTTGGAAACTTTTTTATCCTGGACAAACTAAAGCACCCAAGGCAAACAAAATTAACTGAAGTAGTTTAAACTACGTGCAACGTTGTTTTAAAATTTGTTAGTTTAGGGTGATGTCAAGATGTTTAATGTACTGTTCCAGCCACAAGTAAAGCCAATAATGCAGGTTTTTCTTGCCTTGGACCACTGCTTTTAGCACTGTGCTGCTTCTTTGATTTATTAAACTTGTCACTGCCCCTTTCACATTTAAAAACTCATATCTCTCTCCACTCTTTTGTCATGGCCATGCTGTTTTTGGAGAGTTTGTGTTGCAAATCATGTAAAAAACTTCTTACACAATCTCTAAGAGACAGGCTTCAAAGATATCCATTTTAACAACAGTAACCTTAAGTAACAACCACTCAGCTGGCACACGCAATTGTAAATAAAAAGCATTAGGTCCAAACCACACTCACGAATAGTTTTAACCAATCATCAATGCTCTTCAACCATC
The DNA here is from genome assembly GCF_025860055.1 of Xyrauchen texanus. Classification (NCBI taxonomy): domain Eukaryota; kingdom Metazoa; phylum Chordata; class Actinopteri; order Cypriniformes; family Catostomidae; genus Xyrauchen; species Xyrauchen texanus. The sequence goes on along the minus strand of NC_068295.1, from coordinate 16,682,280 downwards.
CGAGTTCTCTTGGGTCAAGAATTTCAGAGATGTGCGTTTACAGCAGAAATCTCACCAAATGAATACCTTGGCAGAACAAAAAAGATCACTGCATTTCATCATAATTTATAGGCAAAATAAGCGAAGCATGTTCGCCAAGTAAGTATAAATTAGCCTTAACAGACCTACCTACAATTCTCTCAACAGATCGCTAAAAACAGTTATTACCGATCCAAATCTAGCTTGCAGCTACAAATTAGTAACTAAGATGCTAATTAATATACTTTAAAGTTTAGATAAATGACTCTTTGACAGACAAAAACAAAATACAATACAACATGTGATTGATGTTGGGAGGTTATGTCATATAAACTCTAGTGTTCTTGGATAAGTAACAGCTTCTCTAAATGTTACTCTCCTGAATTGTGCAATACACTTATATAACAACAAAGTTGGCAATGCATCAGAAAGTTCAGGATGGATCTTCATGTACAAATCCTACATCACAATTTATTCCTGACAACTCTGTACTAACAGGATATGTTAGTTTTTCAATGAATAAAATGGCAGGAACATTGTTCTCAAGCATTGCTTAATTTCCAAGCACTGTTTACTGGCATGAGTATGAGAGCCCTGCATGTTTTGATTGGACTTTTTGCCTAAATTAAAAGCTTGTTAGAGCAAAGATAGAATGTTAACAATGGAGATCACATAATTTTGCCAGAATGCTTCACTTAAGGCTAAATAATTCTACTTAAATTTGGAGAATTAAATAAATCCACCGGCTCTACATTTACATTTATGCATTTGGCAGATGCTTCTATCCAAACCAACTTACAGTGCATTCAAGGGTTACATTGTATCAGTTATGTGTTCCCTGGGAATCAAACCCATGATCTTGGGATTTCTAGCGCTACCAGTTAAGCTACAGGAATCCCTAGGGCTCTAAGGATGATGAAGGTTTCATTAAATACATTTTATTCATGCAACATTGTATCCTGGCGGCTTTACAGACTGGGTTCCAAAATAAAGGATAAAGTTTGTTTCAAATAAAAAAATGTCCTTTAGTTGCGTCCATCATTGTTCTTACACTACAGTCTGAGGACAGTAACAGCCTTGCTTCTGATAAGCAAAACAAAGTCCTGTTCAGTTGCAGGGCTTTGAAATTTGATTCTCAATTTTGTTTCTTTTATGCAAATAAAGTGATTTTAACCACCATAAATTCCATATACTTAAAGCTTAAGTGTGTAATTTTTTTTATTTTCAAATACTTTCTCTTATACTAGCTTAATAAGCAGAGACAGCTAAGTAAGCCAATTCCAGGTTGATTGATCCCCCAAAAGTGTAAACAATGTGCCTCTGTGATGCTAAAAAGCATCCCCACCAGCACAACATGTTAACATTGGCTCAACCATTGGTGTAAGTTTGGGGTGGGACAATCTGTTTAACTTGCCAATGGAAGAGACTGGAGTGTTCAGAAAACCTGTTTGAAACAATCATAATTTTTACAATTCCTTTCGGTGATGGTGATGCCAAAAGAATTACATTAAACTAAATGTGTTTCAAACGTTAAGTCTAGTAAATTAACTGAAACTTTAAATTTCTCAAATGGAGGTAACCGTACTGGCTACTGGCTTATTTTACTTTTGAGAGCATCAGAGGACAGGGATGTTTTTGTGTGGGGTGAATCAAGAGACAATTTCTCAGTGAATCACAGACCGCAGCCAAGAAACACATTAGCCATCAATGATGAGAAAACACTGGGAAAGAGCCCCCTACTCTCCCCAAGATTTAAAATATCTGCTCTTCTGCCATGCACATCATTCTGTGACTGTGTGACATCGCTTTCCTCTGAAACCTTCATTTCTGTGGTAGCGGTTAAATATAAAATGTTACATGCAGATCTTTGAGCCTCTGCTTTGTTTAAATTCCATGTTGTGCCCTAAGGGACACTGTTTCCCACACTGCTCCCCTCACTAGATGCACATATAACCCATACAACAGGATTACATTCTGATTACATCTACTGAGAGAAAGTACATCATGGGGTTAGTCAAACACATGTAGACTCTATGTCAGATATAGGGCTGTATTTTCGTAAGGGCATACTACGAGCATGTGCTATGTCTTATCCAATTTTCATGCCAGTGAAAAACGCAGTGTTTGTGCTTCTATGGGTGTATACGTGCAAACTGTGGATGTATTGTATGGTAATGAACTGGCACAAAGCACAGTTTGCTATTTTCCTGAGAAAATGGTCATTGCGCTAAGAAGTTTCAATACCACATCCAAATTAAGTTCCTGCATTTGAAGTTTGGAGATTCCAACAGCAGGTGGTAATATGAAGATATGGTGGAACATCAAATTATGTCCGTGACAAAAACTAAAATCAAAATCGACCGTTAAAAGTGAAGTGTGTTTTGACACAAAAGTGAAGTGTGTGTTGACACAATCACTGTTAATACTAGCCTTGATTTGTGTGTCAGTTAATGAAAATGATTAATAAAACTTAAATTCTCTATAATTTAATGGAGCCTACATCCATACCATGAATCACATTTTCCATCCATATAAAAAGACTTTGTCCCATTTAACAAAGAGGCAGTTACAGGCAGTTACAAAATAATGCAGCCAAAAATAAAGTCCATATTTCTATTCTTCTTATTAATTGTCCATTTATACTACCAACTTCTTATGAATGTGCTGTCTTTGTTTATATCGCTAGTAATTGGCAGACTATAAAATAGGAGGCAGATTGAGAAGAACCTCAGAATTAAACTGCACTTGACCAGTGCACGATTTTGCTAAAGCCACTTTTCCATGACTATTGACTTTGCGCTTATGACTTATGGCATAGCACTGCGCTTAGCACTATCTCTCTTAAAATATTGCCCTTAAAGCTCAGTTGAATAAATTCTGTGCAAACAGATTTCCCGAACACTCCCCTTCTTCAATGGGACACCAAACAGATAGACTGCCCCAAGCTTATTCCATTGGTTGAGTCATGGTTGGGATGCTCAAATAAACTGAACAATGTTTTGATGTTACCACAAAGCCAGAGTGGGGGTTTATTTTTCTCCCCTTTTCTCCCAAATTTGGAATGCCCAATTCCCAACGCGCTGTAAGACCTCGTGGTGGTTTAGTGACTCGCCTCAATCAGGGTGGGGGAGGACGAATCTCAGTTACCTCCACGTCTGAGACCGTCAATTCATGCATCTTATTACGTGGCTTGTTGAGCGCGTTACCACAGACACGTAGCACATGTGGAGGCCCACACTATTCTCTGCGGCCTCCACACACAACTCACCACGTGTCCTACTGAGAGCAAGAACCACACATTATAGCGACCACAAGGAGGTTACCCCATGTGACTCTGCCCTCCCCAGCAACCGTGCCAATTCGGTTGCTTAGGAGACCTGGCTGGAGTCACTAAGCACGCCCTGGATTTGAACTTGCGACTACAGGTGTGGTAATCAGCATCAATACTCGCTGAGCTACACAGGCCCCCTCAAAGCCACTGTATTTATAATTTTCGGGGAATCAGCCTGCAGCACATGACTGCGTCACATGACAACAAATGATGTCATCTGTCCACATTACAACGCAAAGACGGCATTTTAAAATTATCCCCTTGGGAGAGTGTTTTCAAAAAGCTCTGTTTTTACTGTCAAAAAAAACTCTCAGTGTTTATGGAAGGCCAAAACATATAAAAAGATGCATTTTCAAACAAAATGTATTAGTGTGGACGTGGCCTAAGCCACATGTTGGAATACAAAAAATACTTGAAAGAAAAGATACATTTTCAAATGAAAACATGTTAGTGTGAACGTGGCCTAAGTCACAAATTTTACTACAAACAAAACTTGTGAAACAAAGCAAGCTCAGAAGTAGTAGAATGTATTTGTAACAGAAAGTCTTTTTTTTTTCAGAAACGCTTCTGTGAAGCCTAAATAAAACAACAAAAAATCTGTCAAGTATACCTAAAATTACCTAAATTGATTAAATTGTGTCAAAACAAACTAAATCTGTTAAACAAAATATTAACAAGCCCAGTCACATTGCTGCTCTTTGAACGAAAATGCCTTGGTCATAGATATGGTTGCCTTGGTGGGACTCCATCACTCTGCAGGCATAAGGGGGGCATGGAGTCTGCAGGGCTGGATTCAGGCCCCAGAAGGCTCTTCTCGTGTCACTGATAACACCTCTGGTTTCCCCTGTTGGTGCCATGTTTACTTAACTCAGGGGTGCTCCACAGCAAGAGCCCCAATGCTCCATGTGGGGGGCGACCAGAACACAATAAGATCTGAAGTTGACCTGACACCTCCTGTAAATGGAACTTCCCTAATTACAGCTTGATGATAATCAAAAGGGTTAATGAGCTTTAATCCAAAATGACTTCATGAATATTCCTATTCTGTGGCATTGAAAATGCTCTGCTGTAATTAGGTTCTAACAGTTTAATTTTAATTTTTTTTTTAAGTTGTTTTGTTTTAAACAAATTAATTCTTATAAATAGTGTGCTTGTGAATAGCACTTTCAGGAAAAGGAGTTTAAAAGTTCAGTCTGGAATCCGACTGTAATTGAATCCATTCAATCCCTTCATCTGCTATGTATAAAGTTATACTGTTTCTATGCAAAGTAAGCCAGCATATTACCATCACCAAGCAAATCCATCTGGTTTTCCAAACACATGACTGGTCTATATAAACCAGGGGAATAAACACACTATTGTCTTAAATAATGCTTAAAATGTTCTTTTCTGCATTTCCTTAAAATACTTAATATTGAGGACCTGGGTAGCTCAGTGAGTATTGACGCTGACTACCACCCTTGGAGTCGTGAGTTCAAATCCAGGGTGTGCTGAGTGACTCCAGCCAGGTCTCCTAAGCAACCAATTTGGCCCGGTTGCTAGGGAGGGTAGAGTCACATGGCATAACCTTGTGTTCTTGCTCTCAATGGGTTGCGTGGTTAGTTGTTCGTGGATCGTGCCTCAGCCTCCACATGCTGTGAGTCTCCGCCGTGTCATGCACAGCAAACCGCATGATAAGATGTGTGGATTGACAGTCTCAGAAGCTGAAGCAACTGAGACTTGTCCTCCACCACCCGGATTGATGTGAGTAACTGTGCCACAACAAGGACCTAGTAAGTAGTGGGAATTGGGCATTCCAAAATACGTATTATTATCAAAGTGCACAGAACAGGAAGTTAATGCCCAAACTATGCATATAAGACACAATTTGGATTGATTTACAGTATATGTACTACAAAGCTACAAATAATCTACAGGTGGGCAAAGGGTGGGAAATGTTGTTACAAAGTGAGACTAGGAAAACACTATAAAACAATTCATTATAACACTTCATTTACTATTTGATCTCCTCTCAGATGCTGGCTGGGTGTGCCTGGGGAGATATACTGTACTTATTTTCATCTGTATCAATAGAATACTTTTTACTCAACAAGGCTGCTGATTTAAAGGGCCTTATAATAAAAGTGAAAACAAAATGACTTTCTTCCTCCATCTCTCATTATCCATGGCCAACTGGGAATGTGCCTGCACAATCTCAGGGTTGGTGTGAATTCTCCCACCGGTGGCACCTTGTAAAATTGCATCTGCATTCACCTCCAGGCTTTTGAAGAGAGGAGGACTGAGCACTTAAAAAGGCATCATTAATTAAAACTGAGAATTGCAGCAAGAAAATAGAGACAAAAATTAAAAGGCTTGTAAATAAACTTTATGACTGTTCTCATCTAAAATGCTTTTCTGAATACTATAGGAGATACAAGTCTTCACATTCTTGTTAACATTAGCGAGTCACTGAGTTCTAGTGTCTTCAGTGTAATGCGAGAGTGTTTAAATGCATGCCAACACTTAAAACCCTCACTGCACTGGCAAGCATGGGCCATCAAACAGCAGGTTTAACCCTGTGAACTGAGTCTGTTTAGAGTCCTATTACAAGAGAACTCTCCCTTCTTTTCTGGAGCTTACGGGAGAGAAGTCTACGGCACAGCCAAACCCTTGGAAACTGAGAGCACATCTGTGCCCTGTTATACAAACTAATACTCCCCCCTCCCCATCAACATCACCTCTCTCTGATTTAACTGGGATGCTTGCCGGAAAGTTCTGGCCCAATATAAAACTAATTGTTTTCACTCCCTTTCAATCTGACTTTCTCTTTCCTCATGGGAGAGCTGGATGAAACAATTGAGCAGATTGAAGTGGAAACGGTTATTTATTAATTTAATGTGTATTTTTATATATTTATTATTTTTTGCTAATATAAACAATGCAATTTACTCAAATACAAAAAAGTCATAATGAACATACGCTAAGAAATTTTTTTAATGTAAACTGATCTAATGCAGTTCTTACAACTTAGAATTTACCTTGACTGAAAGCAAACAAATGCAGATCCCTTCTCTGTGAATAATTTGAGGGGGGAAAAGAAAAATATGTAATAATGACACATATTAATGACACATAGAGCCTAAATGTATATACTTAAAATCGATATAATTCATATAATTAAATACTTGGTCATATTTTGGAGCATTATTTTCAAAACAAATCTCTAAAGATTAAATACTAACCTACTGCTACTACTACTACTACTACTATTTCTAATAATAATAATAATGAGTAAAATATACTATAATATAATATACTGTTATATAGAAAAAGTGAGTCGTTTAATTTCATACTAGAAATGCAATTGAAGATATTTGTATTGACAAATCATCATGGGAACTCCCACTTTCTCCTTTTGAAGGTGGGGGGTATTTGAGGGGGTGTATGTACTCAAGCCTGTGCGCAAATTTAAATAAGAGAAGAATTTGCCATGCTGTCACAGTTACTCCAGGATACTACACAGTGCGGATCTCTTCTTCAAACTGTAAACATGGATCTGAAAGTGATCGTAGCATTCGCTTTGATAGCGGTCGCCCTTCATGCCACCGTTTCAGATGGTGAGTCACTGAGAAATAAAGCTACTTTGCAGCTGTTTACAGTATTCTTCATTTTGCATGGAGTCTAGATGCATGTTTTGGCACACTGATTTGGGGACGTTACAATAGCTTAATCAAAAACATTGAATGCAACTATTTGAATCTTTAAAATGTTCAAAAGTTACTCTATTTTAATTTGCACCTGTGTAAGAGACATCCAATAAAGACCTTTACTATTATACATTGCATTTACGCATATGCATTAACATTAGTTACTACTTCGTACTTAGTTGTAGGCTAAAACGTTTTATTTAATACTGTAATGCAATGCTATGTGGTTTGTTCATTCTTGAAGCAGAAATATATATATTCGATGTGGCTCATTTGCACTCATTGGTTTTATAATTCAACAGACTGACACGTAGCCTACCCGTTTGGTCAGAAGCGCAGAAAACCTTCCACCACTGCGTTGATTAAAGTGTGTATTTGTCGCCGTCTTTGTTTTCCCTTAATTACCCACAGATAAGAGGATAAAACAAAACCGCATCTATAGCGTCAGTCTTCACTTCAATCAAGCCAGAGCGCGCGGCTCTATCTATGACTCGCGCGTTTATGAAAATGAAAAAAGATTTCTAGAGATGTCGTTAGCATTTTACAAGCGGACTAACGTGGATCGAGCCCCGTTAAGTCGCAGATACTTTACACCTCTGGACTCTTGTGAGTGGGCATGTCCGTTAAAGTATTTGCGGACGTGCCGTGCAGTTATCAGATACAATGTAAAACTGCGCGAGCTGTAAAGTCTCTGCTTCTTTGAGCATGTAACAGGCGTTTGGGGCAAATGTAAAATTAATACCCGTGCTGCCATAGACATTACTATACTCGCTTGATTAATGTGCAAAATTGTGAAAGCAAATGCATATGGGTGAGTGTGTGCACGTTTAATTTCTTACAGCCTAATATCCACTTTAATACATCAAAATAAAAAATAAATAAAAAAGTATACCCAAGATTTTAGGGTATTGTGCATGAAGCATTTCAAATCAAATGTGTCTATATGGAAAGCTAAGCATATGAAAACAGTATAAAAAGATGTAATTCATATATTTGAGCATATATGTACATATTCAAATTCCACTAGTATTTAGGAAACATTGTGACATATGAAAACGTCCATGTTGTAGTATTTTGACATATATGTTGCAAACATGCAGGTAATGTGCATTGTGTTTGTGACTTTTTTACATAATTGAAAACTATATATGAACATATATTTTTTCATATATCCCATTTCTGTATGTTGATTACCTTTAAATGCACCCATAAACGCATTTACCTTTTACCTGAATAAATACATTTAATATTATTTTATAATACCTTTACATTATAATTTATAGTTATTTTTTGTTATGTTATATTATATACAACTTTATTTATGGAGCGCCTAATGTACAAGTGTAACAAAAATATAATATAATATATAGTATAATATAATATAATGAGTAATACATTTGTGGATTATAACAACTTGTAATGCAATATGAAACTGTGTTTTGTATGCCAATATTTTTCGCCAATCAAAAGAGCTTCATGCACCCTCATTGTTTCGCACACTGCAATTGAAGTACAAGCACATGAATTACATAATAGACCTTGAAAATTGAATCTTTTAAGTTTCATTTTGAATCAATTGTGCACATCTGTGCTGCAGAAAAGTGCTTTGCATTTGTGTACTTTGTCATCAAACATTATTAATCATGATGATTTCATGCACTGATTTAAAGATGTGATGAAAGCTGCTGAATTTAGTTCCTTTTCTCTCTCTCTCTCTCTCTCTCTCTCTCTCTCTCTCTCTCTCTCTCTCTCTCTCTCTCTCTGTTAACTCTTCTCTAGCCAAGCCCATCAGCCTGGTAGAGAGATGCTGGTGCCGTTCCACAGTCAACACAGTCCCACAGAGAAGGATTCGTGAGCTGAAATTCCTGCACACTCCCAACTGCCCGTTCCAAGTCATGTGAGTATCTACTCAAGACACCCTACAAGCTCAAAGATCCCAGAGCAATGCTGGCTCTGATGAGGTGTCTGCCTGACCCAAAAACACATCACTTCACCCCATCAATCTCAAAATACTGAAGGGACACTGAATGGGCCAGGAATTGGCCTCCCCTTTCTGGCATTATACTGTTGGACAGATTCTCACAATTGCACACATCCAGGGGAAATGCTATAGGAGGGGGTAGGACCTTTAAGCTTGGATGCATTCGTATTTTGTACAGGAAAACGACATCATAGGGGTCCAAAAGATTTCCTCCACAAGCTCTTTCTCACACATGGAAAGGGCTTGAATGATGTGCTTAGTCACACACCATAGCCTTGCATACTGATGAGAATTATCCTCCCCATATGTCTCCACTTCTGTTGATTGAAGTGTTCAAAATAGCAGAGAGGTTCTGAATTTCTTTATTTGGATTTATAACAAAGATTAATGGGACCACTGTCAACATGGCATGTTTAAATATAACATGGCAGTGCTTTGTCACACTCTATTACAAATGTCACTTATATTCCATACCATAAATGCACACCACAGAGTAAACAAAGACTTAAACTGTGTCAAAAGGTCAGTGAGATAAAACAGCTGGTCATACTCAAAAACACACAGTGACTAACGATTGACACAAAAGCCATGGGCAAAGCCCTGGAGAGCAGATCAGACCATGATTCCCAAAGTTCGAGAGCCCTTGATACTTCAAATCTGCACTGATGAGTGATGGAGGTAACACTATCTGCAAGTGTTTGCTGTTGGCCTTGGCTTGCTGTGAAGTAATCACTACCTGCTGTTCACAGTCCAGACCTTCTCAAACTCCTGCTGACTAGATCTAGATAGACCAACAAATGCTAGGCTCTGATAAACTGCAGCCACTTCAGAAGAGTGTGCTAACCAAATTAGAGTATATCTGTGAATTGAAGATAAGCACATATTGTGTTAATCATACAGATATGATGATGGTGGATGCATACTTTAAAGCCAAGATCGTCTCTGAAGAGTGTTCTCATCAGCAACATATCTCACGAAAAAGGGTTTTCACAGGGTTCCCACAGTCATGAAAAACCCGGAAAATCAAGCAATTTTGTAAATTCATGGAACTATATATATATATATATATATATATATATATATATATATATATATATATATATATATATATATATAAATCTTATCCAGTAATAACAAATGACTGTAAAGGTAAAGCTCAAGTAAAGAATTTCACTGGTCAGAAGGAGTGACAACCCTAACATTTTGTGGCATTCAGAGTGGCTTTTTTGTTTTGTTTTTTGGAATGTATTGCTCATAGGATTATGAGAAGGGCAGCAACTTACAGCTGCAAAGTTAAGCAGACCATGTCCGTGTGTGACATCCAAATGATGACAAAACCAAAAAATTATAATCAGTGAATATACCATAGTAAGCATTTTTAGAAAGAAATATGACCTTTAAATCTATGATTCTTATTTAATTACTAATGAGACAACTAATTACCATTTAGCCTTTTGTAATTTTCTGGGTTCAATACAAGTTAAGCTCAATTGACAGTTGATTACCACAAAAAGATATTTTGACTTGTACGGCCTTTTCTTAAAAAAAAAAAAAAATAATAATAATAATAATCTATGTTACAGTGAGGTACTTACAATGGAAGTGAATGGGGCCAGTTTTTGGAGGTCTTAAATGTAGAAATGTGAAGGCCCTTACATTAATTTCTCTATTAAAAGGAATTTTTCTTACTATGTTTTATATGAGCTGGAAAATGTAAATTTTTATAGTCATTTTAGAGTTTTAGGGTTTGTTGACATTACATCATCATGGCAACAAAGTTGTAAAATTGGCTATAATTTTACACAGAAAAGCTTGGTTAGCAATTTTATCACACTAAAATCATGTTAACATGCATATTGTTTATGTATTTTGACTATAAACTTGACACAGTGAGTATATTATTGTTTACGGATTGGCCCCATTCACTTCCGTTGGCTCACTGTAACCCAGATTTTTGCTTTTTTTAAAGAGAAGGAGGGACAAGTCAAAATACATTTTTGTGAAATTATGCCACAAATGCTGTCAATTGACCTTAACTTGTACTGACCTGGAATATTCCTTTAAAATAAACTTTCACCATAAATAAAAACAGGCTAATTAGTCATTAGTGGTCAATACTTTTTAAAAATGAAAGCTTAAAATGTTTTTGTTTAGATATAGACATGCACAAAAAAATAAATAATTGTTTGACATTTTCTACCACTTTTATCTCGTATTCATGCTAAAATGTAACAACTCAAGTTTAATTAATAACTCTTAAATTGAGTTTAATGATGATTTGTTTGTGTGCACAAACACATGCGCTTAACTTCAGAGTAGCCAAATGAAAAGAATATGGTCCACCTTTGCTGACAAGACACCTATAATCTAATAGAGTTACAAGGGAGAGTGTTATAACAATCTTACAATCTTTTAAGGCCTGCAGGGGAAACGGGTGAATAGAAAAAGAATACTTGGGGTGATGAGAGAGTGCAGTGTAATTTCACTTACTAGAGAGAGGAGTGTCTGAGAAAGAATTGCTTGACTGAGCCTGAATGCAGAACTGTTTTGCCATTGTATGGCTGATGCTGACTATGGAGTTTCTATTGTATTGCATTCAAAAACTCCTCACAATGGGGCATTGTAGCTTTATGCTATAGTAATGATTACTTATATTCAAATTTGAATGTCAAAAGAGTTCACATTTCATATAGAAATTTCTGTATGTACAATGAGATCTACATTAAAAGACACCTTACACTTTTCCCTTGCAGTGCCAAACTGAAGAATAACAAGGAGGTGTGCATTAACAAAGAGACCAAGTGGCTACAACAGTACCTAATGAACGCCCTAAACAAGTAAGTAACAGAGGAATGGGTTACTGTGAGAAACAGGAGAGGAGATGCCACCCTGTTTTATGTGGGTCATACACAAGTTGGTCAGCTTATAGCATTGCTCTCTAATACACTTTGGCCATACAGAGTCACTCTACTATTTAAATTAACACAATTCTACTTTATTTAAAGCTGAAGTGTGTAATTTCTGCTCCACTTGTGTCACCAAACAGATTTGCAAAAATAATTAGTTTTTCAACAGCTTCTTTGAACACTCCCCAATCTATTTGGTCGGAGAAACAAATCTGCCATTGATTGAGGAAGTATTTCTGTGTTGGGCTTGTTAGGATGCTCAACCTTTTGATAGCACTGCAGAGTCACAATGTTTACACTTTTCTAGATAATCAACCTACAAATGGCTTACTTATAGTTGACTTATAGTTGATCATTTTAACAGGTTATATTATGCATTGCATCTTATTTCTAATTGCATTGGAAGCAGCAGTTTTATAGTGGTCTCTTTTGACTCACACACCGCTATTTCTTGTTTCCTGTTTCTCACATATTTCCAAATGCACACAAAAGCCATTTCCAGTGTGTTTCTAAGATTTCTTTTAATCGTTTCTGTCTGCTTATAGCTCTCTGAAATATTTATCTCTGGTTGCTGTATAAGATTACCAGCTATTGCTGAGTTTATGCAAAACATGCCTTAATAGTTCCTCAGCTGATTATTATCTTGAATGTCCAAACAAATATTGAAGCTTTCATTTGTACTGAATCACTGAAGGCATTTTCCCACATATCATAAAGAGCTCGATATCTTAGATCATGGGTTTGTTTGCCATTGTCTTTCATTTACTGCAAGCGGCACAATTGCTATACATGCTAATTTATGGGGGTTCTTGGATGTACAGCGGCCAGTAGACACTACCTTCATTTGTCAAGGAGGATGGTGGGTTTGTACCTGTTAAACAATAAGTGTGAACAGTCCAGTCTTCACAACAAAACACTCATAGCCGGAGATGAACGATGGCTCCTTGGGGCTGAACAGCCATGAATGGAAGTTTGACGCTAATGAGCACATACTGTGCGGTCATTAGTAGCGCTTAATGTGAGATAAAGGAAGTTGGGCATCTGCAGGTAGTCAGGGAGGTTGCTGCCATCTGTAACACCTCCAGTCAGTGAACTACAAAACAACAGGTTCTATTAACTTGTGATGAGAAAGTCCCTGTAAGGCAAGTCCATTCACTCGGCAGCCATATTGGAGTGAACTCGATTAGGTGGCTATTTCAGGTCGTGCAAGTACAGCTCCTATCAACTTGAATGGGGAATGACCAAAAGGACTGACATCTGACAAAAATGGCATTATAAATTGTGCTTCTTTAGCTCAAATTAATCAACAAACCTCAGTATTTTTCAAGTTTGTCCAGCTAATGCGCATGTGCATTCTGGAGCAAACAAACAGGCGATTGGCTCAAGACATCCAATGAGCTTGCGATACATGTATCAAAAATGTAATTAGCTCTTTTACTTGTGAGGCGAAACTACGACCCCCATATACAGCATTACGATTTCTTGCATTAAAGGAATAGTTCACCCAAAAAGGAAAACTGTTCATCATTTACTCCATGATAAGTCATCCCAGATGACTTTCTTTCTTCTGCAGAACACAAATGAAGATTTATAGAATAATTTTTCAGCTCTGTAGGTCCATACAATGCAAGCGAATGGTGACAAGACTTTTCAATTTACAAAAATTCCATAAAGGCTGCATAAAAGTAATCCAAAAGACTCCAGTGGTTAAATCCATGTCTTCAGGATTGATTTAATCGATCTGGATGAGAAACAGATAAATATTGAAGACCTTTTTTACTATAAATCTCCACGTTCACATTCTGAAATTGAAAGCAAAAATGTATAGTAAAAAAAGATTGAAATATTGATATGTTTCTCTCCCAACGTGATTGCATCGCTTCAGAAAACATAAATTAAACCACTGGAGCCATATGGATTAATTTTATGCTGACTTTATGTGATTTATGCAGCTTTGAAGGTCTGGTCACCATTCACATGCATTGTATGGACCTACAGTGCTGAAATATTCTTCTAAAAATCATAATTTGTTTTCAGAAGACAAAGAAAGTCATGAGATGGCATGAGGGTGAGTAAATGATGAGAGAATTTTCATTTTTGGGTGAACTATCCCTTTAATGTATGTACCTATATGTATGGCTAGTCTATTCCCTTAATAATGCCTCCAACTCTGATCATTTGACTCATGTAAACTTTGCTATTAAATAAGAGAGTTAAATACATTTTCCATGGTTGCTAGGGGAAAATTATAGCTTCAGCACAATTAACATGAACAGCATGCAGTTCATATACAAACTGCCTATAAAATGTAAGTTACATTCTTGCCAGAAGCAGAATGAGGTACATTGTTCTCATTGTAGCACAACAGCGATTCAGGTCAATTAAAAATGTTCTGCTTCCCCTCAAGTTTTTCAAGTCATGAACAAATTCAGTTAAAATAAATAGTCATTAATTTCTCCTTCATTATGACCCAAATGGTGTCTCATTCTAACGTTTCGCTTTTTGTTCTTTCAGAATGAAAAAAGCCTAACAACAGAGCTAAGAATCTGGCAGGTGACAAGGGAATCTGACAGCCCACCATCACAGATATGTACCATATAGTCCTCTGGCATGCTTGCTGACCCAGCACTTAACCTGCCAAATATGCTCCCCCAGTAAAGACTCAGCAAAAGACCACCAGACCACTATCGCCACCCATGTAGTCTCCTCTGTTTGCGCCAAGTGCAATTATATATGTATGACTGTGTTTTTATAAGTATGATATGTATATACAATGCTTTTTTTTATATCGTCTTAAAACCAGTAAAGAGATATTTTTGGAGTTGTGTTTGCTCCTTGTTTGTCTCATTATGTTGGGGTAGGTAGAGCTGCATGAGATAATTAGGTTTTTTTGGAGCAAACATCGAAAACTCAGAAATCTCACTGTAGGTTAACCTTAGATAAAATGGGAAAACTCACATGCCTGAAGTGTTTTATTTTTTTTTTGTATTTTCTTTTTTTGTTGTTGACAAAAATGAAGGGCATTGATCTCCAAATATTTCAAGATGTATTTTACTAGCTTATATTTTAGATATACACTACCAGTCAAAAGTTTTGAAACACTTGCTCATTCTTTATTATAATATTAGAATAATGGCAAAGTCATCAAAACTATGGAATAACATAAATGGAACTATAGGAATTATGTTGTGACTGAACAAAATCCAAAATAAATAAAAGATTTGTTATATTTTAGCATCTTCCAAGTAGCCACCCTTTGCCTAGAATTTGCAGACTCTTGTTCTCTTGACATTTTCTCAACCAACTTCTTGAGGTATCACCCTGGGATGCTTTTTAAACAGTATTGAAGGAGTTCCCATGTATGTTGGGCACTTATTGACTGCTTATCTTTATTATTTGGTCCAACTCATCAATTTCAAAAACATTTTTGTTAATACAATTTTAGTTTTGGCACTAAAGATGGTGGCACAATTATATTTTTGTCTGCAAAACAAATTTCAAATATTTTAGCATATGCCTTCAGATCAAAAGATTTTTAAGATCATGAGAAACATTTCAGTCAAGTGTTTCAAACCTTTTGACTGGTAGTGTATGTACCAGCGTATATTGAATGTAAAAGTTATATGACATCACCCAAACAGTTTTTGGATGCTTTGGGGGAAGTAATTGGTTTTACTGGAAGACATTCGTGGGGCAATAGAGAGTGGAATGCATTTTGCTATGTTCTGTAGGCAACAGAACATCTGGGCTTGTAAACATTAATTGACCAATCAGTGTGTGCATAAATAACTCGGCATCACAACACAAAACAATGAGCATTCAACTGAATTATGTAATAAACGGAATAAACAGAGACAGTTGTGCTCTTACACAACTGAGTAATATGCAACATTAACCTGGGCAAAAATTTAGGTTACAGAATTTATAGCCGAGTCCTATAAATACTAATTAGCTAATCCATTCATTCAGTAATAAAAGCTAAATTTAAAAGCATCAAGCATGACAATATTTAGAAAAAATATTCAAAGGTAGAACTTGGGACAGAACTTACTGACTTTATGACTACCTATATATAACAATGCACTTTATAACCATTTGTGATCATTTACGGAAAAAAAGAACAGATTCTGAATGACGTCCGCTAGTTCCTAATTTTTTCTGTGTTTAGAAGTAGTTATGACTGTATTGTCAAATTTATTAAACATTTACATCTTAAGCATGACATTTTTTTTATTTGGAGTGGCTTTTTTGACAACTATTATATATTAACTACAGTCAGATTATTCATAAACAATCAAATAAAAAACACAATAATAAATAAAAAATTATCTATCACATGGAATTTTTACAGAGATTTGACTTTGAATATAAAGGCACAACAACCTATATTGGCAAAGACCTCTCAAAACCACCAAAACGGGAAAAAAACCATAGTAAGGCTCAGATTTCTAAACTGTTTTGTCTAGTAATTCACCCAATG
This sequence comes from Xyrauchen texanus, assembly GCF_025860055.1. Taxonomy (NCBI): domain Eukaryota; kingdom Metazoa; phylum Chordata; class Actinopteri; order Cypriniformes; family Catostomidae; genus Xyrauchen; species Xyrauchen texanus. The sequence continues at coordinate 16,665,878 of NC_068295.1, read as the reverse complement.
TTCCGCCAGAGCCAACATTTAACAAAGCATGTCAATGCCATGTACATCTCCAGGAAATTAGCATATGGAATTTGTTTGTTACACTACTGCCAATTTCATCCCATAGACCAATTTAATGTTGAGCCATTAAAAGTACCAGGCCTCATTTAAAAAACACAGCCATCGTGAACACAATATATGCTTGCTCTATGCTACAACTGGAGTCTCTGTGTACTGGATGAGAGTTTAGGGCCCCTCCAAGTCTGTCAGTAAAGTTGGGTTCATAGTCACAAAAATCTGATAAATTAAATCTCTAAAAAATGTCTGCAGACATCAGGTCTTGGCACAGCTCATTACCCCATTCATCATGCACTTTTCTGAAAGGAGCCATTTCAGAATGTGGTTAAAAGTCATATTCAATTAATGAACTGTCTCACTGGCTAGATTGATAAAACTGTCAATAACAAAACAAACACATAACAGGGAAAATTCCTATCTTCCCAGTGTGGTCACAAACATTTGGCAAAAGTGAGGTTTTTTTAGTTATTCTGTCAAAATACCAGTATTTTTCGAAACTGTATCAAAGGTGACTATTGTCCTGCACACATTTTTCCCACTTAATGTGAAAAGTATTACTTTTGCATATGGCATCTTAATACAGAATAAAGCACATCTGTCCTTTCTTTTCTGAATCTGTACATTGGTTGGATTAAGACCCTAAAATGTTTATTTTTAAATAAATCATTATGATGAATTCTGTTTGAAAGCTGTATGACATTTTCTAAATTGATACTAGTATAATACTAAATAATTCTGATGGCACTCTTTGGATTTGAATGAGAAGATACACAACTTTCACCTCTTCAAAAATTTATTGCAGAATAACCAGAAAATATTTGCCTAGTACATTTTATAAGCTGTCATACCCAATTTTCCTTAAAAATGGGGAAAAATAAACCTTGGAAATCCAAACCGTACCCTTACTTTTGAAATATAATCTCTTACACAGCATGGGAAATTCAGTCATATTACAGCATTATATGGGTGTCAAAATCAAATTCACAAGGTGGAAGGAATAAATTATTAATCTTTCCACTCATGAAATCTGGTGTTGAATAGTTGTAAAACATGCACACTCTGATATTGCATAAAAAGTATTAAATCAGGCTTGAAGTTCGAGCCAATGATACAAAACAAAACAAATTTAACAGAGGTAAGTGATAACAACATGGAATTGATTAAAATGAGAATATCTGTCATATGTCTAAGATGCGTGATAAATGAATATGATAATAAATGTTTTAACCATTTACTGAATCACATGGTGCATGTACCCTATAACATCTATTTTAAAAATGTTAGTGAGACAAGGTGATGCAAGATTAGACAGCATTATGCATGGCACAGTGGGGTCCACAAGTCTGAGACCAGTCATTTCTAACTGAACACAAAATATTACATTATCAGCATAGTAATGGAAATACAAAGTTGAACTGAAAAAATGTATAGGAATTTCATAATTTTTAAATATATGGTGAGTTGATTAATGAAAGCAAGCACACACGTTTGGGCAAACCTGATGATCCATGTTATCCCCAGACTATCCCAGCATGATTTTAAAGGGTTCCAAAGTGCTTCAATTTGATGCTTTGGTCATGCAAAAATCCATGCAAAGAAGCCCAAAGAATGATTAAACCAAATGTAATGTTATTCTATGTTCTCATAACATTTGAAAGCCATCACATATGCACTATGAAGTGACATTTTATAATTTAACATTACTAATCAACTGCTCTTTGTGTGGTTAATGATGTCATTCTTTTAAATGAGTCACAGAACACAACTATTTTGTGTTAATACCATATCTATAGTCGAAAAGTAAATGTGAAATAATTTTGTGCAATGAATTACAGTCTTGTAAAAGGTGCTGCAAAGATATCATCAACCAGATCGGTTTGTGAGTTGCTTGGAAGACATATATGATGGAGTATTTTATGAGTGTGAGCACACAAACCAGTCTACTGTGAATTATTATTTGAGGGAAAAAAAAAGAACATAACAAAAAAGTACGATATTGTTCAGTATCAATATTGCTTGTTTTTTAATGGTTTAGTGCTTCCCAATAATGCATTTAGCCCGAATCAATACTCAAACTTTCCTTTCTATTGAGATCTCTGTGCCATTTAATGCAAAACAGAAACAAAAGTAACATTTTGATTTCTGATACTAAGACTTTTTAAAGTAAGACTGATTATAGATAATTGATGAACCTCAATTTGTAAACATACAAATTCCTGTGATTTTAGTTACTTTAAAACCAACAGGTTCTCACTTCTTTGGCATAGCAGTGAAAAGATTTGTCAGATTAGCATGGCAAATTTACTGAATACTCTTAAGAGAGCACATAATAGTAAGGCACTCTGAAAATACTGAACATTTCAATGCACGGCACAGAGTTTTGTGAAACAAAAACAAAAATCTGTCAAATGTAATTTCCTAAACTGAATGAGTACTGAATCAAATGTAGCCCACATTCTGAAGCATAAAGTCAATTATCATCATTTCACTTGGCAAACATGGCATTGAGAGTCAGCAGCAGTTTGTCAAACTTTATCTAAACAAACCTGTGTTTATATTTAATTTCAATACTAGAGAAAGGACCACTGAATTTATTTCCAGTGGTTCAACAAACATGCATCATGCCTGAAATATTTATATATATAAAAAAGCCTTTACCTCAGTCTAAACATTTGTAGTTACATTGAACAAAAGCTCTCTGGCAATGTTAAACTCTTTTTGGGGTGGAAACCCCCATTAAAGTTCAAAGAAAAACAGAAATTGGTCTCTTTACCAAGTCATAACCATCAAGCTTTTTGCCACTCCAGTTTCCAGTTCTGCTTCCTTTAACTTTATGACCTCACAGGACAAGTAGAAAAGAATTGTTAGTAACACATTATACTAACTTTCATAAATAAGATAAAAATATATATTGCTATATACAACAGATCAGTTCAAGAACATATTCAAATATAAAATCAAAGATTTCATGATTTTTCTAACTACTTGAATGTAACTAAGATGTCTTTCTGTGTTCCCTGGAACACAAAGGAAATGTTAGGCAGAATGTTAGCCTCAGTCATCATTCACTTTCATTGGATTGAAAAAAGACACAATGAAAGTGAACGGTGACTGAGACTAACATTTTGCTTAATATTTTGATTTGTGTTCCACTGAAGAAAGTCATACGTATTCACAGGAAGTATTTCAGTGATCATTCTGAGAAGCATACATGCATTAAACATTACCCTAGTTCAGATTGGTGAGAGTTCACAGTGGTTAATTCTCATAGGGTTTTCGTGTCAACCCCTGTGTTAAGTTTTGTCTAATGTTTCAAACTGCATGAAAACATTTCTAATTCTCTCCCCAAGGAAAGAACAGCAAGGGCTACTGCACTTTCTCATCACAATCTCTCTGAAGTTGTACGATGTGGCCCATGGCCATTTCATTTAACTTAGTACATATCCCTGCCTTATTGCAAGCATGTGCTCAATGCTTCAAGGAGACTGTGTGACACAATTGCTAAGTCACAATCCTCCGGGGAATCACTCAACATTGGCAAGCACTCATGGTTTCTATATCTGATGACCCTGTAAGACACATCAAGCTTAACATTTTCCCTGCAAAGGGTAATAATGATTCCAGAATGGCTCTGTTTGAAATCTTTCCTGATTGAGCATAGCTGAAAGGCAATTTAATACCTCTAAATGTGCTCACACTGCACAGAACCAACAGAGACATAAATCAATTCTAGAACAAAATAATTTTGCTGAATTTCTCAAGGGAAGGTCAACACTTTATATAGGGTAACTGAACAGTGCTCTTGTACACAGATGCACACTTACTGAATCCCTTGAAAATATGATAGACTTTTGAAAACAGCCCCCTATGGGTGCTTTAACTACAGCTTTCATGTGTCAATAAGAGATGGAGGTTATTAGATTTAAATGTCATTCACCCCCATAATATAGCTAAGAGTCTGAGGGATTATACACTTAGGCTTCGACAAGACCGAACACAGGATGGCATGAGGTCTGAGCTTCAGACAAAGCAATGCACAGCCAGATTTTTTAGGAGTGACTCAGGGTCTGATGGAGTGCTCCCCATCCTCCAACCATGTGAAATCCCTTTTTCAGATGGCTGGTGTTCTTTTTGATCACATATATTCACAAAACAATACACTCTCATGTGGTGCAGTGGCCAATAGAAAGAAATTTCTCTGAGGCCTAACGAGGGGTGAGGAGTTCGGGTTACTCCCCCCTTTACATATCTTAAGCCTTAAGAAAATAATGCTCGAGGAAGCCATGTTGAAGTGAGATATAACTAATGTGATCCTAATAAATGAATTATTAAATATCAGTTGTGGTTAATATATGTAATAATGTTTTATGACCAGAGTTAAGTGTAATCTGATTACTCAAAAAGTAGGGTAACCCATTACAATGTAAATAATTGTAATCAAATTACAGTTAGTGACTTTCAATAAATTTTATTAATTTTCAGTGCATTACTTGGGTTACATATATTTCTGAAATAATAGAATGTATTTAAAACATTTACTACTGTCATATGTATGTCTGTCTGTGTTTCTGTGACATCTGAAGAGACATAAAAATGAAGAAGGAGGAAATATGGACATTATTTTTAATCTGTTGAGTGGGAAAACAACTTTCTGCAAAACATTTTTAATATAATTAAAAATGTTATATAATAAGCAAAGAAATCTGATAACAATATTAGAAAATGAATTAGTAATTTGTAGTGGATTACTGTTTTTGAGTAATTATCCAACACTGATTGCACTTCATATCCATGTTGTTTTCTTATTAATGATATTTAATATTTGGTGTTTGGGGCAGTTATTAAGATATGTAAACTGGTCTCAGAAAACAAGTGCAACATCCACACATACAGTAATGACACCATTGGCCTGTTTCACAAAGCAGGATTAAGCTGCTAGCTAAATTTAAACTTAGTTGAGCAACCTCTGAATTTGCGGTACCAGTAAGGTAGATATGTATTCATTGAGGTTTAACACCATAGTAACATAAGATAAATGGCTAACCTTCTATGGGGCAGATTATTTTGTCAATCACAGATCTCATACAGATGCTAAACCAATCAGCTGTGTGCAAAGCGATATCTCTGATGCAACAAGTTCACTCCCCCATTTCTCTTGTTCCAATTTAAAGCGAACTTCAAAGAAACAATATAAGAAATTCACAAAATTGCCTTTTAATGATAATTAGGCCTATTAATTATAGAGGGGTTGAATGATTGCTAATAGCTGTGCTTTATTTGCAATGAGATGGGCAAGATACTGTAAAAGGCGAGAGTTGGCGAGTGAAGCGCATTTAATATGCTGGAAGCTGCTATTGATGGCAAGCAAGAGTTTATGTTTTATTTGCTGTAAAGCATTGTTTTTTGTTTACAATAAAAGATACTTTCATGGACTGTCTAACCAGCTTCTGCTTCCTCCTTCCTTCAGAGATAGTTAAAGAACCTTTGCTACACTGGTGTCGAAACCCGGGACAAAAGTAGGAAGGATACGCTGCTATGGAATACTCGCTTCTTGGGGAAATCATCAAGTGCCTCACCAGTATCCAACAGTTTCAACACCAGGCCCTCGTGGACATGTAGAAGGAGCAGGAACAGTGCTTTAATGCTCACCTTCAGGCCCAAGCAGAGGACTGGCAGGCGTTGCTTGTTACCCCTGGAGGGTGTCCGGCAACAGCGGGCCCATTGTGATGCTCACCACAATTGGGGCTGAGGACGACCGGAAGCATTTCTGGAGCTGTTTGAACACACGGCCAAAGCACAGAAATGGCAACGTACACAGTGGACAGTCCATCTCCAGCCACTGCAATGTACCAGGTACCAATGAGTATTAGGGTAGGTATGTACCAGGCTTTGCTGAATTCAGCTTGTAACCAATCATCTATTCATCAAAGCTTGGTTCAAAGAAAGGCATTGGATACAAACAATCGGGTGAAGGTAAGGTGTGTGCACAGGGATATTCATGATTACCCTGTAGTGACCGTCATGATTCAATTCCAGGGCCAAAAGCATAATATTGAGGCTGTGGTCAGTCCCTGCCTCTCCCATCCTCTAATTTTGTGTATGAATTGGCAGGATTTTAAAACGTAAAAACAAAGTCCTGTAACAAAGTGTATTGGCGTGGGGTGACCAAACAGGGGGTGAGACAGTTCCTGGGGCTGGCTGGCTATTATCATAGCTTTGTGCCTAATTATTCAACCGTCACCAGCCTGCTGACAGATCTTACTAAAAAGCAAGCACCCGATCCAGTCAAGTGGACGGAGCCGTGCCAACAAGTTTTTATGCAGGTGAAAGCTGCACTATGTGATGGGCCACACCTACATTGTTCTCTCTCCCTGTTTTTTTTTATTTTTAATCCCCCTTTTCTCCCAATATGGAATGCCCAATTCCCACTGCTTAGTAGGTCATCATGGTGGCTTCTGAGACAGTCAATCCGTGCATTTTATCACGTGGCTCGTTGTGCACGACAACCACAGAGAATCTGCATGTGGAGGCTCATGCTACTCTACGCTATCCACGCACAATTTACCACGTGCCCCATTGAGAACGAGAACAACTAATCATGACCACGAGGAGGTTACCCCATGTGACTCTATCCTCCCTAGCAACTGGGCCAGTTTGGTTGTTTTGGAGACCTGTCTGGAGTCACTCAGCACACCCTGGATTCGAACTTGTGACTCCTGAGGTGGTAGTCAGCGTCCATACTCGCTGAGCCACCCAGGCCCCCCTCTCCCTTTTATTTGGCAGATGAACACATCGGACAGGGGGCTAGTGTTATTGTATGAGGTGGTTGAGGGGGAGGAGTGACCCATGCTGTACATTAGTTGGAAGCTCTCAACGAGAGAGACTAAGTCCAGCACCATAGAAATTGAGTGCCTGGACATTAATATGTCCTCACTCTCCGCTACTGTTTATTGGGACGAGCGTTCACCCTCTGTTTGGACCACGCCCTGCTCCAACGGCTCCGCCACATGAAGAATGCCAATGCCCGGATCACCCATTGGTATCTGGCACTGCAACTGTTAACTTTGAGGTGGTCCACAGGCCGGGGACGCAGGTGGCTGTCGCAAACTTCCTCTCCAGGAAAGTAGGCAGGCCGGACAGCTCCCCATCCTGAGAGCAGTGGGGAAATGTGGAGATGAAGGGGTGGTCGAGCGCTCATATGAGGGATACAGAAAGTGGTATGGGTTTTCACCTGGGTTGAATGATCGCTAGTGTTCTTTGTTTGCAGTGAGATGGGGGAAATTAAGTCCACTCAGTCCATAGACGAGAGGGAAGTTGGCGAGTGAAGCATGTTTGATGTGCTGGAAGCTGACATTGCTGGGAAGCAAGAGTTAATGTTGTATCCGCTGTAAAGCATTGGTTTTTTATTTATAATAAAAGACACTGTCATGGACTGTCGAACCGGCTTCCGCTTCATCCTTCCTTCAGAGAAAGTTAAAAAAACCTTTGCTACAAATGTGTAACATCTCATATTTCAAGTGCTCACTTTTTAATTGATCAATAGTAGGCCATGTTTAAGCTTTTGTTTAGCATTCTTGTCTTGGACCTATATTAATTCACTTACACATTGATATATAATGATTTATGACATTCAAATGTTTTTCCAGCAGTCATCTAAGCTCACGTGAAATCAGCTGTGTTTGTTTTTGCTGTGTAAATGTCTGTAATTCTTAATCAACTCTTGTGCTGTGGAAATGTGTAATACTTATTTATGATTTCATAGTGATCTCTCAGGCAGTTTTAATTTATGTGCTTTAATTGTTCAGATTTTTAAAATGACCTCTTGTGCAGTATAAATCTGTTAAATTGTAAAGTTCAATAATGATCTAAAGCAGAGAAGTAAATGACTCTCTGTCTCCATGTTTCTGCAATTGGCTGTTCGGTGCAAACATAATTTGTTGATCTCTTTTAGAGAGAAGAGAAAGTTGATAACCAGCGTCTTGATACCATTTAACCATAATGAAGCGTGATTTGCTGGGTTTTGTCAAACTAAAACTAATCCTGGAATCCAGCGATTGTTCAGCTTGGTTTTTTTTTAGGCTCCATGGCACATGGAGTTTATTTGTAGACTATTTATTTTATGTCTCATGTTTGAGAAAGATATTCAGAGAGACATAATAAATATATTCTCATGTGCCATGAGTTATCATGATTCAAAATGTAAAAGGCTCCTTCCTACAGTGAAATAGTAAGGACATAGGCAAGGTCCTAGGTGACTAAACCACTTAACCGCTGTGTAGACTGAGTTACAGTGGCCTTGCTATGTGATTTTTTTAAACATTATCCAAACTAAACTAATTTGAATTAATTAGATCAGAAACAGGCAAAAATTAAGTTAAGCATAAAGTTATAGCCCGGCTATAACTATATTAAACAAAACAAAAAGGTAGAATGTGGCCTAAAAAAAGCCTGAGCAGTTTTTATTCTCATGAATGTTTGCATTAGTGCACAGCAGTACTCAAATAGAAAAAGTATTGACACTTAATCACACGTTTTTCTAATTCTGTTCTGGAAACCATAAGACAGCATAATAAACAGATAAAGGCCAGAGGATATTATCAGTCTCATCCAAGTTAAACATAGTCTCTGGAATGACCAAGCATATTCAAATCTTCAGATTCCCATGGGTTTTCAAGCAAGGCCTTTTGTCATATACAGTAAAGACATAAAAACACACAATTTGTTATTTTTAGCCAACTCAAAATTACTGGGGATTACTACACATGGAATTAAATTAAGATGACAGATGTGTAAAAGAGACATAGGAACATGATATATTGGAACATTAGTTTCATAATATTACAGTTCATCAGCATCATTATACATTTTTTCTCTCCGCCTGATGTAAGAATCAGGGCAGACTGTATAGCAGGGCTGTTTAAACTTTATAAAGGACCTGAGGTGATCTGTGACTGTTTGGTTTTCTAATGTGAATTGCCAAACTGGTTTGAGTTTCTTTATTTTGGAGTGCATTCAATCAAAAGACACAACAGAATCCATGTTGAATCAGGACACCAATATATGCAAATAGTTATGTAATCATCTACAGATGTATATGGCTGTTTTATTCTATCCAGTCAGGGTCAAAAAGTAAAGTGGTAGAACTGAGAAATTTGCCAGCCATGAAACTTTATTTGGCATTAATTTTTATTTAAACAAAAAAAACTAATAAAGCAGTCATTAGCATCATCATATTCCAGTTGAGCCAGTCTACATTAAAACAGCACTAGTCAAAAAACGCGAAGGCTCATCTTGATTTTATTCCTCACATTTTCTTTTTGGTGGCTTAATTCAATGCATACTCCACATAGACATATACTGTATGTGTTGCCACATTAGACATCCTTGACAAACTGCTGATGAAATAATGTTTACACTTAGAATTTTCATTTTTAAGACATGCGATTTGCAACAGATGCATTTTTTTAGTAGACAATTTGTTTTATTCGCACATGTCAATTACACCAGCGAGTGTCAGACTGTTGTTCTCAGAATTCGACTTATGCAATGTCACAGTTCCTAATAAAGTTATCCATATTATGTATTCAACAACAAAAAAAAATGTTCTCACATTTGCCACTTGCCGAGTGTTAATTTTGGATTTAAAATTATCAGTTGTGAAACAGTAATGTTGTGTTAATCCTGATGACATTTTTCTGGATCAACAGAACTGTGGTTGAACAACTTCTGTATTAAATCCACAAAAGAAACTTTGCAGTAATAAAATCACAGAGATGCACATGAGAAATGGCAGGTAGTTGGAAAGGAGAGAAGTGTGCGGCCAGAGATACTTGCTTTACTGAAGTAAACTATTTTGAGAATTAATGGTATTGTGGTGCATATTGTAACAGTTAATTACTGTTATGTTTTCAAGGACTCTTATTTTGAAATGTTTTTTGTCCTCTGTCTTTAATTTCTCCTGAACTATGCGGCTTGTCCACTCAAAGCTCAAGTGGTCGATTCCCTGACACAGTGGTAGTGACCACAGAGGTGGCATTTCCCCCATACTCTGTGAATTATGGCAACCAGTGCCCATGCCTGCTGCAGTTAACGAGCCGGCGCCTATGCCTGCCACGTTAATGAGCCGGTGCCCATGCCTACCACGGTTAATGAGCCACCACCCATGCTTGCCACAGTTAATGAGCCAGCATCAATAGCTGTAGCCTCGACCATCCCAGAGCCAATGCCTGTAGCCTCGACCATCCCAGAGCTAATCCCTGTAGTCTCGATCATCCCTGTAACACGCTCCCAGCTGTCCGGAAAAGGAGGAGAAGGAAAAGGACAACTTTTCCCCAGTCTCTGCCTGTACTCACGACCATGGAGGTCGTTCCCCAGTCTCAGCTTGTACTCACGACCACGGAGGTCGTTCCCCAGTCTCTGCCAGTTTTCACGAACACGGAGGTCATTCCCAAGTCTCTGCTAGTGTTCATGAACACGGATGGCTCCGCCTTCCACGGCTTTGCCCCTTGAGTCTCCCACAGCTCCGCCTTCCACAGCTTCACCCCTCAAGCATCCCACAGATCCAACCTTCACGGCTCTGCCCTCTGAGTCTTCCACGGCTCCGCCTGCCTTCGTCGAGCCACCTTTTGTCCTCTGTCTTTAGTTTCTCCCGAATATATATACCCTTTAGTATCCATCACGCTTGGTCAGTTCTTGAACATCAATCAGTTACATTTACATTTATGCATTTGGCAGATGCTTTTATCCAAAGCGACTTACAGAGCCCTTATTACAGGGACTTATTACAGGGACAATCCCCGGAGCAACCTGGAGTTAAGTGCCTTGCTCAAGGACACAATGGTGGTGGCTGTGGGGCTCGAACCAGCATCCATCTGATTACCAGATTACCAGTTATGTGCTTAGACCACTTCTCCTCGTTGTTATCTTCATCACCTTAATTAAAAGTCTGCGAATAGATCCTTGCCTCTCCTCTCATCTCTATTTCTCATCCATGACACATATACACTCACTTCTAACTTTATTAGGAATACTATGGTCCTAATAATGTGCCTGATGTGGTCTTCTGCTGTTGTAGCCCATTTGCCTCAATGTTCAATGTCTTGTGCATTCTGATTCTATTCTGCTCACTACAATTGTACAGAGTAGTTATCTGGGTTACCGTAGCCTTTCTGTCAGCTTGAACCAGTCTGGCCATTCTCCGTTGACCTCCCTCATCAACAAGGTGTTTCTGTCCACAGAACTTCCGCTCAGTGAATGTTTTTTGTTTTTGCCACCATTCTGAGTAAACTCTGTTGTGTGTGAAAATCCCAGGAGATTAGCAGTTACAGAAATAATCAAACCAGCCCATCTGGCACCAACAATCATGCCAAAGATTAAATCACTGAGATCACATTTTTCCCCAATCTGGTGGTTGATGTGAACTTTAACTGAAGCTCCTGACCATATCTGCATGATTTTATGCATTGCACTGCTGCCACACCATTGGCTGATTAGGTAATCGCATGAATAAGTAGGTGTGCAGGTGTTCTTAATAAATTGCTCAGTGAGTGTAGTATTGCTTTACACATGCAAAAGATTATAATCAAGAAAGTAAAGTGAGAAGTATTGGACAAAGAGTAAAAAGATCTCATCAGTACTGGGCAACACAATTCTGACTTAGAAACTAAGAAACCTATTCACGTTTTTGTTAAAATATCAATGGATATGCACATGTATGTCAGGGTCTACAGCATACTGGCATATAATAGTTTTTTGTGTAGCAAGGGATGCAAAAATCTAAAACATGATAGAAAATTTTATTCAGTCATCTACAAATCTCAGCATGTTACATGCTCGTTTCATCCTATAAAAGGCCTTATGTTCATTACAGAGCCAAAACCTAAGCTATTTGTGCACGAAAATAAACATGCACACAGACAATGCTTTCGGTAGATCTGAACATGTCCAGTGTGCAATCAAGCACTCTTTTCACAGAGTTAATAGAACACTTTTTGAGGAGTTGTGTTGTTGAGAAAATAAAACAGTTACGTATGGAGAGTTTTGAACAAAGCACAACCCAGTCCTACAGCTTAATTTGGCCTGAGGCCACAGTATAACTAATCGGTAGAGACAAGCTACTGGTACACCTTTTACGTCATTTGGTTTTGGAGATCATTCATGCTCTGCTGTGCATTTAGCATTTCAACAGAAACAGTAATTACAATCAAGGTTCAAAATGTATTCCTTACAGACAGAAGAAAACTGGATTAGGCAATCAAGCATTCAAATATGATGGGACCTTTTCTTAAAGATGCTCAACCTGTCTTTCTATGAAGGAGCCAAAGATCAAGTCAAGTCATTTTAAACTGTAAAAAGCTGTTAGCAATATTTCAAAGAAGCTTTACAGAAAATTACTTTGCAATACAAGTCATGTATTAATTGAGTAAACTGGTTAGATTTTTGGTGGGCAATGTTTAAAACTAAATTATATTGAATAAACTTTAAGATAAATGATTAAGTCTATTTGAAGTTCATCTCAAATTTACTGCAGGGTTGCACATAGGTGCAGTGGCCCCTGCTGCTAGGCTGGTAAAGACTTTAGTTTGCAGTAATATTTGTCTATGTACACAGATTAAAGAGAATGATGTGATGCAAACAGTGATCAGCACTGTACTCCTTTTCTCGAGAGAAAATATGTTATTAGGCTGCATAAATGGTGCATACATCATCCATGTTCTTTTTCAGCATGTTCACATTGTCAAAAATACCCAGAGGACTGTAGCAAGTTAATTAGAACCAAATGAACAGTCACACATTCCAAGGAAATAGCCATTGTTATCACAAATCAATGGTAAAGCCAAACCACAAACAGTTTGCTTATTTGAATGAGAAACATACAGAAAACATTGTCCAGATGAGCAACGTTTGAAATTGGAACACTGTAATTTCACAACTAAATAAATAAATAAAATAAATATAAGTCACCGTTTGGTTTTAAATAAGCAGATACTTAAGAGTCTATGATTGGATCCTTATTGCAGGGATTAATATGATTCAAATTGGCAACAATTATTTTAACTCTAACAGATGCAGAGTGTAGCTTCTCATTTCTTAAACAACCATGTAGGAAGACATCCGTGGTCATGGAAAAGATGTTACTGTGTTTCAGAAGTGTCAAATTATTGGCCCGCATCAAACAAAGTAAACAGCAAGGAGATTGGTGAACCTGGAAGAATAGCAGTGAACAGTCAGCTTGTGGAAGTATGAATGTGGTCGGAAAATAATCTTGAATGATTGTGATCAGAGATCATTAAAATGCTTGGTGAAGTCACATCGTAAAAAATAGACAGTAGAACTCATGTCTGTTGAAAGTAAGAGCATTTCCACATGCACAATGCGACGAGAACTTACAGGATTGTGACTAAACAGTTGTGTGGCCACAAGAAAGCCACTTGTTAGTAAGGCTAATCAGAAAAAATGACTGCAATCTACTAGGAAGCATAAAGATTGGACTTTAGAGTAATGAAAAAATTAATGTGGTCTGATGAGTCCAGATTTACCCTATTCCAAAACAATGGGCACGTCAGGGTAAGAAGGGAAGCTTGTGACACGATGCATCCGTCATGCATAAAATTATTATATTATATTAGAGTATGCAACTTTGTGGCCAGGCAGTATACATTTTCATCAATCCTACCCAATAACAGACAGATTTTCACCTGTACTTTGTCTATTAAAATTGTCTATTGTGTTCCTCATGTACAAATACATTTGTAAAACTATTAAGGATATGGATAAAATCAGTAACATATTTTCAAACTCTTTATGTTTGCTCAATTGAAAGCATGCAGATGCAAAACATGCACTTATGCCAAAATAAGAGTGCAAGTCTGAAGAAACAGCCTGCAGATATTTTTAGTTCTTCTTTGCTTCCTGCCCCAATAAGACATGCCACCAAGTTTCCAGGCCTAATTAAAGGGTAATTGAGTTGGACCAGTTAAGATCTCCTCCTAACCACTGAGCACACATTCCAAGGTATGTTTCACCTCTTGAAAAAAGCTTTGATGAAAAAAAAAAACAAAAAAACTTTTCTTTGACACTTAGATGAGTGTTGTTTTCGACTCGGGTGGCGTCACTGTAGCAAACAATCGTACCTTAACAAGTTATTCTTTCATATCTTTAATCCACACCACTCCCTTGCAATCCATATCTTGATTTCTGCTTGAACTGCAAAACATAATGTTACTTATCTGCTCAAATTGCCTTTCTAAATGTCCATTTAGGTTTTAAAAGAAGGCAGGGATATCTTGAATATTACAGCTTAAAGGATGCTATCTGATTGAGCTCAAGAGTTATGTTCTTAAAAGGGAACATTTTAACCTCTTCTGGAACATTTCAACCCCTTCTGTCACCAGTGATTGTAAAACAAATCACAGTTTAGTACTTTCACTATAATGACATGAATCAGCTTATTGACCAATAGAAAATCTTTTGAATCATAGCCTTAGAGTTTCTGGTAAATTTGCATTGTGTAAGTATGAAAATCCCTAGTATGAGGCTTAGTACACAGTGGAATGGGTAACTTACTCTACATCCTCTTTGCAATGAGAACATTTGAATTCTCTTGGAGAGGATGCAAAATTTTCAGTCCAACATTTGTTGAGTTCTATAAAGTGATTTGAAAGCATAAGAACATAAGCACTTCCAAACTTGGACTGAGAGAAAATGTTTTAAGCGCTCAGTGTATATTGTTACAGCTCTAAATTGACATAAACCGGTTAGAGCAAACAAAAGATGTCTACATTGTGAATGAAAGAGAAAGAGGGGGCAGGGAAAGAAAAAACAAATAAAGGGAACGAGCAAGAAAGAAGAAGATGTCATCTCAGTAGACAGCTTCAGACAGAGAGAGAGAGGGTAGCATTAAATTAAGATGGAAAGATATGACTTTAAGCTGAAGTGTAAAATTGTTTTGATGTTAAAATACTTTTTCAGCCTACTATGCAGAGACAACTACAACTAATCCATTTGTAGTTTGATTTCCCTGAAAAGTTTAAAGACTGTGTGTCACTGTTAAAACCTTGTTCTGTTTTTGTTCGAGCATCCCAACCAGTTATACACAGCAACATTGGACCGAATGGCATGAGATTGGGGAGGGGCTATCTATTTGGTCTACCAATGGAAGATGCAGGCAGTATATGAGAGACCTGCTTGAAAAATATAACTATTGTTCTCATTCTGTTTGGTGATGCTAGTGGTCCAGGAATTACACGTACTTGGCAAAGAGCCTCAGGAATTAGGGGAAGAAGTAATATTACAGGAACAAAACATTACACAGCTGTAATACTTATTATTAGAAATTAGTTTGGCTGATTATTACTTTAAAATTAGAATCTGTTGAGCAAATTCTATAACGGTTTTACCCAGAGAAATAAATTCCAAGGCTCAAAAACATTTATCCTTTGATGTTCTCCAGAATTACAACAACGTTCTCCTACTTTAGAGGTTTTAATTATTAATTTTTTTCACACATTTAGTCAAAGTACACTACTTTCAATGGTCCAATAATTCATACACCTTTATGCCAAACAGCCATTTAAAAATTATTAATGGCTCCTCCACATTTCCCCTTAAAACTGCTCTTGTCTTGAACACCTGCAGTGCTTTAGTCCCAGACTTCAGAGGCTGTCTGTGATGCACTGTCACGACTTCACTGCAGCATATTTAACTGAGCGAATGGGCAGACATAAAGACAGACAGATGGACAGAAAGACATCAAAATACTATTCCTTGTTAGGCCAATAATCTATAAATTTTTTTCATCTCTCTTTTTGAAAGATTTACACCATGCCGAAGACCACATACAGTATACATATCATTAAATTGAATGAATAGACAGTGATTGTATGACTATAAAGAATCATCTACAGGTGGGTTACACAGAAAGTCTTCCTAAAAAAAAAAAAGAAAGAAAGAAATTACTCATGTGCACATGGTGTAATTTCCTCAGGGGTGAGAGATCAGTTCACACAATTGCTGCTTTATTATTCCAAAAGGTGAGAAGCATGTACTTTAATTTGATCCTGAGAGAGCAGGAGGATATTAGTTACACTGTTTTTATTATTGTTCAATGAGACGGATTGAACTGTGTGCGATAGTCACTTTCACACCTGTTTTATTGCTATGCAGCATAATAAGTGAGGACCTACTTAATAATAAACTCTCAATTAACTTCTAATACACAGTTGGTTATTATTATTAAGGTTTTTAATTAATAACAGACTTATAGCTCTGTTGAAATTATTATATTATACTAATATATATATATATATATATACTACATATACTGTACTACAGGTATATTACATATACCTGTTTGGATTAGGTTTATATATTCAGGTTGCTTCACAATCACCCACAGGATTCAACATTTTCTATAGATTTACATTATTATTTAGAATATGGATCAACATAACATTTTATATCAATATCATATCACAAACATTTATTAAGAAATTAAGTATATTTTAGGAGACATCAAGTACCTGTATGTTAAACAAAATAATTTCAGTGTAGTTTAATAGTCTAATCATGCAATAATAATAAAATGTCTTGGTTACTTTCATAACCTCCATTCCCTAATGGACGGAACGAGATGTTGTGTCTTTGAGAAAAGGCCAATAAGAATTGGCAAACAGAATTTGGATGCCCCTCCCCCGGACATATGGGTATAAAAGGAGGGATGCATGCATCTGACAGGTTTTGAGTTGAGGAGCCGAGAGTAAGTTCCCGGCCATTTTAGCAGCTAGTAGTGTTGTGGCAAGAGGTCTCTTTCCCTCCATCAGGGAACAGAGGTTACAACAGTAACCAGACGTTTCCCTTTTGTCACTCACTTGACGTTGTGTCGATGTAGTGACATTAGGGGTCTCTATCTAAAAACACAACAATAATGAACCATGTTAAGTGGACTGCTGATGCAGTGCAAGCAAGCTGCTGTGTGCAAAAATAAGGAAGAAGGAAAGCCACGACTGCAACGTTGCCATGTTCATGTTCTCGCAGTGAGAACATGAGCCTTCCACAAATGCTTTCTCTGTGTGACCGCATCCAGGAATGACACAAAGACGTAAGGGCATCTTAAAAAAGGCTGTCAAAGCACTCAGGGGCATAGTCTGCACTAGCGTGCAGAAGAAGAGAAAAGCTGCTGAAATGCGCCATATTTCCAACAGCGTATGCTCTTTAGATGTGAGTGGAACAGCAGTGGGTTTTATTCAGCTCACTGAAACATAAGAAAAAATATGTCTGAACAGACGCACACTTCCCTCCTTTTATACCCTTGTACTGTATATACATACTCCTTGTATGTCTGGGGGAGGGGCATGCAAATTATGTTCGCCAATTCTCATTGGCATTCTCTCAAAGATAAGAGGTAACCAAGGCTCTCAAGAGAGACCCCTAGTGTCACTACATCGACACAACATCTAGTGAGTGACAGAAGGGGAACAGTGTAATATTAACATAGTGTTGCACAAGACAGGAAGTAAACTACATAAAAACCCTAATAAGTTCATTGCACTCATTTGATGGAGTAAATTCATTCCCTCAATTAAATTGCATAATGGGGTCTCCCTTGAGTATTTAAGTTCAATTAACTTGATTTTCAAGTAGAGTGAACTTAACTATTTAAGTTGAGTTAACTACAAGTAGACTTAAAGGAATAGTTTACCCAAAAATGAAAATTTGCTGATCATTTACTCACCCTCAGGCCATCCAAGATGTATCTGTGTTTCTTTCTTCATCAAAACAGAATTTATGACTTTTAGGATTTAATTTTAGGCCTCATACTCTAAACAATGCAAGTGAATGTACTCCATTTATGTACTCCATTAATGCATATTTAGGGTGCTTAATCCACACGACTCCAGTCTACAAATACATTTCTTCTGAACCCAAATGATACATTATTTTGTGAAACAAAACAATTCTTGTTTGCTTTTTAACTACAAATGTACACTTCCGTACATCTCTGTGACGTGCCTCATGAGAGTGATGACGTAAGCTTGTTGGTAAGGTCACGCGTCACGTGGAGGAGGAGTTAGGAAGCGTGTCGTTGTTTACATAGTTTTTTATTATTATTATAATATTTTATATTTTTTTCAAATTATTTTGGACCATTTTTGTTTGTGAACGGTGCTTGGTATGTGCTTTGTGCAAGTTTCTATTATAAACAATGACGTGCTTCCTGCCTCCTCCACATGATCTTACCAACAAGCTTACATCATCCCTCTCATGAGCGCATGTCCAAGAGATGTACGGAAGTTAACATTTGTATTTAAAAGTATATAAGTATTGTTTTGTTTCAGAGTTCAGAAGAACTTTATTTTTCGAGTCTTGTGGATTAATTTGATTCATCCTAAATATGCATTTTGGACCGTCAAAAAATGGTGTACATTCATTTGCATTGTTTAGAAGAGGAGGCCTGAAATGAAATCCTAAAAGTCTTCAATTCTGTTTTGATGAAGAAAGAAACTCAGATACATCTTGGATGGCCTGAGGGTGAGTAAATTATCAGCAAATTTTCATTTTTGGATAAACTATTCCTGTAACTCAGGTTTGAATTTAAATATTGTTGCCTCTACTGTTGTACATTTTAATTTAAATGATTCCATTTTAGATCAACCAACAGCACAGCTCAAATAAAGATGATTACTGATTCTAGGTCAGTTATTAAATAATAATTTACAGAAATGCATATATGCACTTCAGCTGCACATGCACAAAGAGAACTGAGATAGTGTGACCAGGGTCCAAATTGAACAAAGAGACACAGATCACCCTAATGGTGACATTACACCAACAACTATTTGCAACAAATCATAGATACTACAACAAAAGAGCAAAATATCTATGAATTCTTAATAACAATTATTTAAATGTCCCAATCTGTTCCCTCTGACCAAGGAAACATAATTCAAGCAGCAAGGGATTGTGGGCATGCCCCATAATTTTTTTACTCAATAGTTTGAGTTATTAACACTTTAAATATTAAGTCTATGGATTTGTAAGAATTAATCATGACAACTTTAGGGTTTACAGTGTAGAGCTGAGTGTGTAAAGTTGAAAACGCAGACAAAGCTCCGACGTTTCTTTTTATTTATAACAAGAGTGTGAGGTTGTCTTGAATTATTCAAGTTTAGTTTTATTCAATCAGCTCCCTCAGAGCTGAGCTAAAGCAAAGATGAGTAATCGAGTAAACTTACCACCTATTTTTCAGAAATCTTATGAAAGTTATACATCAACAACAAAACTCCTCTAGAGTTGCGGAGAACAGATAATGACCAAATGACCCATCAAATCCCGACATTGAACAAACAGTTGTGAAAATATTTCTCATGAGCGATAGCTTTACTGAGTTAAAAGAGCAGACTCCCTGCTGAGTGCACTGAAAGCTGTTTATGTTGTTTGTTGTTCTGTGCTTGAGCTCATTTGTGCTATTGACACTTAAGACCACAGAGATCAGATGCTTTATGATAGATGCCTGCAGAAAAACACAGGCCAAGATCATACATCACTGTTTGCTGTGTTAAAGACATCCTCTATCAGACCAAAGACGATCATGTAGCTATACTGATTTCAACTGCATTAAGAAAGGCATTGGAATCATTCTGTAAAGAAAACACATTAAATAGTGTTTACAATAACTGTGAAACAACACAGGAGCTGTTGCACACAGTTGACTGTAGATTTCTCAAATAGGAAATGGGATAGTGTTTACATATACAACAAAACCGCAAGAAAATGGTACTCACATGAGACTTGGAAATCATTGGGTTTTCTTCCAGTTTTGATGCAAAAACGTTAACAGGCTTGTGCACTTTGCATAAGCTGCCAGAACTCCCAATGAGCTGTTTACATGCAGAACATAATCGGTTAATCCCCAAAAATCTACGTGTTTTATGTCCCGTTTATGACATTTTGATGACTTAAAGATGTTTAAGCCTCCCAATCTACTGCCAGAATGCCAGTAGAGCCGTGTACATGAAGAACAAAATCTGACAAAAATCGATTGAATTTTTCTTAAACTAAGTTATTTTATATGGGGAAGGTCAAACCATAAGGATAAACCATTTAAGGTGTTTACATGACCTTACACGTTGCCAGGTTATTCAGCATAATCGCTGTAAGATTGTGGATATAAACAAACTCATTCACACTTGTAGGGATTTTTGCAGTGGTGAAGAAATTAGTGCCCAGTTGTGCAGATTTACAAGATGTTCCTAAGGTTTGGTTTGTTTTGAATGCTGTGTGTGTAGAGGAGAGGAAGGTTATCATTTCACCCTGAACGGCATGAGGTCAGGAGAGATGTGTGGTTGTCTTTCTCTGTATGAGAGGTCTGGGGATGTTATTAATCACTGCTGTTTTACTTTAATGGAGTTGGTGCTATTCATCATGATTAGCCACAGAAAGTTACCTACAGAGAGTGATTCATATGGAAGGCGGCATCCAGAAAAGGAATGAAACCACACTACAAATTTTGTTATTGCAAGAGAAGTGAGGCAAAACATATTAGTACATTCAGCTCCAGAGATACATTTTTTGAATCATGAAAAAAATTTTACCCCTTCAAGTGTTTAAACACATAATACATTTAGGGTTTCAATGCATTCATCATCCTTAACACAGACACTTTTATCTAAAACAATTTAAAGGTTGTTTAAGATCTTAAGTTCTCGCAAGAACACCCAAGCCAGGGTGAACAAGTTTCTCTCATAGCACTCAATGGACATCAAGATTGTCACTGTAAAAACTCTTACATATGCAGTCTTTTTGACCAAAACCTAAATGGATTACTTTTATAATACATTTGCATTGTATTAAAAATTCCTCCTTTTGTGTTCCACAGAAGAGAGTAATACAGGTTTGGAACGACATGATGGTCAGAAAATTATGAACATTTTTTACTTTTGGGTGAACTATTTCTATAATACAAACAACTTGCAAAATCAATTAGGTCTTCCATAACTAAAGTAATATTTAAATCACCCAATCAGTCACCTCTCTCTTTATCCCACATATGGATATTGGGAGGAAGTTTAGACGCCTTTCAATGCCCTCACAAATACCTTAGGGGCAACTTGATGTATAGGACCTCCAAGCTCTCCTGACCTTTGGCTCAGTGTGCCTGTGTTTCTAAAAACACCAACGTTCAGGGATTTCACACGCTCGTAAGAGGCCTCATAGCAGAAGCTTGTTTTCCTGTGAGAGAGATTTTCTTTAAAGAGCTCTGTGCTGGTCTGAAGGTGAGAAGATAATAAAGCAGGGCTTAAAGCTTGCTTGCTGGGGCTTCAACTTTTTAGCAGTATTACAAATTGGGCCAGCATTAACCAGTGTGTTCAAATAGAAACACTTCACTAAGCCCAGCTGAGTCAATAGCATCAAGGTGGGAAATCCAGCTACCTGATGGAGGTCAGACAGGAAGTAGTGCAGAGATGACCGGCAGGGAACATTAAAAGTAAATTTATCAAACCACACACTTATTAATTTATCACCAGAGTACAGAAGGTCAAATTGGTCAAGATTTTATAGTAAGAGAAAATAAAGAATATCTCAACATGTCTAACAAGATGTTAATCTAACAAGTAGATTAGTGTCCCTCCTATTCATGAGTTCATCTGTTCATCTCAGTGTTCTTTTTCTTTCCTTAAAAAATTACTTTATCATATTTTATTATTTAATCTTTTGTTCTCACATCCATTTATAATGTTAGTAAAGTGTTTGTTTTTTCTTGCATACAAAACAGTGATATCTTAGATTTTACAACCAGTCTCACCCTTTCACCTACCTTGCTTCAGTGCTTGGTCGATATCAGGGAACCGAATGTTTCATTCTGCCAAGTTACTGACATGTGCAATCTCCCATCAAACATCTTTGCATCAAATTCAAATATCTTTTTCATCTGAGCAGCCTAAGGTACATGGGTTCTAGTCCTATGGAGACCAGAAATTAATTGCATTCACATAATCATTGATGAGCATGATTCGGATGTTGAATTTTACATCTAAGAATAAATTTTAACTCCACTGACGGTTAGGTATAGGGTTTGGGTTAGCGTATCTAATCATTTATGGATTCCTGTTGACTGTATTACCAGCCTGATCTGAATAGTAATTGAAAGTTTTAATGAGTAAAACGTTCCTCCCTTACCTAAAACTTTAACCTAAACCTAACCAATAGTGCTCAGAAAGATAAATGAGGTGAACAAAACAGGCATCCTTACCCTAAACCAACACCTAAACCTAACCAATACTGTTTTTAAATGCAAATTTGACATGAAAAGCACATTTACAAAGCAGCCACATCATTTTGTGTGGCACATTCGCTTCACTTTTACTTTGAGCCACCTTGCACCTTGGCTATGCTCGGTCTCTGAGTCCAAAGTCCAACACTCCATCAGGTGAGCTACCACGGAATTTAATAACATTGGAATACATGTGTAAATATAGGTGGTTCTGTAATACAAGTGTTAAAAATTTATAATTTTTCAAATAATGAGTTAGAGTAAAAGTGTTTTGATATAATAACATAGAAGGGTGTGAGTATTAGAGCAAAACTTTTTTACTTTACTTTTGACCTACTGTCACTAAATTCACATTGAGATCAGTCTGGAGATTTATATATAAAGGCCCTCTTTGTATATGAAATGTACGGAAGAGGATTAGGGCCAAGCAATAATAAAAAAAAATAAAGCCATCTCGAGATTAAAGTCATTATAATGCGAGATTAAACTTGTTAAATTTCGAGAAAAAAGTCGAAATACAATCTTGAGAATAAACTCATTAAATATCGAGAATAAAGTCGTTGTGTTTCGAGAAAACTCGAAGTTTAATCTCGCATTATAATGACTTTATTCTCGATATTTAATGAGTTTATTCTCAAGATTGTATTTCGACTTTTTCTAAATTTACGAGTTTAATCTCGCATTATAATGACTTTAATCTCGATATTTAATGAGTTTATTCTCAAGATTGTATTTCGACTTTTTTCTCGAAATTTAACGAGTTTAATCTCGATATTTAATGAGTTTATTCTCAAGATTGTATTTCGACTTTTTTCTCGAAATTTAACGAGTTTAATCTTGCATTATAATGACTTTATTCTCGAGATGGTTTTATTTTTTTATTATTGCTTGGCCCTAATCCTCTTCCGTAGAAATGAGTAATAATATGACTTTGTTGCATTTATTCATGAGCTGCAGTTTTTTGGTGAAGTCTACTATCATTTTTAACTGCTCTATCCTTCAATAACAGCCTCTTTGCAAAGCCTGCATTACATTGTTTTGTTACATTTTTGCAATCTTGTTGGGACCTCGTCTGAAACGTAATCCTTTTTTTCTGAGAGTGAATATGTTCCATGATTCATAACGGAAGCCTGTTTTCATTTTCCAGTCTCCCATGTTTTCACTCGCATCGCATATGTTTTTAGCAGATAATGGGATGTTTAGCTTAAAAATGGCAAAATAAATTTTATGGATCCATAGTGCCCATTCTTACAGAGTCTTTTGACAGTGCCTCACCAGTAAAAGTCAAAGGAGTAGATGACATGACGCAATGGCCCTATAGTAGTTATGAATAGATAAATTTTTTTTGTTGTTGTTCTGACTGCCAACAACTGCACAAGTAAAGCCTGAACTAATATTCACTCTAATAACACTTCAAATGGTTGTTGTTCTCAGTCTGGTTTGCTTGTTTCGACTGTTTTAACTTTGCTTCTTATGGTGACCGGAACCACAAAACAGTCCAGCAACTAACAGAATCATCTTGGCACCCAGTGGTTGGTCAGGAAAACGGTGTATACTTCAGCATCTAATTTCTATCAGGAAGACTCGCAGACTTTAGTGAAATTTAATATTAAATTATTTTGATGAATATAAAACAGAAAAGTAATGTCTCTCTTTGGCATAGATTAAGTTATAGATGAAGTTTGTCTGGCGGTCCGATGAAGTTGTACTCTGAACCGTCATATCCTGCCGGAGATAGGAGGCAGGGGCGAGGAGCCTACCCCCTTGCAAGATGGGACTCAACTGGTGATGGTGGGGTGGTGGAGGTTGCCATGTTAGCACACTGAAACAGCAATGTTATAGATTGTGAGCAGACTTATAATGCAATGGCTTACATGTGATTGGCTAGGAATTACCCAGCTGATGGTGCAATGATGCACAGCTGCAAGTCTTCCTGCTAGAACTACACTGCGCTTACATATCCGATCTTGGGAAATGCAGAGCAGCAAGTGCTACACGCAGCTAGAAAATGTTTGGCTGATATCCCCCCATTTTATACTTATCGTTAATTCTTCTGTTGTTAGGAATGGAAGTATCTATCCTATTCCTGAGTTCTAAAAGTTCCAGTATGTTTTCATAGTACCTAATAAGAATTATTAAGGTTAGACTAAATTGATAAAGGCACACTTTGTTTTTCTCACCCTATTGTTCTTGCAAACAAGAATATGTGATCATGGGAAAAAGAAAAGCTGACTGAGTAATATATTCTCATGATGAAGGGCCCCAAACATTGGATAAGTGTACCTTAAACAAGCAAAACGAAATCTAAATTTGTAAGGGGGAACTGTGTCCTATATATTTTTCTCTGGCCCTGTGGGATCACTAAAGATTGCAGTCAATGTTTGGTCTTATCTGATAGAGACTGATGGATTTTGGTTCTTGGTCCAGTTTTATTTAAAGCATGTTCAGCAGTTTTCTTTGTGAAAGGTCATCTGAATAAAACAGAGGAACTGCTACTCACATTACTGGATATAACTAGGTTTGCATTTCTTCTAGTTATGGAAACTCCAACAAAAATCTCTGCTCAGCAGCAAATAGGAAACTCAACTCATTTGATTGATTTCAGTTGATTAATGATTTCAGCAAACTCAAACCCAACTTCTTTGAAGTAAAAGTAACAGAATGATTGCACAAATTTAGCAACTGTAACCAATTACCATATTTCACTTCTATGCATCTTCTAGATAAATAAAATTAACCTACTTTCATTTAACAAGATAGAAAACTTTGTCTTGTGAATTCGAGCAGAGGTGGCCACATTCTTACAATAGAGTAAGCCATTTTGGCACATTGCCAAATACATTGTGTATCTTTCTGTGTAGTTCTAGATGAGAAATGCATTCTAACCCTGTGGAAAAACATCTGTGTTGTAATCTGTATTGTTGGGAAACTCACCAGAAAATCTATCCACAACCCCTCACCTCTCATTGACATGAACAAGTCTCCTCTATTAGATTCAGATGAGCAGACTGAAGGGCATTTCATTTAGGCAATTAGAATTTCTGCAATAGAAACAAATGTCAGGGCCCTGGAGGCCAGTGCTCTGTCAGTGGGCAACTATATACAGCACTATACAGTGGAATTTCAGTTTTCTCAAAATAAAACATTCCACATACTGACACTGCTACTCTAATCATTGGATCTACCAATGTTGTGGAAAGCTAATCAGATCAGATATGGAGTCTAGCAAGACTTGTTGGGTTGATAATAACATTTTCTAAACTCTGTTTTCTATATCTGAGAAGTTAAGTGAAATATTAAATATTATAATGGACAAATAATGTCCTTAACTTCTTTTCTCAGTGCTATACATCGATTTTTCATTTCTTGAAGGATAGTGTGGGAAATCATTTCTTTCTTTTTATCACAACTAATGGCAGCAATTTGGCATATTTATGAAGTGATCCTCCAGCTATGAGACTCTTCATAAGAACCCTTTTCCTTTACATAAATAATACATTAAGGAGTGGTTTGAGTCTTCTGTTCTACTCTGGACCATTTAATTATACAGTGAAGAGTTGCTTATCCCTCTGAGTCTTGTTGAGAGTTAATTTGTTCATTCAGTCAAACTATTAAAGTGCACTGAATTTGACATGATCCAATTTGTCACAAAATCAAATGTCTCTGAAGGGAACGCTGAGTTACAAATGGGCCCAAAGATCACCTAAAGTTTACTTAATTAGATTCAAAACTGCATTAAAACAAGCAATACTAAGTTAAAATAAAATCCCAACAGTTTAAAATGATTTTTCTTTTGGAGGGCGGGCCGGGTCTTGATTCCACACACCTGGCCCCTAACCAGGCTAACCAAGCCTCCGAGGAGGAGAGAGAGAGAGAGAGAGAGAGAGAGAGAGAGAGAGAGAGAGAGAGAGAGAGAAACCTGTGTGTGTGTGAGATTATCATTACAATATTATTTATATTGTCAAGCCGGTCCTCGCCTCCTCCTTTCCATTCATCCCATTACACTGCCAAATAAAAATCAGATTGTTACTCAAAATAAATTCAGAAAATTAGTGTAACCTGACATTCCACAAATGTAATGCCACCAGGTCCTGAGAATGTTTTATTCTCAGAAAGTTGAAATAATAGTGCTAAAAAGGATCCTGGGAAGAGGAAACCACTACAATGGTTTTGTCTGCAAATAAATTTGTGAATGAATGAAGCCACAGACGGAATTTTCAATAATCCATCCTTTGCTTCTAGCACCTCCACCAGGTGCTGACAGCAGATACCTTGGGTGCTCAAAAAGAAACACAAAGGACACAGGGAATTGCAGCCAAGAACATGCTCTGTTTGTATGGCCAATCCATCTAACATTAACATGACTTCCTTCCTGACTGTCAAAAAGTTGAAAGTACAAAAAGTTTTGTTCCACTCAGTTACATATTTTTTTAAATGATGCTGCTCAGTTGCTGACAGACATTTCACACAGGCCAGGTAATGTTTTTTGGCTTCCACTCTAAGAGTTTGTCTTCCAGTCTTTAAGAACTGCAATTATGACTGCTGGCCTCGGAAATGCATCCCCATCAAATCCTTGGTGGTCAGTCCAAGACACCAAAAAAAATTGTGACTGAACGTTGCATAATCAGGATTCAGGATGTATGCTTGACCCTTCAAAGGACCGTTAATCATGTCTCGAATGTCAATTTACTGTTGTTCTTGCAGTTTATTTTGGCTACATTCCGTTATAGCCCTCTGGTGCAGTGAACCTCTAACCTGACAATGGATTTCAGCAAATTCTGTTCACTTTGTCAAATTATTATTAGATCTAGTAAGTAGAATCTTGACTCGTACCACTCCAATTCCTGATATTTCGCATTGCACAATGTCTCCTAAAACAACATGTACAAGCGCATTATATTTCTCCTATAGGAATTGTGCAACTGACACAAAGGACTTGTAGACCTTTGTTCTGTAAGATGATTTAGCAGGGGTAACAGGTTCACACACAGTGGGAATAAAACATCTCAAGAGAAAAAACATGCAAGCTGATCATTCAAATCAAGCTGTGGCAGTTGCTGACACATGGACATGCTGGTTACTTTCATTTAATCGTAAGTGTTAAACAGGTCTTCCTTCTGGGCCGCAGCAAGGAGGTTGCATAACTTCAACAATGATTCTGTACGACATAACAAGCTTTGTAGAACATGACTTTGAACCCAGTCTTACTTGAGGCATCACAATCCTCTTCCCACATCAAAACATGCTGGCAAGATGCAGTATCCTACATATTTTGACAAAATTACATTTATTGTCTCTGCCATCTATAATTGTCTCCAATATGTAATACAGTCTGTTCTGAAAACTCCAAAATCAGTCAAAAGATACAGAGCCTGGCCTCCATTTGAACCACTATTAAATCATGAAATGGTCAAAGCCCCTCTATTAATGGAATAGTTCACCAAAAAAACTGGTAATTAATTTACTCACATTAATTTTGTTCCAAATCCACACAACTTTCTTCTGCGGAACACTAAAAGTTGGCTAAATTCCGCTTAATAAAACACCATAAACTTCATAAAAGTAGTCCACAACTTAAACAAATTTCAGCCTGTTCTTCATACAAAGGGATTGTATGCCTTAAGAACACTTGAAATGTGATGTATGAGTTACATGGACTACGTTTAGGACACTTTTGGGTGCTTTATTTAGCTTTATAATAAGTCCCTACTGCCACTGGGTTAAATTCAGCCAACAGCACGGTTTTAAATTATCATTATATTATCTCCTTTTGTGTTACACAAAACAAAGAATGTCAAATGGGTTTGGCATGACACAAAGGTGAGTAAAAGATTTTTTGGGTGATCTATGCTTTTAACATTCAGCTCTGTCACAAGTGTAGTGGTGGACAAGAAACCAACCCCTTAAAGGAACAGTGAAATATGGAAATTCTGTCATCATCTGCTCACCCTTATGCTGCTTAAAAATTGTTTTTTTCCTTTGGAATACAAAAGAAGGTATTTGGCAGAATTATCCAGGCTGCTCTTTTCTATAGTTACAACA
Source organism: Xyrauchen texanus (assembly GCF_025860055.1). NCBI lineage: Eukaryota > Metazoa > Chordata > Actinopteri > Cypriniformes > Catostomidae > Xyrauchen > Xyrauchen texanus. The sequence continues at coordinate 16,637,509 of NC_068295.1, read as the reverse complement.
GAAGTGAACAGCGACATACACTGTCAAACTCCGAAAAGGACAAAAAAGTCACCATGAAGGTTGCCCAAATGACTCATGTACTATATTCCAACTCTTCTAAAACTACAAAATAGCTTTGTATGAGGAACAGACTAAAATTTAAGTCAGAAAGTCTTGGCTTCCACCCTAGCTCTCAAATGTAGTAGTAATCACTGTCCATTATAACATTATTAATAAGATCATTTATGTAATAACATAATATGTCAGTCTACTAGGGGCCTTTCTTGTGCTTGACAAAAGCAGCATATGTTTCCTAAAGTCCAAGGCATGCTGCAAATCCTGAAATGCTGAAAGTGAGGACAGACCTCTGGAATGGTCCTCCATTGAGACAGTCAATCTGTGAGCCTTCAGTCTCTTCTAGACAATTGAAAATATCAGTGGCTCCTCCAACTGACATGGGTAAAAGAAAGAATGTTTCGGGTGGACAGTTCTTTTGACCTGAGACCTTAGACTTTCACTAACATCTGTTCAATGGCATAAACTAGTTGTCCAAATCCAAGGTCAATGCTCCTCAAAAGCAAAAACACCACATCACTTTATTTTTCTAAACAACATTGTTTTCACACACACAAAAAAAGGATGTAAGCATTAGACCCGGCTACTTCTGTGTTGCAACCTACCATAGTTCCATTTCCTGTACTCTAACAATGGTGGGGGTGAAACTCCATTGGGACACTTACTTTTTGCTGAATAAGTCATCAAACTGCTGTTAAAGACAATGCCACACACATCTGTTTGTCTCACTAGAGATAATAAAGGGGCAAGGTAATATCAAGGCAGCAAACTGCACCAGACTTTCACTGCTGTTCAAGCATCAACATTTTGCATGGCCTTCTAAATGATGAAGGCCCATTTCTCTTGCTTACTGTAAAATGCTAATTATACCCATAAATATAATAGCAAAGCCATAATTACTAGAGCTTGCTGTAATGTAAAAAGTAGCCTGCTTATTGTTGAGAAGACCCATTTCACCAATAGTACCACATGCTGGTGTTTACAGTGGAGAGAAACTAATAAAAGTATTAATAATCAGTTTGATGAAGACTATATCTTACAGAAAAATTTCCATAATCAACTTTAGAGAACTATACACAATCTGTAACCTTTTAACTTCAGATGATACTTCTGGATTTTCTAGTTTAAAAAAGCAAGAATTACATTTATCAAGCCAAATATTTAGTTACTTATTATTCTGAAAATGTAAATCTTATTTAAATGATTAAAGTGCCAGAAATTGTCTTAAAGCAGAGCAAATAATCTCATCTGCAGTCAGAATCTTCAGTCAACTTTTCTCATAATATGAGAATGCTCCAAGTTGAATTGACTTAATTAAACCTTCATCTAAACTTAAAAGGAAAACACACAGGAGACTAATTATAAGATTTAGCCAATTGAATCAAGTTTAGCATTTTCTATGACAGAAAGCAAACGAATATCCAAACAGTGATTAGATCCATTGCTAAATATTGTGTCAAAAACAACAGTGTAAAGAATAAAAATGACTGAGGACTAATTTTCCTTAATTCAGCAGGTTTTAAAAAATATTTTTTTAAATAACATACAGTACCCTTGTTACATTGTCCCCTTGGTCACAGATGATTTCAGTAATTCTCTGGTTCAAGAATTGATACTTCTTGGTCAAACCTACGACCTATGGGTTACCAGATCATATGGTTAACCAACAGGGTTGGGAGGGTTACTTTTGAAATGTATTCCACTACAGATTACAGAATAAATGCTGTAAAATGTCATTTGTAACATATTCCGTTAGATTACTCAAGGTCAGTAACGTTGTGACAGGGTGCAGGGTGGGGCCGTGTCGTGATTATACACACCCGGTCCCTTATCAGGCTAATTAAGCCTCTGAGAGGGATAAAGGCTGATTGCGGATGGTGGTGCGAGAGAGAGAGAGATCGTTTACAGACATGTCCGTCATGTGTGTGTTTTTGTCTTTTACTGACAATTTACACAAGGTTCATTACTATTTCTTCTGCTCCAAATGTACTTCAAACTTCTCGATCTGCTCGTATGAATGCAACACATCATAACAAAGTGTTTCACTGCTGTTCAAATGCACTTTGGATCACATCATTTATATGTATAAATGTTTTCCATATTAAAGGACTAAATATTACATGAAACAAATGACAATACAATGCAAAGTAATCTCTTCAGTAATCAATATACTTTTTGAATGTAACTTTATTCTAATTATCTATGATTTAAATTTTAACTGTAGTGGAATACAGTTACTTATATTTTGTATTTTAAATATGTATTCCCATTACATGTATTCCATTACTCCCAAACTCTGTTAACCAATACCCTAAGGAAATGCAACAACACATCCATCTATATATGAAGCACCAGTAAACAGTAGCAATTGCAGCAAAATCTCTGAAAAGCCCACACAGTGTGACAAGAGCAAATATTGTTCATGAATCATTTTATTTTTGGCAGTTATGACACTCTATTAAAAATTAAGTGTAACATGTCTGCAGGCTCAGGGAGGTGGGACGGCCCATAAATAGTGTTGACACAGTGAATTCTTTCTCATAAAGGGAAAAAAGAACACAGAAAGGAGGTGGCACAAGAGACTGGAGGAAAACTCAGTGAAAGCATATTTCCTACCACAGGAAGAGCCTACAAGTCTGCAAGACTATAAACATGCTTGTCAAAAGAGTTGTATTCAACACACTGATTTTTTCTATGAATAAGATAAAGGTGCAATACTGCTTTGTTTTTACTTTTCCATACACTTGACTTTTTTGGCCAAAATGTGCATAAAATGATATTTTTGGTTTTCTGACAAAAGAGAAAAAAGGCCAAAAATCTTGCCGAAATTGTTAATAGAATAATATGAACAATAAGAATAGAAACCTTAACAAAGTTAAGTGAGCCTCTCTCGGTTATTAGCACATTTAATAAAGAGCGTTTTCCAGTGCTCCCATATTGTGTGTTATTACGTGTCATGGTCGCTCGCTACTGTCAAGCTCTAATATGACATCAATGAATCATAAAAAATGAATCATAATTAAAGCAGTTCATATGTCTGGTGCATATAAAACATTTTAACCCATACAATAGCGAATCGCAACAGGGACATTTAATAAGTAAATATATAGTCCACATATGCAGTACACTTCAAATAAATGCGAGCTGCTCTGTTGTTGACACACAATCAAAACACATGCAGGGCTAATGATGGGCTCATGATAATGCACTGCTTCCTGGAGTGTTCTGCCAAATAAAAACAAAAAACAGAGGGTTTTAAAGTTAAGAAATTACAACTGAAATTGTTTTAATGTATAATTGAACTATATTTGTTATTATTATTTATTATTATTATTAACAATAATTTTCATTTCAGTGCATCATTATAGTGAACACAATTATTTCCTGGATTCCATTGGACCAGAAACCATGTCTCTGAGGCTGCTCACACAACATGCTATCAGTAATACCGCAGGAGAAGGTAAATGCAATATAATTTAAGCAAAGATGACTGATGAGAGCTTGTTAGAGACTAAACAGAATGGAGTCGATGCCAGTATACCGGAACATTCAGTAGAAGCATGTTGAGTTCCCGTGAGACGATGTTGAAAGTTTCACGAGGTTGACTGAAACAGTTCCAAAAGAAGCCAAAGTTGGCTTTGTGTATCACGGTGATTTTGTGCATCGCACAGACTGTTAGCAAACATGGCAAACACTGAAAAACAGCACAATACAAACAGTGAAGCGCCCCAGTGTTGTTATACTTAATATTAGCACTCTTGGAAGTTTGAATGCCTCTTGTCCAATAAAATTATAGAACTAGAACTAAATATTCTATAATTCTGGATAACTTGTAAGAATTTAGATTAGATGATATTAACTGATTCATTTAGATTTATTCAATGCATCAATTATTATTGTTCTAGTGCAAACGACACATTTTCTTTTCTTTTTTTTATTTAATCATTAAGATGATCTCTTTGTTCTTATCCTGAAATGCACTAAACCTTTGCCACTCACACTGAATAATGTATTTGTAGCATATTCTGAGATGTCAGTTCAGGACAAGCTGTATGCAGGAGCTTTTTCTGTGACTACTACTTTCATGTTCATAGACTCTTGCAAACTAAACTCAGCAAAAAAGAAACATCCTCTCACTTTCAACTGCTTTTATTTTCAGTAAACTTAACATGTATAAATATTTGTATGAACATAAAAAGATTCAACAACAAAGAGTGAAGACTCATCAGTGAAGAGCAATTTTGCCAGTCCTGTCTGGTCCAGCAAAGGTGGGTTTGTGCCCATAGGCGACGTTGTTGCCGGTGATGTCTGGTAAGGATTTGCCTTACAACAGGCCTACAAGCCCTCAGTCCAGCCTCTCTCAGTATAATGCACTGTCTGAGCACTGATGGAGGGATTTTGCGTTCCTGGTGTAGCTTGGGCAATTGTTGTTGCCATCCTGTACCTGTCCCACAGGTGTGATATTTGGATGTACCAATTCTGTGCAGGTTTTGTTACACATGGTCTGCCACTGCGAGGATGATCAGCTGTCCTTCCTGTCTCCCTATAGCGCTGTCTTAGGCGTCTCACAGTACAGGCATTGCAATTTATTGCTCCTGGCCACATCTGCAGTCTCATTTTATCATCCATTGAATGTTTAGAACCTCCAGAGAATGTGAATAGTCATCTGACACAGTCACAGATAACAGAAGATGTCTCTAAACCTTCATGAACCATAAACAACTCTGGTGAAAGTGTCAGTTCAGAAGAGTATATAATGGAACTTTAAATTACCAAATCACTTACAGATGTAAGTTTAACCCAATACAGTTTGGCTAATGGAAGTGATGCTACCAACTCATCCAAGCTAAATATGCAGCAAAGGCTCAAGTAATTTATCATCATCAAAATCATGGCAACTGTTCTTTACACACATTCCCAACACAAGAGTGAGTATTGTAATTATTACCATACAGTAACTAAAGGGAAAATGACGTGCTATTGAGGAGACATGTTATGATGCAATAACTGAGGAATTTGTGTTAATACAAATAAGGTGAACGAAAGGGGCAGCTATTGATAAGAGCACAATCATCCAATTTAATTGTGCAATTAAGAATCAGTGCTTTACTTTATTAATATAATTCCAGAAATTGGCACCATTTTTGAAAAAAGTCCTTACTAACCATTATTTTAAATATAAAAAACATTCCACAGGGAAGTTCATCCACACAAACAATTAGTCCATTTTTTAAAGGTACACTATAGAGGATTTATCGTTTCATCTTTCATTAATGAACAAAGCACCATTATTGAAACAGTACATAAGAAAATCTGGTGTTCAAAACTATGTTTTTGCCTTTCCCCGAGTCACTGCAGAACGCATACGCATACAATTTTACTTTCAGAGCTGTTTGGTTAGATTTTGCAGGGAATTCATCATTATGTCCATAAGCAAAGAAAAGAAGGTCCAGCAGCAGATACTCTACTTTCTTGCTCTAATGACATATTGAACAGAAAATAATATGTAACTCAAATCTAAGATAAGGATATCAGAACCTCTAATGAGAGAGTGTATTAACACCTTACACTCCACCTGCTTGAACTGGAGTTCATGAAGTGTGTGTTTGAAATGGAAATATGTTTTGCTTTATACCCATAGATGTATAAGTTTTATTTCCTTTTCCTAAAGCTAATTCCCTGCATCTTTCTGCTGTCAGGGTATTATGGATCCACACAATGACAACCTACAAACTACATAAATCTTAAACGACCAATCACAAGCTCTGATTTCATTATTTATTTTGTGTATATGATATGGCAGACACACTAACACTGCTGGCTCCTCGTTAGCATCTATAAAGGTGCCTGTGGGGTTCACAAACTCATAAAATTTGCTTTGGAATATTTGAGAGGCCCCATTAACTCCTTTCATTAACATGTGTTTCATATGTGGATAGTATCTAGATCTTGATGTGTTGGGATAGAGATCCGATCACACGAAAACACTACTTTCATATTACATCAGAGGCTGGTAACTTAAAATTCACTGTCTTTAAGTTAATTTTAAAAACATTGATGGATAATTAAATTCAAATCACTTTAACAGTCAAGGTTTTTCATACATTTAACATTGTTTGGTGACCAAAAATTTCAAAACTAAATTTTGGGTCCCAAAGATAATTTTATTATATTTATCTCGGGTTAGGCACTGTGTAAGTGCTAAATATGCTTCTCATCTGAAACAGTTGAGTGAAGCCTGGTTTCACATGAGTGTTGCACAAGCCACATAGTGATTATAAAACAGGAGAGAGATGTGAGTGAGTGGACAGATGAGATATTCCAAGTGTATTCCAATGGAATAATTCATGGGATATTAGTACCTGCTTCCAACTAACAATAGCAAGTAAAAAATCATTGCACATGGCTGTAATGTAAACTAAAGCCTACTGGCTATTTAGATATGTCCTGCCCCAACTTCCTCTTTCAATAACAAATTATGTTAACCAAGGATAGAAAACCACACTCAATCCAGTTTGGAACTGCAGTATATACCTTTGTTTGAAGTAAAAAAAACTGAAACACTGGGTAATAATTGAAAAATACAGCAGCTGAGACAGATTCAAATATCCAAAAACTGGTCACAAGTCATCTTCGTAGCAAGTGCATAGGCTGGATTTGGATAGACCTCTAAAATTGTGCACTGAGACTGGGTGGGCGTGAGTGCTGGCCCACTCCAGCATACCCATAGTTACACCCCTGCTTTGAAGAAAGTTGAGGGTAACTGGTCAACAAATTAGTTCCCTTGGAGATGTGCTGCCTGACATGATGGCAAAGATCTTTGGAAACTTTTGGGTCTCCACACACATTATGTTCCCTTGGTGATATTGGGAAGCAATAGGTAAAAAGAGCTTTATGGTTCACTTCAGTTGCTTCAAAGAAATCACATATTAGTCTTCCATCTCCCCTACTGTTGTGGGAATTCGTGCAAGTAGAGCTGGATTAAAAAGACAGGGGGGCTGGAGGAGAGGGAGGTGCCATTTGTGTCATGTCATGCTGAAGTGATGCATGGGGGAGAAAGAAAATAATGAAACAAGATGGAGACACAAACTGGTTCAAAAAAGTGCAACTTATTTCCTCATATGGAACTATTTTTTGTTGGCGGTTATTTTTGGAACTATTTTAATTAGCTAAATTAGACAAAAACTGGCCATATAGTGTCAATGTTTCTCAAAACTACATTTTGTATTTAGAACTGTTGTATAAATGCAGTATCACACTTACAATTATTGTACTGAATTGCTTGTGTGACATTGCATATTTGTATTTTGGAATTTGATTTAAAAAAATTTTTAATTAAATGGCCATGTTGCATAATAATGCAGGTAATAAGGCTTTGACATCTTACAGCAGTTTAGAGAGTTTATGTTTCTGAGGACAGCAGTACAGCTATTACAATCATGCCTGCAAGATAATGCCCAAGTGCTGGCTATCACCTTCAAATTTTAAATAAATGGGAGATCTATAAGCGAGTCAGATAAGGGAAAATCTGCATAGTATGGAGGTGGTTTACATTCTTCTTAAGAGGTCAACCTTAGATTCCAAACTATGCTAAGAACCAAGAACATATCACTAGCTGAAGCAATTCATTTTTGGCTCAGTGGTTTATTTGAGTAAGGTCTCTCCACCTGCCTATCCTCTGCTCTACCCTGGAGCAACATGTTCTGACTTGTACCGGGAGCAATTCAAACATCCATTTCCATTTCCCTCCTTTAATCGCTCTCCTTTTCCTGCACTGTACATGCTGAGTAAATATTTTAATTGCCCCTCCACCGTCAAAGGAATTCACAGAGAGGGGTAGAAAGAAGTACATTAGTGATTAAGTGATTTCTCCATGCCTGCACACTTGCTCGTGATGGAAGGAGAGTGGCAGTGGTGTCTGTATACCTGTGTAATGTTTCAATGAACTCTGCTCATGTTAAATGTTCCTAATACTATGTTCCTAATAAAAGTGCCGGGCGCGGTCTTCTGCTGTTGTAGCCCACCCGCCTCAAACCAACCAGTCCCAAAAATCATGCCACGATCTAAATCAATAAGATCACATTTTTCCCTATTCTGATGGTTGATGTGAACATTAACTGAAGCTCCTGACCCATATCTGAATGATTTTATGCATTGCACTGCTGCCACATGATTGGCGCATTAGATTATCACATGGATAAGTAGGTGTAAAGGTGTTCCTAATAAAGTGCTATATGTATATAAATATAAACATGAACAACCCCTCAAGTCGTAATGAAGACTGAGTTGGGAATACTTTTCTAAATACAGCTAATTGTTAGCGCTTGCCATTTTGGTCATATTTATTTATGTATATAAGCAACCATTTTATGCATGTTGTAAACTTTTACAACATGAAAATAGCATGAATTTGCCCACAATACCATTATCGTCAGTAATACGTATCATGGTGACAAAATCAATAAATATGTATGAAGGAACCTGCCGTCATTCATGTTTCCTGTTCTTTCCAACAACAAAGCACGTGAACACAACGTACTCATAATTACCACTTCAGAAGTGGGAAAGAAGGATAATTCCGACACCACATTAAGGCAGCATTAGCTCCAACGGTGATGGAATAAATGCTCTTTCGTGTTTGCTCAGTAGGTATACGTGACATTTAAAAAGTCCGTTAACAATGTAGAAACAAAACATATTCTGCCATACTACAATGTGTATATTTTAATTAATTCAATGTTTGGTTTAGATGCCTCTGGTTTTGTGGATGGCGGGGTGAAACTTGGATAAGACTTTAATTAAATCCTCAGTTTGTTTTGAAATGCAGTGTAAATAAACTTTTTAGAATGGGAATCTAGGCTAGCAAATGAGTAAATAAATCATATCAGACCATTAGGAAAGGAATTCTGTAAAATATACAACACTGTCTTGACAAAATAACTAATGCACAGTGTCTTTAAGTTTTAACAGATAACTCATGAAGGATTAAAAGTAAAGGAAAATGTTCAACTGAGATTTATTGAGCACTTCTGACTCTCCTAGATGCAAGCCAATTCATCAATAATCATCTGAAGCTCCACTGAGAAGTAACATTATCCCTAATATTGCACAAAGATTTAACTTCAGGGGTCAGGACTACAAAGTAAGGGAAAGAGGTGACAGTTTAATTTATAGCATCAGAGGTTTGGCCTTCAGAGGCAAGTTAAGATTCACACGCTCAGGAGGATGATCCTTCAAAACTGTCCAGGTGTTGAACAATGCAATTGTAAAATAGTATTTTACAATTGCATTGTAGAATACTTCAGATTGTAAAATAGTATTTTACAATCTGAAGTAGCTTGATTTAATTATTTACTGAGGCCTACACTCAAGTTACACATGAAATTGGATATTTATAGTAAAAAGGACTTAAATATTGAACTGTTTCTCATCCTCACCTATCATATAACTTCTGAAGACATAGATTAAACCACTGGTCTAACAGATTACATTCATGTGGCCTTTATGTGATTTTTGGAGCTTCAAGGGCCTGATCATCCTCCACTTGCATTGTAAGGATCAAAATATCTTTGTTTGTGTTCAGCAGAAGAAAAAAGGTCGTACACATCTTGGGATGGCATGTGGGTGAGTAAATGATGAGAGAATTTTCCCTTTTGGGTGAACTATCCCTTTAAAGATCATCTCAAAGGCTTTTAATCGGCCGTCTGTGAACACGTCACACTGAACTTTGTAAGATTGCCGATTTTGCCATGAGACGAGAGAAATCCTTTAGGATTCACGAAATTTGTCTCAGATGGCAGAATCGTGGCCAAAATCGTACAGTGTGCACCCACCTTAAGATAGGCTACATACGGCCTACAACCTACAAAAAGGAATAATAATAAAGTAATTAACTTGTTATACATGATAGATTAAAGGTAAGTATAGCAGAATTTCTTTTATTTAATTTCATGAAAGAAAAAAAAAAAACATTTAGCAGAGGCAATTAATCAAACACTGGATATATCAGTCAGTACCTCAGTAATCCCAGGTTAACTCAATGCCATAAATATAATGTGATTTCCTACAGGACTTTGGAAGGAAACACGTGGTAATCGAAAACCTGCCATAACCCTCTGGCAGCAAACCCAAGGTCCAAGAACAATTGAATGTGGCTGGAATGATACCATCAGGAAAAAATAAAGTATCAAAGATGGGCACACCATGTACAGGATATTATGGAGTTGTTTTTGGCCAGCTCACTCACTCTGAAGTGTCATAAACACTGTCATTTCTTCTTTCATCAGGTCATTAAGGAAAAAGAACAACACTACTGGAAAACTAAATTTGAAGATAATAATTTATAAAAATTATTTCCTCATACCTGCTGGTTTGGTTGGTTTCACACGTCCTCGTTTTTCTTTTGTAGGCCTATATAAACTTGAAAATTAATTGCAGATGTCTCTTGCAGTCCAGGACCATAAGAACTCTGAAAATAAGTTTGAAATGCTGCTCATTAAATTAGAAGCAGCACTTCTGCCATCTAGAGTTGATTCGACAGTATTTGACTCTAACACAACATCTGTAATATTCAACACAGATAGATCTAGTTAAAATAGAAATACATAATTTTTTTCAGTCTAAAAAGCCATATTTAGTGACTTTAAATACCTTACAAATTGTAAGGTAACTAGTACAAATGCAAATAAAAATTCTGAATATTTCTGTAGTTTTAATTTTCTTTTATTTCTTTGTCTTTTTTATGATAGAAGTGGTTGATTCTAAGTTACCAGTAACCGTAGACTATTTGTATTGTGGCTTATACCATGCTATATTTTATAAAGGGCAGTTCACATCGAACCCCTTTTGAAGAACCCGTTTTTCTATTTAAACATGTGCAAGAGTAGACCACCGTCTTTGACTGTTGCGCCGCGTCTCGCTGTTTCGTCCAGGAGTTTTTAGAATCCATGTCAGGTTAAAAAGAACTCCAATTGTTCAAAAATAAATAAATAAATTAAATAAAATCGAAACACTTGGGTTATCTTCTATTGGTGACGCTGCGTCCAGCTTTAGAACGCAAGTAGCCTACACTTTCCGTGTGAAACTTGGTGTGAACGGCCCCCAAGCGATTATTACCATTTTTATCTCAAGAGGGCGCTATATGATCTTGTAAAACAATCCGACTTGCCGTACATACGTGACATTGCTCAGACCTTTATTTTGACATGTTTCCCGGCTGGTGACATTAAACTGTGCTCGAAACTATCTTGCTTCACACTTTATTATGTAGCAATTGTATAACAGATTCAGATGCTAGATGGTAGTATACATCAAAACAACTCAAACATGTTAATGGATTTTACCCTAAACGAATAAATCATTTAAAAGTGTGGGGTCGTTTTAAAGGTTTGTTGATTCTTTTCTCTGTGTAAGGCTGAAGGCAAACAACAATAATAATATGCTAGCAATTAGCAGACAAGCCTATATAAATGAATAACAAATGGTTTGCGTCGTTATTAATTTTGAAAGCAAATCATATATCAATATAACTATGTTGCTTTTCGATCGCTTATAAATTCGTCATGTTGTTTGTCGTACTGTTACGGTTGAGCTAGTTGTAATATTAATGTAATGTGTAGGCCTGTTTTTGTAATGTTCCTTGACTGTCACTGGATTTCCAGAGTGAAATAATTGTACCTTGTTTTATGGATATTTACAACTGAGAAAATAAACTTGTGTAAAATGTGTTTCATTATGTAAATTGCTATGACACGCTTTGGATTGTTCTTGTACCTAAAACAAAAATATTCACATTTGAAATGTAATGCAATACATATAATTATATGTGTGCCTTAGTAATCAAACATTTCCAATGTAAGGTAATTTATTTATATAGCACAATTAAAAACGAGTAGTTGACCAATGTGCTTTACAATTTGTAAAAATATGCAAAGAGCAGGATACACAAAACGCTAATATTTTCCAAATTCGTCCCTGTTCCTAAAACAATCATATTTACATTTGACAATTTATGCAATAAATGCTATAAAATGTGTGCCTTGGTAATCAAACATCCTAAGTTATTTTCTGAGATCATCCTTATTCACAGTTACTTGGCAATGCCAGTAGAAGGTAACAAGGACCAGGACCGCCATTCCATGTCCAGCCCTGTCAGTGCCATGACTCCTGGAGTTCAAGAGGACAATGGCCTTTCACTCCCAGGAAGCAGTAAGGAAGAGCCAGCGGCCACATGTCCGGAGAGTGTAGGGGCACAGAATTCTCGTAAATTGCAACCCCTGCTCCAGATCAACCGTCAAGAGATCCGCTCAGTAGACCAGAGCGCTCAGGCTGCTGAGCTCCAGGGTTTGGGAGTGGATGTATATGACCAAGATGTTCTCGAGCAAGGTGTGTTGCAGCAGGTGGACAGGGCTATTCAGGAGGCCAACCAGGCTGCAGCCAAAGCTGAAGCGGAGAAAGAATATGAGTCAGTGCTGGATGATGTCAGGTGAATTTATGCTTCCTTTTATTAAAGAGAGTTCACCCAAAAATGAAAATCGTCATAATTTACTCACCCTGATGTATTGTGTTCTCCCATGGAACACAAAAAGATGTTGGAATGAATGTCAGCCTCAGTCACCATTCTATTTCATTACGTTTCATACAATCAAAGTTAAAGGGATAGTTCACCCAAAAATGAAATTCTCATTATTTACTAACCCTCATTCCATCCCAGATATGTATGAATTCCTTTCTTCAGCAGAACACAAACACCATTTTTTAGAAGACCTTCACTCTGTAGATCCATACAACGCAAATGAATGTTGACCAGAACTTTGAAGCTCCAAAAATCACTTAAAGGAAATATAAGTTATCCATAAGACTCCAGTGGTTAAATCCATATCTTCAGAAGAGATATGATAAGTGTGGGTGAGAAACACTCTTTAAAATCAATATTTAACTCCCCTCTTTTTTGTTTTACCCTATAAATCATCACTTTCACACCTGAAAGTTACATGTGGGGTCTGATTAGGGTCACTTTCACATCTGAAAGTGAGAGTGAGAGTTAAAAAGGACTTAAATATGTATCTGTTTCTCATCCAGACCTATCATGTCACTTCAGAGAACGTGGAGTTAACCACTGGAGTCATATGGACTGCTTTTATGTTTCCTTTATGTGCTTTTTGGAGCTTTGAAGGTCTGGTCAGCATTCACTTGCATTGAATGAACATGCGATAATCTTCTAAAAATCTTAATTTGTGTTCAGAAGAAGAAAGAAAATCAAACACATCTGGGATGGCATGAGGGTGAATAAATGATGAGAGAATTTTAATTTTTGGGTGAACTATGACCTTTTTAAAGGCATATGGATTTGGATCAACATGATGGTGAATAAAGGATGTTTCCCTTTAGTCATTGGTATGTTAGATTATGGCAGTCAAATAATAAAGTCACAGTATTCAAAGCTGAAATTGTAATGTTTTTGAAAAACGTAATTGATATATTGTGATTGAATTTTGATTTGTAATGCACTTTCTCAGGTCATGCACAAGTGCTTTGAAGCACATCAACAAAATCTTGGAGCAGTTAGCCCCTCATGCTACTTCCAGCAAGGACATCAATCGGAAGTTAGAGTCTGTCAAAAGACAGAAAGAGAACAAGGTCAGCACATGCTTGATTTATTTATCTTTTATAGAATCATAGATTTTTTTTGTTAAAAATGTGTCAGATAAATGCTGCCATCTCAATGTAAAAGCTTAATCAATTTTACAATAGTTTTCATACTAACTTTACTTTCCAAACAATTTAATAGCTTGTAATATGTAAAAATACATACCTTTTAAAACAGACTGTAGAGAACTTTGGAACCCATATTGCACAATATATATAGAGTCAGATTATCTTATTACAGGAGAAGCAGTTAAAAAAGATCAGAGCCAAGCAGAAGAGACTGCAGGCCATTCTTGGAGGAGAAGATTTTCACAAGCTTGAAGCAGATTTATTGATTGAAGATGACGAAGGTAAATTTAAAGCATCCACAGGAGCTTTGCCATGGATTATTATCTTACTCTTATCAATACAATTTATTGGAACATTTTATATCCTTTTGAACTTGCTAAACGATAATTTGGCTTGTGCCATATGTTACAAATTTATAGAATATCAGTATACACAAAATGTTAGCTGTGACTCTTTTAGGCCTAGAGGACTGGAGTATAAATGCAAATGGTGGCATATTGTATCAATGTTAATATTTGAGTAGTCTGTTCTTGGTTATGATTGTGTTTTTATATTTTGACTGAAGAACCAGGTCCGTCCACGTTGGGAAGCATGCTTATGCCAGCCCAGGAGACAGAATGGGAAGAGCTCATCCGCATAGGTCACATGACCCCCTTTGGTTCACGGATCCCTCAGAAGCAAGAGAAGAAGGAGCCTCGGAAGGTCATGCTCTGTGAGAACTCCGGTTTTGACAAGTACCTCACAGACCAGGCCTTGTTAGCGGAGAGCAGGAAGAGACCCACCTCAATGAAGAAGATTTCCAGAAAGCACTCAACAGAGCCCATGGATGGCAAAGCACAGAGGAATGGATTGCAGTCCACCAAAGACAAGAAACTCCAGAAGCGTATGTGTAAGCTCCAGAGGACCGCCCTGAGAGCTCACCCCAAAGCCAGGCCCAAGGTGGAGAAGGAGCCACCCCAATCTAGGAGGAAAGGCTTGGGGGAACAGGCGTCAGACAGTGAGGGCTCTGAGTACGTTCCTAGTGATGAGCTGATGGATCCTGAGGAACCAGAGAGTGACAATGAGTTCTGGGTGGATGATGAGGAAGAATATGAACTTAAACCTTACAAGAAGAAGAACCAGTCAAAAACCAGGAAGCCCAAGGAGGAAGAGAGTGATGAATATATCCCCAGCAGCTCAGAGGATGAGGATTCCCAGAAAGGGGGGAAAGTCAAGAAATGTAAAGATGATGGAGATATTGAGTGTTACAGGCAAAGGATTAGGTAAATTTATTCCTGAAACCATCATTCAAGCATTTATTAAAAAAAAAACAAAAAAAATGCATTTCCTAAACTGTCAAAATCATTACAGTCAAAGGCCATTCATAGAGTCATATATTTATTTAATGACTCAAGCAACCATACTTTGCCTAGTAGCATGTATGCTGGAACAGATAATCCCTAATCTACAAATTAAATTGGCAGCTGTCCCTTGACTAAGCAAATTCTATGCCTATTCATATTTCCTCATTATGGCGTGCATGTATTTATTCCAGTGTTAACATGAAAATGGATAGAAGCAAATCTAACAAGATTATGCATTCATATTTATAGTAAGCAAATTGAGTTGGCACTGTCACTCTCTCCAGTTGGTTTAAATGTGAATTCAGCCACATAGTTATGGTGGAACTCAGCAATGCTGAGTGGTGGAGGTAAGGGGGGAAAAAACATAATTAACTGAACCAATGCTTAGTCTTGACTTAATTACAAGTGCAGTCTCGGAAGCCCCAGATAAAGGGAATGGTTTCATTGCAGAGTGACAGGGCTAGACCCAAATGAAGATGGATTTTTTCTCTCCTTTTTTCTCTCTCTGTACCTTTCTTGGGGAGCTCAAACTCCTAATTGTCTGTATCAATCTTAATTTGCTTTTCTGACGACACTGCCACTAACTGCTGTAGCTTTCCCTCAAGCCAAAAGTGGGTCAATTAAATCTGCCCTGCTAGAGTGAGAGGGGCAGAGAGCTAAAGAAGGGAGATGGCACTCACTATCTCTCTCTTCCTTTTCGCTCTTTGTCTGTCTGCATTTCTTTGGCTTGGAAATTAAAAACCGAGGCCAGGGACTATCAGTACCTGCCTGTGTGTCACACTGTTAAGCAAACTTTCCCAAAGGAGGCATCTTTAACAGAGTCAGATTTTAAATGTCAACTGTTGACTTTTTTTAGTTTCAGAAGACCCTGTTTCTTAATCAAATTCTACATTATCACTTGATGTCATCAGCATGGGAAATATTCCCAATGAGTCTGTCTGCTTGATGCATGTCCACACTGGACACAAGTGTCGTGTCACAACTTCAGTTGTCGGACAACCTGTTTCTATTTTTGGCATGCTGCAATGATATTCCAGCCACGTTTCTTTGTCCAGGACTTTTCCTGTCCATCTCAAATTAAATGATTTTTTGCTATGAATTTTGTTTACAGTATGTTTATAATTAACGTCTTACTATTACATCAAAGTTGTGATGTTCTGCTCTCTGGCCTTCTATTTTAAAATATATTTTGTAGGGCACAGGTATATGCAGTTGTAGTAATGCTTATTACTTAAAGGAATAGTTCACCCAAAACTGAAAATGTTCTCATCATTTACTCATGCCATTCCAGATTGTATAACTTTCTTGCTTCTGCTGAACACAAATTAAGATTTTTAGAAGAATTCCTCAGTTCTGTTGCAATATATAATGCAAGGGAAGGGGTACCAAAACTTTGAAGTTCCAAACGCACATAATGGCAGCATAAAAGTAATCCATAAGCCTCGAGTGGTTAAATCCATGTCTTCTGAAGTGATATAATACATGTGGGTGAGAAACAGATCCATTTTTAATATAAATCACCACTTTCACTTTCCTCTCGTGTTTTTGTCGATTCGCATTCGTTGTGCATATCGCCACCTACTGGGCAGGGAGGAGAACTTATAGTAAAAAGAGACCCACCCACACCTATCATATGACTTCAGAAGACTTGTATTTAACCACTGGAGTCATAAGGATAAATATATATTATTTTTTGCTGCCTTTATGTGCTTTTTAGAGCTTCAGAATGTTGGCCACCATTCACTTGCATTGTAAGGACCTGCAGAGCTGAAATATTCTTCTAAAAATAATTGTTTTTGTCCAGCAGAAGACAGAAAGTCATACACATCTGGGGTGGCATGAGAATGAATAACTGATGAGATGATTTTCATCTTTGGGTGAACTATTCTCTTAATTTTACTAAAATTGCTGAGTGAGTTATAAAAGGGGAAGATGGTCTTAACACAAAATGATTCAAACATTTATTATAGGATTCCACTTGGGAACAAAAACACAATAGGATTTTATTTTAATTTTACTGATGTGGAAGTGTAGTTCACAGATGATTGGTCCATGTTGGTGAACATTCTGAAATGACAAGCTGCTTCAATGGTTTCACTAGGTCGGTCACTTCCAGTGCAGACACGGTGTGAAAGGAAAGTTCAAAAATAGCTTGGTGGTGGTGAATTATAAAACTGTGGTTCTGTTTTCCTGCAGGAAGTGGAAAAGGCAAAGACTTCGGGAAAAAGAGGCAAAGAGAATAGCGGGAGAGGAGGAGTCAGAGGAGAGTGACGCAGAGTTTGACGAAGGTTTTAAGGTGCCTGGTTTCCTCTGGAAGAAACTCTTCAAGTATGGCTTACAAAATTCATTAAAATTATATACAATCAACATTATAGTGGAAGGAGAGAACTGATAAAAAACAAGCTTTCTTAACTAATCAAATACAATTAAAAAATGTATATGTCTACAGAAATAGTTGCCTTGAACTGAACTGTTTAACTTTATGAGTGCTGAAAGCTGAAATGTGCTGTGTGAAAGGGGGCGAAGTGCTTTAGGCTTAGAAAACGAGGACTCCGCTATTGTGTTATGGATGTTTTACAACACATCAATTGGGCAACACTTACGGCCCATTTATCCAGAATCAATAGAGATAATGGCCCTATGATTAATTCATCAGCCACCGGTGTTTGTATTTGTGCTGGGGCTGTGTTTTGTGCGACATGTTTTCTTTTCTTGTCCAGGTATCAGCAGACAGGTGTCAGGTGGATGTGGGAACTGCACTGCCAGCAGACAGGAGGCATTCTGGGAGATGAGATGGGCCTGGGCAAGACCATCCAGATAATTGCCTTCCTGGCAGGCTTGAGCTACAGCAAGCTGAAGACACGTGGCTCCAATTACAGGCAAGGGACCCCCACATGGTTGTACCCCTTGAATCTCCCTGGTCATACACTTTAACTGCTCTGTTTTTACTCATCTTGCTTTATCTGCTGTATTTACACTCATTCTTTCCTTCTTTATCTGTTTGTCTTTATTCTGTGTGCATTTTGGAGTTTGGAACCTGCTCATGTCTCATCAGCCACCTAGTCACATATGCATTCATACATGTGTACAAACACTCATAAACATGAACACTCCCACCAACGCACATGTATATAGACATCGGCCGACTCCCTCACCCCTCCCAGACTCAAGTCTCGATTGTGATTAATATTTCAGCAGCTGGATTGCTGGTGGAGAGAGGTTTGGCGTGAATTATTAAAGACGTTTCAATTATGATATTCCTCTAATTCTCTTAGTGGCGACATCAAAGGAGAAACAAGGACGTGACATGAAAGAGAGACTGCTTGTTGGGAGGGGAGGGTGGAAAATTAAACATGAAACATGTAATTAAGCAAATTTAAGGTAGTGAATTTTTGCTTTTTTTTCTATGGGGTGGGGGCCTTCCTGGCTGGTCAATAAGCTGTCTGGCGTCGTCCATCCGCAAATTGATTGTTTGCAAACTCTATTATGGCTCGCTATCAATGGCTTTCACAATCCGGAATATCATATCAAGCTGTAATGCTCCCAAAGCCATTTAGTGCATTTCGTCAGTTTATCTTCTTTAGTGAACACTCACACGGGAAGGGAAAGCAGTACAACTGCCCCATCAGCACATGGGGTTCATCAGCTTAAAATGTATTGTGTCAGTAGTGTATGTTTGATTGCCAAGTCTCCAAAACTCAAGTTATTGTGATTTATAAAGGAGAAATTACTGGAAAAATTATCATATTGGTGTTAAATGGATAGTTCAGCCAAATAATTTTAATTCTGTCATCATTTACTCACCCTCATGTTGTTCCAAACCCAAATTAATTACTTTCATCTATGAAACACAATAGGGAATGCTAGACAGAATGATTTTCTTAGTCACCATTCACTTTCAATGCATCGTTTTACATACAATGAAAGTGAATGGTGACTGAGTCTTACAGGGGCTTACGTTCCATATACGTTTAATATGAATAAGGTGAATGAATATAGTCACTCCAGTGTTGTGACTCCACTTACCTCTTGTGTAGGTATGCTGGGCTGGGGCCCACACTCATCGTGTGTCCAGCCACAGTCATGCATCAGTGGGTGAAGGAGTTCCACACATGGTGGCCTCCATTCCGTGTGGCTGTTCTCCACGACACAGGCTCATTTACCAGCAAAAAGGTGAGTCCTGTAGTCATCAACGCTATCTGCTGGCACTGAGGACGTCCCTTCTTGAGACATTTATAATGTTGGGTTGTCACAATACCACAATTTAAGTATTCAATTAACCAATACAATGAATCATTCTCAATACCAATTTCGATACCATAATAAAAAAAATAAATGCTATTTAATAATTTAAACATTCTGTTGTAGAGTTTAAAATGTTTAATATTAATATAGTATCTATATTAACATATTACATTAAAGCAATGGAGTATTTCTCTCAATAAAAAAACAGTGTCATGTAATTGTTCAAGTAAAGAGTCAAAAACAAAGAAATAAATTAAAGGTATATTTCAACCAAAAATGAAAATGTTATCATCATTTGCTCACCCTCATGCCATCCCAGATGTGTACGACTTTCTTCTGCTGAACATAAACAAAGATTTTTAGAAGAATATTTCAGCTCTGCAGGTCCTCACAATGCAAGTGAATGGGTACCAAAATTTTGAAGCTCCAAAATGCATATAAAGGCAGCATAAAAGTAATCCATAAGACTCCAGTGGTTAAATCTATATCTTCTAAAGTGATGTTATAGGTTTGGGTAAGAAACAGATCAATATATGTCAGTTTTTACTATAAATTCTCCTCCCTGCCCAGTAGGGCCTTCGTGCATATCGCCAAGATATGCACGAAGGATGCAAATCGCCAAAAGGAAAAGAAGAATGTGTAATTTAAAGTGAAGATTGATAGTAAAAAGGACATAAATATTGATCTGTTTCTCACCCACACCTATCATGTCATTTCTGTAGACATGGATTAAACCACTGGAGTCTTATAGATGACTTTTATGCTGCCTTTATGCCCTTTTGGAGCTTTAAAAATGTGGTACCCATTGAACTATCCCCCCATTGTATGTTTTTCTCTTTTTCTTGTCAGTATTGTTGTTGGATTAATATGACATTTATATTGCAAATCCTATATTGCATTTATATTGCAAATCCTAATGCACAGACCTAATATATTGACATAAATCTGGCCCGTTTACAGTAAACCGACTTTGTTCTCATTAAAACCTCGCAAATTGGGCATTTTGTCCCAATCTTTGTGCATTAAAATGAGTTGGTGCTTGATACCACAACAGACTAGTGAAATTACATTTTTATTTATTTAGTTTAGATTATGTAGCGAAGTACCAGTATTTTTAATAATCTTACCATAATGTAAACTGTTTCGTACCTCCCTATGTGCGATCTCAATAGGACATTTGAGAATTTGGGCCTAAACTTTTCCATACAACGAAGCAACATGACAACAAGATTAAGATGAACTGTGTCGCTTTGGTCTGTAACGTTTATGCCAGAGTGAGATTTTTCCCCTTGTCAGCAGATATCCTAGTGTGGAGTCGAATTGGCTCCAAGGAAATGTTAAATTAATTAAAGCTAAGGTAGCAGGAGCTGCTATGGGGCGGTTGTGAAGTGTTTACTGTGAATGGTCTTCACTGTCCCAAACCCACCCCCCCCCCAACCCAAACCCCCATCCTGCCTGACACAGTGATTAATGGGGGTTGTTGTCTTTCAGTCCGTGCTTTGCCCTCTAGGTGGAGAGTTGGTCTCAAGAGCTTGTGAGAGATAGACAGAGGAACGTTTATGCAGCGTTGGCACCTAATGATACCGTCTTCACGCTAACACTAATAGTCCTGTAGAGCAGATGTACCTGATTAATTGGCTACAAAGTAACAAAAAAAAGTGTGGGGATGGGTGCGGGGTGCTGGAAACAGAGGTTAGTCGCTTTGCACATCTATAATTGGAACACACTTGAGACCGTTTATGTGAAACGTCAAAGCAGACATATAGATTAGTCGTTCTGATGAAGACTCAATCGCCGGGGGCCTTATACCGGCAACCTATCACAATTTCCTCAATTTAATTAACAGCCAAAAAATACATCGTTGTGCAAGCGACATAGCCGATAGGTTTACAACTGCAGCTGAGGCTGTTGTTTGTTGCTGATTTTCAGGAGAAGCTCATTCCGGAGATAGTGGCCAGTCATGGCATCCTTATCACTTCCTACTCATACATACGCATTATGCAAGACTACATCCAGAAGCACGACTGGCATTTTGTCATCCTGGACGAGGGCCACAAGATTAGGAACCCCAATGCTGGGGTAACAATGGCATGCAAGCAGGTGACTTTTGCTCCCTCTTCAGTAATGCATCCTTTATTTTCCAAACAAGCTGTCATTGTCTAATACCACAGAAATACTTACTGGTAAAATAAATCCCACAGTGTCATAGCTGGTACATCTGAGACCCAAAAGGATCTTAGTTCAGTCTGCATAACTGATATGAGCTCCAGTGTTAATATTGATTACTATATTAAAAAAAATCCACTGGAAATTTCACAACACTTTGATTTGGTATTGATTAAGCTAAAGCTAAAGGAGCTTTAAATCCAAATCCATCATAAAAGGGTCTTTATTCTCAAATAATATTTAAGTATTGATACATATCTATGCTGTAGTTTTCTTATGCTAGTAAATTTCCAGACTATCATATACAGTATTTCTTTTTTGTCAACTCCACAGTTCCGGACACCCCACCGCTTCATCCTCTCGGGCTCACCCATGCAGAACAACCTCAAAGAGTTGTGGTCGCTCTTTGACTTTGTGTTTCCAGGGAAGCTGGGGACTTTGCCTGTCTTCATGGAGCAGTTCTCTGTGCCCATTACCATGGGAGGATACTCTAATGCATCTCCAGTACAGGTAAATCATGCATCACACATCAGAGCTTATTGATCCATGCAGTTAAAGTTCACTTACTGTTCATATGCAAATCTAATTTCCATCAAATAAAGGTAATGAACACAGAACACACTGGATATTAAACAGACATGGAAAGGCCTGTATTAATTCAAAAGCATATAAAACCATTCAAACTGCATGGTGACAGCTGCGTGGTGAATTAAATCTAGATGTGCCATTATTAGGAAACCTTTATAATAGCGCACTTACTTTATGGATTTCATTTCCGAACTGCTTAAAAAAGGCTATTGATGTTTCCTCTGCCAATAATAAAAACCTTTACTAATTATTAATGTTATTAAATGGTTGTAGATAGCTAACCCCATGACTCATGGCACTCTCCCTCCCTGGCTGTCTGCACAGTCCTGCAGAGCAGATCATATTTTCATAAATTTTGTTTTAGTGGATATTCATTTGAGAAATTGAGAAATTTGAGAACATTTTAGAATCTTGCTATTAGAATTTAGACTTATGACTGAGTGCATAACACATTTATTTGCACATAAAATACATTGATTATTATTGGAAATGGTCAAAACATTTTTTAGACAGTTTCTTATTTAAATTTCGTAACTTTTCATGGTATGTACTGTATACAGGTAGAGAACATGCTATACTCCACATAGAAACAGCATTTCCCCAAGACCTCTTATAATTTGAGGGGATATAAGTTCTTTAAAAATTGGGACAACAGGACCATTTAAAATCAACTAGTGAAGACATAGTGTTGAGTCACCGTACCTGAAATATATATATTTCCTTGTACATTCATTTAAATATTACAACCTGAAAAAAGTCCATGGACACGGTATGCGTCAACCACCCTTATCTATATATGAATGGAGATCTGGATAAACATAAGATTTTTCTGGTCAGTTCTCATATTCTGTGCATTTAGTCAGAAACAAGTATTGTTGAACATGAAATCTTGAGCATTTCGATGTCAGCTATCCAATGTGTCCATTACTATAGCAGATGACCCTCACTACCTTTACACACATTTAACCTCTGCTTCTCTCGCTCTCTCTCTCTCTCTCTCTTTTGTTTTCTCATATGTGCCCTAATCCAGGCTCTTTGTATACCCTGCAGTGTTGTGGTTCTACTGCAGGCTTTCTTTTGATCTGTGAACCCCTTTAAATTACAGCTAAATGGCATTTGGCCTAATGCTGGATCAGGAGAACATTATTGATAAAAGAGTGCAGCCCCCCTCTGGAGTCCAGCAGCACTCTTATGAATCTTTAATGTGTCAATCTGCTGATAGGAGGAGATGAAGAGAGGGAGCTGCTGTTGACATGCCTCAGGACACACTCGTTTGTTTGGCTTTCATAAAGTGTATTGAAGTCAAAGCTTGTTAATTAGCCAATACTAAAAGATGAATAGATTTCAGTTGGGCTGTTTACTGATAATAAAAACGTCAAATTGTACATATAACCTGTTTTGAGGTTTTTAAGTCTGTGTATTAGAGCTGTCAAAATTAATATATTAATGCATGCGATTAATTTTAAAGGTTTAACACATAAATTTTTCTTAATCGCAGTTACCACATGTAGAGTTTATACAACATAAACCAGTATAAACACTGGTTAGAATGGTGGTATCTTTGCGATGTGTACGCTCGGAGTCATTACACTGATGCACACTTCACAACACACACAACAGCCGTGTCAGTGATCAAATGATGGAGAAAGAAGCTTTCGACTTTATTTGTTGTACAAAACAAGCCTTTTTCAGCCTTTAATTACCACAGAAGCAAGTCAAGTCTTAAATATCACCTAAACGCAGAATGAGATGTTTTTGTCTGTGGAGTTCAAAGAGGTTCTTGACGGTGTCATTGACACCCTGAAGCAAATCATGAACGCAGCTTCACGATTGCTGTAACAAAGTTGATAGCCACAGTCTACCAGCAGATTAATATTGTAGAGGATGAGAGTTTAAGAGATTTAATGCATATTGCAATGAATATGCTATCTATGTGGGGACTTGTTCTTTCATCTAGTCAAACTCCCACTTAGACTTTGGAAAATGTTTAATTTTACTTGAATTGATGCTATTTTAGTGCATTTCTATACCTTGGAAGGCTTTGTTTGGAAAATGTTAGTAAAGCATTATATTGTTAAATTTTTCCTAAGAATGAAAAAAATGCATTTTGACAGGAAAAGTATATTTAGTCAAAATTCATCACTTTCAAAATCTGCGATTAATCGCGTTTACAAAAACATTATGTGATTCTGACAACGACTGATAGCGCTACTATGTATATATTGTATCAAAAGCTGCTTTTATGTTGCCAGGGGAATATGCTGTTGTGAGCTAATTGTATTTTATGACATGATAGTCACAAATGGATTTATTTGTTGTATTTATAACCCTCAGGTCCAGACAGCCTATAAATGTGCTTGTGTTCTTCGTGACACCATTAATCCTTACCTGCTTAGAAGAATGAAGGCTGATGTGAAAGCAAACCTCTCCTTACCTGATAAAAATGAACAGGTGCCTAAGTGATACCTCTCACATATGAATCTATTAATTAGCTCTATTAGTTCATTTGTATATTTTATCTGAACAGGAAAGGAAAAATTTGTGTTATTGTCACAGTTTCATTCCAGCCAAACATCAACAATTACAGTGTGTTATTTTTGGTATAATTTTACTGTCCAAACAGGTCCTGTTCTGCAGGCTAACAGAAGACCAGTGCCAGGTTTACCAGAACTTTCTGGACTCCAAAGAGGTTTATCAGATTCTGAATGGAGACATGCAGGTAATGGACCCATGTGTGAAACACTAATGGGGAAATACAATGAGAAGATGAAGTTTAATGTGAATGCTCATGCTCAGAATTGATGATCTTTTGTTCCCCACATGTGAAAAGCCTTATTTATTATTCAGTTTACTTAAGAGTGGGGATATCCTCTCTCTTTATATGTTTATTTACACCTTCAAAAGCTTTTGGAGATCTTCTTTTATCTTTGTATTGTGATGTTTGAACACTCCAATCCTACTAGACATGTACTCAGAATATGCATATCAATTAATTTGCTATATAACTTTATCAGAGAGATGCAGAATGTAGTTAAATAAGTTATTAACAGATGTCTTGTCAACCTTATAGAACTGTGGATATGATTGTTTTATTATATGTAGTCACTTCAAAAATGAATGCCCTGTGACCTACTGGCTCTATGTGCGGTGTCATCGCAAGAAAATTCTCCTCTGTACAAACTATTCATCACAGTGCTCCAAATGTGTTTTGCGGAGACAAAAGCTGTGGGTTGCACAGCAGTTTACAAACCCCTCTTATGTGGTCACAAACTCCATTAAGCCACATATATAATGCAAAGACTGCTGCATTTACCTGAAGGAAGAGGCTTTACATTGCTCTGGTCAATTATCTTCATTAAATTAACCAAATTTATTAATATTAAGATTAGTGTTGACTCTTATCTCTAACATTGGAAGACATTGTTTTTTCTCCCTCCACTAAATACATTAACATATCCATCCGGTGTATTAACCTCAATTCCCTACCCTTTTTCTTTTAGGTGTTCTCAGGACTCATAGCTCTGAGGAAGATCTGCAACCACCCGGATCTGTTCACGGGCGGGCCGCGTTTGCTGCGGGGCATCCCACATGAGCAGCTGACTGAGGAGGAGCACTTCGGTTACTGGAAGCGATCTGGAAAGATGATTGTGGTAGAGTCACTGCTACGCCTGTGGTTCAAGCAGGGACACAGAGTGTTGCTTTTCACCCAATCCAGACAGGTCAGAATCAGTGTGTCAGAAAATAACTTTTTCATTAAGGGGCATTATTTGCCCCCTTAATTTGATTTTCAGGGGCATTTTTCTACCTTTATGAGGGTAGATGTGTCCTAATTATATGAAAAGGAAAAAAAAATTCTTTCCCTTTATTTTAAAATCCCTACACATTTTCAATTAGAATAAGTAGATCTTATATTTTATGCAATGATATGTATACCTAGGCCTTGAAAATAAAATAAAGTAATAAATCATATGTTTCCAATAAAAAAAAATGTATTCACTGCGGTTGTTTTTTTTTTTGTTTTTTTTGCCCGCATTTTGAATTTAGGGACATTTTGTCTCTTTCAGTAGCATTTTTACCTTGAGCCCCTATTCATTTCTGATCCTGGTCAGTATGAAGGAAGAAAAGGTTAAGAAAGAAAGGAAAAAGGGATTATCAGATCACTTTCAGACATAATAGCCCATGGCTGTTATCTTCTTCACTGACTCAACCACTCCTTTTCTCTTTATTTGAAATGTCTTTATTGGATTTTTTTCCCTTAAATAATCAGAGATGTAGTTATACACTGGATTAAAATGTTTGCACAATTGCAAATATCTTATTTGTTGATTTTATCCAAATTTACATAAGTAGATCTATCAAGCTGTTGCCTCTGCAGACATGCCTTAAGTAAAGAAGCGTGAAGAAGCCCAGAGTATTGATAGATAAGCTGCACTCACGCTATCTTCTGCAGCACCCACTAAAGGACCAATAAAGTTATTATGTCATTTTGCCCTCTAATAGAATTCATTATGAGATCTTATTGCATTGTAGGGTGTCTGTCAGGACCCAGCTGTCTTTGTTCAATAGAAATGAGATTTGGCTTCAGAGAGAACCTAAAACCCACACAGTTGGTACTTCTGTACATGTAATATTAATCTCACTTAATCCTTTTAGCACTAATCCTGTTCTCAATGCTCTGTCTGAAACCATTTCTTCCACACACACAGATGCTGGAGATCTTTGAGCTGTTTGTGAGGGAGAATAAATTCTCCTATCTCAAGATGGATGGCACCACCGCCATTGCGTCCAGACAGCCTCTCATCGCTCAATACAACCAGGTGAAGGAGATTGTTTGTGCCTATTTTAAAGGGATAGTTAAGAATGAAAATTGTCATTATTAACTCACCCTCATGTTTTTTCAAACCTGTGTGACTTTTTCTTATGCGGAAGGCAAAATGAGATGTACTGCGAGGCAAAATGTTAGGGACCAATGGCCTCAATCTTATTTAATGGGAAATTCTTCAAAATTTCATCTTGTGTTCCACGGAAGAAAGTAAAGTCATACTGGTTTGTAGTGAGTATGTGATAACAGAATTTTAATTTTCACAAAAATAAAAATTGTCTTATCATTTACTCACCCTCATGCTATCCCAGATGTGAATGACTTTCACAAAGACATTTAGAAGAACATCTCCGCTCTGTATGTCCATACAATGCGAGTGAATGGTGCATTGATGCCTTTGAAGCATCAAAAAGCACGTAAAGGCAGCATAACATTAATCCATATGACTCCAGTGGTTTAATATATGTTGTCTGAAACAATGTAATTGCTTTAGGTGAGAAACAGATCAGTCTTTAATAATTTTTCACCATAAATCTCCACTTTCAGAATGTGAATGTGAAAACGTATAGTAAAAAATTACTTAAATATTAATCTGTTTCTAACCCACCCCTATCATATTGCTTCTGAAGACATAGATTTAACCACTGGAGTCGTATGGATTCATTTTATGCTGCCTTAATGTGTTTGATCATCATTGACTTGCATTGAATGGATCTACAGAGCTGAGATATTCTTCTAATAATCTTAATTTGTGTTCAGCAGAAGAAAGTCAGTCATACACATCTGGGATGGCATGAGGGTGAATAAATGATCAGAGAATTTGAAATTTTGGGTAAACTATCCCTTTAAATAGATAGTTATTTGTGATGGTTATGGTCTTTTTCAACCCCATTTTATTCACTGTATTCATTTAATATTAATCTTTCTTCAGAACAAGGACATCTTTGTCTTTCTCCTGACAACTAGAGTTGGAGGTTTGGGAGTCAACCTGACTGGAGCAAACAGGGTTGTAATCTATGACCCAGACTGGAACCCCAGCACAGACACTCAGGTTGGCCACAGCAGTGTCTCACAATCTGAAAACAGTTTTTGCTCTGTTTATTCCATGCATATGTTTTAGTTTTGATGCATTTAGAGCTGATCTGTATTGATGTGAACTGACCTCTTGCTGTAGGCACGTGAACGCGCCTGGAGGATCGGCCAAACACAGCAGGTGACAGTTTACAGGCTGTTGACAGCTGGAACCATTGAAGAGAAGATTTACCACAGGTTAGTTTCATGTGATTGGGTGTTTAGATGGAGGTGGTAATGGTAAGGAGGACTATTACAATCCATAATGTTCTACTTCTGTCTGCAGGAGCTCAATAGGCAGTAATTGAAATGCATTATTTTTTTAATTAGATATCAACACAAATTTGCTAATTGGTCGCTAAAGGCAGTCCTAGACTACTGTGTTATTGGTAGGGAGGCAATGGGAATTTCGAAAGACTATGAAGAGCTCGATTGTTCACATATTAATTTTCTGATTTCAAACTAACCAAGACACAATATGCATTTGTTAAGCAAATAAACTGTCCAGCAGGGTGAGATTGTGGCATGTACGTGTTTAGGCTATAAAGAAAATTATTCTAGAAATGTGAGACTTTGGTGTATCATAAAGGAGATAAGAAAAAAATAATAATACAGCATTTCTGATCTTTTTCCATAGACAAATCTTCAAACAGTTTCTCACCAACCGAGTGTTAAAGGATCCTAAGCAAAGACGGTTTTTCAAATCTAATGACATTTATGAACTTTTCACTCTGAGCAATCCTGAGGGCTCCCAAGGAACAGAGACCAGTGCAATATTTGCAGGTAATTCAATGATATGATAAGATTTTAAATATATTTGCTTTTGCAAGAAAGGCACTATTCATTTGGAGACAAGGACAAGATGCATTGTGGTGTGTTTTTATAATTAGGCAATGTAAATATAATTAAAAAATACATAACTCGAGTTATTGTGTTTTATGATTATTATTTTTATTTTTTTTGTATAGGCACAGGATCAGATGTACAGATTACACAAAAACAAAAGACATCCCGTCCATCTCAGGGGACATCACAACCATCACAATCTCAGTCATCTGCATTTTCTGTTGATGACCAAGATGCCATAAATCTGTCAGAAAACAACAATTCTACCTCCATCAACAGTCTCTCAAAAAATGATGCTAAAAGGGACAGATCTGATTTTGGGTCACCAAACAATCATTTTAAATCTCATTCCATTGCTGATCTTTCAACAAAGAGTGCAAGTAAAGATCTTTGTTCAGCAAACAGCCCTCAGAAGCACAGAGAGAAGAAGAAGCACTGTGAAACACCAGAAAAGAACAACTCACACTCAGATGGACACAAACGCAAGCATAAAAAGCGCAAGCACTCCAAGGATGCCAGATGTGAGGGCCATCGTATTTCTCACCTGGTGAAGAAAAAGAGGTACAACAAAGAGGAAAATGAAGAGGAGGAGAGGAAAGATGAGAGAAAGAGTGATGATTATGTCTTGGCCAAACTCTTCAAAAAATCAGGGATCCACAGTGTCATGAAGCATGACACTATCATGGAGTCATCAAACCCAGACTATGTGCTTGTGGAATCTGAAGCCAACAGGGTTGCCAAGGATGCACTGAGAGCTCTGAAGATCTCCAGGCAAAACTGTAGGCTGCCTTTCTCAAGAGGGTCTACACAAGCAACCCCACCCCCAGTCAAGTACGTTTACCTTTGTTTCATTAAAGAGAGAGTTCACCCATAAAGGAATATTATGTCATTATTTACTCAGCCTCATCACTCATCTTCGTTGTTCCAAACTCATATTAATTTTTCTTTCATGGAACTCCAAAGGAGATATTAGGGATAATGCCTCAGTCACTATTTACGTTCATTGCAACACATTTTTTTTTTATTAATTAATTAAATCATGCAATGGAAGTGAATAGGGATCGAGGCTGTCATTTGTGTGTGCGCGTGTGCGTGCGTGTGTTTTTGTGTTCCACGGAAGAAAAGTTGTTCAATGCCTATACACAAAAAGAAAAATAATATGTGGCTGTTAAAATGTCTGCTTTGTTTTTAGGAAAAGGTTTGGGCAGAAGAAAAACTCACTACTTTCTCAGTCATCTGGCATAAAGGCAAAAGCATCAGAGAAATGCAAGGTACATTTCAATATCCTGTGAATCCCTGATAGAATAATAAATGGTTATTGAACACTCATGTACTCTAATGCTGCTGTTTTTAATCTAGGATGCATATATCATAAAGAAATCAGGCGTTAAGAAGCCAGGATCTGCTGTTCACTTCAGCGGTGAAGGAGCAGAGGAGGAATCTGCTTCTCTGTCCTCATCCTCTCTTTTAGCTGTGATGAGGGCCAGGAATCACGTCAGTTACCCCCAGATACAAGAGAATGAGGAAGATGAGGAAGAGAGAGGGACTCAATCTACTGCTGTACATGCAACCCCAACAGAACACGATGAGCTTCTGGTCGATCTGAGGAACTTTGTGGCCTTCCAAGCTCAGGTGGATGGCCAGGCGAGCACCAAGGAGATCCTGGAGTACTTTACCCCAAGACTCAACTCCAAACAGACACCAGTTTTCAGAGAACTGCTAAGGAATATCTGTGAGTTCCACAGACTTCCTGGACAAGAAGGGATGTGGAAGCTTAAAGCTGACTACAGGTAAATTGAGCAGAGCATATTAAAACCTATTAGCTGAGGTGCAGAATCTCCAAATGGAATGTATACCTCACACTAGGGAACTGCAGGTGATTCGATGCATTAATTATTTTTAAATTACGGAATGTGTAAATGTGTTGTATAGAAACAATTCAATAAACTTTCCAGAACTTTCCAGGTTGACCACTACAGTACAATTATTATTATTATTATTATTATTTGTAAAACTGTATATCTCCAAAAATATTTTCTGGTGTTTTTTTGTTGTTGTATTATTATTTTTGTATATATTTGTTTGTTTTTGTATAATTTCTTGAAACTGCTTAAATTTAGACATCTTCTGTATCAGTAAAAACTGCTTTATTCAGGCAACCAATGTGATGCTGTTGTAATTGTTTTCAATGTTTTATTTTTTCCCCCGAATAGCTCTATTATTGGTACTCAATGCTACTAATAATGTCATTTCTGTGGCAATAATGGAAAATGTACATTTATCTAGGGGTATCACCCTTTAAACTTAAATCTCTCAGTGCTGTTTATTCACTTGATTTTTAGTAAGTGAATGTTTTTATATGCATTTGAAAGTTGTGTTACACCTCTAAATTGAAACTTTAGTAAATACCTCTACCTCAAAACCTGCTGTCTGTTCTTATAAACAAATGAGTACCAATGTGTTTTCAGTATGTAAAACCAATGATCAAGTATACACAATAATGTACATATTGTATAGTTAAGTGCATTTAATAAACATCATCCTTTGCATCAACTCGGTGTTATTAAAACTTGATGTCCTTAGTACATTTTACTAATATAATCAAAGGCAATGTAATGCATCTTTAGATGATGAGCCAGAAGATATACCACCTCAATAGGGCTTATTGGAGCTCATTTTGAAAAGAACTATAATATTCTGTTCTTGCACATTAATCACCATGCCACGAACTCTCTCTGGGACAGGGTGTTATTTCTTGCAAATTAATGTTTTGTGTGTCAGAAATGACTGCTGGTCTTATATTATGTTTGACACTAACACAATAGCAGTTAATAATATTTTTCAATAAATATTTCTGCAACTGTGAAAACTGATTCCATTGCTGACCATGGTACTGAAAGTTTTACAAAACTTCAAAGTTTGACTGGTGCTAATAGGTTTTTTCATTTGCTTTTTGCTTTTCGTTTATGCGGCCCCATGCACACTCAATTGTTCTGTTAGTTAAACATTAAAAACAGAAATTACTCACTTGCATTTGCACTCTAAAGCCCTGTCTTAGATAAAGCGCTTTTTGACACTTATTTCACTGGCTTATATACTGCGCTATTATTCACTCTCTCTCTCACAAACCATGGACAATCCATGATCTAGACTGGATCATTCTCAGTCTCACATCTCCAATATATCTATGTAATAATACAAATGTCAAGAAGTGATACAGAGATTTGTCCCCCAGTTTCCGATGCATTTTGACGAGATCATAACACAACTTTATTTTCAGCGGTGCATAAATTAATTACACGCATTTAATAACTAAAATATCATTATATTCCCCTCTTAATATCATAAACGTTCTACGCCAGGGAAGCACTTAATAGTGCAGGGGGCTATAACAGGCTATTATCCTTGTGTAATGCTATTAGAGAACCAATTATGTACCATTACGCTTGCTTTTTTGCAGTTTATGTTATTTCATCCAATGCCGTCCTCGACTTCAAAATTTCAGATGGTACTCGGAGCCTCATTTCCAGCAGCAGAGGAGCGACGGTGTCTGCGCGAGGCGTCCCACATGCGTTTTAAAAGTAATTGAAAGGGTCCCGCTGCATATAATTTACGCGAGAGTGGGAAATAAATCTTTGGACCCCTTGCTGTGAACAAAATCAAAATGTAGACCTGCGAGCGCACAGCCAGTGGATTCTCGTATAAAGTGGACCCCTAACCCATATAATGAGCAATTACTGGTCTGACAGCCAATTTTAAATTCAAAAACAGTCATCTAGATTTTTAATATAAAAAGCAACTGTATAAAAAGTGCATCGTGCTTGTGCCCGTGTGTTTGTAATTTGGGAATATGCATGCATAAAAGGTAAAGTTACACTTTCGGAGTAATTCGGAGATGCCTTGGAGAATTTTGACGTTTACCACCACATGTGCATTCCGGTTGGCCGGACGACAGCGCATGCAATAAAAAAAAAAAAAAAAAAAGCAGATTAATTGCAATTACGTGTGAGATTATAAAGGCGAGTGTTGTCATGCTCTAAACAGTCACAAAGACAGCTGGTCACTCCCTCCTCGTGTGCAAGAAAGAGGATGAGTTGGAGCAGGGGAGGTAAACGCGCAGCACTCAGTGATTGACGGTGGGAGTGTGATTGCTCAGCTGAGGTGGAGTAAGAGACACTTCATCACTGCGCGATTGCACAACAGATCATCTATAGGTATAGAAGTACACACATGTTTTTGTTTTCTCGAACATTAGCCCAAGTAGCTATTTAAAATCGGTTGCGGAGACGAGAAGTGCAAGGATAGGTTAAATCAAGTGTTGGCTTCTCAAGGCGCGTATTGTTGCGGTAATAGTTGAAAAACATTTGCGTTGACGTTTGGCTATCTTTTCTTTGCAGAGTGAAATATTCTCGAATTGTTCTACTGCTGGGTGCAAGTCGTAAAGCACCGGGAAACAGATATGTTTTACTTTCACTGTCCTCCACAGTTAGAGGGAGAGTGCTGCAGGACGAACACGCGTAAGTATGCATTATTTCTTCTGTAAATTGATAACTGATTTACATTGCCTTCGATTAACGTATAACTTTTTATAAAGAAAACATTTGGAATTTTATTTTTTTTATTGTTGTTCTTATTATTTTTACTAAGTTTTATAATATGTACTAGCCTATATGTAAAGCAAGCGACCCCGTTATTTAAGTAGCCTAGGCCTATGTTATTTATTTTGATCAAAGTTACAGCTATTGCCTTTAGTTAATTATTTGTTTGTGTTTGTTTTGGGGTGTTTTATGTTTTGCCACATGGTAACTTGATCTAGAC
Organism: Xyrauchen texanus; assembly: GCF_025860055.1. NCBI lineage: Eukaryota > Metazoa > Chordata > Actinopteri > Cypriniformes > Catostomidae > Xyrauchen > Xyrauchen texanus. The sequence continues at coordinate 16,603,840 of NC_068295.1, read as the reverse complement.
CCATGAAAGCCTTCCAGCTGAGACTTTTTGTTTGCCTGAGAACAGATGTTAGATGTCATGCCTTTCAACCGGCATTTTGATGGTCACGGTTTCTCATTGTGTAAGGGGATAATTTGAGTCTTTACAAGATTGCAAACAACTGTTCTCTGAGAATAAGGCTAGCTAGATAAACCGATATAGGCTATAGCTGAGGGAATCATTTTAAGAGGACTAGGACAATTTATATTTTCACCCTAGACATTATTAAAAAAAATACAAAAAAAAAAAAATATATATATATATATATATATATATATATATATATATATATATATATATATATATATATATATATATATATATACCATTCTTTAACACCGTCACGTTATTATTTAAAACAGTGAATACAAATGGATTTGGGAATCATGCCACTGGAGACTTTGATGACGGTTTTCTGCGCAGAAAGCAACGCAGAAACAGGACAACCTTCACTTTACAACAGGTAGGCTATGTTGATTTATAATCGTACAGAATTGAAAAATCTGCAAAGAAATCAATCTCTTTGAGGCATGCAATGTAGGCTATATCGTGAGCGTATCAAGGAACTGTTCATTTCAAGTCAACTCTCATTTTAATTGTAAAGCAGAAAGGCACAACATTTGTTTATTTAGGTTAATCGTTCATTCACGGCAGTAATTTAAAAATACAGAATAAGAAACGGGTAAGGCTAAAGTAGGCTATAAGTAGGCCTAAAGCATTTTTTCTTTCTGGATTGTTAAGCATGAATTCAACTAATGGATCAAAATGTGTGTTTTACAGCTGGAAGCTTTAGAGGCAGTTTTTGCACAGACCCACTATCCAGACGTTTTTACTAGAGAAGAGCTGGCTATGAAAATTAACCTAACAGAGGCCCGAGTCCAGGTGAGACACTCTCTGTTGTCCCAAACCAAAGATAATAGCCTACTGTATTGTCACATAAAGCACTGAGAGCACGTTTGACCAAAGAAAGTAAATTAAGCCACTCTGTCATTTCCGTGATGCGCTTTAATAACATCAACATTATGTGGAATATTAGATTAGGTTGATTAATCGGTCATTCATAATTAACTAGTGGTAATGTTCTACGCTAATTTGTCCTCGTCTCTAAGGTATAAATATTGCTTAGATGCATTCCCATTTCCGTGCTTCAGCAAATGGAGAGAGGATGCTTTTTAGAGAAAATACAAACATTTTAACTGGGAACGATTTTCTCTCGTTAAGGCGCTCGTGCACCTGTAACCTCCGATTTCATATTCTGCGGCCTTGCAAAACATCCGCTGTAATATCAATTTGGGCACACACGTAATTGCATTCAATGTGTCTGTATGTAATTTCCTGCATTCCCAGATTTGCTTTTGGGTTTTCTTCTGAGCTCAGATCTAATTGTGAGAAATATAATAGTTTCCCTTTTGTTCCCCAGGGTCATCTTGCTATCGCTTAAAACCAATGACTGCAACGCGATAATGGAATCTGCTGCTGTAAATTAGGGATTGTAAACAAATTATTTCTCTCTAATCGGATTACCAGATTCCTATTATTAAATCTGAACATGAATCGGTCGCAGCATGCACGGATATTAAACTTACATTGTTATTAAGGAAATAAATGTTCTTTTTGTTGTAGTATAGTCGGCGCCCCCCGTTTTTAAAGTGTCAATCGGCTCGCGCTGCATTAAGAACAAACTGCAAATTGAGATTAATGGAGCAATTATAGACCATTCAGTACTGGTGGGATCATGACTTCTAGCTGGAAGGTGCAAGGGTGAGATAATGTTACTACAATTACATTGTGAATATTGTTGTCTTGCCAGTAAACTGTTGTCTCATATTATGTCGAGAGAACAGCTATGTATATGTGGGGCGTTTTGTTTGTTCCCCATCATTGTACCTTTGCACAATGCTGGCCAGGCGGTGGAGATACGACTGCATTATGCAACCTTTTCCCATTCATATATGATTAATGCGTTAGAGAGCACAGACTTAATCGAATCTGATGTTGTCAAACAATCACTAAATAGAGAAATAAACGACTTCATCATGGTTCTCTCTCAGAAGCAGGGGGACTGTCAGTAGGAAGTCATTAGAAAATGATAATGAAAAATTGCTCAATTAAATGTTGTTATAGGCAATGACCTTCATTCAATTAAGATACAAGAACTTCACTGTATGCTCAGCAATTGTGTTCACAAAGTTTGAAATAAGTCATTGGCTAATTGTTTATCTAAATAATAATTATAATATTTATGCATACATAAAAATAAAAATAACATAAACAATTGTTATTTTATATTGAGGTTCAGGAGCTGCAATTAAAGTTTTTATTTTTTTATTTTTTAGAAAGAATCAATCATTAGTTTTATCCTTGACATTTTCACTTCACTCTCTATTTAGGTGTGGTTTCAAAATCGAAGGGCAAAGTGGAGAAAAACAGAGAGAGGAACTTCGGACCATGAGGGAGGCAAAGAGCAAATCAGTGATGGCACCCCTCCTGCAAGAAACCTGAACCAGTCCCCTGTTGACCACAGCAGAAATAAGAAAGACCCAATGGAAATACAGCAAAGGTGTGTAGGTCATCTATTCAAATGTGATTTAGTGCATTCGATGGGATTGTTTTTCTTATGAGATGTAATTCCCAATTCTGTTCTTTATGCAGTATTAACAGAGTGGTTGGTTCAGGTGGACCTTTTTTCCCATCTTGTCTGCCTGGTACTCTGCTTAACACAGCTACTTATGCACAAGCCTTGTCACAGGTTGCAACTTTAAAAGGTAAGATCTGGCATCTACTAGATTTCATCATACAAAATACGTAGAGCTGTGTCAGATAAATTTGATATTAAGTTTGCTGTTATTCATTATTTTAATTGCATTTTGTTATTGCATCTGATGTGATGATATTAAGTTTGCTGTTATTCATTATTTTAATTGCTTTTTGTTATTGCATTTGATGTTATTGAAAAAGTGCGTATTGTTATTGTGTTGTTTCTTCTAAATTTATATTTGTAAAATACTGTGATTGTTAACATGATTATCATAAACATGACATTGGTTGACTTGAGAAATGAGAAATGCTGGTACTGTTGTAGCAGTTAATCTCAGCAACTGATGCAATCAAATCTTTTAGACTCCCTGCATAATCATCTAGTGTCTATTTGGGATATAGGCAAACAACAAACCTTCCCTATTGCAAGTAAGCTACTTGGTAGTCTGACTGACAGCTTTCAGTTGACTTTTAATCTGTTAAAGGCTATAGCTGATTGTCTTGTGCAAAAGTTGGGAATCCTTGTATGATTCATTTGTGTACTCATATGTACACATTGTGATATATACACAAAGTGAAACATATTATGAAATTTAAGTAAATGAGAAAAGACATTTAAAATCCATGTGAAGGACATTACCTGGCCCATGCTTACACAATGTTCCTGTCTACCTTATTAGGAAGTCCGTTGTGTTCCTGCTGTGTGCCTGACCCAATGGGCCTCTCCTTCCTGCCACCGTATGGATGCCAGAGTAACCGGACAGCCAGTGTTGCAGCCCTGCGCATGAAGGCCAGAGAACACTCTGAGGCAGTGCTGCAGTCAGCCAACCTGCTGGGGGTAGGGTCTGCAACTGGGCCCACAGCTGGGCCAGGGGTCGGGCTGGGCCAAAGCTCTGTTGCTGCTGGAGGAGGTGATTCCAGTCCTAACTCTGCTGCATCTAAGATCACATCACAACGAAGAACTCCAGACAAGCACCTGCATTGCCAAAAGGAGGGTCCAGATAAGAAATGAGGGAGTATTTTTTCCCCACATGGAGGACATACTTTGGATTTATAATCAAACATTGAATGCCTGCTGCCTCTTTTTTGAGCACTTACATACCGTGGACAGGATGGTGTTAAGTGCAATCCTTGATGTGTATTTTGTGTGTATGTGTGTCAAACTATTAATTCAATTGTAATTTATCTCTCATTGTTCAATTTGCTCCGATGGTTGGCAATGGGTTGCCCTACTCTTGGGACAGTACATGTGGGCACTTGGCACTGTAATCTGTTTTCTATTTTTTATTTTCTTCAACATGTTGTGTTTAAAGAAATTGCCCTGGTTGCCAATGTGAATTTATTTATTTATTTTTCTCAATCCACTTTGATGTTTTAATTATACTGCCTTGTGTACTGTGAAGTCAGATGATGGTAAACATTGCATTGTGTTAAGATATATGCCATGCTGTAATCTAAACGTACTAATGTGATATAATATATGTAAAATAATATCAAGGACAGAAATGTATATTAAGTGGTTTGTCATATTTTATTATATGATCTAGCTAATTCTTATCCATGCTGATTTAATGACAACTGACACCTCTCTTGTTGTCACATCTGCACGTCTATGATAGACTGCAAGAGTCCAGACACTGGTCCTGTTTTGACATGTTCTATAAAACAATTAAACATGTAGGCAATCATGTACATCTCCTGTTGCCTATTGCTCACACCATCTGGCTGTGATCAATTATTAATTAGTTCACAAGCAGTAGGGCTGCAAGTATGGAAGCAATGGTTGGTCTTATTATTTATTTACCTTAAAGTACATCACGACTTCCCATCTCACTTTCTTTTTACATGGGACCCAGGATGACACTGATATAATATGTACTAATTATGAAATGATGCATTGGGTGTACAGCAAAGCAGTTGTCATTAGATTTTTAAGCACCTAAATTGAATTCGTTTTTTTAAGAATTATTTTGCTTTTTGTTCAAAGCAAGAGAAAAAAATACAAAGAAATGTGTGGTAGTACACATTTTAGAACATGAACGCAATAATATGACAGTGAATGATTATTTAGGGGCATACACTATAAACCTTGAAACAGTTTATGAAAAGGAAACCTGTTCTATGTTTTCATAGATACACAAATCAATAATGAAAAAGTAACTTAGATTAAAAGCACTTATAAGTGCTACCTTTGAAAAGGAACTGGACTGATTAAATTCATGTCCTTGAGGATTTTCAGGAAATTACTTTTGATAGTCAATAACACAATTGAGTAAACTGCACACACATTAGCATTAATAATTGATGTAGAATTATGTATTATCACAAAGTAGTAATTTAATAATTCATGATGCGACACCCTGGTGACAAAGCAGAGCCGGATAATGTCAAAAGTATTGCCTGATGAAACAGTGCAGCTTTGCGTGTGTGTTTTATTGTGACACAATTTAGATAAAATATGATTTGCTAGAAATGGGCTTGAAAATATGATTTTCAATTAGAGTGCATTGTCAAGTTTTAATCTGGATAATGACGGAGAGACTGATAATATTTTAATGTATACATATAATCGAGGTTAAGACAAATTATCAACAGCCCATAATATTATTACTTAGCTTGTGCGAACACCTACATATAATATAAATGAATATTTCCACCACTTTTAAGATGACATGTTAAGTACAGACCTAAAATATAAATTGTTGTGAACCAAAAATGTATATATAAAAACACTTTGAATATGTGTTTATTTTGCTTTTTGCTCATAGCGAAAAAGAATACAAAGAAATGTTTGGTAGAACACATTTTAGAACATATAGACCTAGATCTACATTAATACATTTTTAAATTTAGAATATATTACACATTGTTTTAATTCTACACCTAAATATTGCATATGAATACCGATCTGATATTTAGATGATATGCAAAAGATTGAGGCAATGTGCGGCATCAGTCGTTTTAATGGTGACCTATGCGGAGCCTAATGATTTGAGCCTGACTACTTGCAGGAATCAGCGAAGGTCACGCGAAACTTGGTGAGATGTTCTAACGTTATGACCTTTTCAACTTGAATAATAGTAAGCCTATACCGCTTATAGGAGCGTATATTTTGTTGAAAACTTTTAATTCATGTAGGCATATTTATCTTAGTTAAGTCCACAAACTATACCGGTAACTGTTTTGCTGCTCGTAGAAGACCTGTGTGCAGCTCACCAAGCGTGCAACAGGTTTCAGACACAGGTCAAGAATGTGAAGCGCCTCGTATGCCCCCTACAAAGATCAAGCATCAATAAGGATTCCCGCCATACTGCAGGGATTTCCCCCATCGTACAGCACGTGAATCTGATGGAGACGGCGACAACAATCTGCATATTGATTAGGTACTTAAATATACAGCTCTTTGAAAATTTAAGAGACCACTGCAAAATCAGTTTCGTCTGATTTATTATGTATAGGTGTGTTTGAGTGAAATGAACATTTCTGTTTTATTCTATAAAGTACTGACAACCTTTCTCCCAAATTCCAAATAATATTGTCATTTAGAGCATTTATTTGCAGGAAATGACAACTGGTCAAAATAATAAAAAAATGCAGTGTTTTCAGACCTTGAATAATGCAAAAAAAATAAGTTCATATTCATTTTTAAACAACACAAGACTAATGTTTTAATTTAGGAAAAATAAATATTTGGTGGAATATCCCTGATTTTCAATCACAGCTTTCATGTGTCTTGGCATGCTCTTTACCAGTCTTTCACATTGCTGTTGTGTGACTTTATGCCACTCCTGGCACAAAAATTCAAGCTCGTCTTAGTTTGATGGCTTATGGCCATCCATATTACTTTTGATCACATTCCAGAGGTTTTGAATGGGGTTCAGGTCATGGCAGGGTCTTAATCTGGTGGTCCTCAATCTACACCTTGATTGACCTGGCTGTGTGAAAAAAATTAACCTGCCCGATTCCAGCCTTGCTGAAGCACCCCCAGATCATCACTGATCCTCCACCAAATTTCACAGTGGGTGCAAGACACTGTTGCTTGAAGACCTCTCCAGGTCTCCATCTAACCATTAGAAGACAGGGTGGAGTATCTGTGATGATCTGGGGTGCTTCAGCAAGGCTAGAATCAGGCAGATTCATATTTGTGAAGACGCATGAATCAAGCCATGTACAAGGTTATCTTGAAAGAAAACTTGCTTCCTTCTGCTCTGACAATGTTCCCCAACTCTGAGGATTGGTTTTCAGGCAGGAAAATGCTCCATGCCAGGTCAGTCAAGGTGTGGATGGAGGATCACTGGATCAAGACCCTGTCATGGCCAGCCCAATCTCCAGACCTGAACCTCACTGAAAACCTCTGAAATGTGATCAAGAGGAAGATGGATGGCCATAAGCCTTCAAACAAAGCCGAGCTGCTTGAATTTTTGTGCCAGGAGTGGCATAAAGTCACCCAACAGCAATGTGAAAGACTTTTAGAGAGCATGCCAAGAAACATTAAAGCTTTGATTGAAAATAAGGATTATTCTACCATATATTGATTTCTGAACACTTCCTAAGTTAAAACATTAGTATTGTGCTGTTTAAAAACGAATATGTACTTGTTTTCTTTGCATTATCCAAGGTCTGAAAACACTGCATCTTTTTTGCTATTTTGACCGGTTGCGTATTCTGCACATAAATGTTCTAAATGAAAATATTTTAATTTGGGAGAAATGTTGTCAGTACTTTATAGAATAAAACAAAAAATGTAATTTTACTCAAACACATACCTATAGTCAATTCAGAGAAAGTGATAATTTTGCAGCGGTATCTTAATTTTTTCCAGAGCTGTATGCTACACACACACACACACACACACACATATATATATATATATATATATATGTGTATCTATATATATATATATATATATATATATATATATATATATATATATATATATATATATATATTACATTTAGATTAATGTTTTTAGGTGTTGATTTAGTGATGTGGGGTATCTTTACTTATTTCAAAATGTTCTGAAAATGGTTTAGTTTTTTCAAACTCAAGCTACATTTTGCATAACCAAATCTAGCTAAATTGACCAATTAATTGCAGTATTCTTAGATACATTTCGGCATTCCAGAAAAAGGGGGCATTTTATCTCTTAAATCTGCTTCACAAGGATATTTTCGTCACAAACAAGGACATGTTGGTCATTGTGATCACAATTTTCTTCCAGTTAAAACTATGTATGTTTGCTCCATTCAGGATACTTTCTCCTGCATGTGCTACTCTCAGCCAATATAGTACTATTTTAAGAGGAACAGTCCACATTGCATCTTTTTAAAAATAATCATAATACATTTTTTTCATATGCTGTTTACAGAAGGGGGAATCAATTTACTCTAGACTCTGTTATTGTTAATCTTTTTTTTTTTTTTTTTTTTTAAATGAATTCTTGCACAACAAGCAAACACAAAAACAAATGTCCTGTGATGGTTTAAGTAATTCAGAGTTATTGTAGTGGCATTTACAGAAGATTGTTCGTAACATTCACTGCACATGGATTATTGATTATTCAGTGCCAATACATGCATTTCAGCAGTAATTCATTCTATTGTGAGAGGCATTGTTACATCAAATTAACTGGAGAGTGGCCAAGCAAGCTTAAAACCCCCTAAACTAAACTAAATAATGACAGAAATAATTTGTTTTAAATTCTATTTGAATGAAGTTAATGAGTTCTTTTGTTGCATTAATGATACATTGTCAGTGAAGTCATATCCAAACTCTGGTGCTTCAGTTGTTGAGATATGGGCCTGCAGAAAAGGTCATAATAAGGTCAGCATTTGTGCAGTTATCACAGCTGCCATTACTTATGTTTAAAAGATCAATAACTCAATAAATTTGTTTTGTCTGGGAGAGATAAGACAAAATGTTCAATGATGTTCAAAGGCTTCCTTACACAGTGCTACTGTAACATTAATTTATAGAATTACTGCTATAGTTTCACAGAATATAGGGGGGAAGTTTGCAATCGTAAAACTGGCTCTACATTTTTAAATGATTATCGGCCAGATGTTTTTAAAAATTATAGACACACAGATGTGTTTAGAGAGGTTTTTATACAATCAATTGATTTACTAGAGATGGCCTATGCACAAAGTGCAATGCTCAATTTTTCCACTAGAGTGGTATATTGTGCAGATCCTGAAATCACTTAAACCTACAAATACATCAAGATTAGAACCAAAGCAATAGAGTATAGAGAGCAATTAAACAACACTTTGTTCTGAAGTTTGTTACATCAGATAATACCTATAACTGTTTGAGTTCTGTTTGACAAAAGAGCTGCCAGCATACAAACTTTGATTTCACATTTTCCTTTAATAGCCAGATGATATAAAGCGCTTCTGAAAGACTGGATAAGTAGTACATTGCAATTCGTTGTTTATAAGTTAATCGTTTTATAGAAATACATCTATAACCATGGCAAGGTGAAGACCACCCCTTTTTTTAATATGTAATCTGCCAAAGCACATCAAGGGAAAAATAGATTTTAATGGCAATTAGCCTTAAACTGTGTGTAAAACTTGACACACTTTCATATTGTATAATTTTCTTACAAATTGTGGGCCATTTACATTAACATAATATGAGGGGAAAAAAAATCTTTAATTTTATTTTGGTATAATGGTGCTATTTCTGTCTGGCTGGGTCTGATATGTGGTTTTAGCATTTAGGCTTACACTAAAATGCTAGTGACTTTAGAAGTTTGCTTAAATTTGCTGTGTGCTCTGAGGGCATGGTCGCTATTATATTATAAACAAGTACACTGCATAAAAATGTCAACATAACATAATTAAATGGAATGCTTCACAGTTCTTTCCTTTTTCTTATAATAAATAATCCTGTTCTTCTAGATTACAATCCATATCGCATCTACAAAACGCAATGCAATTTAACAGCAAGCTTAACATACAAATCAAAAAAGTTTTAAGAGCTCTTAACTTATTTCAAAGTCACATTTAAATAGCTTATACCATCACATTATTTTAGATTTATGTATGAACAGTATTTACCTATCTAAACAATTACTAGTTTGCATGGGTCATGTGTTCTCCATTGCAAAGTCCTCTAATTCACTCATAGTTATGATATCTGTGTGACTTTCACTGTTGGCAACATTGCTTTCCGTATACAAAGACGGATCATGAATTTGCTCATACGACCTGTACACAATTTCAGGATATTGCTGGGAATCTCTTCTGTTATTCCCCTGATAAACATTTTGTCGCCATGTTTCACTACCTGTCTCAAGCCTATCCTGCTCTTCTGTTAGTTTAGCTGGCGCTGACATTTGGGAGGATGACCTCAAGGCCGGTGATGACGAGGCAGCCATTGGCACAAAGCCAGGATACAGCTCGTATGGAGTGTTCAACATCTCCACTGATGCTGGCTGCGTTAGAGCAACCTGGGACCTCTGACGGACATTGAGCTGAACATATTTACCTGTCTCTGGGTCATAAAATGTCTTTGTCTTAACAGTTAATGGCATGTCCACCATAAAGTACTGTCCTGAGTTTGGATCTTGGAGAAGCTTTCTGTGAGTCATGGGGAAAGGCTGAGCCAACATACTATGCACAGGGGTGGTGTAATTTGGCTCAATGCCATAATGTGAAAGAGGTGGTGTTACTTGTACTGCTAGAGGTGTTGAGTGCATGTCCGAAGGTGATGAGGGCACACTGGAGACATTTTGGATGGATTTGGGCACTTGCTGTTCTTGAATTTCCGGTGTCTGGGTCTCTGTCTTTTCCTTACGCCTTGTTGTAAGCCTTTGTGCTCGTCGAAGAGCCTTTTCAGATTTTGGGGGCACTGCTGGTGGCTTACCCAATTGTCGCATATCACTACAGGCTGACTCTGGCCTTTCATAGCAGGCTGACTCTGGCCTGTCATAGCAGGCGGATGCAGACCTTTGGTAGGTGTCTCTGTAACTTTCATTCTTTGGCATGTAGGCAGCAATCTTGTGTGACATATTGACAGTGCTTCCTGTACAGTTCTCCACATCCTCTGACATTGTGCTTATGATGGACAGAGTTTCTTCATCTTCAAGAATTTGGCTTCTTCTCTGAAGGCCCTTTGATTGTTTTGCTGTGCACTCTGTTAAAGGCAAGTTGTTTTGGAGTGCCTCTCGCACTTTATGAAGCCGATGGGAGGCAATAGCTGGATCATGTAAGATTGGAGGATTAGCAGACTCTTTATATTGAAAATTCTCCTCATCTCCTTTTTCTGTGCCACTTAAGTGCTCCTTTGGGGAGCCAATCCTGAAGTCATCAGAAAATGACCTGTGAAAGCATGGTTTGACAGTTTTGATCACAGAAGTATTTCTGATGGTATTATCCTTTACTCTAAACATCGCAGGTTTGCCCATGGCTGGAGAAGAAGAGTTAGAATGTGGTCCTGATGCATTCACTTTACTGTAGTCTATTAGACTCTGCAAAAAGAAGCTATCTTCATTTTTCTCTTCCTCTAAGTTTTCAGACAGGATTTTGTTTTGAGTCATTTTGTGACTTAATGGAGATGGTTCAGGTGTTTCCTTTGGTTTTATATCTCTGTCAAAATCATTCACAGTATAATATTGTAGTTCGTCCATTTCTTCTCCAGCTGGTGATATCATTTTTATTGGGTTGTCTTCTGTTTTCATTGTACCAGACACATATTTCAGTGGCAAGTTTTGCTTTCCAGAATGAGAAAGATTGTCTTTTCCAATTGCATTGTCACAAGACAGTTGCTTAGATCTAAAATAATCACTCTTACCGTGGGCTTGCGATTGTAAAATATTTGCACCTTGGGGATTCTTGGATGGGTACATTTTGTGGTGCCCTCCTCTGTTTATTTGCTCCATGAAATCTGGTTTAGTGTTTGGTTCCTTATGATTTATGAGAGCTCTATCCTGAGTGCCCCCTAATTCCTCAAAAACAAATGCTTCATCCTCAGACCTTGAAGATGCCAGTGATAACAGTTTTGGTTGAGCAGTACTTATGCTGGGATTGGAGTGATTTTGTTTTTGAGATAAAAATGATTCTTTGCCTCTATCTTGAAAATGCAAAGGTCTTTGTTTGAAAATTTGACCTTTCTCCTTTTCATTTGAAATGACCTCTGTTTTAGATTCTCCCACTGTGTTCAACAAAGGCACATTTTTTTGTAAATGTTTGCGAATTCCTAAAACTGGTAGGTCATGACTGTTATAAATGTCCAATTTCGGGATGATATCTATCTCTTTTGTATCATCTTCTTCAACAGAGATAACTTTGAGTCTAGCGTAGTCTGCTATAGCTAATATTTCCGGTCTAGTCACCTTCTTCCCCCTCTGTGTAGCCTCTGGTTTGGATAATATACTCTCTCGCCCTATGCCCTGTGTACTAAACTGAGCATACCCTTGTTCATCTGCATTTCCTTTTGTTTCGGGAACAAGACCTTCCCCTTGCTGATACTGATTTGTATTATATTGATCATTAGCTTGCATCTCCATAGCGTCACCATTTATCTGTTTCTTTCCTCTGAGGCTGCATCTGTTTTCGTCAACTTTCAAATTACCATTATCATTATGTCCACTTGGACTTGATAACTCAGGGTCCTTATTGTTTCCTTTGTCACTGTTCAGTGCAGTTCTTTTCATATCAATGGCTTTTATCTCTTGTGTCCTAACTGCTCCCCCTCTTATATTAACTTCTGTCTTTTCTAAATCACTTGCACTGTCTTCCCCATTATTTTGCAGCATTGGTGCTTGCATAGGACTATCCTTCTTAGGAGGTGGTATGATTTCTTGTCCAACATCATCTTTTCGTTTAGGTGTCGTTTCCCTTGTTCCTTTCATATTATCCTGGGTTTTTGGTTCATTTTGGGCGATAAGGCTTTTCGCTCGTGACTCATTTTGCTCTGAAAAGTTTTCACCCACACATGCAGTCACGACAGCTCCTCTATTCACTCTCAGTCTTTCTATCTTTATCACTCCATGTTGTTTTTTGTGGTCTGCCATGAATTCCTCATTTGATAACACTTCCTTTGTAGACTCTTTTATGTCCTCAAAGTGAATTTTTGATACTTCAGAGGAGGTCTGGTCTTGTTTTACAACAGTACACACATCCATACCAATGCTATAAACTTTACCCAAATAATTATTAACATGTGTGTCAGCACCATCTTTTGAATCCACCTTCATCTTGTCTGTAATTTCATTGCTTGTGCTAAATCCAACCTGTCCCTGCTCAGACTTTTTCTCCCCAACATCTCCCTTTCCGCTGTTTTGCAGAGCTTGTCCATCCCTGACCGAGACCGATTCTTTTGCCAATGCAGTAGTATTCTCTTGTTTTGCCCTAAACAGAATTTTCTGATCTTCTGTTTTACTAATGTGTTTCTCATGTTTTTGTGCTAAAAGTGAATCTGATGCATGATTTAACATTTTGTCTTCAGTGTCCTCCTTTTGAGGCTTGTGATTATTATGGGGTATTGTCCTCCCAGAACTTGTAGTTTCATTGGGTTTGGTTTTGACCAATGTGTCCTTTGCCACAGATGCTTTAGAAATTGTTGTCATTAAGATTTCTGCAGTCTTTGCTGTCCTTTTCGAGTCACCAGTGGCAATAGGTTGTTTAGCTGTCAGGAACACATTCTCAGTTTTCATTGGGGACATTCTAGAATTAGACCCATCATCAGCATTGTTTTCTGTCTTCAATCTTTGCACTATCTCTGTTTCCCTCACTTGCTCTTCAGATGTTTTATCCTTTGACTGAACATCATGATTTCTCCTATTAAATGCCTCAGTATCCTTACTATCCTGATCTTGTTGTTCAGCATTTGCTGTATCTGTTGGTACTAGAGGGATGTAACTTGTAGAAATACCAAGATTTGCTCTATCATTTCCTGTAATCAGTTTCTTTTCAGCCTTGTAGTCTGAATGAGTTATTGAAGGAGAATCAGAATGCTGCTTAGCCTGTTGCATGGTTTTGCTTGCAGTCTCTTTTAGAAGTTGAGTTGTTCTAAGGGAGGCTGGCTGATCTGAAGAGTCTTTTGGACATATTTGTGTGTCTGAGCTTTTTTCATTTGATGACAGAGATCTGTTGATTTCATGTTTCATGGGTTTTTGTGAGAGAAGTGTTTCAGATTCCTCTGTGTTTTGTATTTTTCTCTTATCCTGCATGTGTTGTTTTGATGTGGCATAACCATGATCTCTAAGCCCATATTTAGCCAAAAGGTCTTCAGATGATGAACTAATACTTCCTACATCACTTACTTTATAACAATCTTGTTTATCTGTTGCCTGCGGTTCAGGTTGTCTTATTGGGAGTTCTTTTTCTGCCCTATTATTTGATGACAATTCTGTCTCTCTCTGACCAATACTTGTATGGTGATCACTTTTATCATGAATGCTTTCATTTTCTTCAGATCTTATCACACATCTTGCAGCTGAAACATCTGTTTCAGCAGAACCCTTCTCCTCATGATTAACTGGATTTTGTGGCTCATCAATATGACATTTACTTGACACACAAATACTGAAGATCATAGGTTCATCATCCTTAGCTGTTTCTGTTTTGCTTGACACACAAATACTGTAGATCATGGGCTCTACTATGGGCTCCTCTTTGCTAGGTGTAAGAACGGCATCATTGTACTTTTGAGTTGTACCCTTCTGCATCATTGCTGTATTTTGGGTGGAAGCATTTGCTTCTTGTGGGTCTTCAACTTCATTTTTGGCTTTGCTTGGGCTTCCTGGGATTTTAGAGGCCACTTCTTGATAATCATTTGTGGAATTGGGATTTTTTTCTGAGGATCTGTAAAAACCTCCTTTTCCTGCTTGTATGTGCTTTGAACATGCACTTCCCAGAATTGTTTTCCCTCTTGATACTTCTTTTAACTGTTTATTGTTAAATACCGCTTCTGATTCGTCTTTTGTTCTTGACTCATTCTTTCCAACTGACAGCAGAGCTTTTGTATTTCCATCATCTTGAATGAGCTCTTTTTGCTGGTAGCTTTCATTTACTGATTCCATGTGTATTAATTCAGTTTGTCTTGATTCTGACTGATTCCAAAACGTTTGGTTTGCAGATGTAGTTTCTACAGCCTTGACTGTAGAAATATCACTTTGTTGCTGAGCCAAATCATTTTCCATTCTTGTATTTTTCTTGCTTATTAGTCCTGCTCCATCTTCATTAACCAATTGTTTTTGTTTCTCTTTCTCCTCAGTTCTCTGCAAGAACTGGTCATTTGTTTTTACATTGTTGTGTTTGACAATGTTTTTGGTTGATGATACGGGTGTCACATCTGAATTGACCCCAGAATTATGTTTGTACATTGCATTTTTAATCTGCTCTGCATCCATTGTATTGGCTTTACATTTTGAGATAAGTTCTGATTTGGCAGATTCGGTTAGTAGTTTATCAGGTGGAATTCCAGTATTAAGATTAATGTCACTTGATGAGGATGTCAATTGACTTGCTGAAATCCTAGAGCTATTTTTTATAAATTCATTTTTAGACTGCTCTGCCGCAGTACTAATCCCACTTTTATGATGTGCATTATCTTCTTTAACTCTCTGTGTGTTTCGGTCCAGTCCCAAAGGTATAATTCCATATTGCCCATCAGTGCTCTTTTGAGAGTTTTCATTTATATCGCTGTTAGCATTTTGATTCTCAGTGTTTGTAAGTGAAGGCCTTTCATCCTTTCTTATTGTATCGGCATCTGTAGGTTTTGTCAGAGCTTCTTCAGTGTAAGCATATTGAGTCAGTCTGCTTGCCTCCGCACTTCCAATAGGGTGGTATTTTGGGATCGCCTTCTCTTTCTGATCAGGTTGCACTTTTTGGTTTTCAACACAAAGTGCAGGTGGATTATGGGAGGTGTAGTTCTCTGTTTTTAATGGTAATGTCAAATGACTACCTGGCATCATCTCACTGGGTGAAGTTTCATGTACATGATTTGCAAATTTTTCATTTGGGTGTATAGCCTCTGAGCTTTTCCTGCATATTTGTTCATCTTTTGAGATTTTGGCTGGCTGGTAATTATTTATGTTTTTCTGGACATCAGGTTTGCATTTATGTTTCAGATCTCTAACTGTAGTCCCTCCATCTTGAATACTTGTAGTAAATGGTGCTTTAGTTATCAATTTATCATCATCTGGGCATCTGTCATACTCTACAGACTCATTCTGCATTTCTGTAGCCAAATGTTTGTCAGATTTTATATATTCACTCTTATCTTCCTGAGAATTAAGCACTTCCATGGGTTGCTTTTTCGCTAATGGGGGAGATCCATACATGGGATAATCATTCTGTGTTTTAACGTCGTCTTTGTACTGGGTTACGCTTGAATAAGTGATATCTTGAAACAAGTGATTAAGTTTCTCTGCTGTGATTTCCTTTTTAACACAATGAATCTCTTGACCATCTTGTGATTTTTCAATATTTACAGTTATGACTGGTTTTGTTGCATTTCTTGCAAGAATGCCTTGTTTCACAAGTCCCTTTTCTTTAATTGCCGATATTTCTTTTTGGGCATGTGCTTTCAATTTTGACGTCAATATTTCTTGTTTGCTTTGGCCTCTTTCCTTGAAAGAAATTGCTCTTGTTGTGACCTTGTCATTATCTTTAATCATTAATCTGTCTTTTCTGTATGTGCTGATATTTGCCAGTCCTTCATTAGCATTGTGGAAATCTTTTCTCAGAGAGCCAGGGGCTGGACTTGCAGAGTCCTGTATTTTATAGCCTCTAGTTGTTTGATCTTTCTCTTTTACGATCTCTGTTATAGTTGCTTTGTTCTCAGCTATGTCATGTTTAATTTGATTTTGTGGATTTTCTGATTTAGCCAGATTACCATTATACGTATTCTCCTTTATCCTCTTTGCTTTATCTCTTATGGCAAGAATATCATTAATGCTGAACCTGTCTTCGCTTTTATTTGGTGAACCAGGATTATTTTGATCTGAGTTATCAATTGTTGGTATGACAGAATCAGGATTTGGTGTAACGTCTTTGGTGGATAACTCATTTTGGTTTACCATTGTTGCATGTAATATGTTTGGCTGTGTATTTGATGATGTTTTAGATATTTTGTAACTCTCTGATTGCCTCAGTGTCAATACGCTGTCCTTAACATTTTTATCTTCACTTGTTGATGCCATGTGCCACTGCTTGTTTGGTTCATATCTATATGGCTGATAAGATCCTTCATTCTTTTGGCATTTATTCTCAAAAAAAGGTGCATATAGAGCGCTCTGATCAGATATTTTTATACTGTTGACAGAAGCATATTGCTCTGGACCTCTTTCTGAAGCCAGTATATTTTTTTCAAGATCATTCTTGGCAGTGCAGCTTTGTAAACCACCATACACATTAACTTTCTTTGGGGGAGATGATATTTTGTTCTGGTGGATGTTTTTTGGAATACTGTATGGATCAGTAGGTTTTGCAGATCTGTTTAATGGGTTATCATGTAAAGACTTATCATGGTAAGAATGTTTCCTGGATATTGTGTCTTCCCTTACAACTTTCTCTTCGTCCTTTCCAAGTCGACCAAGTTTTATGTCATCATTCACTTTTCGCATGTATGTCTCCTTTCGAACTGAAAAGCTATCATTGGCAGTGGGCAAGTACTGCTTGGCGGTGGCCTTTCTCTGTTTGTCCATCTCGATCAGCGCTGCTATTTCTCCCCTAAATGGCCGTGCATCCGATCTGCCATTATTAGTTGATGTTTCCCTGCCTGTTGAATTTTCAGAACCAGTCTGTTCCCAAGGACATCTTTCTTTAATAACCTCATTTTGGCTGTATTCAAAATACGTTTTTCTTCCAAAGTCCATTCTTTTTTGTAGATAATTTTGACTTGCGTTATCACTCAAACCATATCTATGTTGCTCTAATGTCTGAGCAGGCAGAGAGTGTGTTGTTTGGTGAGACTTTGGAAGTATGCTTGCTATTTCTGGCCTATTAGTGGGACTGAAAGTGCTGTTCAGGTCTTTTAATTGACCTTCTAAATTCACAGAGCTTTTGTCCTGTGTTGAAAGATTGTGGGATGAGGGCTCATACTCGTACTGTGTACTTTTTGTGTAAGCCAGCAGACCATCTGAGCTTCCACAGAAGGACTTGTAATGAAAGGCCCCATCTTGAATTTGAGGTGAGGTCAAGGTCAAATTATCATATGATCCAATGGCATCAGCATTATTTTTAGGGGTGATGGGGGCTACATTGGGTTCTTGGGTTTGGTTACATGAGACACACATGTCCGTTTCTATAAAATTCTCCTGAGGAGTTTCCTGGGAGACAAGAATATCTGAAAATCTGGATTCACGTCCCTCCAACTTTGAGGTCTGATTTTGTCGATCTGTTATTTCTAATCCTTTAAATCTTGTGGGACTGTATGTGCTCTTGACTCTTTTTCTGTTGTCTTTGAGATTGAATAGCAAATGTGAAGCTCTTGTTTTGTAGCTGGCACTCAGATGTTTGGCATCAGTCAGAGGTTTAGGATCAGTTTCACCCTGAGAACAATAATCTGAAATAGAGGGAGTGTGTGTGAACTGCAGGATTTCAGACGTTTCTGTTTCTTGTCTAGTGTGAATTACGGGGGTTAGGAGCTTAGTGATGTTGAATGGTGTCATGCTGCTAGGCAGGTTGCTGCTGACCACTTTGCGTTGAACATCATGTGTAACTTTGCTATAGCTAAACAAGCTAGAATCTGGCCTACATTTTTTATCATTAGTTGGTGAGACCGTGGAGGGCCGGTTGCTTGGAAGTTTGCTCCTTACAAAGCTATTATTGTTCTTCCAAGGTGGACAGTTTGAAGCCATTTCCGATTCACACCTCTTCTCAATTGCAGAAGCTTTTTGGATGACTGTGGACCTGGAGCGCTGACTCGGGACAACATCTTGAATTTGCCTTTGATTGAAGTTCCTGCTTTCAGTTGGAGAGTTTGAAATTTTGTGGGTGTCTTTCAGCTCTTTGTACACAGGAGAATCATACCACCTTGGGAATTCACTAGGTGACATAAACCCTGACACTTCTGTCTTTTCAAAGGGGAACCTGTTGTATTCCTCCCATAGCTGAAAGGGACTGAATTCACTGTGGAAAAAACAGTTTTTGGAGTGCATTGCCTTGGACTTACTTATTGAAGATTTCAACAGGACTGTTGTGTCCATCTGGGCCATATTGGATGAGAAATGGTTTCTGTATGACTGAAAGGGGCCTGATTTAAAATGTTGATGGTTTCCTGTAGAGATCTCTGAGAGTTCCCTCTGAATACTTATCAGAGCTGATTTGTTTAATGATTCATTCCCAAAGTCTCTATACATGTCCTTTGTCAGATTAACATCACCTGTCCCACTTTCCTGGTAACACTCCCCTGTACTAAAGGCTTTGATTAGAGATGACACTCTTGATGCACTCCTACCCTGCTGCCATGTCATCTCTTTGGATCCATTGTTATTGTAAGACAAGCTTACGTCTCTTAAAGCCTGCTCCTGATGTTTTACATCCACATAGGAATGCTGGAATGTTGAGGTCATCTCAGATTCTCCATACTGTTGAACACTGTATGAAAATGTCTCCTGGGGGGGCCTCTGTAAAGTTGTCCTCTGCTTGGTCTTCTCTGCAAAAGCTTTATGCCATTCTGTAGGAGAAGAAGAGAATTCGGAGTCATTGTAAATGGCCTCCTCTCCAATGCACAGGCTCCTGAAAGCACGGTCAGTGAGGTTGCTAACCTCCCTGTCAGTCTCGTCCATAAAGCTGCCACTGCTGGATGTGTCACTGAAGCCATCAGAGTATTTGCGGTGGCCCTGCATGCTTCCCCGCCGGCCTGTGCGGTGCTTTTCTAGGGAGCTCATTTCAAGTGCTTACTCTCATGGACAGGTTACAGTTGTCCCTGTCAGTCTCTATGGCTGACGCAGGGGGTCTTGCATTTAAGTAGTTCACCTTCTAAAAGGTGATCGAAATGCCTTTCTTTCCTGCAAGAGAAACAGATGGGAGAGTGGTGTTATACAATAAACTTGGAATTTACTGCCATTTTTAACAATGTTCTCACGAATCATATGCTACATTCAAACTGCAATTTTAGGTGATTCTGATGTCAAGTGACAATTCACATTCTATCATAAAGTACATCCAAAACATTTTCTCAAATCTGAGCCTTTCTTAGATATGACCTTTTAAATCTATTAATTTATGAGCTGAGCCATAACTTTGCCTTGCACATAGAAGACTCATATCAAGTCAAATATATTTAGAAAAGGTGGATGCTTCCCATTCTTACAGCAAATCACATACAGTGTTCGCCTTTCCTGGAACTTGCTTGCAAGATAAAATGGTCCCATTGGAACGCCCTGCATGTGGCCTTCAGTTTTTATTTCAACTTTGTCATCCAGTGCGTATGGTAGAATTGGTTTATTAAATATTTGCTGTTCATATTATACTTTTGAACCTACAAGCATATAATTTGACCTAAGAAATACATAATATATTTTTCTAAAGAAATATACAGTATATATATATATATATATACAGGCTTTTTTAAAGTGATAAAATTACACATAAACATAAACTAAACACATATTGTAATTTTACACTTTGCAGTACAATTTGAAAAATGTGGGCACAAATTGATGTCAAAGTTTAATATGGATTGTTTGAATGTTTAACATTTCTATTCTAAGCAATTAAAATGACAAATGTGACAAATGTGGCTAATACAGTTTTAGATTCTTTGCTAATTGCTGGGACATAGCTAAAAATATCTACACATCATCATGGTTACAATTTTGAACACATGCAATAAAAAATACATTCACTTATGCATTGAAACATGTTTGACATTTTAGTCAGAATACCTTTGGTGTACAGTAGGCTTTGTATTGATGCTTTACCATCTAGTATATCTTTGTTCTGATCAAAATTATTATGATAGTTAAGCATTGCTTATCAAGCAACTACTGTATATGTAAACAGGACATTTAAAATAAATTTGGTTGTTGTTAAATTTAAATAAGATATAGATTAGAACTACTTCACAGTTTTTATCATTCAAACACACAGATTACTTTATTAAATATTAAAGTGAATAAATAGAATTATTCCTCTAAATACTTTGGTCAAATAAAATTGATCATTAACCAGTTGAATCCAAGTTTAAAGCATTGCAATAACTTTTATTGCTTTAAATATATACAGTATAAATTTATATTTGGATTGTGGTATTCATGCACACAATAATAACACATGTAACATATGTAGCTCAATCACATTTCTTTACAATAATAATATTATTTGCAGTTTGCAATTTCTTCATAGATTCATTCAAAGTGATGGGTTTGCATTTATTCAACAGCTAACAAAATAACATTTGGAACATATAAATTGTCCTTTTTTTTCTTACCTTTTGCTCTTATATCTCATTTTTTAGCTGAGAAAGTATTTCTCACACTTGAGAATGTTCCTTAACCGTAGCATACTAAATGTGGCAAGCAACTGCAGAAAGAGCGGCTTTCTGTTGAATTTGACACACCTCTCTGCAACAACAGCGGCTGAGTTCTCCTTGAAATTGACAAAGAGCAGAGGTAAAGGCCACTTTGTACAAGGGCCCCTTTGGAGTTAAAGCAGCAAGGATTCAGAAGTAGAAATACGCTGAAATAGCAGAGGCATCAGTCAGAGATGATCAAGTTGGAAACATGGGATGATGGCTTAAGACAGCACACGTAACCATGTGGTGTCAAGTGTCAAGCTGATGAAAAAACAAGCCTCTAATTCCTTTGTGGTGTGCCAGGCCTTATTAGTCAAAATTGCCTTTGGGCATCATTGATATTCACAATGCCAATAGAAAAAAGACGTGCAATTGAAACATAACACACTGTATATCCTCTTGTGGAGTTGTTGTGGAGGACAGTAGGTCTCTGAACCAGATGAACATATGCCCATGGAGTAAAAATAGCTTGTGGCTTCACTAACAAGTGTCACCCACTTCTTTTGGATGAGCTATGCCTCAAACTTGTCATCAGAAGAAATCAGATCACTCTTTGGGATTTTAAGAGTTAAACATGTCAATTTAGCTTTCAATCTAGTTTTTTTTTCTCCCTGAATTTTTATTTATGTGCTTTGTATAAAACAAGATCCTGTCTCACCTTGTTCCAGCCAACCTGCTGCTGTCAGTTATTAAAGGTCTTATACAATTACACTTTTATAAACTGCTCAATCTATGTATGCTGGCAATTATATCAATAAAAGGGGCAATAAACGAGTCACAAGGCAATGGGAGAGGTATTTTTTAGCCAGCTCCTCCCCCTCTCAGTCCTCCGGTCAAGCTCTCTCACACCAGTCCCTTTTTGCAGCCAAGCAATGCTATAATAGGACATGGGTGCAGTGAGCTTTTTCCCAGGAGTCTTGGCTGCAGCAGAGGGATCGTGTGTAAAGGTGATGGACACTCACAAGTGTAGGGACAGGGCCGCCCTCACTCCTCTTTAGAGCTCTGTTGCTAAGCTCTCATCAGAGCTATTGCACCCTCTCTCACCCTACAGCCGCTTGAATCAGACTGACCTCTACCACAGCACTCCACTAACAGCTGCAGTTTACAGCACTGTCTGATACTGGGCAAAAAAAAACAACACTTAATTTTACTCAGCAGAACAAGATCATGACCAAAACAAGTGTCTGTCTAGAAGCCATTTTAGGGGCTATTTACACAGAACATCTGGCATCTGTCTAATCTGTTTTTTAATAGTTTTTCCATCAAGCATGTTTTGCAGTTTTGTTGATATATATAAATATGTCAGCATGGTGTTTTGCATTTGTATTTGCTTGGTTTTGTTTTGGAACACGAAAAAGTTTAGCGCAACCATGTAATGGTTTGGGATGTTTTTAAGATCCACTCTACTGGCATATGTAGAATTTAAAACAAAAACCATTACATATTATGCTGTCTGGGAGAGTGGGAGAAGCTATAGCTATCAAGTAAAGCCAAGTCATTTTTATTTGTATAGGACCTTTCACAACACACATCGTTTCAAAGCAGCTTTACAGA
This sequence comes from Xyrauchen texanus, assembly GCF_025860055.1. Classification (NCBI taxonomy): domain Eukaryota; kingdom Metazoa; phylum Chordata; class Actinopteri; order Cypriniformes; family Catostomidae; genus Xyrauchen; species Xyrauchen texanus. Next base: position 16,581,037 of record NC_068295.1, on the reverse strand, counting down.
AAATCATGCATTAACAAATTAAACCATAATATCTATGAAGTCTTAGTTGTATAGTTTGATTAAATACGATTATGAAATGTGTATAAAACAAGTGTGACAGGGCGGAGGGTGGGCCGGGTCGTGATTCCGCACACCCGGCCCCTAATCAGGCCTCAGAGAGGGATAAAGTCAGACTGGAGGCTGCAGTGTGTGAGAGAGATTTACAGACAGCTGTCTGACACCTTTGTGTGCTTGTCTTTTTGGTTATGTTCATTATTAAACTATTATTTATATCGTTAAGCCAGTTCTCACCTCATTTTTTCCATTAATCTGTAATGGGGGGGTGCCCAAGTCAGGGCTCGAGCCCGGGTCACTAGCGTGCAAGGAGTGCAGTCTTAACCCATGAGCTACTGGAGGAACTTTGGTTCTTGGACCCAAATGCAGAACCAAGGCTGGAGACAGTGTGATGTTCAAAGGGCTGTCTTTACTGAACACAAAAGTTAATTTCAAGATAAGATACAAGGTACAAATCAGTCTTAGGTCTCACATAATCACTTTACACTGGTGCCGAAATCTGGGAAGGAGGAGGGATGCACCGTAGTAGAGTCCTCACCCATACCATCCACCCCAACGGAGCAGCCACGGCCATCCGGAGGACAGAGGAGCCCGGCTGCCTGGAAGCGGAGGAATGGCCGCCGACCGCGAGGGGAGGAGGGGCTCCCAACCCCTACTGTCCACCAAAAACGTGGTGGGGCGTTCCGTCCGCCAGTGGCCAGAGGTCTGCCTCTGATCCATCTGAGGAGGCACAGCTATCATCCATTAGAGGGTGGAGGAGTGGCCGGGAACCAAGCTACGGCGTATCAGAGAACCGGCGAGTAAGTGTTTTTTTACTTTCTCTATCTCTTCCACTGCCGCTCTGTGTTGGCCTTTCCCTCACTTTTTAAAATGTTTTGTTAATTTGGCACGATTGCCAATATCTTTGTCTTTTTGGTTATGTTCATTATTAAACTATTATTTATATTGTTAAGCCGGTTCTCACCTCCTCCTTTCCATTAATCCCTAAAGTAATAAAATAATAATTGTATTTAGAAACCCAGTGAGCAAGCCAAAGTCAATTGTGGCAAGGAAGGTCTCTGGTTACTTGACTGTAACCCTTGTTCCCTGAAAAAGCGGAACGAGATGCTGCGCTTGATTTAGCGCTTTGGGAACATCATTTAGGAGTGACCAGCTGTGAATATGTGTGCAACACGTCAATGAAATTGACTGGAAATTATAGCCCCTTCTGGTGACATCATCAGGATGCGCCGTACCAGGGGCTATAAATAGATGTGCCACAGGTAAATCGTCAGGTATTTTTGTCTGAAGAGCAGTTCTGGGGCCCACACAAGGCTGGGTGCAAGACCGTCAGGACTTTCTCTTTCTTGAGATAATGGTCCTGAGGTCTTGCTTTGGAGGCTGCTGAGGGCGACAAACCAATCCCCAGTCCTTATGAGGGGAGCGCGATCCACCACACTTTGTTTCTGAGCCTCCCTTCTAGAAGGACATGGGAGGGGCTGGGTGGCCGGCGGACCCTCCCCCTTAGTGCAGCGATGAATGAATTGCACGAAGGCATGACTCTTCATCTCTTGAAACCTGGTGATGACTGTGTTCATCGAGTCACCAAACAGGCCAGAAGGTGAAACCGGGGCATCAAAAAGAAACAATTTGTCCTTATCTCTAATGCCTGAAAGGTTCAGCCATAAATGTCTCTCCATGCTAACCAAAGTGAGCCGGCGTGAGCCGTCTGTTTGGTCGCACGGAGAGACAGATCCGTGGCTCAACAAAGCTCTGAAAAAGCCTATTTTTCGATCGTACTGCCCGCACTCATGTCCTTCAACAGGTCAGCCTGGTACACCTGTAACACTGCCATGGTGTGTAGGGCAGCACCAGCCTGACCTGCTGCCTGATAAGCTTTCCCCACAAGCGTTGAGGTGGTCCTGCACGGCTTTATGGGGAGAGTAGGTCTTTTTAATGACAATGCCGAGCCAGACAAGAGATATCCCGGGAATGTCTCTTCTACATGCGGCATCATCAAATACCCCTGTGCCTCAGCACCCACGATGGTCGAATATGTAGATATCCAAGGCACAAAGATACGGGAAGTATAAGGTTTCCCCCATGAACGAGAAAGTGAATCATGGAGGTCATTAAAGAAGGGAAGGGACTGATTTTGCGTTCCCTTGACCTGGCAACCAGACAGAAATCTGTCCTCTAATTTAGAGCATTTGGGGGTCTCTTGTTTGTGTGGCCAGTCTAACTGTAATCTGACCACCGCATGAGTAACTACCTTGAGTAATTCCTCAACCGCTTTACTATCATGTAAGGAACGCTCAGAGGTAGGTAGCTCAAAGTCCACGGACTAGAGATTCAATGTCCCCTCATGAACTGAAGAGGCGCCGATATGAGCTTCGAGATCATGAGAAGGACCGGTTGGATCTGGAGAGAGAGTGAGCGATAGGGACGGACCCGTCTCTCGCTCCTCAGCCAGATCCACGATGAGCCCCATGATGGAAGGGTGGGCTGTCTGTAACAGATCCCAATGCTCGCACCCACCTCGCCCCAATTCAAGAGCATCATGCTCTTCCCCCAAACACACAAAACAAACCTGGTGTGTGTCCGCTTCAGCCATATGGCATAGATACGGAAACACACACTGTTTGCCTTGCTTATTGCTCATATTTAGGAAGAAAAAAGTTTTTCTGCACACTGCCTAACAAATCTAACTCCTATCAGAGGAAAGTAGAAAGTTTGACAGGCTTGAGAAGCACAACACACACAGAATGGTCTGAAGACAAAAGACCTGACGATGCACCTGTGGCGCATCTATTTATAGTCGCTGGTCACCAGCAGAGGCTATAAATTCCAGTCAATTTCATTGACGTGTTGCACACATATTCACATGGTCACTCCTAAAAGACGTTCCCAAATCACTATATCAAGCGCAGCATCAAAGTGTAGCTTTTGATAGGGAACACAAAACTCCATAAGATGTTGGTTAATTAAAAAAAATGTACTTGGGAGAAACCAGTGCACTGTGCAGTGCAAGTCATGGTTTAAAATTATTAAACTAAGTAAGTGTTAAGGGCCAGTGTTTAAACATAGTTTTTTTAAAGAACTGTAAGATTAATGACTAATGTCTTTGAAGTTCATCCTGGATTAACTGCAGAAGTTCACATAGATGAAATTGTCCTTTGTTAGTTGGCTGATGAAGCCATTTGTTGACAATTTTTTTGATAGTCTATGTATTCCATTTTAAGAGTGTAGTCCATCATTAGACCAAGGTGATGCAGATCAGTGAGGTGCTTCGGTTAGGTCTAATAATTTCGGTGAGGTCTATCCTAAATCCAAGTTTCAGGCAATGGCATATGAAGTATACCATGTCTTGTGATTGGAGTTGGCATCAGTTCACCCTCTGAAGTCCATCATAATAGACTGAAGTGATGTCTGGCTTGCACCAGCTCTATTTTGTCATCATCACACGTAGCAGTGGAGTCTGATACCAAGCAGTAATGGAGCTGGATCTGGCCAGTTCTGGTGACCTCTGGATAGGAGTTCCAAGGTTGAGACATGGAAAAAAATAGAATAATATTAGCATAGATGCTATTACATTTTTTGCAGTTATAGTTCATGATCAATGTTTCAGGTTCCGGAAGACCTAACTAAAGAAGAATCAATTAGATGTATGCCTGGATAAATAGAGGTGTCTTTAGTCTAGACTTAAACTCAGTGAGTGCGTCTGCATCCCGAATAGAGTTAGGAACACTATTCAATAGTTTAAGAGTCAAAAAGGAAAAGGATCTACCTCCTTTTGTGGATTTTGATATTCTAGGAACTATTAAAAGAGTTTTGCGAACATAATGAACGTTATAGAATATAGCGTGATAGAAGGTCACTTAAGTACTGTGGAGCTAGACCATTCAAAGCTTTGTACATAGTTAACATCATTTTAAAATGAATATGAAATTTAACAGGTAGCCAACGTAACAATGATAAAATTGGGCTACTATGATCATATTTCTCGGTTCTCGTCAGCACTCTGGCTGCTGCATTTTGAACCAATTCAAGTTTATTTATTGAACTTGCTGGACAATTATCTAGTCTTGAAGCATGAGCAACAGAGAGCATGTTTCGTAATTTAGCAATATTTCTTAGGTGGAAAAATGCTGTTATACAAACATTGGAAATTTCATTTTCAAATGACATATTGGTATCAAACACCCAAAGTTCTTCGCTGTTGAAGACGATGTAACAGTACATCCATCGAGAGTCAAATTATATTTTAGCAGCTTATTTTTAGAGGTTTTTTATCCAATACCAGTACCTCTGTTTTGTCGGAATTGGGAAGGAAATTTCATATTTGATTTCATTGATACACTCTGCTAATTTGGAGAATTATTCAATTTCATCAGGTTTCAAAGAAATTTCGTAACAGTGGAAACTTATTACATGATTCCTGATAATATCTCCCAGGGGAAGCATGGGCAGATGTAAACCGGGGCCCCATTCTTTGCTTTGCGATTTTTGCTTAAAAAATTAAATAACATTTATTTTAAATCATAATTTATAATTCATCCTATCATCCATTGTAGCCAAGTACATATAACATGTTTAATTAAATAAAAATCTTGTTAAAATGATTATTACATGTCTTCCAGTTTTACCACAATACAGTGATAAAAAAAGCATTGTTTACCTACATATCTTTTTACAAACTTTTTTCTTTTATGAACACTTTTTTTAATGAACAGTGTGTGCAAAACCTACTAATTCACTCACTAACATTTTGCAGTTAAGTTGTTCTTTATTATTTTAACCCAACAATTTTTTATTGTTGTCTAGTTTGTCATTATAATATGATACAGTATTATATTAGTACTTTAAGGATTTGTTGTATACAATAGTAATATATTCACTAGTATTTAATAGTATTTTTTTATAGTATTTTGTCTTATTTACTTTCACCTGGAGCTCATATTGTGACACTGCAGTGTATTGTTCACCATGTTGCAAAAGGCTGTATTTTATGTAGGCATTGTGGCAACATTTGTAACAGTAATAGTAAATATACAAGGCATGGCAGCCCCTCAACACACTAGAGCAGAAGGGGGACAACTCATTTTTAACCCATTTATCAAGCACTGCAACTTTACTTGGTTCAGAACCATTCTAAATAATGTTAAATATTGTAACAGTCACCTCTCTGCAACCTGAACTTGTTCAGAACGTTAAATATTTGTGACACCTGCACTAAAAACAATCTAGACGCAATGAATGAAACAGAACACAGGTGTCTCGACATGCATTTTTTATTTGACACAGTGTCTAAAAATGTACCGGTCCTGTGTGAGACACTGAAGAAACAGCGTGACGTTGTGCAGCAATCAAGGATGTAGGCTACTGTATGTCCAGCGGGTGATTACATAGGAAAATCATTTAAAAACAGAGCAGATGCACACAAAACATGTTTGATGTGAACGGCCCCAAACTCATTCGTTTGCACATATCTGTGAGTGAGAGCGAGTGGGTGAAACAAGTTCAGAAGGCCTGGATATTGTTTATTAAATTATCTCCTAATTGAAAAACTGACCCAAACCTGGCAGACCTCTAATGTGCACCGCTCTGTGAACGCTGACAACAGCATATTCATGTGTGTATCCAGAACAACATGTGACATGTCACCCCTCAAGAGTTTTTGTTACCCAAATGTTGACAGGTATGATCCAATTGCACCAAATCTGGCTAGACAGACAGAAGCGCGTAACCTATGCATGGTAAGGACCTGCCCGGTAAGGACCTGCCCCCTTACCTAAGAGCATATAAGTACCTGCACGCGCTACTGTTCCTCAGTAAGTATATTCGCTTCTCATGCAGCAAGCGGGCAAGCATGGTGGATCTCGATGCTTCAGAGAGCCAGGGTTACTCCAGTAACCTATTGTTCTCTTTTATCATCTCGTGTTCAAGATCCACCTGTGGGAGACATTGTCAGCTTCCTTACTGCCCAATAGAGAGGCCCTGCAAGCCAATTAAGGGAACGGTCACCTCAAAGAGGCGGTGCTTGACATGTCCCATAATCACACACCTGGCAACCCTGAAGCACACAAGTGAGAACTGTGCACAGGCAGAGCATGAATAACATGTTAGTGGCACAAACATAAAAATCTACATATTTACAGTAAAGATAGCACCCAGGCAGGAATGTAAATGCATGCTTGGTGACATGAATGTGCACAGCCAACCAGCCCATAGCCCCTTTTTCTTACTCTCTATATTATAAATATAAAAAGAAAGAAAAGGTGCTAACAGGGGAGTGGCTATGAAGAACCCACCCCCAAGACAGAATGAGCTACCGGGGTCCTGGTAGTATCTAGCCTTAAGTAATGTACAAAAGTATGGGGAGAAGCCCAGCTGGCAACAGAACAGATGTCCTGCAATGAAACTCCCCTAAACAGAGCCCAAGTGGTGGCCATGACCCTCGTGGAGTGGGCACTGAGGCCTCCTGGAGGCTGTACTCCCCTAGATTCATAGGCCAAAATGATAGCTTCCACAAGTCAATGTGTGAGGCGTTGATGATGAAAAGCACTGGTCCTATCCATGACAGGACACAGAGCATTCAGCCTCTGATCCTCCACAGAGGAAAAAGGGGGAGGGTGAAAAGTGGAAAGCTCCATTACCGCACATGAGAACGCTGGGAAGCATTTAAGCATAAAGGCCGGGTTGGGACTAAGGAAAACCTTATCTCTACTAAAAGATAACTGGGTGCACGAGGCCAGGATGCTTAGGCCAGGAGCAAAGTTGTCTTGAAAGACAGCAATTTTAGAGAAATGCTTCCCAAGGGCTCAAAAGGCTGCTGAGATATATCCTCCAGCACCATAGAGAGGTCCCACTGAGGAACAGTTCTCCTAGTAACTGGGAGAGAACGGCAGGTGCCCTTTATAAATCTATGAATGAGGGGGTGCTGCCCTGCAGTTGCGCCATCAAACCCAAAATGACAAGCAGAAATAGCCGCCAGGTAGATCTAAATAGTTGAAAAAGACCTGCCCTTATCCATAAGGTCTTGTAAATACACAAAATATCGGAGACTGAACACTGATACGATGTGGAACCACACCCTTCAAACACTTGCCACTTACAGTCATATAAGGACCTTGTGGAGGAGGCCCTGGCCACGCCGAGGGGCGTGTCCTCGTCTGAGAAGAACTGAGAAGAACATAGGACAATGGGAGTTGTCACATGAGGCAAAGAGATCTCCGGTCCGAATCCCTCCCACAACATGCCCACTAGCTGAGGGTGGAGGCACCATACTCCGTAATCTGAGGCATGTGCAAAATTAAACTTTCGCCCCGAATTGTGATTTCATTTCATGAATTTGTGCAATTCATTAGAGAGAGAACGCGCTCTTGTGAGAGATGTGTGCATGGAGATTGAATTCAGACCAGGAATATAACATTCTGAGAGGGTGTAAAGTTGCTCTTCTTCACATTCACTCTGAACCCGAGCGATGTGATGTGCGCAAGCACTCCACTGGAGTCTTGCACCACTTTCTCTAAATGTTGATGTGGAAAAAAGCATCTTTCAGATCGACTGATGTGAACCATTCGTTCTGATGAATTGAGCGAGCAATTATGCCATGCGTTAACATTCTGAAATTGTATTTCCTTAAATGTTTGTTCAACAATCTGAGATCCAGAATAGAACGGAGAGAGCGCATATTCTTCTGCACTAAAAACACAGGGTGGGCACCCACTGGTGTGGGGGGGCTTACCCCACTGAGAGAAAACCTCATTTTTTTGAACGTGTGAGCTAGGAGGGCAGGAAAATAATTCCGGGGGGCCGGAGGTCCGACGCAAAGCTCCCTGAGGTCATGCATCAGGCCGGCCGTTTATGATAAAGAGTCAGACGGGGTAGAGTTGGGGGGTTACTTGGCCACAGCCATGGTGAAAGACATCCTCCCCCAGGGCTTAGTAGAGGGAGAGTTACTCTGCTGAGGAGGTGGTTTACTGTATGGCTTTGCCTTACCAGGGTGCTAGAAAGGATGTCCCGTAGTAGGAGGGTTGGATGGCCGCACGGGCCGCACGCACGGGTGGCCGTTGTGTGCCTGGCATGGTGCCGCTTTCCTAGGAAGGCATAATTTAAGCGCTTCATCCTCCTTTTTCTTTTCGTCACAACGCTGTTGCATCAAGGCAATGGCAGAGCCAAAGAGAGCTTGGCCAGGCTCTACCGGGGCACTCACGATGCACCGCTTCTTACTGTAAGGGAGGCCCGACAGATTAAGCCAGAGCGCACATTCTCAGGCCACTGAGAGAGCCAAGGAACACCCGTATGCTTGGACGCCCTAACGGTCGTTATGGAGGAGGTCATTAACTGTGACAATCTCCTTCCACAGAGAGGGTGTGGGGGTCCCTTTCTCTAGTTGCTGCCTCATGTCAAACAGGAGTTCAGCCTGGTATGCAGAGAGGAGGGAAGAGACATTGAGGGCCCTGACAGCCAAGGCCGAGGCTTTGAAAGAGACCTGGTGGATGGAGGCAGAAAAGCGGTCCATTTTGTTGGGGAGAACAGGCTTGGGGGGGTAGGCCACCTTGAGAGGGATTAAGGTGTCTGGCAATAGAGGGCTCGATGGCGGGGGGTCACAATTTACAAGGGCCTTCATATCTTTCACTTCGAGGCATATCCTTCACTCTCCAACAATGCCTCATATGCTTAGCACATGCAGGCAGGACAGGGAGAAGTTGTTTTCTTGGGCCTGGAGGGGGTCCCAGGAGTTTCCCGTCATACACGTTCCTCTCTTGGTCAGTGGCATTTTTTAGGGCTGGCCATTCGATATCGAGGTGAGTGGCCGCTGTTGTGGCAAAAAATTATTAACCAACCATTATCACTGCGTAAGAGACACTCTGAATCAAACAGTCTTTTAAAATAATTTATTCTTGCAAGAAGGATCCAGTCATTACACCTGAATTAATCTGTGCCATGAGTGAGACGCTGAAGGGGAGGGCTTACTTGTTTTTTATACCTCTTTTCCCCAAGGTCTTCAACAGAAGCAGATCCTCCCCCTCTACATTCCTCAGACACAGAGGCATTCCCTTGCAATGACTATTACTGATCAATGTGTATTACAATTTCTACAACACCGCTCACTCACAAACCTCGATGAGGACGGAATGGGGTAAAGCCCCGGGGGCATTAGCCTGGGGAATCATGGAGGATGGGATGGCCTCCTTGTCCTCCGAACCCTCGAGAATGCCCGCATTGTCCTCGTCACCAGAACCCGCCGGCTAATTGGCGAACGAGGGATCTCCTGAGAAAATGTCCTCAGGGAATGCCAGGTTGCTTTGATCTGCCCAGCTGAGAGAGACCGCGCCCCTGAAGGCACCCAGGAACATGTCGTCATCACCGTTTCCCCCGTCAGAGTCGGAAAGTTCGGGGTCATCTGCACCAGAGTTTTTTGGGCAGCACCAGGCAGTGGCTACAAAGTGGTTTGGAAAGCGCCATATTAGAGAAGAACTCTGTAAAATCTGTGGCGAGTAGCCGTAAATCAGGGGAAGTGGTGAGAGAGAAAGACGGGCAGCCTGACTGGTAGTTTAAGCTAGTGTGGCCGGATTGCAGCAAACAGAAACAGCTAACCTGGCTGAAGCAAGACAGTCACATCTGGTGAAGACTGATCTTAATGATGTGTCCTCCTGCAGACAAAATTGTGAATGTCCAATAGAGAACCTGTGGTCAATACTCACAAACCTGTGGTAAAAAAATTGTGATAAACTCCAGGCACTAATAAGGCAAGAATGGATTGCCATCAGTCAGGATTTGGCCCAAAAGCTGATATCCAGCATGCCAGAGCGAATTGCAGAGGTTATGAAGAACAAGGGTCAACACTGTAAATATTGACTCTTTGCATATATTGAATGTTTTTGCCAATAAAAGCTTTTAAAATGTATGAAATGCTTATCATTATTTTCCAGTATACCATAGAAACTTGTGAAAAAATAATCTACAAATACTGAAGCAGCAAACTTTGCAAAACACAAAATTTATGTCACTGCCAATACTTTTGGCCACGGCTAATTTGAAAAATTATAAAGACCATTTCAGTGTTGCCAGAGACACTTCTATGAGACGTGAGAGTGATCGAACATAGATTAACTCTTGAAGTCCTCAACATGTTTGAATTTAGCTTTTGGAAATCGAAGTACTGGAATACCTATAAAAGTTCTTAGAAGTGCAATAGTTTTCTTCTGTGTAATGTGTGTCCATCATGTACATGTAATTGTTTTCGTTTTTTATTTTTTATAAATTTGCAAAGATTTCAAACAAACTTCTTTCACGTTGTCATTATGGGGTATTGTTTGTAGAACTCTGAGGAAAATAATGAATTTGATCCATTTTGGAATAAGGCTGCAACATAAAAAAATTGGGAAAAAGTGAAGTGCTGTGAATACTTTCCGGATGCACTGTATCTGTAAGACCAAGATTATTAAACATCATATGAAGCATCAGTGTTGCTCTAGGGGGCTTACACACTTTTGCTTCACTGTGATCAAGGGTGAGTCCATCAAAAGATTAAAGTCTTCTCCCAATATTATATCATGAGGGGTGCCAGTGGCTTGCAACATCCCTTGAAGGTGTATAAAAAAGATCTATAAAAAATGTATCTTTAATCTGTTTGAGACATTTAATAGTAGATGTTTACTTAACGATGTAATGACTCCCCTGCTCTTACTTGAGCCAGCACTAAAGAAAACATGTACTCCCCATATCTTTCTTGAAGAAACACTATATCACATTTCTTACGTTTAAGAAAATAAACAAGCTTCCTTCATTTTATGGGGTGCCCCACCCAATACACATTCCACATTGAGAGAGACAATCCACTAAATATTAACATCTGACATTTTGATATATTAGAAATATTTGATTGTCAAAAATACAATTATAAAGACCACATTCCACACAGGTGCAAAAATCAACCCCCAAACTTTCTCCATAACAAAAAAAATGGAAAAAGAAAAACCTGTGCATTAACCCCTCGCACGACAGCGACAACCAGCATCCATCCCTCTCAACTAAAACAGTCCATGTACGCCTACGGGAGCTCCAGTGACAACTTTGCCATTGCTCAAGTCTGGTGTTTCTACACAAAAATTTGTAAAACAGAATTACTCAAAAGAAGATAATCTATAAAACAAACTCCAGCTATTAGGTGGGATAAACACAAGAAACGTGTAGTTTCATCCACATAACTGACCCAGAGGTGTGTTCCTCCACAAAACAAACTCCAGCCTCTAGCTGAACCAGCACACACATACACACACACAAAATAAATAAATAAATACATTTGTATATATATATATATATATATATATATATATATATATATATATATATATATAAAAGGGCCATTCAGTTTCCTCGGACAGTCAAACAAATGTCCAGTGAGCCGGCCCATTTAGCTGTTACCTGAGTGGAACATATGCCCTAATCACTCTAATGATTTGCAGGAAATATTCCACAAAACAAACTCCATCCAATAGGAGACATAAGTACAAAGAACATTCCAGAAGGAGTTTTACTTCATAAAGCAAACTGCAGCCACTAGGCGGAACAGCACAAAAAGAAACAAAGAAGACGCTCAGCTTCCTCGTCGCTCAAGTTATTGTTTTGTGAGTCAGGTCCACTCGGCTGTATCAAGAGCATCACACAATAGCTTACTCATTCCATTGACTTTATGAAGGACAATGCTTGTTGTGGGCATGTAAATTTTTTGCGGCCATCCTTAGCATCTATTCTCAATTTGGCGGGAACATCAGTGCAAAAGCGACCTTCCGTTGATGTAAGAGTTGCTTGCATTCCTTTAATCGATCACGTTTCTCTCTTGTCGAGAGATCAAGAAACTTTTGTGTTTTTGGGGGTCATGTGACGGCGTGCGAGAAGCACACGTGTGAGCGACAGCTCTGCACATTTTGCTAATTATTTTTATATTTTCATGTCATAATCCGGTGAAATTCAATAAACCCCCAGTGACACATTTGCTCTTTGAGCTAAACATGGCAAAGAAGTAAAAATCCTCAGGCTCTGGAGTTATTAAAAGATACTTACATGTTCCAGATGGGAGTGCCGATGGGCCTGTATACCGGGGACTCAATTTGAATGACACAGCTGGAGAAATTCAGCATCAACAGTCCAACATGTTTGTGATGCTGACGAAGGTTGTTGCTGACTTGGAGGATCTCGCTGTAATTGATCAACGTATTGGTTCGACGTACAGAGTTGGTTACAAAAGTGGCAGATCTTGAGAAATGAATCAATTATCTGGAGTCATCGGAGAGGGAATTATCTGCTAATCTGCCCATGAGTAAAGTTGATTTGGAAGGTATTTTGGAAAAATTGGAAGATTTGGAAAATAGGAATCACCGGAATAATATCCAATTTGTTGGAATTCCTGAGCATGAAGAAGGCAGAGATATGGTGAATTTCCTAGAAAAGCTCTTCCCGAGTCTGCTCGACATAACAGGCCATAAACTGGAAGTCCTGGCTCACAGATCTGCTGAGGGAAACAGGCCCCAACCAATTCTGGCCACATTTCTGAGATCATCTGATAAAGATATTGTGTTGCGCCAGGCGAGGAGCAAAGGAAAGCTTTCTAGGAAGAATCACAACATTTTCATTTTCCCAGACTTAACGAATTCGACGAGAAACACAATCGTTTCAAGAAATGTAAGAAACTCTTACATCAACGGAAGATTGCTTTTGCATTGATGTTTCTGGCCAAACAGAGAATAGACACCAAGGACGGCTGCAAGGTATTTTTGTGCCCCAAAAATGCACTGTCTATTATAGAAACAATGGGTAACCAACCATTGGGTGTTTCTTATGTGAGTGGATCAGCTGAACATACATTTGATTGTGGGAGGAAGCTGGGCATAATTTTTGTTTCTTTTTGTGTTGGTTCCGCTTAGCTGCTGGAGTTTGTTTTGTGGAATGACACTCCGAGGGACTTTTTCATTGATGGAAGATCGCTTTTACACTGAAGTTTCCGGCTATATTGAGAATGGACATTAAGGGTGACCGCAAAATATCTACATGTCTACACAAAGGATGTCTTTTATAAAGTTGACGGACTGATGGTGTATAATTTTATGCGGCCACCAAGTGAAATTGACTCTTGACCATCCGAGGAACTGAACATGCCTGTTTTGTTTCTTTATGTGCTTGTTCTGTCTAGAGGCTGGAGTTTGTTTTGTGGAATAACACTGCTTCGGGACAGTTGTGAATGAATCTGTTTGTTCCTTGTGCTTATGCCTCCTGTTGGCTGGAGTTTGATTCCTGGAGTATTTTTGTGGGACATTGGAATGATTACGTCAAAGAATCTGCTGCACTCATAAACAGCCGGCACACCGAACATTCGTTGTGACCGAGGAAACTGTATGGCTTTATATCAGCTGGAATTTGTTTTGTGGAGGAACATACCTCCGAGACAGTTCTGTCAATGAATATACACGTTCTTTGTGTTTACTCTGTCTATTGGCTGGGTTTTGCTTTACAATTTGTTTTACAATTTTACAATTTGAGCAATCTGACGGCAAAGTTGTCACAGGGGCTCTCGTAGGTGTACATGGACCTTTTGAGTTTACAGGGATCAACGCCGGTTGGCGCTGTCGTGCGCGGGGTTAATGCACACATTTTTTTCTGTTTGTTTGGTTCAGGGGGGAAGTTCGGGGTTTGATTGTGGAACTAATGCTGAAATGTGGTCTTTATAATTTTGTTTTTGACACACAATTAATTTTTTCTACTATATCAAAATGTCAAATGTTAATACGAGTGGGTTATCTCTCTCCATATGGAATGTGAATAGGTTGGGGCATCCCATAAAAAGAAGGAAGGTTATTTATAAGAAATATGATATTGTGTTTCTGCAAGAAATGCATCTTTCTCTGCAGGAAGCTGGAAAATTTGGGAAGATATGGGGTGGACATGTTTTATTTAGTGCTGGCTCAAGTAAGAGTAGTGGGGGGTGTCATTATAATGATTAATAAACATCTACAATTCAAATTTCTCAAACAGATTAATGATACATTTGAAGGAGTCATTGTTTTAGCTGAAATTCAGGGGCAAAGGCTGATTTTGGCTAATATTTACACACATAACGCTTATGATCAGGGCTATTTTATAGATCTTGAAGGGATGTTGCAAGCCGCTGGCACCCCTCATGATATAATATTGGGAGGAGACTTTAATCTATTGATGGATTCAGTCCTTGATCATAGTGCAGCAAAAGTGTGTAAGCCCCCTAGAGCAACAATGATACTTCACAGGATGTGTATAAATCTTGGTCTTACAGATATTTGGAGACTTTTGAACCCATCTGATAGGGACTATAATTGTTTTTTTGTTGTTTTTTTTCATCAGTCCATAAGATTTATTCTAGAATATATATTCTTTTAATGTATATTTAAGTCCCTCATTTCATCTGTTGTGGATTGCTCAATTGGAAACATCTTAGTCTTAGATCACGCCCTGATATTTCCACATATGGAGAAAAAGAAATCATATAGTTCCCTTTTGCAAAATCCTGATTTCCAAAAAATGTTAAAGACTGAAATCAATGTTTAAATGGAGACCAACTGGTCCTAAGTATCCTCTGTGGGTGTGGCTTGGGAGGCATTTAAAGCAGTTCTTAGGGGCCGTATCATACAGTGTGCCTCATTCATCAAAAAATCCAAAATATGAGAACTTGTGGAGTTGGAAGGAAATATTAAAAGTGCAGAGGCAGAGCTGAAGCACTGTATGTCGTCTGATGGAATCCGATTGCAATACAGATATAATACTATTTTGTCACGGAAAGTGGAATTTTGGTTATTCAGGGCAAGACAGTCATACTTTGAGTAAGGGGACAAAGCAGGAAAAAGTTTGGCTAGATATTTAAAGCATAGAGAGTCTTTTTCTACCATACCCTAAGTGAAATCTGTTGGTGGTGAAATTTTTACCTCGGCCATTGAAATTAATAATGCTTTTAAAGAATGCTATCGTGATCTTTATAGTTCCAACGTCTTCATCTACTGATGAGGATATTAGAAACTTTGTGGAACCATTAGAACTCCCAAAATTGACGACTGAGCAAAAAAATGATCTTGATTCTGAGATAACCTTGGAGGAGCTTGATGAGGTAATTAAGGCCTTACCTACAGACAGCTTTGCTGCTGAATTTTTTTAATCTTATGCTACAGAACTGGCTCCACTTTTGTTAGAAGTTTATATGGAATCATTAAAGGACAGAAAGCTTCCCCCAAACATGACACAAGTCTGATTCTTAAGAAGGACAAAGATCCAAGCGAGTGTAAGAGTTACCATCCAATTTCCCTGAACCAGTTAGACGTAAAAATGTTGTCAAATAATCTGGCTAAACGACTAAGTAAAGTTATGACATCTCTTATACATATTGATCAGGTGGGGTTTATTTGGGGCCGCAGCTCTTCTGATAACATTAGGCATTTCATCAATATCATGTGGTCAGTAGCGAATGATCAGACTCCAGTCGCTGCTGTAGTATTATATGTGATATAGTGGATTTTATGTTTTTTCATTTTTATTCAAGGGCATTATAGAATTGGTAAATGTTATTTTTCTAATGTTGCTAATATTGTTTAAATGGTTATTGGTGCTTTGTTAAAACAGAGTGTTATGTGCATTTATTAAATTAATTATTTTCTTTTGGCATACCTGCGTGATGACGTCATCGCATGCTTTAGCAGGTGGCACGGCCGTGATGTGCTTCATTCTGAGTAAATACGACGACAAGAAAGCCATCACTGCAGCGCTCGTTTTATTTCTTCTTTAATCTTTTTATACTTCTTTTCAGGTAACTAAAACACACTTGGGTTTTGAGTATAAACATTATTAATGCAATACTGATGAGTTGTGTGTGTGTTCAAAGCAGTTGTGTTACTATATTAACCGTGTGTAATGAGTTTAGTATGTCTCAGCACATGGTTAGCAGGGCTGTTTCGCGATTAGCGCGATATCCCGCTATTTATTATAAATGCTCATTATGTCGATATTATTTGAGTGTATAAGAGTGCATGATGTTGTTTCAGTTTATGAGTTATCTTAAACTTGCATTTGGATAATTTAATGCTTTCATGCCCGTTAATTGAGTTACGCATTTCATTTGTCTTAATCAATCTGAAACGTGACTTTATATCAGAGACGATGGAGTGAACTGAATATTTCGGCTGCATTGTTGTGTTATTAATTTCATACTGTCATTTAGAGTAAACATTCAGTCTGAAAATGTTTTCTTTAGTAAAGAACATGAGATTTGAGTGTCACATTTCTAGTGTGATAAGAAATGTTTGAAGTCACTTATGTTTACAGACAGTCATTGCTGTAAAGTGATAAAGTGATACATGCACTGATAATGTAATGTACTGAGCATTTGTTATACATGTATACCTTTTATGTGTTTCATTCTGAGTAAATACGACGACAAGAAAGCCATCATTGCAGCGCTTGTTTTATTTCTTCTTTAATCTTTTTATACTTCTTTTCAGGGGTATTACATATACAGGCAGAAGAATTGAAATGACATGATTTGAATATAGGATTGTGGCGGAGCTGAAACGTTACAAAAACAAATTAAATAATTAAATCAAGGTTGTCTCCGCCCATTTCCGTTTCTAAGTGGGGAAAAAGGAAATATGGTTGTCACATAAAAGGAGGAGAAAAACAAACAAAAAAAGGAGTGTGGGAAAAAGACGTGAAGTTTGTTGTGAAGAGTGCGATTCATCGAGGTGAGAACCGAAAAGCCTCAATAACCGTCAAAACGCCAAACTGAAAGTAAACGCATGAAACGAACGAGCTGTTGGTGGTTAGACGAAGGGAAATACTAAAGAAAAAGTAAGGTGTTGTTTGCACTTACCTGGGAGGCGGTGACGAAATCGACAGCGGGTAAAACGCTGTATCTCTGCTGGAGCGGTTGCTGGTGAGAAAAAAAACGCTCTCCATAACGATGTTTTCAGCGCGGAGCGTGTAAAATTATCCCCAAGCGAGCTGTGATAAGGGCCGTCTGGATCCTGGTTTGTTCCCTCTACCATCCAACAGAGTTTCACCATTGCTAAAGGCTACGGCGTGGCTGGAATTGCGGCTGGTTAACCAAACACACACACAAATTCACCTCTGCACTTTATACATCCGGGTATTCCGGTTCCCCACAAACTAAACTGTGAGTAATATTTTTATTTTATTTTTTTGGCTAATTTTGTTTGGTTTTGGAGTTTTTTTATTTTTGATACCAAACAAAATTGACATTTTTGATATTGATTTTGTTCACAAAATCTGTCTCTGTGCCTGGATGAACAACTGTGGAATCTGTGGTCTATGTGGAAAAAAATTGACTGACAGTTTAAAGTGGTGGTATATATTATTTTTTTCTTTTTTTGTTTTTTTTCTTGTGAGAAATTGTGTGAAATACAGACCTTTCTAAAACTGATTTGGCACTGTCCTTTGTGATTTATTTTCTGTATTTTGTGTATGTAACTGGTGGCATCTAAGCTATCTGGGTTATTGGTCTGAAATTATTGACAAGGTTACACCTGTCTGGCACCCAAACTGATTAACTTTTATTTCAACAATCGTTGATTGATTGTTTGAATTTATTATCAGGCCGCCACCGTTACAGAGTGGCACCCAAACAGGGACCCTCAGAGACTTGAAACTTGACCCTGAACTTGAAAATAATACTATTTCTTTGAACTGTTTTGTTTTTGGGTTTTTTTCTTGTGATCATCAGATATTTGCTCTTGTGACCCGTAGCAATAACCGAATGAACATTGAACTCTTTTTGTGATCATTTGAACTTTGGTTGAATTGAACAGTGGTCCATCCAACAGACATTTTGGAACGTTTGCAGCCAAATTGTGAAAAAAAAAAAAAAAAACCTTTGTAGAAGTTTGAAACTTTGTAGGTTGTTATTTTGGTGCCCCATTTTGCTAAAAAGTAATGCACAAAGGTTCTATAATATTTTCTTTTCTGAATTGTGAAAGTGTCACTACTCTGTAGTTTGTTATTTTAGGTGCCCCATTTTGCCCAAAAGAATTTGAGACCGGCCAGATAGTGTTCTCATTTCTGATATTTTATTTTTTCCACATTCCACAATTGACCGTTGCCATATTCCGCATACACGTCAACTATGGCCCATACCCCTCCACCACAATCCACTTTCGTGGAAATTGATCCTCCAGACATTGCCACACCAAACTGGCCCCTGGTGCCACAAACCCAACAGCAACTCCGACAACCACCTCCTGTTCCCACTTTCTACACCACACCCACAGTGTTTCGCAGTCCTACTGCAAGAACCCATGTGCAGTTTTCCACTCCACTTCCAGGAGAAAGGGCTCCTCCACCGACTGTTAACATGCAGTTGTGTACTTCCACGGAATTTACACCGTCAGGAACGCCGCAGGACTTGCCTGCATTTCTCCCAACACCTGGCAGAGGAGTGTATCAATTATCAGAGCACGTACAAGGGAACTGGGATGTCCTGTTTAATTGTCTCAATCAGCAGGACAAAGCTTTGAAAGTACTCACCCAGGGACTTGAAACTACCACTTCACAGCAGGATGCCAAGATCGAAACCTTGACTGCTAAGATAAAATCCAACCATCAGCAGCTTCAGGCCACGATTACTGCTAAAAACCAACATGATGAAGAGAACACAGATCAGCTGACAAAAGCCATGAAAGTGATGGTGACAGAAGAACTGCAGAAAAGTGAGCACACCTTAATCTCTGAAGTCCGATTTATGGTGGAACAATTCCAGCTAGAGGTGCAGAAAGACATCCAGAAAATGCAGGACATCACTCAAAAGGATTGTGGCCAACTTTTTCAGGAGATCAGTCAATGTAGCGTCCAATTGAATGCCGTAGCTGACGCCTTGAAAGAGTTGAAAACAGAAATAAGCAGTTACTTCAAGTTTCCTGGGAAACACTCCAACTCGATGACACTCAAATCACCTTCTCACTCCACTGCTGCAGAAGGTGAAACATTAAAACCCCACACATCCTCGTCTGTACTTCCACCTCTTTCACACCCAACATCTGTGGTCAAGAGTGATCATTTGAAGCTAACTTTTCCCACCTTTGGCAGATCCTCAGATGATAGTGACCCTCTGTTATATTTAACTAGATGTCATGACTTTATGGCATTACACCCCTTAGAGGATACAGACATTCTGGCAACCTTTCGCACTGTCCTTTATGGAACAGCACGGGACTGGTGGGAAGTGGCTAGATCCTCTGTTACGACCTGGAGTGAGTTTGAGTCCGCATTTCTCACAGCATTTCTTTCTGAGGATTATGAAGACGAGCTAGCTGAGCGTGTCCGCACCCGAAACCAAGGGGAAAATGAGTCCATTAGAGATTTCGCTTTCACTTACAGAGCTTTATGCAAGCGCTGGAAACCTTCACTGACAGAGTATGAGTTAGTTAAAATGATACTAAAAAACATTAAACCATACCTTGCCAGTCAGCTTCGCAGCAGAGTAAGTACAGTGGATGAACTGGTAAAACTTGGGCATCAACTAGAAAAAGACTATGTTCATCAGCTGCATTATGAAGGGCTGGACTATGACTTCATCTATACCACCCAAACCTACCCCTAACCGTCAAATGGAAAGACCTGCCGTCCAATGCTGGAGATGTAAAGGTCAGCATTCCCCTGGAAACTGTCCACAATACTCCACTTCACCTTTCACATCGACTCAAAATCCTGCAGGAAACAAGCGAAATTTTCCAGCACAAAAAACAGGAGCACCATCAAATAACGCCTTGTCTGTCACACCTCCATTCCAGCCATCTACTGCATCTTTTACTTCCAAATGTGAGAGTATACCTCAACAGTTGGTTGTCCCGATTACCATTGGCGGATGGACAGGAAAGGCTATAGTCGACACCGGTGCAAGCTACACTCTGTTACACGAGAGCTTATGGACAGAGCTTGCATCCTCTGATCCACTCCGGGCATGGGCCCTTGGCCCACTCTACTTGGCAAATGGTGAGACCGCTGTACCTATAGGATGGACAAATATCAAAATGACACTCCATAACCAAGTTTTTGCCCTACCGGCAGCCATCCTTTCTACTAAAACTCTAGCATACTCCGTGGTCTTAGGATTGGATTTTATATTCACCAGTGGTCTTCAGATCAATGTAACAGATGGAGAATATTCCTTCAAGTCAATTCCCAACAAGAGTTATCCTTTTCAGCCTGGACGAGCTAGTATTCCCGCTAGATGTATCCAGCATCTGGAAAAGAAAAAACAACATAAAAATGCAGAGCGAGCTCTCACCTTGTTCAGTTCTATTCCTCCACAGCAAATGCCACAGGTGTTGTCCCAGTCAACAGATAATCTGGATGAAAAAACGTTAATTAAAACCTTGGTGGACACAGCACACTTACCACCTGAGAGGAAGTGCCAACTGCTCCACCTCTTAGAGAACAATCCTCAGGTCTGTACCCTCCAGCTCGGAAGAACAACAGTACTCCAGCATTGTCTTTATACTGTCCATCCTGTACCCATCAAACAGCGTCCCTACAGATTGACACCAGAGAAACAAGATGTGGTACAAGAACAAGTTAAAGAAATGTTGAAGAATTGTATCATAGAACCATCACACTCTGCTTGGGCCTCACCTATTGTCCTGGTCCCAAAGAAAGATGGCAGCCAGAGATTCTGTGTGGACTATAGGAGGGTCAATGCTGTCACTGAGAGAGATGCCTATCCTCTGCCTAATATCACAGAGATATTGGAATCCCTCTCTGGTGCAGGTATTTTCTCCAGCATCGACCTCAACAGTGGGTACTGGCAGGTGACGATGGAACCAGAGAGCAAGTCCAAGACTGCATTCATCGCTCCATCTGGGTTATACCAATTTAATGTCATGCCATTTGGGCTGAAGAATGCTCCAGCGACATTTCAGCGACTAATGGAGACTGTCTTGGGTGAACTCGCGAGGAAGAATGTGTTTTGTGTACATTGATGATATTATAATTTATTCACCATCTGTCACCCAACACTTCTATGATCTTCAGACTGTCTTCGACCGATTGCACACAGCCGGTTTAACCATAAACCTGAAAAAAGTAAATTCTGCCTTCATGAATTAACATTTCTGGGACATGTGGTAAACACAAAAGGCATCTCTGCTGACCCCAGCAAAGTAGAAGCCATTCGCGCCTACCCTGTTCCCCGGAACCTTAAAGAAGTTCAACGATTTCTCGGGTTGGCAGGATGGTACCACAGATTTGTGCCCAATTTCTCTCAGGTAGCTGAGCCTATAAATGCTTTGAAGAAGAAGGGACGAAAATTCCAGTGGTCACCACAGTGTCAACAATCCTTTGAGAAATTGAAGGCATGTCTCACCTCACCCCCATCCTGGGTCATCCAGACCTTCAACTTCCTTTTGTGGTCTACACTGATGCCAGTGATTCAGGACTCGGTGCGGTGTTGACGCAAAGGAAAACACCTGGCTTGGAAGAAGTCATGGCCTATGGCAGCCGAGCGTTAACCAAGGCTGAGATTAATTATTCTGTTACAGAGAAAGAGTGTCTGGCAATAGTATGGGCGCTAGAAAAATGGCAATACTACCTGGAACCGAAACTCTTCACCGTAGTCACGGATCATTCAGCTCTACAGTGGGTCCTGAATTCCCCAAAAACCACAGGACGTCTAATCCGTTGGGCACTCCGTCTGCAAAAATTTGACTTTGTGGTTGAGTATCGAAAGGGAAAACTCAATGAAGCTCCAGATGCATTATCCCGAATGTATTCTGCACCTGGATGCCACTTGTACACCAATCAGAAGGAGGACTTTGGATTTCCACTTTCCGCAGTAGACATCTGGGAAGAACAACACAAAGATCTGTTAATTACCACACTATTTCAGTCACTAGCCGACAATGATTCATCTACGCAAGACCAATATGAGGTAATTGAAGACAAGCTGTATCATCGAACTCATCTGACTAATGGGCAAGTACATTACAGACTCTATATCCCGGCCACCCTTGTTCCAAAAATTCTACAGCATTACCATGCGCATCCCTTGAGTGGACATTTAGGAATTAGCAAAACTTACCAGAGGGTACGTCAGGTCGCTTTCTGGCCCTCCATGTGGACATCTGTAAAACAATATGTAAAAAGGTGCATGAAATGCCAGACCTTGAAAAATGAGAACCGCAAGCCTGCTGGGAAAATTCAACAGACCACCACCAGTCGTCCAAACGAGATGTTGGGAGTAGATATCATGGGTCCACTGCCTCGCAGTTCCTACCGACATGAATATCTACTAGTGTTCGTGGATTACTATTCACGGTGGGTTGAATTGTTCCCTTGCGAAAGGCCACTGCTCAGGCTGTTGCTTCATACCTCAGAAAAGAAATCCTTACTCGATGGGGGGTACCAGATTTCATCCTCTCTGACCGAGGCACACAGTTCACCTCAGCCATTTTTCAAGACATCTGTGCGAAATGGAAAGTCACTCAGAAGATGACTACAGCATACCACCCACAGACAAACCTAACCGAACGAGTAAACAGAACATTAAAACAGATGATTTCAGCATATGTGGATGACAATCATAAAAAATGGGACCAACACTTACCTGAGCTACGGTTTGCCATTAATTCAGCGGTACAAGAAACCACCGGTATATCTCCAGCCGAGCTTCACCTAGGGAGAAAATTACAGGGGCCAATGGACAAGCTGCTGCATGGGCAAAACCTTGCTCCGACTGCTCCATCTTACGATGTCACAGAACATCTGTCCGAGTTGCAAGCTAGAGCCAAAGAACACGCCAAAAAAGCATCAGTAAGACAGCTCCGTAGCTACAACAAAAACCGAAGAGATGTCTTCTACAAAGAAAAAGACCGTGTATGGGTGAGAAATTTCCCGCAATCAAGTGCACTTCACCATTTTTGTGCAAAACTTGCCAACAAATGGAAAGGGCCATACAGAATAATAAAACAGCTGGGACCACTGAATTATCGTGTGGCACTAGAAGACACTGGTGAGGATGTGCGTACCGTTCATGTATGTAACTTGAAGCCATGTTTTCCTACCGCTGATGAGTTAAACCATCTGGGAAAATCAAAACTTTTGGAAATTTTCCACGAATCCACTGACGAAGATGAAGAGTTTCTTGGTTTCTAACAATGCTACCCTTTAACCAACCTGGAGTTGGTTATTTCCCAGGGGGGAGGAGTGTGGCGGAGCTGAAACGTTACAAAAACAAATTAAATAATTAAATCAAGGTTGTCTCCGCCCATTTCCGTTTCTAAGTGGGGAAAAAGGAAATATGGTTGTCACATAAAAGGAGGAGAAAAACAAACAAAAAGGGAGTGTGGGAAAAAGACGTGAAGTTTGTTGTGAAGAGTGCGATTCATCGAGGTGAGAACCGAAAAGCCTCAATAACCGTCAAAACGCCAAACTGAAAGTAAACGCATGAAACGAACGAGCTGTTGGTGGTTAGACGAAGGGAAATACTAAAGAAAAAGTAAGGTGTTGTTTGCACTTACCTGGGAGGCGGTGACGAAATCGACAGCGGGTAAAACGCTGTATCTCTGCTGGAGCGGTTGCTGGTGAGAAAAAACGCTCTCCATAACGATGTTTTCAGCGCGAGCGTGTAAAATTATCCCCAAGCGAGCTGTGATAAGGGCCGTCTGGATCCTGGTTTGTTCCCTCTACCATCCAACAGAGTTTCACCATTGCTAAAGGCTACGGCGTGGCTGGAATTGCGGCTGGTTAACCAAACACACACACAAATTCACCTCTGCACTTTATACATCCGGGTATTCCGGTTCCCCACAAACTAAACTGTGAGTAATATTTTTATTTTATTTTTTTGGCTAATTTTGTTTGGTTTTGGAGTTTTTTTTATTTTTGATACCAAACAAAATTGACATTTTTGATATTGATTTTGTTCACAAAATCTGTCTCTGTGCCTGGATGAACAACTGTGGAATCTGTGGTCTATGTGGAAAAAAATTGACTGACAGTTTAAAGTGGTGGTATATATTATTTTTTTCTTTTTTTGTTTTTTTTTCTTGTGAGAAATTGTGTGAAATACAGACCTTTCTAAAACTGATTTGGCACTGTCCTTTGTGATTTATTTTCTGTATTTTGTGTATGTAACTGGTGGCATCTAAGCTATCTGGGTTATTGGTCTGAAATTATTGACAAGGTTACACCTGTCTGGCACCCAAACTGATTAACTTTTATTTCAACAATCGTTGATTGATTGTTTGAATTTATTATCAGGCCGCCACCGTTACAGGATTTACCCAATCTTAATCCTGGAATTCAACAACGTCATAAATTAGACAGCCCAAGCATCAGCATTGCTCAGAAAGGCCCCTATGCACGACCTCCTGAAATTCCATACAGAGTTAAAGCAGACTTCTCTTTGAAAAGTTTCCATCAGATTTTCACGACTCTAATACTTACACATTTCATCTTAATCCAGGAACATTATACACAAAGTCACAGTACTTTACTGATTTAACCATCTAAAATGAACAGAATGCATTTAAATCCACGATTTATACAATACCTAGGCTTGCTAGGGAATTCCGAAAATTCAGAAAATACCACAAACTGTGGTAACTTGTATAATGGACAAATTAAGGATCATAGTCTGATGTACCACTTTAAAATGTGTGTAATGTTTCATCCATGTTGTATAATCAATGAATTAACCAGTATGATTTTGTAACCAGGGATTTTCATGTTTTGTTCCCTACACGTATAATATCCATGAAAAAATGTCATGTTTATGTTAGAAATAGGTATATCTCAGCCCTGTCCAAGAGAGAAATGCTGAGTTGCTGCATTCCATTCCGAATACATTATCAGACATATGTTTCATGTTAGCATGGAGCTCTCTCTCTCTCTCTCTCTCTCTCTCTCTCTCTCTCTCTTCCTCTGTGTATACATTGTGTAGTGTGTAGACTGTAATAGTGTGTATGCCAGAGGTCCGAAGGCTCTTAAGGTTTTGAAGGAGACCAACATATGGACTTATTATCTATGAGGTAATGTCTGTTTCTATTGGTCTGGAGAAGTGAACTCCCTCCAGTATTTACATATATATTTGTATGTTATTGAGGAGACAAAGAGCTTTTTCTATTCTTTACTTTTCTCCCCAACGTTGGTTTGCTTGATTTGATTCACGACTCAATAAAAACCCGGAGAGGAAAAAGGCACTGAGGTTTAGAATATCTTATTTCTAACAGTTTAGTATGTAAACGTTCGCTGGCATATGCAGATAAAGCTGATGACAACGAATATCATGTCTCTTTTACCATTCTCTAGATATATAAGTTCATGTTTAAATATGCACTATTTTTGAGCTGGAGGTTTGTAAGAATCTGAAACAAAGGACCATAAATCAACTGTCGGAAAAGACAGCCCAGTTGACCATGTGAATATGAAAAGTCACTCCTGATTGACGCAGGACACCTTTGGGATGCGGCCAATTTCAGTTCAAATATTTCCAAACAGGAAGAAAACACTCTCTTCCTCTCTCCTCCTCTGTCAGCATCTCTTGTCTGGTCTCAAAGTCCAGAGAAAGCCTCTCATTCTCTATGGTCCATGACAAGGCCTCGCTTCAAAGCCAACCTCATCATTCATACAGACAATAACTCTTCGATCTTACAGAGGTCCAAAACATAGACGGAAAGAACTTTCGACCAAGAAACAAGCAACACAAAGAACGCAAGGAAACACTACTACATGCAAGTACATCTCCAATATTGTGCTCAAAGTTCTGGTGTATTTGTTAAAATACTTTGGGTAATCCGATAGCAAATTGATGTAGACTCAAATAAGGTTAAATGGTTCTTAAGGCATTGTCAACAGACTCCATAAAGTTACTTTTTACTGTACTGATCATTTATTTCACATTCTGTCACTCTTTTCACCAACCTGTCTTATGTATATACGGTATGTGTTAGATTAGATTTATGTTTAAGGCCGATTGGTGGGTGGGTTAGGCCTACCCAAGATTCTTTTATTATTATGCATTCGGTCTCAGACATTTGGCTCATTGGTCGCTTCCACCTGAGAGAGCCCCTCCCTGGTTTTGTATTGAAAAGGAAGTTCTTGCCCCGATCTCGCCACAGCAATGCCTTATGATCAAACTAATCGTAGAAGTTAAGTCACACCCCGTAATCTTGCATTTACACTCGATATGGACAAAAGTGTACAGAGTGTTTAATTCGGATATTTATTTAAACATAGCCTTGAGCATATTGCTGAACCCTAAACTATGCATTAATAAGTCCCATTTCTGTTTGTCAGATTGGATTGTGAGGGGGGTTAATACACTTGGTGACCTATATGAGAGTGGAGTATTGAGATCTTTTGAAAATTTGGTTTGCCATTTTGGGATTCCCAGATCTCAAATTTATAAGCATTTACAGCTGTGCCACCTACTCTACACTGTTTTTTGGAGTGGCATGCACCCTCCTAGTGCGGCAGATACTCTGGGAGTGGTGATTGCTGCTTTTGGGAAGGGTCATGAGGCATCAGTGTATTACTCCATGCTAATCCAGAGTCTGTGGGATGGAGCTTTAAATTCTCTCAAAAGATTAAGGGAGGAAGATTTAAATTTGTTTTTGGAGAGGGAGTGTAGGCTAGGATTCTTGCAAGGGTTTGCCTTGTGCATTTTAAGATTTTACATAGATTTTACTGGACCCCCTCAAGATTACATAATGTAGGCTTGATCTTACACATTGAAGACACATTTGGGTGAGGGTTCAGAGTTATTTGTGTGACGTTTGGGCACTCAATTTTTACTTTGACCCAGACTTTGTATTTTGGGCGATGAGGCGGTCATAAATTTGATGTACAAATCTATAAAAAATTGGGTTCTGACAAGTGTCATGGTTGGCAGACAAGTCATTTTAAGGGGTTGGAAGTCAGATGGAGAGCCATCATTTCCGGAGTGGTGTGCGGAGATGGGGAGGGTGGCAGCTTTTGAAGAAGGGGTATCTAGAGGATTGGGTAATTTGGATTTGTTTATTGGAAAGTGGGGCAAATTTCTGGCATTTTTGGAGGGCTCTCGGGGAGGGACAGTGGAGAGAGAGGTGTAGATGTTATGTGTGTGATCATTTTATTTTATTATTTAATATTTGTTTTTGTGTGTCTATAATCATGTGGGACCACTGGGGTGTTCTTGTGGATTGATTTTGGGATTGTGAGGTGGAGGGGGGTAGTAATAGAAGGGGTTAAGTATTGAATCTGTTTGTAAATGTTCTTGCTTTTATTTATTATAATATGAATCAATAAAAAAAATTGTGGTTTTTCCTTTACTCCTCACCTCACGTAACACAAGATCTTTATCGGATGATCTCCAGAATTTGGCCAGAATTGATTGGGGCCTGTCTCCCTCAGCGGATCTCTGAGCTTGGACCCTGTGAGCATGCTCAATTTCCAGCTTATGGCCTGTTATGTCGAGCAGTTTTGGGAAGAGCTTGTCTAGGAATTTCATCATACCTCGCCCGTCCTTCTTCATTCTCAGGAATTCCAACAATTTGGACAATGTTACGCATTGCATTGATGAAATGCATTGCAAATTCTTCTCCGATGACTCCAGATAATCAATCCGTTTCTTGACATCCCCCATTCTTGTAACCTGCTCAGAGAATTTTGTCTCCATGACCGTGATTGATTGACGTATTACAGCAAGATCCTCCAAGTCTGAAACAACCTTCACTAGCATTGCCGACATGTTCGACAGTTGATGCTGAATCTCTCCCACCACACCTTTCAAACTGAGTCCCTGGTCTGCTAATTGGAGTCAACTGGAGGTGTACCTGTGGATGTATTTTAAGGCCTACCTTTAAACTCAGTGCCTCATTGCTTGACATCATGGTAAAATCAAAAGATATCTGCTAAGACTTCAGAAAGAATTTGTGGACATCCACAAATCTGGTTCATCCATTGGAACAATTTCCAAATGCCTGAATGTACCAAGTTCATCTGTGCAAACAATAGTATCAAGTATAAACACCATGGGACGATGCAGCCATCATACCACTAAGGAAGGAGATGCATTCTGTCTCTTAGAGATGAACTTAGTTTGGTGCAAAAAGTGCAAATGAATCCCAGAACAAGAGCAAAGGGCTTTGTGAAGATGCTGGAGGAAACAGGTAGACAAGTATCTTCATCCACAATAAAACAAATCCTATATCAACATAATCTGAAAGGCTACTCAGCAAGGAAGAAGCCACTGCTCCAGAACCACCATAAAAAAGCCAGACAACAGTTTGCAAGTGCACATGGGGACAAAGATCTTTTTGGAGAAATGTCCTCTGGTCTGATGAAACAAAAATTGTACTGTTTGGCCATATTGATCATTGTTATGTTTGGAGGAAAAAGGGTAAGGTATGCAAGGTATGATTACCATCCCAACCGGGAAGCATGGGGGGTGGCAGCATCATGTTGTGTTGGTCTCTGCTGCAGGAGGGACTGGTGCACTTCAAAAAATGGATGGCATCATGAGAAAGGAAAATTATGTGGATATATTGAAGAAACATCTCAAGACATCAGCAAGGAATTTAAAGCTCGGTCGCAAATGGGTCTTCCAAATGGACAATGACCTCAAGCATACCTCCAAAGTTGAGGAAAAATGACTTAAAGACAACAAAGTCAAGGTATCGGAGTCACCTTGACCCTCAGTCCGATAGAACTTTGTGGGCTGAACTGAAAAATTGTGTGCGAGCAAGGAGGCCTTCAAACCTGACTCCGTTACACCAGTTCTGTCTGGAGGAATGGGCCAAAATTCCAGAAACTTTTTGTGAGAAGCTTGCGTGAAGGCTACTCAAAACGTTTGACCCAAGTTAAACAATTTAAAGGCAATGCTAACAAGTGTATTTAAACTTCTGACCCACTGGGAATGTGATGAACGAAATAAAAACTCTAATATTATTTTGACATTTCACATTCTCTAAATAAAGTAGCGATCCTTACCGACCTAAGACGGAATGTTTTTTACGATTAAATGTCATGAATTGTGAAAAACTTTAAATTTAAGTTAAAATGTTTTTGGCTAAGGTGTAAGTAAACTGGCTTAAACTGCCAAAAATATCCAATGTTCTTATCCAATATGCATACGTTTTATGTACATAACTGTTAACAGTTAGGCAGTTAGGCTTTGCTACTCTTCATGTTCTTTCTACTCTCTGATGTTGCTCCTGCCATTGAAGCTGTTGTGTATCTTTATCAAAGGCAAATAATTATCACAGTCACCAAATATTAGAGTAATGTCACTGCTCCCTGGATCATTTACAAAATGCATCTGAGAGAAAATAACACATAGCTGTTCTTATGGTGACTGTAATGTTCTTGTATATTGATTGTATCAGGGATATAACTTAACCAGGCACCAACCCCATCTGAAAAAAGCTTGAGATAAATGACTCCCTCCTGAGGGGCCTGCTTTGTGTCTTTTTATTAAAACTCAGCTGTCATTGGAATAAAATGTCAAAAGATCTTTAACAAGAGAAGAACTGAACTGATTAATTCTGAGTGACATAGCTTTATACACATTTTAGTTATTTCAAATCTTATGGGATTTATCATGCTGGTCCATTAAATGCCTTTTTATTGGTTCCCACTTTACAAGCCTTTTTCAAAACTATGACGGCCAAGGATCAGGATTGTAGATGTGTGTATACTACTTCTGAACCAAGGATCATGATTCCCCAATCATTCCGTAGAATTGTATTTTTCAAAAACGCATAACATGCTTTACCTCTTGCGGGTGCTAATGAGACTGGGGGAAAGGCAACAGGCTATAATATGTAAGTAATCTAGGTCATTAAACAGTCATATTTCCATGCTGGGTCTTTTTTAGAGTGCCACAATCCTGTTCCTCTGCATATCCAAAAGAATAATTATAAAACCAATTAACTGAGAATAATTTGCCCTAATGGCGGAGCCAATAAACAAACAAACTGAGCAAGTGATTTAATGGAAGGGTGTCTTTGTTGCCTTGTGAGTGGCCCAAATGAGTTTAACAAGAGCCAAGAGCACCCTCGAGATATCATATACCAGAGATATGAGAGAGCATTTCCTTTGATTTCCCCTGATCCTCAACTCCCATATAAAAACTCTTTAAGATGCATCTGCAGACCCTGGTTGAGCACCTTTCTGTACCCAGTACCGACCATAACAGTGACCTCCATGCCAGAGACTAGAATATGTGCGAGGTCTGGACAGTTAGATAAGATAGAGTTGATGTGATGCATGTGTTATTGTTCTGTATCTCCCGCTGACTCATGCATTACATTAACAAGCCACTTACTGATTGACTGAGAGCTTCTCGCCATGAGCTCTTTTAATCTACACTGATATGAAATGGATGATTTCACCTCAGGAGTCAGGTCTGCGGGTGGCCAATGTTTTAAACTGTAATTGAATAAGTAAAAGAAGCACTGTGTCTTGCATTATCTACAAGGGTAACTCTGTACTGGTAAATGAGTGATAACTGTTCACACATTATAATAAGTGATTGCTCGCAAACATACATGTGCATGTCATAGTGGGGTCTTTCCATTGACTTCTGCTGTTTTTATGAGCTAATTATATATTCTATTCCTACCCCTCAATCTACCTCTCACACAAACCTTCTGGCATTTTTTGATTTTCCTTAAGACATTATTTAGTATGCTTATTAAGCCATTTCCTGTATGTGGACCATTGTGGACCATCCTTATATAAGCATGAAAACAGTTGTCTTTTAAAATAAAAGCTCCCAAACTGTTAACTAACTGTACCAACACATTAGCAATAGCATTTCTTCATTAATTAAAAAATAAAAAAGTAGATCTGATATTTGCATACTGTATGTATAGTTGCGTTCACTTCTCTGAGTTGGTTTGTTCCATTCAAGAGGATGCTGGCATCTTCTGTGCTGCAGCCACATGGAGTCAGTGTAGAGTCCTGATAGTAGTAATGAATATGGTATATCATTATTTTACAGTATAATAAATTGAGTTTCTCTGGCATTTTGCTGGCCTGATTAACTGGTCAATTACAAGAAGGAAAAAACAGGTGGTTTGCAAATAAAAAGCTTGGAAAAATACTAATTCTAATTCCTGCCAAGATGTCATTACTTTTTGTCATACTGTCTAAGACAATGTTTGGAATAGCATATTACCATTATACTCACCATTTCTGCAGTATATAAAATATTAATAATTATACTGTGTACACAAATTGTCTCTATACATGGAATACTGGAGTGATCTACTACATTTGCTAAATACTACAAAATGTACAATAAATAACAGTGCACACTGTGTGCGCTACTGTATCTCACAATACAGTGCGCTTGACTTGACCATATCCAGACAAATGCACAAGAAAGAATAACTGGGATAAGGTCAGAAAAATAGTTAACTTTCTTTCATGGAACATAAAATGAGATGCTAAAGCTTAGGGTTCCCTGAACAGAGAGACTTTGTGAAAAGACAAGCTACCATCCTCACTCATTATCTAAGCTAAGTAAGTAAGTAAGTACACCCCCACTAAGACCTGGCCGCTGCTCCTACTTTTGGTATGTTGTAGGTCCAGCTTGAAATTTGTGGTCCTTCCAAAGGTTTTTCTCAGGAAATTACATAACCTACATTCTATGCACTGGAAAGGGGTGTGATTATGGGATAGAGAAAGAAAAAGAGAGAAAAAAGAAAGAGGGGTGTTTCTAACTGGGAACAGAGCGTGCACTGTTTCGTATTACAGACACAGTGAGATGGAGAAAGCAAAAGAAAAGAAGAGAAAATCCCAGGGATTTCTCCTTTCTTTTCTTGACGTTTAGTTGAGTTTATGGAGCCTACGGGTCTACACAATGAAACTCTCTACTGTTGCAATATTTCTCCTGACTAGGGCTTTTATTGGAGGTAAGACTAACTGTTTGTATGTTGGCCTTTTAATATGCAAAAGAAAAAACTATCTTCAAAGTAGCTGTCAGAGGTAATGTGATAAGTAGAGTAATGGTGAGATGATGAAAATGTGTCAGACAGCGGCTCCAAGTTTGTCACACATCTATCTGCACAATTCATCTGCATACTTATGCATGCAAAAACGGCAAAACTTTTGTACTTTCCTATGTTTGGTTATTATGCAACATCTGATTACTCTATATATTATATTTTATATTTAGTTATGCATTTTCTCCAGTACAGAATCATAATATATATATATATATATATATATA
Organism: Xyrauchen texanus; assembly: GCF_025860055.1. NCBI lineage: Eukaryota > Metazoa > Chordata > Actinopteri > Cypriniformes > Catostomidae > Xyrauchen > Xyrauchen texanus. The sequence continues at coordinate 16,548,759 of NC_068295.1, read as the reverse complement.
TATATATATATATATATATATTGCCAAATATGTCAGACTGCATTCTTCTGGTGAGTTCTGAGCTCTAAAAAAGTGAATAACCAAAGTTTTGAGTGTCAGACCCAGGACTTCAGGATTATCAAATCAGGGTTTTATTTAGCATTATTATTTTGGTCGTTTTTGTATATGTCCAGATCTATGGTGACTTGTGGTGTTATTATTGCATTGAAAACACAATCCTTGTTGACACCTGAGGGACTCTAGTAACTGGCACAAAACATAAACATGACAAAGGCTTTTACCAGCTGGGTAAAATCTTCGTCTTGTGTTCCCTGCTCTAGCATCTGGTTCAAGAAGGCAGACAAATGTTTTCCACCTGTAGTTTCTGTGTTTTTCAGGGCATATTGAGCCCAGATGCATTCAGATATTTAAAACCCTTTAGGGGTCATGGATTTGAGCCAGAAAAGGATCATTAATTTTTTTCTTTCTTTTTTTGTTTTTGTGCTCAGAAAGGTCAGAGAGATTTTCTCAGCTCAGGATTAGATAAATATCCTGAAATTTAGATTTAATTAATATAGTTCCCACAATATGCAATTATCCTTTTGGAGATAACAGTAAAATTTACTAATCTAAATAGTACTAAATTGTAATGCAATTAGTGGATAATATACAATCAGTTGGACATTATTTCAAATATTATATTAAAATATATTATATTATATTATACAAATACGGGAAGATCAGGACAACTACAACAACATGAATTGGAGGGTCAGAATTAACCTGGATCAGAATTATATTATTAATTATATATAATTAATTATTTGAGAAGATAGAGATAATGAAGTGATATGAGAGACACGTAACTAGCACAACTAGGAAATCAATTTCCAAGAACAATGGTCAATTTTATAGTTGAATGGTCATTATAAATATATTTTACCACATTATACCATGATTGAGTGCTGTGTAATAAACATAACAACATTACAAATACTGTAATAACAGTACCTTGCACACAGTCAGATATTTGGGAAATGCATTACATTTTTTTATAAATCATAAATGTAATTATTTGTATCTCTTTTTAGAGTATGTTGAGTTCTTTAAATTAAAGTCAATATCAAAGATCTAAATATATTATTTCATATATTGTACATCTGATCTATATTTATAATTCTTCATGCTTTATGAACTTGCTATTTATGCTTTGTACTCCATGTCTCTTCCAGAGCTGTGTGATGCTTTAAACGTGACCGTCACCCCTGGGCCAGTCAGCATGTGTATGGTAGGAGACAACATCACTTTGTCCTGCTTGGTGTCGCAGAAGAAGAGGAGCAGCAGTGTTCTGGTGCTCCGCTGGCTCTTTTTACCAAACCATGTAGACGAGCACCTCGTTGTCAGGATGGGCATGAAGAAAGCCAAGTATTACAGCAACTACAGCAAGAACTTTTCCCAAACCAAGTTCCTCCTCTGGGAGGAAATGGATGGACAGATCTACCGTCTGCTGATCCTCAATGTGTCTGCAGAGGATGGGGGCAACTATACCTGTAAAGCGCAGGAAATACGAAAGCACAGAAACAAGTGGAGGGCCTCGGCGAATGGAACAGGGAGCATGGAATTACGAGGTAACTGGGGTGATTCCAAAAGGACTGTTCAGCCACAAAGTAAATTTGTAGACAATCCCAGAATGTTTTGTTCATAAATTTTATAACATATATTACACACAGCAGGTGTGAATTTTGAAGTTTAAAAAAAACAAAGACAGTATCTATCATCAAATTCATTAAGCACGAAACTCATATCTTTAAGTTAGTTGTATTCCTTATTTCAGCACTTTTGAGGTATGACTGCATACAGTGTTGTAGAACAAAACGTGAAAGTCTCTTCACCTCACATAAACCAAAAAGCACTATTCTTAAAACCCATTGAAAATTCTAGAGGGATTTATGTAACAGTATACTGAACAGTACTGTTAGATCTCACAATAAATGTCCTGTACCAAACATGCAATGTGAAAGCTTTATTTGGTCTTATTTATGTTTGAAACAATCTGGAGTATCTAATTGTCGAGAGAACTGTTCAATTCAGGGCCTCCTCGCTAGCATCAGGGAACACTGTGGTTGAATTGTATGGGGTAGAAGAGTGATGTCTTGGCAAGGTCAGGGCTAACTACTCTAGTTCCCTAATCATTCAGTTCATCCAGTACAGGGTAAACTCCAATTCAACAATTGCAGATGGTGTACATTGTTAGATCTTTCTAAACCTCTTTCACTAAGGGGATGGTCTGTCTTTTCAGAAAATCACAAAAGAGTGACTGTATCGGATTCAGTTGCTAACATTACTTCATGCAACTGTTCAAAGCCCAAATCCAAATAGTTTTCGCATGGTCCATAAAATTTACAAATAATCAACATGTAAATGAAGCGTAAACTTTCAGATTTTTCCCGTTGTAGCCTTTTGTCGCATGCAAGCTTCGGTGTGTTTGTAAGTCTTAGGGTTCCGCCCTCCACATATATACATCATTTCCACTAGAAATGCGTTCTGTGCCAATACAAACAAACCATAAGGCTGATGACAAGAGCAACCTGGACATGCTGTGGAGACAGAGCCAGGAGACTTGGTAAGGATGCAACTGAAAACATTTACTCTGGCCGCATTATGCGTTTTTCTATGGTGTTCAGACAGCGAGAGGTCTCAGATGCCTCAGCAACCACTGGATTCATAATTTGCCTAATAAACTGCAATTGCCTGATGCTCGCAAGAATAAAGAGAACAAAGTATTTGTCATGTCCACTCTGATTTTGTGTAATTTACCAAAATAGTCATTGCATCTTGATTTTGTTTTTAAGAATTGCTGTTTTATAAACTAAATCCAAAAAACTGATATCATTTTTTCTCTAAATCTGTCAAAAGTTTTAAAAGTCGTGGGGTCATTGACAAATAACGTTGTCCGAGGTGATGAAAATGTTAATCTTTTAAAAGTTTAGTTTAAAAAAACATTGTGCAAAAATATTTATTAAAATACTTTCCTTGTACATAGAATACATGGGATTGTTTTTTTTTAGTTTTCTTAGGGTTACTTCATATTACCCCACCCTCTACGGACACAATGGAGAAAGAATTGCCATTGGCTAGTACATTTTTGTTTTTACTCACAATACTTTTGACATGTAAGTGTAACTAAAAACTGAAAAAGATATTAAGCAGAAGAGAGCATCTTCACATATACACTGGCAGACAAATGTTTTGGATAATTTGTACAGATTTTGCTCTTATGGAAATAAATTGGTACTTTATTCACTAACGTGGCATTCAACTGATCACAATGTAGGCAGGACATTAATAATTAGAAAAATTACTATTAGAATATTTTTTTTATAAAAATATTATTCTTAAACTACTTCAAAGCGTTCTCATAAAAAAAAAAAAAATCCTCCATGTGCAGCAATGACACTTTTGCAGATCCTTGGCATTCTAGCTGTCAGTTTGTCCAGATACTCAGGTGACATTTCACCCCACTCTTCCTGTAGCACATGCCATAGATGTGGCTGTCTTTTCGGGCACTTCTCACACACCTTACAGTCTAGCTGATCCACCAAAAACTTAATGGGGTTAAGATCCATAACACTCTTTTCCAATTATCTGTTGTCCAATGTCTGTGTTTCTTTGCCCATTCTAACCTTTTCTTTTTGTTTTTCTGTTTCAAAAGTGGCTTTTTCTTTGCAATTCTTCCCATAAGACCTGCACCCCTGAGTCTTCTCTTTACTGTTGTACATGAAACTGGTGTTGAGTGGGTAGAATTCAGTGAGCTGTCAGCTGAGGACATGTGAGGCATCTATTTCTCAAACTAGAGACTCTGATGTATTTCTTCTCTCGTTTAGTTGTACATCTGGCATTCCACATCTCTTTCTGTCCTTGTTAGAGCCAGTTGTCCTTTGTCTTTGAAGACTGTAGTGTACACCTTTGTATGAATTCTTCAGTTTTTTGGCAATTTCAAGCAATGTATAGCCTTCATTCCTCAAAACAATGATTGCCTGACAAGTTTCTAGAGAAAGGGGTTTCTTTATTGCCCTTTTTGCCCTAATATTGTCATTAGGACATGCCAGTCTATTACATACTGTGGCAACTCAAAAACAAACACAAAGACAATGTTAAGCTTCATTTAACAAACCAAATAGCTTTCAACTGTGTTTAATATAATGGCAAGTGATTTTCTAGTACCAAATTAGCAATTTAGCATGATTATTCAATGATAAGATGTTGGGAGTGATGCCTGCTGGAATTGAGTCCTGTCTAGATTTGATCAAGAATTACTTTTTTCAAATAGTGATGGAGCTTTTTTTTACATTATTAATGTCCTGACTATACTTTGTGATCAGTTTAATGCCACTTTGGTGAATTAAAGTACCAATTTCTTTCCAAAACAGCTAAATCTGTACATTATTCCAAAATTTTGGCCAGTGTATAGATTATTCATATGTATGACTTCAGGCAATATAGTATGCAAGAGTGTACATTTTATTTCATATTTCACTTTTGCATCACTTTAATCACATTTTAGCTTTTTTAAAAAGTTAAAATTTCACATTCTTTCAATTTACATGATGTCATGAAATTGCATTTATTATAATAATAATACAAGCTCTTGTCACTGTGGAACATTTCGTAATTTCTTTTTAATCACAAGGTTAGAACCTAATAATGAAAATAGAATTCAGTATATAACAATAATTTAATAACTGTATTATAATTTTTCTAAGCGATACTATATAAACAAATACCATGTAAAACCATAAGGTTTATGGGAAAAGTTTTTGCACAGATTTTTTCCACTCCCCTGCATAGATGCTGCAAGAGCCTATTTGTCAAAGTCTTCAATATTTACAGTGTTTGTTTACAGTGTATTCCATATTTTTTGCTTGTCCTTTTAAATATATATATACACATTTTGTTACATGTTTGTTTATATGCACTTGTATGATTTACAAGTATTTACATTGAAATGTATAAGGAGCTAAAATGGTAGGACTACTGTCTCTTTAAGGCAGCTCTATCTGGAATTCTGAATTCTTGAATATCATTGGTCAACTTATGCGATGGTGACACTGTGAATCGCTACAACTCAGGACCCACCCTGGATCCAAATAAGTTATATTTCCTTCAGGGTATGTGCTCTTGAGACACAACAGGCAAGAGAGCTGTTCAGCCATGACGTAAATTTGTAGGTGAACCCGGAAGTCTAATTCGCATGGGTTCCCTATGGAATTTCATATGGGTTTTTATAATGGGGGTTTTAACTTATGTGTAAAATAAGGTCTTAAACATTAAACATGTTAAACGTTGCTTGATGATATATGGAAGTTTTGTTCTACAACATAAATTACACACAGTCATACCTCAAATGTGAATTTTGAAGCCACCATACGTTAAAAAAAAAAGATATGTCATTCAATACAGCTTCAAAATTCCTGTTTGCAGTATGACTGTGTGTAATTTATGTTTTAGAACAAAATGTCCATGTATCATCAAGTAATGTTTACCAAAGACCTTATTTTATTCATAAGTTCAAAATAAAAACCCATTGGAAAATAACGAAGGAACTCATGGCAAATTCTTTTGTGGGTTTTTGGACTAAAATTTGAACAGCTTTATAAAGAGGAGGCTGAATCCAGCTTCTTATTTGCTAACTTATTTAGTAAAAAGTTTGCTGTGCATAAGTTCTTTTTCACCACTACACAACTCAATCACAAGTGAAATCTGAACCTTTACTAGCCAGCAGCTAATAACAGACTTATTTTAATTGCATAGCGCAAATTTTATCGCATATTCAAGTGATTAATGTAGAGAGCTGTTACCTGAGAGAAAAAAACAAAACAAAACAAAAACGTGCCTTTTCATAAATATGTCAGTATTTCTGATACTTCACACACTAGAGAGTCTAAAGGGGTCTGATGGCAAATTAATGTGTAGTAAATTATTTTTCAGAACCATTCCATATAGTGTATCTAGGGGTAATAATTTATTTGATGAAATACATTAACAAATATCTTATAGATAAAAGACTGTGGCTTTGAGGGATATAACTAAACATTACTTTAGGGGTTAGACAACCAAGACACCCCAGTTTACCCAACTCTGAGACAAAAAAAGCAAAGAAAAACCTGGAGAGAGAGAGTAAACATACAAGAAGCAATAAGGAAGGAAATGGAGGCCATAGGTCTACCCAGACCAGGGAATTTGTCTTGTAAAAAATACAACAAAACAATGTCAATACAGACCAAAGCAAGATCAAAGTGCAGGGTTAGCCACTCCAGCTTTCTCTACAGCCCCGAGGTTAGCCAGCAAATGACTTCAATGCTTTCCATAACAAAAGCGGCACTCAAACACTATTCCTCTCTCAATCCCCACCTGTTTGAAATTCTCTTAAAATTTAGTGTGTACTGTGAAAAAGGGCTATTGTGCAGTGTTTCTGCAGACCTACTGCAAATCATAAAATGTGCTGAAGCCTTCAGTTTAGCAGAGGTTTTATAGCATGGCTTAGACTTCAAACTGAAAATGCAGATCAGATGTGTAACTGAATACCTGGTTTGGATGGAGCCAAAGTCTCATAGTGAAGCTGCTCTTCTTGTCATCAAAGGCAGAGACAGCGCTATTGAAGTGCACATGAGCTAGTTCCATAAGGTCCCAGAATAGGGTGAGAAGGGCGATAAAATGTGCTGGATGCCAAAAAATACTGTAGGAGTAAGGGTTTCTCTTTCTGTGAGCTAGAATGCAGCTATTGTGCTTTTTACTGCTCTAGTAACTTAAAATACAATGAACATTGGTCATTTGTGTGATCTTTAAAGCTGTATGTGTATTTTTTTTCTGATGATATAATACATTCTCCTATCCCAGCTTAATATGCAGAGACAATTATAATTCAGACTTTAGATTGATTCTGTCTGAAAAGTGTAAACACTGTGGCTCTGTGGTGCTTTCAAAACCAGCCTGACACAGTAACATCGGCTCAACCAATGGTAAGAGTTTGGGGCGGTTTGAAAACAATCACTATTGCTTGAAATTCTGTTTGGTGATGCTAGTGGCGCTGATATTACACACTGTATTTTACCTTTATACTATAAGTAAAAACCTATTTTTGTTTTATCCAGCTCATTTAAATCTACTAAATATCATTCTGAATTAGCTTTTAAAATAATTATGTACAAAAGTGACTTCAACATCTGCAAGCAATTTCCCTCATCCATGTTTAAAAAAACAAAACAATTCTTTGCAGCTGGTTAAAAACCGGGTCAGATACTGTAGGCTTTGATGGAACAAATCTGGTGTTGAAAGACAAAAAAAAACAAAGAAGATAGATATAAAAAGAAGAGAGACAGAGAGAGAGAGAGAAAATGCAGTAATTTTAGCTTTTCTATACATTCTGAAAAAGCAGAGTTTTGTTTCCCAGATAACTAAAATAACAGTTGTTAATAGTGGAATAACACCATTATTTAAGCATGTAAAGCCGATCTGTTCATTGCTTTCGCAAAGCTGCTGTATTGCATCAATAGTGGTTTATTAACCATTCTGTGATGTTGATTTATTAAAGCCCCATTTCTCAGGGTCAAGTAAAGGTTAAGTATTTTTAGAGGCCTTTAACACAACTTCCTTTTGCACTAAATATCCTTGCCTGGTCTTATTGAATCCTCATCAAGCACAACCCTGCACCAAATCTGCACAGAATACAAGATGACCAAGTTGAGCCATGAGGCAAAATGCAACAATGTGTTATTCCTTTATATTCCATTATTGGATGAATTTATTTACTCAACCGTTGCTTGAAAAAAATCCAATATAAACATATAAGCATTACAAATATTTCCATTAAGATCCTATCAATATGTGTGCATTTTTTACATATACAACTATACAAAATCCACAAGAATCTAAAACCAGTATGCCCATTGCAAAATAGACAGATGAGTATGACGCTGACCTCAAAGTACTTGTAAAATGTTTGTCATAAATCAACAGTAACTTATGGTAACAAATAATTAGCTGTATTTTAAATAACTGTAAACATACTGTAAAACTAGCTACATTAGTTTACATCTTAGTGACAGTATAATTGTATGGTACAACTAAATTAATGATAGTAATTGTTTGTATGCCACATTTAAAATTGCCGTAATTTCAGTAATCTGCTGTAATCAAACTTTATCTAGCCCTATAAAAAAATATGTATTCAGAAACACAGAGGCCGACATGTTCTCTATGGTGGACTTTTTGCCTTAAATTCACAAAACTCTATAATTGTGATTTTTTTTTTCTTTTCTTTTCTTTCTTTTTATAAGAAATGCAGTGTTGTTAACCGTTTCCATGGTAAGACACCTTTAAAAAAATACTGCAATAAAACTGAAAACAAGTGAATAGCAATATCAGTGAAAATATGCTGGCCAATGCACACTGATTTAAGCACTCATGAAATCTATTATTAACAGATTTGGGTTTTTTTTAAAGACAAAAATGTATAATTTTACTTATGTCTCTCTTAATGTTTTTCAGTACATCATATATCAGTCACAGGAAAAACTGATGACATATGGCACATGTTTGAAGGTATGCTCTTGCCCCTATATTTTATATTTTAATAAAACTAGTCAACATGTTGTTCACTGTGGTCTCTGTCACTGATTAAGACACCATTTTTGTGTGCTGCTTTCGATCATAGATTAGAGTGTTAGACAGCTCTTGGCTTGTGTCTTACATCTCCTTTGTGTTGATGCAGAAAGACCAAACCAAATTCATTCATTCGCAGTGTTTGATTTATTTCCCTGGTCAATTCTGCACAAGCATTTATTGGAATACAGATTCTTCCCTCATCTCTGACACTTTGCAAAATACTCACTACATTATAATAAAATAAGAGAAAAGGTTAATATACAAAGAATATGGCTTTGACCTAACAGCAAGGCCGTAACCATGTCTTGAACATTTGGCGGGATCAAACCATTTTGGGGGTGGGGGTCGCAGGTGTAATGGGCCTCTTAATTCCTTTAATATATTTAAGGTGCTAAGTGCAATCATTTTCTGAATGAAGGCTTCAAATTCGAGGCCCAACATTTTATAATTTTTGGTTTTAAAAAATACACGTTTTTTTCAAGTTCACACAGTACAAGAGAAACACTGTCTCTGCATTGCTAGCAATTTTTCTGTTTTAGTCATCTTACATTTCTTTTTTGTGCTGTCTCAAAGAAAATATGAACATAATTTGAATTTCTTTTCATCATTGATGTATCTGTAAAATGACATGACTGAGTTAGCTGGTTAGCAAAAAGAAAATACACAAAATGATTTACTGCCCTCAAGTTTTACCCCTATGAGAATCTTTACATAATCTTCAAGAATGCTGCTCTTTTCCATACAAAAACAGTTAATATTGAGCACTCCTGCCAAAGTACAAAGAGAATTATTAATATACCATAAAAGTAGTCCATACAACACATACTGTAGCTGTTGTATGTCCCCAGAAAACTTGGAATTTAGAACACTTGTCATCTGGGCTACTGTTATGATACCATAATACTGAACTTTTAATAGTGCTTTATAATATTTGTCCTTTTTGAAGCTTGACAACTCCTGCTCACTATAAACTGTTATTCTATGGAATAGAGCTGCTTAAAATATCTATTTTTATATTCCAAGAAAAAACCCAGCATATGGGTTTGAACAACATAAGGGTGATGAAATAAGTGAGGAAAAGTGAATTTTCCATAGTAAGGTAAACTACGCCTTTAAATGGTGGCTCATCCATGGTCTCTTTTAAAAGAAGACTCTTAGGAGATGCTGTACAAAATTCTGAATTAATTAAACAAATTATTTAGAAAATCTTAAACTGATTGTAAATTATTACATAATAATTTTTGCATTTAAGAGTATATATCACTGTCCTTGCCAAAACCTAAAAGCACAATATAAGCCACAAGTCACAGGTCTCACTATGTTCTAGTTTTAATCTGAGGATGATAACGCTCTGCTTGTGTTTTATACTGTAGATAATTTTCTTAGACAATGTCAATAGAATCTGTCAGATTACCACATTTATTCAATTCCTTTACAGTATACACACATTTGCTCTTTGTCTTAAGCCTGATATACAGAAAACTTCTCCGTTAATGTTTACAATGTTAATTCACAACAACATACGAATTACGTAATGTACATGATGTATTTTTAATTTGAAACAGCGTATTTCGCCAAATGGTGAATAGTTTGCACCTTGGAAATTAATGTTTGTCGGTACAACATTTAAATCGTAAAACAGTGGTCAAATATCGCATTTTTCATCTATTTGATTGGCTATCTCAAATTACACTGACAAACAGTGTTAGACTACTGAGCAAGGTAAAAAGTAAACATTTTTGAAACCATTGTTATTCCTGCAACAACTTAATGAAAATTAGACAGCGGTGCGTAATGAACTGCAGCAGAAAAGTAACAAGGATATAAATTATTGGGGGGGACAATTTGGCCATATCTGATTATTGGAGGGGACTTGTCACCCTCAAAGTATTTTGTGGTTACGGGCCTGCCTAACTGTATCCTATTAAAATTAACTTGAATTTATAGTTTTATATTCAACTTGTTCAAACAACTAAAGGTACTTATTTAAAGGAATAGTTCATCCAAAAATTCTCTCATCATTTACTTAGCCTTATGCCATCCCAGATGTGTATGACTCTCTTTCTTCTGCTGAACACAAATTAAGATTTTTGGAAGAGCTCATCTCTGTTGGTCCATACAATGCAAGTGAATGGTGATCAGGCCTTTGAAGCTCCAAAAAGGAGATCAAGTCATCATAAAAGTAATCCATAAGAGTCTAGTGGTTTAATCAATGTATTCTGAAGTGATCCAGTAGGTCCATTGTATGGACCTACAAAGTTGAGATATTCTTCTTAAAAAAAAAAATGTGTCATACATATCTTGGATCGCATGAGGGTGATAAAATGTTAATCTTTGGGTGAACTAACCCTTTAAGATTGCTAAAAGAGAAAAGAACAAATATCTCTACAAACAGATTACAGCTGTTTCTTTTTTACAGAATATACTTTAAATGTCTTGTTTATCCCTCTCTCAGATTTATACCTCTATGCTGTGCTCATCTGCTCCATTGGGCTAGTCTGTATGCTTGTCTTTGCCATGACTATCACATGTCAGCACCTACTGCACAAACGAAGATTACGAGGTGATGAGCTTTCGTCCTTGAAACCAATACTTTAACAAAACAATATAATTATATTAATTATTGATTAAAAATGTTTTATTTATTTTTATGCTTGTTCAATTCTATCTCCTTCTAGCCAGTTATAACCTGGTGAAGTGCCCAGAAAACAGGTAATGTAATATGCTTTATAATATATATATTATTTTTATTATTATTATCATTATTTTTTTCAAACTGATTCTAATCTAATATCTTTAAGTTTTATATATCCAGCTCAGGAGAAACCGTAACCAGTGTGTCCAGCTCCTCTTCAGGAATGCACAGAAAGGATAAAAGACACAAACCACAGTTCAGAGAGATCACTGAACTACAGCCACCACCACAGATACCAGCTAAAGGTGACCAACTGGACCCCTTTCAAAACCTACTTTAAAGCACCAAATCCGCAGATTGTGTTACTAAAATTTTGACGAGTCAAGCCTTGAAAGCATATTGTTTCCTTTCTTAGTTTTGTGTTATTATCTTTTTTTTTGCCTAGTACCTGTACCAGGGAAACCACGCAGAAGCAAACATTTAAAGGCACAACCTACAAAGACACAAATGGTAAGAAAGCTTGACTCTTATTTGACTCATTCTGCATATTTACTTTCTTGCTAAAACATTATATTTTAAACAGATTAAACGATGTTGATATTGTTTCATCATTGTCCTAAACATATATCTGGCTATTCTACTTTCTTTATAATGAATTTGGTATGTGTAATCATTTTATTCACTATTTTATAATATTTGCATCTAACAATGCGTTTTCTTACCTCTCAGTTGAATTACCATAGGCTAGAAGCACGCAAGAGGGAAATAATGTAGATAGAGCTTTATGTTATTACTATACCTGCCTCCATTTATGGTTCTTATAATTTTATTTACTATTATTGCTTCTTTCTAAAGCATAATTATTTATTTAACATGCTTGATTCTTATTAGATTAGTTTCAAGGGAAATCATTACAGAAAGGCATAAAAGATGAAAAGAGAGAAAGAAAAAGAAAGAAATCTGAGAGAACATTTTATGATACAGCGTTCTGTCATGATATCAGGTGGTAATCTGGTTGGTCAAACTGCCCCTGAGCTGCTGTACTGGCTCTGATGACAAGTGCTGCATCTAAATTCCTGTACTTTGAATGTGATTCGCCTACCGTATCATGAATGCATGGGGGATCTGAGGACATTAATATGTCTGCATTCTCTTTAGCTTTGAACATCTAAGTCATCCTGAATTATCTGTTTATCAGATGATGTCTGACCAGAAACATTGAGACATACTCAGTCTAAAAGCAATCCTAAAATTATACTTATAATTTCATATTTTTCTGACCCACATTCTCCAGCGAATCCCAAAATTCCCTTTTCTGACCTCTGACCACATACTGTAGTCTCTCAAATATTTGAAACACCATGTTCTCTTGTTGTCCTAAAGCAAAGGGTGGCAGAGGACAGACTGACATACGCAGAGCTGGAGCTGTTTAAACCAAAGCCTGAGCTGAAAACAGAGTCTGCTGGATGTGCACAGCTTGAGTCCCAAACACACTGCATGGGAACTGTATATGCCCAAATACTCTTTGTCGAGAAGCAAGTATAAATATGTATTTTAAGAGTTAAGACTGTTCTTTGGTGACGTCAAGTGATGTCATTGTTCCATGAACATTTCCTGCTTGTCAAAACAGAGACTAATTAGCAGAGACAGGCCACTTATATTAAAATTAATGGGAGAAATTGGAATGCCCAACAGCAGCCAACGATCAATGGATGTAGAAAGGAAGTCCCACCTTAGAGGTAAAATAGCCAATCACCTTTTAGATACAGAAATCGCCTGTCAATCAACGCGAGAACGCACATGCACATTAGCTATACAAGATGGTGTAAATAATTTTTTTTGTGCATAATCTGAGTTAAAGACGCAGAATTTATTATACCAGTTGTGACGGAATCTCACGCCCCTCCCGTGGATCATCGTCAGCCACAGTGACTTTTTCCCATTTGGTGGCACATGACGGGGTCACCTGAACGCAGCGAAGAGCCTCAGAGAGCATGCCTCTCATCGGGAGACTGGTCTCTACCTGCTGGAATCTTCGCAGGTCCAGGAACGGAGCAGGGAGTGTCCAGTACGAGTTAGCTGCGACGGGCCAGGATGCTGGGCCGCTACTCCTCTCAAGTGCCAGGGCCCAGGGAAGCCGGGCCACTCGAGTGAAGCCGCCACCCCACACACCTCGGACCAAGGAGGACCAGGATCCCACCCACTATCACCTGGAACATTCCCTGTCTTCATTACTCTTCCTTCACATAGCCCATTCCACTTTGAAGGCATTTTAAATAAATGCCTCTCTGAGGCCTGATGCCGCACCCACTGTGTCCTTCTCTTGCTAACCCCGCCACACAGTGTTGTCAGATTTTACTTCTTATTTGAAATATGTTCTTTTATCGTAATCTTGAGATTTCGGGATTTAAGTAGATAGGAGCTGCAATTTCATGGTGCTTGTTTACATAGAAAAATAGCTGCCCACCATGCCCAAGAGCGTTCCAAAGACTGCCAATGAGTGGATTGACTTACCTTGTGTAAAGGTATCAATGGAAAGGAGGAGGCGAGAACCGGCTTTTCAATATAAATAATAGTTTAATGATAAACTTAAAAGAAGACACAAACACACACGACGGACATGTCCGTTAACGATCTCTCTCTCCCGCATGATCCCCTGCAGTCGACCTTTATACCTCAGAGGCTTGATTAGCCTAATACGGGACCGGGTGTTTAGGATCACGACCTGGCCCCGTCCTCCACCCTGCCACACCTTGAAAAAGAGACTTTGTTGAAAGGATCCGGAAATGCGTTTGGACTGTTCTAATTCCTTTATTTTGTTTTACATTCTTGAAATGGTCTATAATATTATTACTAGTATAAAGTCTGTTATACAATAATAGCATCTACCATGGGCTTCAAAAGTTTACAGTGGGGTTCAACATTTTTATGTAAAATGAATGAGAAATATGTAAGATTCTGCACTATTTTTAGGGTTAGGGTTATCAAATAAGCAAATATGTGACATTAACCATGTTTCCTTCTTCAAATGAAGCACACAAGATGCTCTTTGGAACATTCTCAAATCATGCTGGGATATCTGTTTTTCCACAAACATGTGAAGTCTATGTCAGCTCAAGTGCATGATATCATTAAAGCAAAATGGCGAAATACCAAATACTAAGAAATGTTAGGTTTTCACTTACATTGTTACGCTGACAATACATTTTGTAAATGAAAAGAAATGTGAATAAGAAAAATGTAAATTAGAATCACTTTTCACTAGTGGGCTTTTTAGACTTATGAAACCCACTGTATTTGGGCACATCTATAATTGTACCTATAAATTTGAGATCTTCCTTTCCTTAACGACTGAGGGTTGCATTACTGCTGGATTTAACCCTAAACGGGCATAATTTGTAAACAAAATATGCAATTTTGAAAAGTATGCAACAATTGTATTTTTTGCTAGGTTGAAATAAAGATGACTCCTGTTGAGGACGATATGAGCAAAGGAGTGCAGTGATTAATGTCAGCATTTATGGGCAGTCATTATAACTACACTGCAGCACATTGAAAAATATTTAACTCTTGAAGACCAAAGCATTATTATTGATGAAGAAAAATAAATCTTTTTTTAGGAAGCCACTTATGGAAATTTAGATTTTAATGCACATTTTGTTTTGGGGTTAATTTTTTGGAAAATTTTAAAGTGTTTTTTAGACAGTAAGTGGAAATTTTGATTTCACAAAACTGATGATACATTTGCTAGTATAATCAACATTTTTGTAATGTAGAATATTTAATATACTATGCACACCATAAAACTAATATTTTTTTTTATGACAGAACAGCACAGAAAATAACAAATAATTGTTAATCTATTATTTACTGAATAGGCTCCATTGTGTGAACACAGAAAAAGTTTGACTACTAATGCCCAGTGTTGGATTTTTGCAAATATATGAAAATTAATACTTTTAGGGTATCTAATAATTTTTGCAATCAGGTAACATGTGTGGAATTAAGAAGGAAAAAATATATTAAAAGGTCAAATAGTTACATTTTAATTTGTTCCAAAAGTGTCAGCAATTGTCAATAAGTCATAACCTTTTTGTGTGACTTTAGCCAGCTCTGACAGCTAATATGCAAATATGTTGTTGTGATTTTGTTCAGTGCTATTGTTGTGTGTGGTTTTTACCCATATTTAATGAATATTATATATTTCAAATGGTGCAATTCTGCGTCTTCTGGGTCCCTGAGAGTTAAACATATCTAAAACATCAGTATCTACATAGGATTGGACAAGCTGAGATTAGTGCTACAACTATTATAAGCACACGTACAAACCCACTGATATGATAAGAGCACATCATGACTATTCAGTTCCTCCTGTCCTCTCCCACTGTCCATTCTTGAGTTTTAAAGAAACTCTCGCTCTCTCTCTCTCCATTTCTCCCACACACAGCTAAGAGCCAGTGACTGTGATGAACTCTTTAATGGTTACATTTATTAAAATCACACTAATTGTAATCATGCTTAATAATTAGCTTTACAGTGCATTATAATTGGGTTAGGCTACAAGATGGTTCTGCCTAGGTGCTATAATTTATTTGATTTAATTATTCAGAGGAGCCCAAATGGTTTGACATTTAATATCATAAAATCACCGATGTATTAAAATTGAGATGACTATTGTCTTTTGAGAAGGTCATTTACTTCTCTCTATGAGATATATGGTGATTATTTTCCAGTCAATTAAGCCCCTCTACTTAGCACAATTAGCCGCATGCACAAAGGTTAAAGAGAGCAACTCTCCCCTCCTTCATTGTGGCCACAGTGCATATTAATGAGCAGATGCAATGTGAAGATGGTAGAGAGGCCTCCTCAGTACTCAAGAAGGACAGGGGGTGAGAGTGGGCAAGGGAAATCAAGTTTCCTTTTCGCCCCAAGCTCTGAAACATTTGCGTCAAATATAAACACGCAGCTATGCTCTCCATCAAAGCCTGCCTCTCTGGTCTCATCTGTACTTACGGTGACCTTCTGCTGTCCTAGTTTGTTTTTACTCTGCAGGAGTGCCCGGGCTGCAGTAGTTTAGCATTTCCTCTTTTGTCCTAGATCTGCTTAGAGAGAGGCTGCATGGCTATTTTGTATGGCGCTATGTGCAGATATTACAAGTATAAAACCCAGAACAAAGAAAATGTTAGCTATTCTCAAGAGAGAGAGAACTAGTGAGAGAGCAAGTGAGAGAAAGAGAGAGAGAGAGAGAGCAAGTGAGAGAAAGAGAGAGAGAGAGAGATCCAATACAGAGTGTACCACAAACTAGTGAGAAGCCATCAAAAGGAGAGCAAATACATCTGCTTTGAATTGTGTTGTTTTTAATAACACTCTCAACTAAATATAAAGAAACTGCTAATAAAACCTTTAATTTTTCCCACAGAGTTGAAACTTGTAAAGGAATAGTTCACCCCAAAAATACATTATTTACTAACCCTCGTGTCATTCCAAACCCTTAAGCTGTTATTCTTTCTGTGAAACACAAAAGAAGCATTTCCAAATAAGGAGAGATTTTCTGTGAAAAATGACCTAAATTAGTCTTTTTCTCACAAAGCTATAGTATAGCTTCAGAAGAATTGGATTATAGCACACAGGTCATATGTGTTACTTTTATGGTGCTTATTTTGTAATTTTTTAAACCTGACAGCCATGGTCACAATAACCTGTCATTGCTGTGAGAAGTTTTATTTCCCACAGTAAACAGGTTTGGAACAGCATGAGGGTGAGCAAATAATGTCAGAATTTTCATGTTCGGGTGAGCTAACTCTTTAACCCTCCAATCTAACCAATCTTTAATAAATAATTTTAATCTTGCATTTGGTCAAATTTTGGATTCTCCACAAGTGAATTAGTGAAATGAATTAGCGAATTAGATGAATTAGAAATTTGTATGATACTTGTTTATATTTATGCAATGTCAGGGTGTTTAGGGTGATCACTAGCATGTTGCTAGGTGGATGCTAAATCATTACTAACTTGTTTCTAGATGGTACAAAAGAGTCCATCAACAAGTCTGGACATCTTGATTTTTAGATATGTTTGGGGACCTTTTCAATGGAAGTCTATGGTATTTCTTTTCTCATTTTCTATCCACCAGGCAGACATTTATATTCTGAAATTAATTTTTTTTGAATAAAAACCATGCTTCACTATTTGTTTCAAACAGATACAATGTTTTTGTATATCTACTGTAAAAGAATAGTACTGACATATAGGTGGCGCTCTTTCCAGCTAATATGCTATTTAAAAAAAAAACTAGTTTAGTTAAGTGTGAAAAAAGCCTGTTTGGCAATGATCATGTATATTAGTAAAAGGGATGTACTGTATATCTACTCTCCCGGTCTTTCTGGACCCAAACAAAAGAGTTGCTTGGAATTTTCTTCACATCAGATCAGTTAAATAAAAAACTGCATCTTACTGCAGTGGATTTAGACAATACAAGTGAAGACATGAATATATCTTTATTTTCCTCATTATGAGAGCAAGAATATTACACCAATGTACATCTCACTATACACACCAGAGCAAAGTGGAGATATAACCTTATAGATCTCAGATTCCCATCCCCGTTTTCTTTATGGCCCTGCCCCCACCGCTAGATTATTCATGCTGCTTAATGATGGCTATTAGGAGAAGGCAGAGGGGAGCTACAATTAGCCCTCTTCCCCAGAGAGGCAAGTGGAGCATGGCCTGGTGGGAGCTCCCAGTAATCACAGCTCCTATCTGCGTTTTTTCCCCTGCTGTCTGCCTGTGTGAAAGAACTAGACTCAGCCCCACTCCTGTGTCAATGAGTCTCTAAGCACACAGATAAGATACACAACACATCTGGATAGCTAAAGAGAGGAACACCTACAGGTTTTAACAGCTCAGTCCTAAGAGCTTCGAGTGGGATCCAAAAGTCTGAAACTAGTGAAAATGCTTCAATTTTCCATTATTACAAATCGTTTTTGCATAACAATTTGGGCTTAGTTGGAAAATGTACATGAATGTCAGAACTTCTTAGTTTTAAATGTTTCAAAATTGTAACTATTAAAAATATAACAGATTTTCAATCAATGCTTTTGTATGCACATTCTTACACTGACAGTTAACAAGTGAATTAAATGGATAAGGCTTTGCTGGCCAAAATGGGTTTACATCAACAACGATCTCATGAGAATTTGCCACAATAGTACGAGGTGGCAAATGAGTTAATTCGTATAAAATTGTTCAGTATAATATCATATTACATTTTTTTGAAAATACTGTCTACTCACTTTCATGCAACAAAAACATGCAGCTTTGAAATATATATCCTTTGGATAGGTCAGTGTGTGATAGTTCTATCTACTTTTGGCCATGCTTCCAGAGTTCGCAGTTCAGAATTCATTAAGCTTGTACTTTGGTATGCAGCATCATGAACTTTCTTCGCATGAGCTTGCGTTTCTGGTCACCCGTGTTCAGATGCATTTGAATGAGAGTGAATGAAGCATGGAGTATAGTATGACTGCCCCTTTATACACCCACCAACGAGAGAAGCTTCCCTCGTGTCAAGATGTGGCATTTGTTCCATTCATCCATTTTCTTCCACTCATCCGGGTCGCAGTGGCAGCAGACTCAGCAGGGACAGCCCATCTGTCCTTTTCCCCAACCACATTCTCCACTCATCCTGGGGGATCCCAAGGTGTTCCCAGGCCAGCTGAGAGATATAATCTCTCCAGCATGTTCTAGGTTTCCCCGAGGTCTCTTCCAAGTTTGAAATGCCCAGAACACCTCCCTAGGAAGGCATCCAGCAGTGGTTCTACTTCGAGCCTCTCCCAGATTTCGGTGCTCCGCACCCTATCTCTTAGGGTGAGCCCAGCCACTCTACGAAGAAAGCTAATTTCATCCGCTTGTATCCGTGATCTAATTCTTTCAGTCACAACCCAAACCCAACCCAAACCTGGTGATGGGTTGAGTGCTAAATTGAAAGCTTTGACTCCACTCCCTCTTCACCACCACGGTCCAGTACAATGACCGCATTACTGCTGAGACTGCACCGATCCGCTGATCTATCTCATGCTCCTGTGAAGGGTGAATCTCATCCACTCCTGGCACCTTGCAACTTTAAAGAGCTTTTTGACTACTGAAGTGACCTCAGCCAGAGTAACGGGCCAAGGCTCCTCCAAGTTCTGTTCCATGTCTGTCCGGTTCAGAAGTTCCTCAATGTGCTCCTTCCACCACCCGACTTCATCGCCAGGTGAGGTTAGCAGTTCCCCATCCAAGCTAACTACAGCTTGGACAAAGCCCTGCCTCCCCCACCTAAGCCATCTGACAGTTTTCCAGAACCTCTTTGAGGCAGACCAAAAATTCTTCTCCATGGCATCCCCAAACTCTTCCCACACCCAAATTTTCGCTTCTGCAACTACCGCAACCGCAGTCCTTCTGGCCTGCCGGTACCTATCAGTTGAATCAGGTGTACCACGGGCTAACCAATCCTGAAAGGCCTCCTTATTCAGCCTGATGGCTTCCTTCAGCGCTAGTGCCCACCAGTGGTTTCTTGGGTTGCAACAACGACAGACACCAACAACCTTCAAGCCACAGCTTCAAGCAGCCGCTTCCATGATGGACGCTTTAAACAGGGCCCATTCAGACTCCATGTCCCCAGACCCCCTTGGGATGTGAGAAAATCTCTTGTGGAGGTGGTAGTTAAAGATCTTCTGGACAGAAGGCTCCACCCTCACAATTCGCTTAGGTTTGCCAGGTCTGTCCGGAGCAAAAAAATAACCATGATATTTTTGGTAAAAGCCTTCATGAGTAATACAGAGGAATTCGACACATCTGGGTTCCGAATGTAGATTTTCATATGAATTAAGTTGTAACGAATTTGACACCTCGCAATTTGACACTATAACTGTTTTCATCCAAGTTCCCAAATTTTATTTATGCAAAAAATCATAATACCTGAAAAACAATGTGTGAACAATCATAATATCTTAAAAAACCAGTGCGTGAATAAAGCTGCCTTTCTATCCCATGTTTTCAAAAGAACAAAATCATCACTTCCAGAGAAATTGTAGCCACTGCTACTCTTTTATTAATAAAATACTCATGGTTTAGGGCACACAGACAAAACACTGTGAAGAACGTGTCTCATGTCTGGGAGTGACAGATCATCACACAGTTCTGGGAGCACTATGTGTGTGTGCATTCCTCCTTCCTTTTATATTTGCTGTATAGATATATAATACATTTTTCAAAAGTGTCAATAAACCTGCTCTTCAGCACATTTTAAGTTTGTATTCGACTTATTTTCTTTTCAAACACTATGCACAGTATGCAGGCTTTGGATGTTCTAGTCACAGTTATGTCAGGATGACTACAGTTAAACAAGTTAAACTGATAAACAAGTTTTTCAGTCACATGACTTTTTTTTTAATCCCCATCTTGTATTTCTAATAAATTCAATCAGAGTTTATTTGGTAAAAATGTTTCCATCACAGTTTAGGCATATTTCTTTTTATCGAATAAAAAATGCATCAACCTCAAGCTAGCGTAAACGTTTTTATGCAAATCTTGGAACATTTTATTTGCATCTAGGTGTTTCTATCCAGTGGTTTTATGCAATATCCTAAATGCATATGAAAATAGGTCAGTGGAAATCCAGCTTGTGTTTGTTTACGTCATCATTTTTGTGGTAAAATACATCATGCAGTTCTCTTACGAGAGGTTCTCTCATATTGCGTAAGCTAGCTTACGCTATGGGAAAGATTAATCTTTTCTGAGATATTGAAGCCAAAAAATTATCCTTAATTTTGTATCCATTGTCAACGCAGTGCAGCAACTGCATACCTTGAGCGGGCTAGCTAGCGAGCTCATAGGTTGCTCTGCGGCAACTGCTGCAGCCTATAGACGAACTTGAGTGAACTTGCATCCAATGACAGGCGCCCGCGCCGTCACTGTATCAAAGCCCGCCAAAATGCGCATGGCTAGAGTGCATATAAGCGTAAGTTCGTAGGCTGGAACCCTGATTTTCATCTATTCAGCGAAGCTCTTCGCGTCTTTGAACTGCAGAAGCCGCGTCGCCGTTCGAGGGGCATCTAGCAAGCTTGGACAGCGCTCGAAGAAGCCGGCCGTCTTCGCCACCTTCAGCCATCCTGCGAGCTACGCCATCCGGCGACGTATCCTTTTTAGAGCAAGCAAGTTCCTCAGCGAACTTCACAAAAAGAGCAACGAGCGTCTTTTTTAAGATGCCTCGCACCACCTGCGCCTCATGCCGCACCCCTCTCAGCGTGGGAGACCGCCACCTCATCTGCGCTCTCTGCCTGGGACTGGAACATGCAGAGCTCGCCCTCGCTGACGGCGGATGCGACCTCTGCGGGGAGCTTCCGATGTCGACCCTGCGGGCTCGACTCGAAGCACTCAAAACCGGAGCCGCCACGCCGCCTTTCGTTTCGCCGCGCAGAAAGTAGCGCCGCTCCCAAAGGCTGCCGGAACCGGTGTTAGAAGCGACTACCTCGCCGGAGCCTCTCCCTCGAGCCTCGCTTTCACCCTCCCCGCCCTCCCGGGACGCGCAGTTGCCGCCGAGCGGCCGCACTGTTGCCATCTCGGATGACAAGGCGGAGGATAAGGGCTGCTGTTCCATCATGGCTTCGGACAGCGAGGAGTGGTCAGGCTCCCAAGCCTCCTCCTCGGCCCAGGAATCCAGCAGGACCCGCGCCGGAGTCGAGGAAGAACTAACGCCACCTCTCTTACTCTGGTGGACGGCGCCAACGAGAGGGGCTACTCTTCCATCCCCCCGTTCGAGGATTCGGTAGCAGCACACCTTTGCCCGCCCTCCGCGAGATGGCGGTCTAAGCCAGTGCTCCCGTCTAAGGCCTGCAGAATTACTTCCGCCTGTGTTGGCCGCGCCTATGCCGCCGCCGGCCAAGCCGCATCTGCTCTGCATTCCATGGCCGTTTTACAGATCCTCCAAGCGGACCTTCTCCGAGAATGAGAAAGGCAGGCACCCAGAGGCTGTTTCAGATCTAAGGAGCACGACGGATCTCGCCCTTCGCGCCACCAAAGCTGCAGCTCAAGCCCTAGGGAAGTGCATGGCCGTGCTGACTGTGACCGAGAGACACCTATGGCTAACACTAGCCGATATGAGAGAAGCTGAGCGCTCCACGTTCCTCAACGCGCCACTCTCTCTGTCCAGTCTCTTCGGTTCTGCGGTGAGTTGCATTGTTGACCGTTTCTCAGAAGTCCAGAAAGCCACTCAAGCCATGAATCTCTTCCTGCCTCGTCGCGCTAGCTCCTCTGCAGGCCGCCCACGTGACCAGCCTCCTGCACGAGCCTCTTCACAGCGCCCAGCTCAGCAAAGCCAGACTTCTCAGCGTCGACAGGGCGGCCGCCCTAGAACGCGCTCAGACAGCCGCCGCAGACCGCCGCCCCTCTGCGGGCCTCGGACTAAGATTGCGCTGAAATCTGAGCAACCGAAGTCCTCCTAGCTTTGTTAAGGAAACGACGGCTCAGTCCCGCCGCGGCCGGACCACCGTCAAAGCTTTGCCCCCTGTCAGTCCAATTCTCTCAGGCTACTGCAGTAGTGGATTCAGCAGCCAACAAGCCAGTGATACTGCCCGCTTGCCTGCACTCAAATGCCGTTTTCACGGCGAACAAAATCAATTTTGTGAAAAGCAAACATGCCCAAGCATTACACTTCCCCTGTCCCTATCAGAGCCCACTCACATAAAGCAGGCACAGCCAGCTCGAGTGTTAGTCAATAAACGCGCCCACGAATCCGTGCGCGCGCCCCTTCTCTGCCCGCTCTGTCACACGGCCAGCAAACACCTCTCTGTATGTAAGTCCCATGCCCGTGACTATGCTCGCGCATCACTTCACAGATGTGACTTTTTCCCCATTCACCTCAATCGGGAAGTCACTCACAGAACAGCCTGTCCCTGCTGTCTGCGAGCAGTCATGCATAAGCACAGTAAGCGCGCTCACACATTCTGTTCAGCTCGCTGTGTGCGGCAATCAGGGCGACTTGGCCATTCACCCTCTAGCGTTACGCTTCAAAGCGTGGAAAGCTATCCCAGGGATATCCAAATGGGTGTTAAGCACAATAAAACAGGGCTATTTGCTACAGTTCGATCGCCGCCCTCCCCGCTTCAGAGCGCGGCTCGAAACTACTGTGAACACGGAAGCAGCCTGCATGCTTCGTTCAGAAATAGCAAACCTTCTGTGCAAAAGGGCCATAGAGAGAGTGCCACCTTCTCTGAGTGAGTCAGGGTTTTACAGCCGCGTCCTTTCAGATGAATAGCCTCACGCCTCTGAAAAAATTTCAGAGAATGCTAGGTTACATGGCCTCAGCCGCAGCAGTACTTCAGCTGGGTTTACTGTGCATGCGCCCGCTTCAGCATTGGCTAAACACCCGCACGTCTCGCCGGGCTTGGGCCACGGGCCGCCAGCCGATCAGAGTGACTCAGACCTGTATCTCAGCTCTGCAGCCTTGGACAGTGGCCGAATGGTATCAGCGGGGAGTGACGATGGGAGCTGTATCTCGCCGAAAGTCATCTCGACAGACGCGTCCAACACGGGTTGGGGCGCGGTCTGCGAGGGCTCTCCGGTTTTTGGCCTATGGTCAGTTCAGGAAAAGCTCCTTCACATTAATTGTCTGGAAATGATAGCGGTCGATGCACGCCGCGTGCGCTTCCTCCCGGTCATTCAGGGTCACCACGTCCTGGTCCGTTCGGACAACAGATCTGTGGTATCCTTTCTAAACCGTCAGGGCTGTGTCAGATCCAGGAACCTCTTCCATCTGACAGAACGCATACTGAGTTGGTCCCAGTGCCACCTGCGCTCGCTGAGGGCGACGCGACGTGCCAGGCCACCTGAACGACGGCCCAGACAGACTGTCCAGAGACAATATTTCCCCAGGGAATGGTCCCTGCACGCTCAAACAGTCCAGAAGTTATGGAGTATATTCGGCAGAGCAGAGATAGACCTCTTTGCGTCAGAAGAGAACTCTCACTGCCCAGTATTTTTCTCGAAAGCGAGGACGCGCTGGCCCAGGACTGGCCCAACCGCCCGCTTTACGCCTTCCCTCCCGTCTCGCTATTGCCACAGGTAATGCAGAGGATCAGGGAAACGCGTCACTCGGTGCTCCTCATAGCCCCGCGCTGGGAGAATCAGACATGGTTCCCGGAGCTTACGCGGCTGTCACTGACAGCCCCATGGCCCATTCCAATGAGAGCAGATCTCCTCTCTCAAGCTCGCGGCACGATCTGGCATCCCCACCCAGAGCGCTGGACGCTGCACGCGTGGGTGATCAACGACTACCCGTCGCTTTGCCAGAAGGAGTAATAAACACTATCATACACGCTAGAGCCCCTTCCACGAGAAGACTCTATGCGTCCAAATGGTCTGTGTTTTCAAAATGGTGCACCAACAGAGACCTGGACCCACGGACATGTGGGGTGTCGTCGCTGCTCGTGTTTTTACAAGAGCTGCTGGATAAGGGCAGATCCCCATCCACGCTCAAAGTGTACGTGGCGGCCATCGCGGCGTTCGCTGAACCCCTGCACGGCCAGTCACTGGGAAAAAACGAGCTGGTCATCCGCTTCCTCAGGGGAGCTAGAAGGATGAACCCCCAGCGCCCCCCATCGGTTCCTATCTGGGATATTTCCGTAGTTCTCAAAGCTATGAAAGCCCCCCTTTCGAACCGCTTCAATCCGTGGATTTGAAATACCTTTCACTCAAAACCGTTTTTCTGACTGCCCTGTCATCAGTTAAACGTGTGAAAGACCTTCACGCGCTGTCTGTCAGCGCTGTGTGTCTTGAGTTTGGACCAAGTGACTCCAAGGTCATTTTAAAGCCTAGACACGGCTATGTCCCCAAAGTGATCAGTACTCCTTTCAGAGCACAAAACATTTCCCTATCGGCGCTGCCAGCATCCGATCAGCGAACGCGACGCCAATCTCCTTTGCCCAGTCAGAGCACTGAGATTGTATACTGCGCGCTCCGCCTCTTTCAGACGCTCTGAGCAGCTTTTCGTTTCGTTCGGAGGGCGCATCAAGGGTTTTGCCGCCTCGAAACAGACACTGTCTAGATGGATAGTGGACGCTATTGCTGCCGCGTACGCGTCAAAAGACCTACCATGCCCGCATTAGGGCTCACTCCACTAGAGGCATGACCTCCTCGTGGGCATGGTCCAGCGGGATTTCCATTCACGACATATGTGTGGCAGCGGGCTGGGCTTCCCCCTCCACCTTTGTCAGATTTTACAATCTGGAAGTGCCCGCCCTGCAGGCTAAACTACTAGCGGTTTAATACGCTACAGCTCCCCTGGTGAGCTGCAATGATGGGACACATTCCACACAGACCGGCACCGCCGCTCTGTCTTTTCCTTCCCACTATGTGCTTATGTATTACACACACACTGGCCCGCACTCTTGCCGGCCAAATATTATTCCCCCACTCACAAGGGCTTCCCCGGGTCCCCCCACCCCGGGGCTCATGCAGTGGATGCTTGGCGCGCACGCCGTTGACAATGGGTTCCCATAGCGTAAGCTAGCTTACACAATACAAGAGAACATCGCGTAAGAGAACGAATCGGTTACCTTACCTAACCTCGGTTCTCTCTAGAAGAGGGAACGAGTATTGCGTAGCCGGCTGTGCTCGCGCCACGAGCGATTTTTGCTTCATTCAATGAAAACCAGGGTTCCAGCCTACGAACTTACGCTTATATGCACTCTAGCCACGGCCATTTTGGCGGGCTTTGATACAGTGACGGCGCGGGCGCCTGTCATTGGATGCAAGTTCACTCAAGTTCGTCTATAGGCTGCAGCAGTTGCCGCAGAGCAACCTATGAGCTCGCTAGCTAGCCCGCTCAAGGTATGCAGTTGCTGCACTGCGTTGACAATGGATACAAAATTAAGGATAATTTTTTGGCTTCAATATCTCAGAAAAGATGAATCTTTCCCGTAGCGTAAGCTAGCTTACGCAATACTCGTTCCCTCTTCTAGAGAGAACCGAGGTTACGTAAGGTAACCGATTCGTTTTTTTTATTGATTTTAGATGGTCAATTGTAGATTTGAAATATTTAGTTATGGGGGGATATATTTAATGAAAATTATACATTTATTTAAAATGCATTCTTTTATATAGGGCAGGCTACTATACCATGCCTGTATTTGCTGACCCTGCAACAAGGGGAAATATTGGATTGTTTATTTTTTGGCATGTTTCTCTTGAGATCTGGCAACACTACAACTAGTATATCAGCTACCCTTAGCACAGAGTAGTCATTTTAAAAAGAGCATTATTAAACATTCTTTAATTTCATTCTAACCGGTTACCGGAATGAAAAAAATATTTAGCTTATTAATCCCTGCTATTAGTAACTAAATATTTTGTATTCAAAAGATTGTATATTCACTTACAATTAGCTGATATAGTTACCCAGCCAATAAACAAGCTGATATTTTGAAAATATAAGTAAACCAACTATATGTATACTTGATTAAAGCATTTCCATAGTCCATTTAATTTTGTTTTTAAAGCAAACTCTTTACTTTGCATGCAATGACCCATATTCTTAAACATAATGGGCATCTGCTGTGTTGATTCTATGGATTTAACCACTGTAGTAGACCTGGCAACTATCAAAAACATTACATCAACTACTGGATGCTGCCAGGGGACCACAAGTACAAATGGCTCAAAGAAAACTTATATTTGCTGGGTTTTGATTCATTAAGGATGACAGAAAACCTTAGCTATTATTAATAGGTCTGGATGCAAACAGAAGTGTCATTAAAGGTCATAAAAAAATGAAGCTATAAGAAATCACTAGTATGCTGGCACCATTCACAGAGGATGTTACACATCTACACATGTTAAAGAAGCCTGTGTCTTCCCTAATTAATTCGATTACATGGATACATTGAGTTAAACCGATATTCTATCTGGATTTAAATACCAAGTTGGACTAAAATTTAAATCAAAGGCTAAAACTGTTGCATTACCACAAGACATGGTTTGGTATGATGTGGATTCACACCTATTTTTGGAGGTGAATAAAAACCATTTACACAAGCATGTACAGTACTAACATGTCAACTGAACCAAACAACAAATTATTTTCTTACCAGCCCTTTACCACACTAGAAAACAATAGATATTGTTCTTTTAATTCAAAACTGTAAAATGTATATAAAACTACTCTGTGCTGACATTAGGTCAACAATAAAGGGGTTTGAAACATTTGTTGTGATATCAAATAATAATTCCTAACACAGTTAAAACAGCATTGTGGTTCCCTATACTTCATAATTTAGTGCCATTTATTCCAGTATTGTCTAGATCATGGAATGCATAAGTGCTCAAAATGCAAGCTCTCCAAACCAACACCCTCCCTAACGGCAATCTGGGGCACATTGCCAATGGAAACTCCCATTCTATTTGATTGGGGAGGGTTGAGTCAGCCCTTTAAATGTAGTATTATTTCAAGATAGAAATAGTAGGACCACAGTAAGTCATTTTATTCACCAGTTTATTAATAAACCAGTTTATTAATATTTAACTACTGATTGCTAGGTTTAACAGTCACAGTTTATTATACAGTGTTTCTGTTGATATGTATTTAAATAAGTAATAACTGAGTAATAATCATAAACTATATGTACATTCTCTGTAATTCCTTTGTGGAAATGCTTGTACTTACATATTGTTATTGATATTACTTTGGTAATTAATAATATGTAACAACAAGAACACCGTAAAATAAAGCATTACCAGTTTAACCAATAAACTCATCTTTTGATTTAAAAAAATCAACAACAACAACGTAACAACATACAGTATATTGACCAAGTAATGCTGCTTTGCATCAAGTTTTTTTTAACATTCTTATTGTTCCAGCATAAAACCCAGCTACAGTAAGCAGAAACCTGCTGCTTTAAAAAGTACACATATCCATGTGAATATGACTATCAGTATAATTTATAACAAATACAAAATGGCACATAAGTAAATGGCTTTGAAACTCCAGGAAACCAGTGTTTATAAAATAAACATTACTGTGGCTTTCTGAAAGTCCAGTGAGAGAGAGTAAGGAAAATACCTACTATACAATAAAACTGATCTGCCAAATGGGCTTGATTTTTTATTTATTTTTAAATGGCATCATCTTTCATTTATTAAATAAGCAGGGTTGTGTTTCCAGTCCAGGCCAGCGAGCCTCCCACAATCCAAGAAAGAATGCGTCATCCCTGTAATTCAGCAAACCCAGAGCGGGTCTCCTGAAGTCAGCAGTCCTGCTGGAAGTGGTGAGAGCAAAGTGCATATGTAGGCAGCACTTAAACTGGACTCCCCACTGGAACGTGGCTGCATTCAGCTGCAGTTACTGCCCGACTGAAACGCTGGCTGACTGTTGATTGATTTATGGTCAGATTCTAGCTCTCGCAGGTCCAGCCATACACCCAGCCCCAGACATCACCTACCAGCAGTGTGCCATGTGTCCTGAAATCACAAGTGTGCAGGGACAGACAGACACAGACACACAGATTTTATTAAAATTATGTATCTATCTCTTTCTATTAGATATTCACTTACAGTTGAGACTTTTAATCTCTAAGACCTTTTTTTTTTGGCTTTTGAGGGAGAGCAATAAAATGGTGTTGATGAGTCCTTTTGATTGTATGCTGTGGGTTGGTATTTATGCTTCTTTGTTTTTAAATTAAAATACATTTTCATTGAACAGTTGAAGTCAGAAGTTTACATACACTTACAGTAGGTTGAAGTCATTAAACCTATTTCTTTTAACCAATAAACAGATTTATTATTAGCAAACTATAGTTTTGGCAAGTCATTTCAGATATTGTGAGAAGCTTGCGGAAGGCTACCCAAAACATTTGACCCAATTTAAAGGCAATGCTATCAAATACAAAGTGTATGTAAACTTCTTTCCCACTGGGAATGTGATGAAAAAAATAAAATATGAAATAAATAATTCTCTCTACTATTATTCTGACATTTCACATTCTTATAATAAATTAGTGATCCTAACAGACCTAAGACAGCCAATGTTTTCTATGATTAAATGTCAGGACTTGTGAAAAACTGAGTTTAAATGTATTTGGCTAAGGAGAATGTAAACCTCTGACTTCAATTGTATCTTCATAAGAAAAGTTGTTTGGAAAGATAAGACTGCTAATCAGTGATGGGAAATGAAATTGCTTTCAAACTTAGATTCCTTTGGTACCTAACTGACTAACCAAATTGTAGCGCAAGAAAAAAGTTCCAATATTAAATGACCAATGCATTTTGATGACTTTTCCATGAACTTTATAGTCATTCATGATTACTGGAAAAATATACACTTACTGAACACTTTATTAGGAACACCTGTACACCTACTTATTCATGCGATTCTCTAATCAGCCAATAGTGTGGCAGCAATGCAGTGCATAAAATAATGGACAGACTGGCCAGACTGGTTAGAGCTGACATAAAGGCTACAGTAACTCCGATAACCACTATTTGTGTAATCACTACAATTGTAGTGAGCAAAATAGCATCTCAAATGCACAAAATGTCGAACCTTGAGGCGGATGGGCTACAACAGCAGAAGACCACGTCAGGCACTTTATTAGGACTATAGTGTTCCTAAGTGCTCAGTAAGTGTGTGTATATATATATATATATATATATATATATATATATATATATATATATATATATATATATATATTATTATTATTATTATTATTATTATTTATAAAGAGATTGCTGGGCCAGATTTTGATTTGCATCCCAGGTACCATTCTATCAAATGAATCGTTTTAAATGATTATGCTTATTAGTGTAAAATGCATCCAATAAGACCCTCAAAAGAACAGACTGATGTTATTATGATAGTTTGCAAGCAAGCTTTACACACACACACACACACACACACACACACACACACACACACACACACACACACACACACACAAGAATAATATCTAGCTAAAGAATTACATTACAGCAGAGCATAACTAGAAAAATGTTTATTCACAATAGAAATTTTAAGACTGTACTGATTTCGGGGGCCTGGGAAGCTCAGCGAGTAAAGATGCTGACTACCACCCATGGGGTAGTGAGTTCAAATCCAGGGCGTGCTGAGTGACTCCAGCCAGGCCTCATAAGCAACCAAATTGGCCCGGTTGCTAGGGAGGATAGAGTCTCATGGGGTAACCTCCTCATGGTCACTATAATGTGGATTTCGCTCTCTGTGGGGCACGTGATGAGTTGTGCATGGATGCCGCGGAGAATAGCGTGAAGCCTCCACAAGTGCTATGTCTACACAGTAATGCGCTCAACAAGCCAATTGATAAGGTGCTCAGATTGACGAGCTCAGACGTGGAGGCAACTGAGATTTGTATTCCGCACCCGGATTTAGTCACTACACCACCACAAGAACCTAGAATGCACTGGGATTTGGTCATAATTGTGTAATTATGTGTACATTTGATATGTAAATATGTTGTTTATTGTAATTGGTGTGTCTCCTCACTGTCATGACTGCTTTGTTGCTCGGAACTGCACACAAGACTTTCACCTACTGTTGCACTTGTGTATATGAAAGTGATTTGATTTGATAATTTATATATATTTTGTTTTTTTACTGATTTCCATTACTTTTTAGGTTTTAATAATTCCTGATATTTTCAGTTTTCTTCAGGGGTGCCATGGTCATGAAAATACTGAAAATATCAGGAATTATTAAAACTGTAACTTCCAGCTGTATACTTACTGTAGTATTATGGGCCAGGATAAAAAACCAGTTTTAACAAAAATTTTTGGTCCGAGACTGGCCTTTTGTAAATACCTCGATATACCCAGCGCAGTAATTGCAAGGTTATTTTTGCAGCATCGACGTGAGCCTGCTTGATTGCGATTTAACTCTCGACATTGCACCAGGTGTCTTTCCCACTTCCATAAGCTGCCGTCTAAGAAAAGCCAGAGCAAGAGAAGAGTGAGATATGAGACAGCAAGATTATTTATGGTCAGCACGTTGCTAAATTGAGAGAAATACATCTAATATAAAGCCTTCACTGTTACAAACAGTTCCCTCAATTTAATTTGAACATGTTGATACTTACACGCACTGACGCTGTTCTGTAACCAATGTGTACTAAATTGGATTTGGTTATTATTGCTTTCTAAATTGCATGCCTACATCAGCAAAATTGCTCAGTGTTTACAGGCTGTATGTTTAATAACTTTACCCCATAATTCCTCACAGCTAGCCCTAATGCATTGCACAAACCAGTAGATCATTATGAACTTTTCTTCGGATAGCTCAAAACCAAACCTCCGGTGGAGCGCCTAAGAATCACACTTAAGGACAGATGTAATGCGATTTACACACAGCAGTTTTGAAGGATGTCTAGTATTTGGCCTGGCTATTTCATTTCACACATTACTTGTATATTAGAAAATAACGACTCTTATGACGACAAAAAGTATGTTATTTTCCAATATTCCGAGAGAGTTTCGCATTAGAGCCATTAAGGAAGCTCATGGTTATAACAGTCTTATGACCAGAGGCAACTGTAGACCAAGAACAAAGGCACATATTCATGCTCTAGTTCAAATCTGCACTTAAGGTGAAGTGTATTAGTACTACCTGCTACCTCAGGAGCTGATGACAAAACATGCCCTTGAGACTCGGAGCACTCCTCATGTCCAGGTAATTGTACCCTCGTATATTCAGTCTTCCATATCTGCAACAGAACAACACAGCTAATGAAAAAAAGGAAGGTGAAAAAAAAGGACTGCAATTGAAGTTATATTCATAAATCAAATCTGTCGGCCATTGATGTCTCAGGTCCAGGCTCCAATTGATGCCTAATTTAAGAAGCATTCTGATTTAATAACTGCTCTTACCTCACCTAAAGTGAGCACATGTAACTATTAATGTTTCTGTGGGACTCCACAGCCAAGCCTGAGAGCCCCATTTCAATATCCCAGTTACCATATTTTAATATTTTGCAGCTATATTACCTGACTATAAAACAGAAAAGATTTATTGCTTAAACACAGAGGTGTAGTCTTTGGAGAAGACTTCCCTTTTAAACTGTCTCATTATAAAGTTCACAACACAAACGCAATGGCCGGTCTTTCAGTCAGAGCCTAAGAAGGAGCACCGAAAAGGCCGGTTACCTCGTACACTGACGATGCTGTCGGCGCAGCCGGTGATGATCACATTGCGGGGATCCCACTCGTATTTCTGTGTGAAACAGCAGCACAGAATGTTTCCTTCAGGCCCATTGGATGTGTTGATGGAGGTCAGCAGTTGCCCCTTCATGGTCCACATGTATAAATGGGTCCCTGTGCATGAAACTATCTCACTCTAAGACAGACCTAAGAGCAGATAATGTTCCACACAGCAGGAAATTATCTATTTACAGAGGCCCAAAAAAGAATTTGGACACCTAAGCCAGACTTAAATAATATGTACTGGGTTGTACAAGATAACAAAATATCAAACCATGTGGCATCTGCAAACAATAATGCTAATGCCAAACAAATAAAAATGATTTTTGTAATTTTAGACAAAAACTGCCAAGATGGTTTTTGGTGAATGTAAGTTTCCATCAAGTTCACAAAAGTGTAGTTCATCACAATAACTATGGACAAAGTTTGATAACCAGAAAGTATCAAAATACATTTGACTTCATTTAGAAAATGAATCTATTGTTTTCTCATTTAAATCTAAACTTTTGTAAAATGTATATATATATATATATATATATATATACACAAATATATACATACACACACACACACACACACACACACATGTTGTGTTTCCATGTTTTATGGGGACTTTCCATAGACATAATGGTTTTTATACTGTACAAACTTTATATTCTATCCCCTAAACCTAACCCTACCCCTAAACCTAACCCTCACAGAAAACTTTCTGCATTTTTACATTTTCAAAAAACATAATTTTGTATGATTTATAAGCTGTTTTCCTCATGGGGACCGACAAAATGTCCCCACAAGGTCAAAGATTTCGGGTTTTACTATCCTTATGGGGACATTTGGTCCCCACAAAGTGATAAATACACGCTCACACACACACACACACACACACACACACACACACACACACACACACACACACACACACACACACACAAACATTATATACAATCATTGCAATTCTGCTATGATAGGTCTCTGATGGTGTAACTTGAGTTTCCAAATGCATTTTGAACACTTTTTTGTGACACTGACACATCCAGCTCCTGCTACTCTCTATTTTTACACAAAATTATTTGGCACTCATTTCTAAAGATTGCCAGACACTTTTAAACATCAACCCAAGGCATTCTAACACTTTTTCTAACTCTTATTATTTTGTATATAAATAACTTATTGTATATTAGCATTTTGTATATGAATAACATATATATTTTCTAATATATAAAAATGTGCAATCTTTCCGAATATTTGGAGTGACTGTAAATAGATTTATGGTAAATAATCGACTACTTTGCTGTAATAGTACTGATTTGAAAGAGGTTTGGAATAGGGCTGTGAATCGATAAAAAAATAATGACACAGTTTTCCATGATTAATCATGGTACAATAAAACAATTCAAATATAATCATAAATATATTTACTTTATAATTTGTCTCAAAGAACTTGAAAGAATTTATTTAATTATTTAATATTTTAGAATTATTTAAAAACATGTTAAAATGTTTGCAGATAGCAATAGACACATTTTTACAGTTACAGCATATATCTTTGATATATGTATAAATGTCATAAAAGTAGTGTACATGCTGTTATTAAAAGTTGGTCGGTTTTGTTTTGACACTGGTTTAGACAGTCTCTGTTGGGTCTCTCTCACTCGGTTTTGTTTTGACACTGGTTTAGACAGTCTCTGTTGGGTCTCTCTCACCCGGTTTTGTTTTGACACTGGTTTAGACAGTCTCTGTTGGGTCTCTCTCACCCGGTTTTGTTTTGACACTGGTTTAGACAGTCTCTGTTGGGTCTCTCTCACCCGGTTTTGTTTTGACACTGGTTTAGACAGTCTCTGTTGGGTCTCTCTCACCCGGTTTTGTTTTGACACTGGTTTAGACAGTCTCTGTTGGGTCTCTCTCACTCGGTTTTGTTTTGACACTGGTTTAGACAGTCTCTGTTGGGTCTCTCTCACCCGGTTTTGTTTTGACACTGGTTTAGACAGTCTCTGTTGGGTCTCTCTCACTCGGTTTTGTTTTGACTGGTTCAGGCAATGTAAAGAGATACATCAGTTTGCTCATATCTCTCCCACACCTGGCTCTCCACTAGTGGGGTGGTCTCCATTCTCCTCACAGTAAATCTGCTCTGTGCTTTTTATGCCTGGGACATGCGCCGTGCGTAATGAATAAGAATGCACTGCTCCACACAATCAGTTTCTGTGACTGGATGTACAGGTCATTTGAATGTGTACCTCAAGGAAATTTATATATGCCAATTTTAGCCACTGGAAGTGGGGAAAACTTTAGTGAAGGTTCAGGAAGTGAAAAAAAAAACAAAACGGAAAATACATTGTGTTAATTTGTTGCGTTTAACCATGAACTATTAATCGTAGAAATTTAAAATTTCATAGCCCTAATTTGGAATCATACATCAACAACTCTTAACAAAAAATATCCCCCTTACTTGTGTTTTGAGTAGCAGTTATGTATCAGAGTGTTTAAACAGGGGGTTTACGTATTAAAGCAGGCTGAAGGGAAGGGTGTGCCCACCCTTCCTTCACACCTCCACCCACAAATGTGATGAAAATGAGAAGGAATAAATGTGTCATACAGATAGCAGCATAAGCTAAACTGCACTAACTAAATCAAATATGTAAGTGAGCTGTACAGAGAGATCTGTAGACTGAAAAAATGCTGTGTGACTTCTTTGAATGTGTATTTTTGATGGAGGGTACTCACAGTCAGGTCATTAATAGCCAGGGCAGACACGGCAGAGGAATGTTCTGGTAACTGTGTGATGTAGCTGAGCTCCTCCAGGTTCCACAGGATGCATGTCTGGTCAAGAGATCCACTAACAATCACGCTATGGGCTTCTGATGCTACCAGACAAGTTACCGTGTATGTGTGTTCATACAAGGTCTAGGAGTAAAAAGAACATGAGCTCATAATAAAAAAAATAAATAAGAAAAACTTGACAATACTGATATAAAAAAATAATAATTTCCAACTGTTTGAAATCTAGGAGTACATGCAACACTGTAAACAAGCCAAAGGCCAAAGCCAAAGGCTATTTAAAACAAAATAGCAGTTGAATTAACCTATTGCCAGACCCAAAATCTGTTGACCTTTATTTTTGCTTTCTCTGTGCCAACTTTGGGGAAAATGTGCAGAATTCTGTGGAATGCATTTAAACATGGTAAAATAACTGAAGGCATAATAAGCCATATTATTTAATAAACAAACATGCATGGGGCAGGAGATCTTTAGAACATTGTGAATGACAGGCCTTTTACATTGTGTGGAAATTGGGGATTTGCACGAGTCATCGATTAATTGAGTACTCGTTCAGCTTTAAATATTCGACTAGTAAATCACTTCTCAAATAATGCAATTTGACTTTCCTTTGTGTCTTTGTCTGACATGGGAAACAATGAAACTGCTGCTATCACCAAAATCTTGCTGTCAAAACTTTGCATGACTTTGTTAAAGGAATAGTTGACTCAAAAATAAAAATTATTTCATTTTTAAAGGGACTAGGAATGTATGTTTCTATGTGAGAATGCAAATGCGTATTTGTCATTTTTAAATCTTGATGTTGTTTATACAAAAGTTCTAATTGTTTGTAAGAAAAACACGTAAAAATGTTGTAGGTTGAACTTAAATTCAAAATTTCAAGTAAGTGATTATTTGTGTTTTATGTGTTCGTGTACTCGACTACTAAATTACTCGAAATCCCCATCCCTAGTAGATATCTGCAATACTTTCTATGCTCACCTATTGCTAACCCTAAACATGGCACTTTATGAAAAATAAACCTGTGATGAACTAACCTGTCTGAGTGTCATGTGTTTGAGTTTGTCCTTGCTGATGAAGATGTCCCATACACACACCACAGTGCTGCTTCCGGCTGTGATGATGGTGCTACTGTTGTGGCGGGCGGCAAAAACATTATCTCCCCAGTCTGATAGATTCTCACACACTCCAAAGATCTGCAACACAGGGAATGAAGCTATTAGACTTTAACAGCACAATCAGAATTTTAACCTTGTTAATTCATCAACAATCATTCAGTTGATCACAATGGACATTACAGGCAGGGCCATTGCTTGAATTGATGGGGGCAAAATTCCTAATTGCAGGTATCCAAATAAATCGCAAACCTTTTCAGTTGTGTAGTTCCCAAATGAGCAGGTTTGGTCATAAGAGCCCCAGCAGAAGTATGTTTTCCACTGGGGAGGAATGAGAAGTTTGTTTCTTTCCACAACCAACACCTCCTTCTCGCTACATACAATTTGTCCTACAGGGCCCAGCGAGAGCTCTACAAAGAGATACAGATGAAAATCAGCTCTATCAACATATAGTACTGTGACAATCATTTTTAACATAGCTATTGTACCTATCTTGCATATGCTCACAACAACTATGCACTTTTTTGAGCCAGGTATTTTTAATAATTTATTCAGGTAGACTGATTCAGATTATTTTCTGATTGCTTCAAATGACCTAGATATGCTGCTCAGTAGAACTGTAACAGGAATCTACACGAATCTTGTGAGACGAATGCAAATTCCACTCAAGATGCCCTTTAAATCTTTCCTTGAAGGATTTACTGATCAGAATGATAAAGTAACACTTGATGTGGGAAAGAGATATTGAGCGAGAGACAATAGAGTGAGAGAAATGGAAAGAGAGCGAAAGAGATTCATCTAATTTTCCGGAGAGATCCTTTTGGGATATTCAGATTATTAAATAAGCCTCAGTGGCAGTGTCATCAAGAAAGGCCTAACAAATAGCCGGAGCTGAGTCGATGAGAAAATGAGCCTGTGAAAAGTCTAGCCAGCATCTTCTGCCTCGCGGCTCCTACTGCTCCCTATAGACATGACCCCATCTTGTAAAAAATAATTGAGGAATGGAATAAAATAACAAGGTGAATATGAATGATTAAATTGAGGGTGTTCTCTACCACAGAGCTCCATACATTTGTGATTTGGCAGTTCGTCATGTACCTTCTATAGGCTGAGCGGAAGGCTTGCGCTTGTCCAGTTTAAAGAAAAAGGGGGTTATCTGACTGGATACCGATGTCTCTTCCCAGCAGAGCTCTTGTGAGATGTACGGCTAGGGTGTGGTTTTGTAAAGAGCTGGAAACATAAACCTTCTGTCAGTATGGCATTTAACATACAGAATCACAATAAATCATGTCAAAACAGGAGAGAATATTACAAATATCAGAAAATTGCACAAAGCCACAACAATTTAAATTTCATGGGATCTTTAATCTAAAACTCTGCATGTGCAAGCAAAAACATGTGCCAATAATCTGAAAAGAAATAGAAAAAATTAACCTTATTTTACTTAAATACAACTCAATATGTATACCTGCTTTGGCATTTGGCCAAAGTTGTTGATATAGCCAAGTATTGTGCTTTTAATGACAGGATCATTCATGCTCTCTGTATCGTGTTTGTCAGTATAGGAGTAAGGGTGGAAGGTGTTCTGGGCCTCTCCTGAAGATGGACCCTGCTGTCTGTAGCCGAAGATCAGATCAATCCAAAGATGCAGACGTGCACTCACGTAATCACTCTCAAGAGCCTGCAGAGAATGCAAACTCAGTCAGTCAGCAGGTCTGGATGGGGACTAATACACTATCAGAGATGCCATAACTTTTATTTCAGTAGAAGTGCTCGCAGAAGAGAAGCTGCATTTAAAAATATCAGGTCAAAGATATTGCACAGTAATGCAAGTAAAAAAGAAAATATTATTCCATCCAAGGTACTGATTACAGTTCAAACAATTACATCTTAAAGAATTACATTCCAAAAGTTAGTATTCCTATTCTATCTTACTAAGTTACTTTGTCCCATATTTTATTCCAAATAAAGCATTTTAGCGACGTGTAAAGTGTCCAAACATAACTTAAACATATACAAATGCAAAAAACACACTTAAAACACCAACAATAATCACATGAGTTCTAAGCACTAAATTGTAGAAGATCCCTATATTACCCTTCATTTGCATATGAAGGAAAACGAGCAGACAGAATAGCTCATTTTTTGCCATTTGGAAATGATACAGATATTGCTCTGTAGATTGGGAACTGATAAAGCCTGGCCCTTATATGCCTGGAGGCGTAACATAGTGAGAAAGAAAGCATTCATTCCAATAACCAGCAGGCTTCAGTAATAGAGTTATAGGAGAGTGCAGATATTGTGCTTGTGCTGAATTGGCCCTGTTATCTTGTAATTACAATGGCGTTAAACAGAGTAATGGGGCTTCCTTGATGAACTCAACAAGTGCCTATTATCTCAAGAAATGTTAAATATAAAGCAGCTCCAAAAATTATTTAGCTATTGCCAACTTCAGCTGGATATGAATGGTGCACAGAAACTGATACTTTTTTACTCCTATGCTTGTTTTGATGAAACCTAATATATTCTGTGACTGCACTGTCCCTTTTTGTCCATCTTATGCAAAATAGTACAGTGTGATGTGGGAGGTCTAAGGATAGTTTTTTTGAGCTTGGTAAAGTTAGACTTGTGCTCATGTGATAGACAATAAATCCGACAGTCTGGTAGAGCACCAATTTTTTCTTCTTCTGATATTCACACTTTTTTACTAATTCAGTAAAAAAAAACATATTGACATATCTCTAGTAAAGAGAGACTGACCTCTCTGTGCATCCTGATAAACTCCTGTGGGTCTCCTTTGGCCCATGGCAGCAAAACCACTTCACCTAATTGCGTCCAATCCTGCATGCAACCTGCATCATCAAAACTAACATTTTATATGCTTATAAAATGTTTACAGCTAATTACAGATTACAGTATTTGAGACAGATCATGAAACAACTGGGAGATAGAAAACTCAGGAATGAGCTCTCTGACATCACTCTTGTTGTCTTTAGATGCAGATTCCCACTCTTTCTGAATGCAGTGGAACATCCGCTTTGGAACATCAAATGATCCCCCCTGCAACAAAGGTTTTAAACCAGCAAAATTTTGAATATGAAAGTCTAACAGAAAAGACTATCAATGCAGTTCGAGTCAGCAAAAGAAGCAATTAAACATTACAAAGTTTTACAACCCTTGTTGTAATTTTTTCCCCTTGTCTGTGTTTTGTTTGTCTTTGTTTACTTTTATTTGCAGGGAATTTAGATGTCCTCTTATAAAGATCTCTTTTTGTTTAAATGTTTTGTCTGTTCAGTTCATTTTGTTTGTTTAAGAAGAGTTTTTCTTCTTCTTACCGTAAGTTTTGTCTGGACCTAGTACAGGTCATTACACAAAGAAGGATGAAAAAGATGCATCATCATACGAATGTTTGTTTAATGCAGAAGGTTGGGAGCTCCACGAGTAGCAACTGAGAACTCAGGCTAGAACTCTAAAATGGCCCCTTGCGCGTTTATGAATCATATTTAAGGAACAATTGCTTATATTTGAGACATGTTCAAGCGATTGATTTAGGCTATTTCAATTTCAAGAGAGTTTATATGTACTGACAAAAACCTCTGGAGAAGTTATGTAATTTGCAGTAAAAGAAAGCCCTCATTGAATGAAAGTAATATACTGTTAGTGGCACAAATCTGATTATGAATATTACTGTACGGAGGAAAGCTGCTCAAGTGAAGCAAATATCATTGCAAGCATTATCCTAATGTCTGTATTACGTTATACCGCTATCAAATATGCATGGCTTTTTATTTTAATCAATTGGTTTCTTGTGTATAAATGAGATATTCTTTAAAAACATAAAGTGGTTTTGCATGCAACTGATGCAAAGTAATTTATTTGCATACATATTAAAATCTTAAAACCCTAATTTAGTTTTGCAATGAAAAAATAGAGCACACAAAATCCAAACAAGACCAAAACAGTGAAGCTCGTTTCATCTAGCTAGCTTATTCATAAACATTTAATTTGATAGGAGAAGTTCTGTCATACAGACTAGTTTTGTGCTTAATTTTATAAAAAAAAAAAAAAAAAAAAGAAAAGAAGAAAACAAAAATATTTCAATTTCTGTTGCAATTAATTACCTTTCCTTATGTAAATGCAGGACCATGCTTTACCTGAGCCTGGCCACACAGGTGAGAAGTGTGTGGCAGATGTATTTTACCTGCAGGCATAGGAAGGTCTGGGAGAAAGGCTCCATCCTCAACAGGTATGAGGTCACTATGATGGCTGAGGAATAGTGTGTACAGTAATGGCACTGTGCAGATAAATCACCTGTAATCATGGCATTCACTAAGCAAATGAAAGCAGCTGCTCAATGTCTACATTTATTTAATAATTTAATCCATTCCCACAGGCCCCGGAATGTTTTTGATTCAACCCTTGTGTTTGTTGGCTGAATTGGGTTAGTTAAATTAGATTTGTTAGTTCAGAGTTGGACAAGAAAACAAACAAACAAAAAATACTTAGGTAGGCCTCTAGGGCTGGAGGTGAAAAATCTACAGCCATGTACATCCACAAAATAAGTTTTTTGTTCTCAGAATAATTTCACAAATTCTTTTTGTACCTGAAGAACCCCACTGAGATGTTATATAATGCTAACATTCCTAAAAAATATTATTAAATTCACATATTTTCACATTTACGTATGAAATATTTCTATTGTTATTTGTATTATTCTTTTTATATTTTAATTAATTTATTTAATTAAATAGATAAGAACATACATTGGCAGAACTTAGGGGTTAACATCCCTGCAATTTATAACAGGAAATTCCAGAAACAGTAAGTGATGCTTTACCATCATTATTTTCCACCTCGAGGTATCTCTGAATGAATTTCTCTTTTCTCTTCTCAGTCTGGGCTCCCATTGGTTTAGACAAATCTCGGAATGT
Source organism: Xyrauchen texanus (assembly GCF_025860055.1). Classification (NCBI taxonomy): domain Eukaryota; kingdom Metazoa; phylum Chordata; class Actinopteri; order Cypriniformes; family Catostomidae; genus Xyrauchen; species Xyrauchen texanus. The sequence continues at coordinate 16,507,420 of NC_068295.1, read as the reverse complement.
AGCAGGAGAGGACAGATCCAAATTCTAACAAGCAGTGATATTTAAAAGCTTCAGGTTAGCATGCAATTGTTTATTTTACCTGTGATTCATAATCAGCGATAATCCATGGAAAGACAGGATATTGCATCATGTCGTTGTATGTCCGTCCAGCCAGTGTGTTCAGATCAGATGGATAAGATATTCAAAGTTAGTAATTTCTCCCCTCTATGAAAAGGAACATAAGTCAAAATAGAAAAATAAAACATAAATAAATGGCTATATTTCAACTATCCAACTATTTTGGGTTAACAAATTCACTTTTGCATTTACATTAAAGGTGTTTGGAATCAGCAAGGTTCCCACACATTGTGACTAATGCATTTCCATCCCTTTTCCAGTCATTCAAAATTACTGGATATGGATTTTTTATTTTTATTTTTTTTTTTAGCAATTTCCAGTCGATTAAACATATTAGAGCTAAGCCTAACTACCACAAATGTATATTTACTATAAAATCTTCCGTGATTTTTTTCATGACTGTTAATATATTTAATTAATTTCATGATTTGTACTTTAAATCAGTAATAACTGTTGTAAACTATCAGTTCACTGTAAATGCAGAAAGTAAATGTTAGCGAACTTCATTTAAAGCACACACTTTACCTGCCATTTAATTATGACAGTCTTCTCAGTCACTGCCATCTTTCTGTATAAACATGCCAAAAGAATAAATTGAGCAAAAATATACTATTTGACATGTAATGCTATCATAGCTGTTTACTTGTTAATAATCACAGAATCAAGCACCATTGAATTTGCAAAATTCTAAACCAGTCATCATAAATCTTCTTTGGTTGCATGGCAACAGGTTACGGAATATAAAGTTGTTAATGGTTTTAAACCGAAGAGGGACCCTCTTTCATCAAACACAAGCACCGTTGGAAACAAACACACATTCTTGTGGAAATAAGGGTAAGCTTTTCTTCAAGCAGATAGTTCACTCTTAAAGGAGTAAATAGTGCCATCTATAGGTTTTGAACATAAACCGAGATCAAAGTAAATTATTTATATAGAAGTTTGTTTGCCCACCACAGATTACTGAATCTAAGGTTACAAGCTCTTACTCTTACTCCAGGTAACCCCAAAATGCAGAATCACACCTGATAATTGATATGCATGCATGCAGAAGATTTTACAGCAAAACAGTAACTAGAAAAACTGTTCTAATGTCTGCTCCAAATGACATGCAAATCATTTACCACCAACTATTTACATAATAAAGAAAAGAGAGCGGAGACAAAAGAGAAAGTTCAATCGACTAAAACTATTCTTACACTGAAAATTGTTGATGTATACTGCAAAGAATACTGTGGAAATGTAATCTGAGGGAGTATACAAACACAAATGCTTCAACACTTCTTTCCCCTATTTCTTTTGTGTGGGCTCCTGTCACAGGACAATAAAACTCCTGGACACTGCACATTTGTTGCTTGGCAACAAAGTTAAACAAGACACAAAGTTTCTTTTGGACTCAAGTCTGAAGATCCTCCCCTGATTCTCAAGCAATTCAGTTCTTTGTATGGACCTCATTTAAAAATTGTGAGTAAGAAAAACATATTTATTCACCGGAAAGGGGATGAAATGAATCCTAGGCAACAATAGCTGGTTGGGGCAAATTGATGGTTTTTACATAGTATGTAATCTGTTTATCTTGAGCCTTTATAAAAGAGTTTTGATGAACAATATAATGTTACATTTATGTCAATCACTGAACATTTGGCTCCTGACTAATTTAGTGTTCAGTTTTAAGTTTAATAATCACCGTTATATCATTGGCACAGTATTAGAAATATGTTACTAAAAGACCATGCCCAGTTTGTTGATTGCGAGATTTCTAAAAGCAGATTTGCCAATTAGCGAGTATCGTTTTGGCTGTAAATAATTTCTGGTTTAATTCATGTAGCTGCTGCATGTTTCATATTTTCATATATCACAACAACAACACCACCACCCAATTTTAGTTTGGAGGGTTTCAAAATCATTGAATCACAAACAACATGAAGATGGATCAGCCCGATGGTCAGCTCTGTGTAATTGCACCTCTCGTATGCAACGGATTTAAAAACAAAGGTCTAATAGAAACAGGATGAACCGTATTAGCCCATCTAGCAATATGATTAATGAGTCGCCAAAGGGCTCACAATGCAGCCACTCCTCCTTTTTAATGGGCAGATATGAGGAGAGCGAGTTGAAATCTCTTTCCAGTGTCATTTATCAAAGTACTGATTTGACTCTCTCCTCAGTCACACAGACTGCTAGCGCCGCCCTGGATCAATCAGCTGGAACGAAAGCAGCTTTAATACGTCTTTCCCACAATATGCATTCAGTCCTTGCTGTACCCACTGTTATGTGGTATTAGCCTTAATTAGAGAATGGCATTATCCGAAAAGATCCCTTTAGGGTGAACTGGGTGAGTGAGTCGTTCCCCAAATTGCCCGGCTCTTCCGTGCATCTCCCAAATACTGCCTCTGGGTATATATGATACCTCCATCCCTGAACAAACAACTGAACCGTCTCATCATTAAGTTGTACATGTTTAAATCTATGAGGTCCTGAGATAATAATTACATGACTCTGGTTAAGACTTAACCAAATTGATGCCTCAGAAATGCTTAACCATTAATCTGTGTCTGTACAGTTCCATGGCTAAGGGGAAGAAAGCAGGCGCAGCCCAAGGTACAAAGATCACGTTGAAAATGGCTAAAAATGCTCTGCGAGTAACTCCAGAGGGAAAACTACGGCTTGATCTCAGTAACGCGGGCATCACCACATTTCCCAAATGCCTCCTAAAATTAAGCAACATAGAGGAACTTGATCTGAGCCGGAACAAGTTAAAAACAATCCCAGATTTCATCAGACAGTTCACCGGTCTCCGTTGGCTAGATCTTCACAGCAACCAGATCGAGGAGCTGCCTGAAAGCATTGGACGCTTGGGATCTCTGTGCCACCTCAACCTCTGTAACAACAAAATAGACTCTGCTGGTTTATCACCTGAAATAGGAAGTCTGAGAAACCTCCAGGTCCTTAACTTGGGTATGAACCATCTGACCAGTCTCCCTCCCACCTTGGTTGCTCTGACAAACCTGACAGAGCTGGGCCTTTTTGATAACATGCTCACAGAGGTACCCGAGTGCATCCATATGCTGCCCAACTTGAGGAAGCTAAAAACCAAATGCAACCCTGTGGCCTACACACAGGGTAACATCAAAGACTTAGACACTGTAAAGACCATGGGAAATCTGTATTTGGTAAGAGAGGGATATTTGTGCCAACCTTGTCTAGAGAGATGTAAGGAGGAGTGTCAAAGTTTTAAAAGGAAAAGGCTTTTTGATAGGTCACAAATTAAGAGTTATTTTTCAGGGCTAATGTCACCAAATTCAGTAGCACAAGGGAATCAAGAAAATTGGCGACTGCAGACTAATATCTCACCTCAAATCTCCCATAAGGAACACGGCAGACCTGCTGGAGATATCAATAAAGGGGCTTTTATCAACCCTTATAAGTAATGCTAACAATATTTTAACATTTGAATCTTCTGTATTTTCATTAAACAAAACTTTGTCAACAGTATGCATCAAATCTCATTTCTTGCTGTATGATAAAATTATTGATGATATCAAATTCTGGACTTGAAGCTGATACGGGTAAACTATTTTTAACAACATTTTCTAAATCTTTTTTTAATTATTTTGCACATTTCCATATTAACTGAGAGACTACATGGAATATTTGTGTACAATAGGACTATTTAAAATGAACTAGTGAGAGCAAAAAGTTGATTAAGAATGTTGAAACAGTTGGTGACTATTGACAGCAAATAAAATACAGATTTTCCCATGTACATTTTAATCTAAAATATTGATGCTGAATAAAAAACCGTTGTGGAATTGCTATATTCAAAAAAAGGACAATTCTGATATAAGTCCATTAACTATTCAGAAAAACTAAACATGATAAAACTAAGTTTAGTTTTAATGGTAAGTAAAGGAGTAGTAGTTTGAACCAAAACAAAATCTAAAACAATGAATAAGAAGAAAGATAACAAAACTTTTTCAGACAATTAAAAGCTATAAAATGGTGAGATGTATTGGCTGCTTATGACTAAAGTTACAGAGGCTTTTTTAATTGGTAGAAAGTGCTGAAGATGCTGTAACTGTAACTTTCGGTGTAATGCCTTTACATTGTTTAGGGGACTGAGATTCTTCCTGTCAATCTTTAACCATACACATACAAGACTGCCTTTTCTGAAAACTTTGAAACAACAAAACACTGTCTGTTTCTATAGAGAAGTATCACAGTCTCTCCCAACATAGTGGCAGCTGTCTGGGAGAACTGGTAGATAATGGCATTTTGTTCACTGTTTTGACAATCACCTCACATTAAGGACATTCTCTGAGATGCCTGTTCCCTTTAATGAGGAGACCACAGCACAAAGCCTGGAAATAGGACAAATAGAGAGAAATCAATTTGCTCTGTAAAAACTCATACACATTTCTTTACAAGCACACAGCAGAAACACTCCCACTTTACCTTTTATAGGCATTGGCGTGATGGCGTTGAAGAATATAATGAACACTGAAGTCCTGTTCTTCAAGAATATTTCCAGTGCATTGTCCTGAAGCATCATTAAGACAAGAAAAAAACAAAAAAATAATTAAACAAACTTGCATAAAATTGGCCTTGCAGCTCGTCCTCAAAGAGCTTTTCTCTTTATTCATCATGTTGCAAATATATGAGTCTCTCACACTATAATACATTAAAAAAAACATAAGCTTCTGAGATACCCATTCACAAATAAATAAAACATAGATAGGAATTATTTTATAAGGTAAACATAATACCTTTACCATGTTTAACTAATACAATCAATTATCAGTAATTATATACACTCACTGAGCACTTTATTACGAACACTATGGTCCTAATAAAGAGCCCGATGTGGTCTTCTGCTATTGTAGCCCATTTGCCTAAAGGTTCAACGTGTTGTGCATTCTGAGATGCTAGTCTGCTCACTACAATTATACAGAGTAATTATCCGAGTTACCACAGCCTTTCTGTCAGCTCGAACAAGTCTGGCCATTCTCCATTGACGTCTCTCAGCAACAAAGCTTTTCCGTCTGCAGAACTTCCACTCACAGGATTTTATAATTTTTTGTTTTTGGCACCATTCTGAGTAAACTCTAAAGACTGTTGTGCATGAAAATCCCAGGAGATCAGCAGTTACAGAAATACTCAAACCAGCCCATCTGGCACCAACAATCATGCCATGGTCGAAATAACTGAGATCACATTATTTCCCCATTCCGATGGTTGATGTGAACATTAACTGAATCTCCTGACCCATGTCTGCATGGTTTTATGCATTGCACTGCTGCCACAATATTGGTTGATTAGATGATAACATGAATAAGTAGGTGTACAGGTGTTCCTAATAAATTGCTCAGTGAGTGTATATGCATACTATTATATGTATGTACTGTAGTTGTAAAGTATGTGCATTTGTATATGTATACTCAATGTATGTAATATGCATTGGTACAAAGGGGTTCAAAAGGGTTCACATTAAAAAGCTAGATTAAAATGTTTTAGGATTTTTAAATATTTGAAACAAAGTTTGATGTAAAATATTCACTGTCACTGTCACTGTCATATGTCACTGATCAAATAAAAACATTTGACCATGTTAACTATTTTGTAAGAAATGTCAGGTTTCTTTCTTTCTTTCAGCGAAGCACATGAATATTATTCCTTCATCTTTTCACACAAACTGTTTTCACACAAACACAAACTGTTTTGCTTGCAATAATTAATTTGCAATAATAATCATTAAAAAAACAAACAAATATTAAATAAGAAAATAATGCAAAACAGAGGTATTTACACTAGTGGCCTAATACTTTTGAACCCCATTTTACTGCAAGATGTTGAGTAGACACTAAAGACAGCTTGCTGGAGAGTAGTGCTAAGAGAAAGCAGTAGCTTTACTTGGTCTGATTCTACAGCAAACATCTCCTGTGGAGGTCAATGTGAAACCTTCACATATGTAGAGGTCAGCTTTCCCAAACAACAGCACGCCTTCAGTCACCATGTGACCACTGACGACCACCACACAGTGCTTGTCTTTGACCTGAGGTTTAAATACATTACAGAAAAAAGCATGTGTATCAGCAAACATAAAATAATCTGTATTGTGCATGGTATGCCATTGAACCATTTAAAATGACCAGTTATGCTGGTAATTTGCTTTACATGCAGCCAAATTTAATGAATAAGCAAACACAAAGTTTTTAACAGTTGTACAAAGTGTCACTGCAGCCTGCCTTTTAAATTGTGCCCTGGGGCTTATGTGTCAAAGAAGCACTACCCTGGTGTTGATTGATCACTGTTACTACTTCATTATCTAAACAACATAGTGGAGAAACAAAAATTAAAGGGAGAAAAAGGGAAGAGGCTGAATGGATGGCTTGTTTGTGAAACAGGGCCAATCGTCTGCAGGCGGAGTTCGCACGAAACCTCTCGATTATGCACGGCTAATTGTATTGTCTCCCTTCATTTCACACCAAGCAGCTGCACCTGGCCTCAGCCCTGAGTCACTGTGGCTCTGGGCTCTGGGGATCCGCATCTCCGAAACATATGGGGTTCAGCCGCACCGCCAGCCGCTCCACAATTAATACAAATCAAATCAGAGCCTCCTCTCCATGCAAGCGTCCCCTCACCAGCACAGAGAGAGGGGCCCACTGTTTATTACCAGAATTAATCAATGACACAGCGACAATAGCAACACGCTAATTGATTACGGCCTTGTGTAAATATATGGTCCACCTGGTGGGGCTTTGGTTTCAGACAGAGCTTTAAAACAGAATCAGCCCTGACCTGAGTAGCTCCTAATTCTGTCTGGTGTTGAGGATTTACAGCAAGGTCATATTTTGCATGCCTCGGAGGAGGCATGCAAGGTGGGAGTTTTCACACCAGAATTGTTTTTATACTGTATATGTAATGGTCCATCATTTCTATTGTAGATTATGCTATGGCTGTGTACGAAAACAAAGGCAGCTGCAATACTGATGAGTTATAAGTAAATGCACTTATATACCGCCTTTTTAACCTTAACGGTATTCAATGGTAACATTCACTCACACTCACACACACATTCATACACAAATGGTGGCAGAGCTGCCATGCAAGGTGCTAGCCTGCCATTGGGAGCAACTTGGAGTTCAGTGTCTTGCCCAATGATACTTCGGCATATGGAGTCGTGTGGGCCGGGATTCGAACCACCAACCCTACGATTAGTGGCCGACCTGCTCTACCAACTGAGCTACAGCCACCCATGTCAATTTTTTCACCCATAATGGTCTAGAAGCTTAAGATATAAACCAAGCTAATATGTAATGAATATAATACTATCATAACTTTTAAAAAAAAAGGAGGAAGGAAATTGACATTTAAAAGCCAATTTACTGCTTTACCTCTATCAGACACTATCAAAAATTACATAAACGTAAAGATTCTGAGGTGACTTGATGCCTTCCTGCATAATTTTTCAGGCATCAGATCATTAATTTTTACATTTTAACAATGTTTTCTCCCTTCACTGATAGAAATATTAGAGGGAGGACAGGAAATGATGGGGAGAAGAGGGAGGAATTGGATAAGGAAATTATGTGAGGTGACTCTCATATTAGAGACTCGAATCTGCATTGCTCACATGAGCAACATGGCTAAATTAGTCAGAACATGTGATCTAAATGCAAGGCCACGGTTTTGTACAACAGGAATTACTAATAATACCTAATACTGAATCTGTGAAGTTATTTCCCATTTGAGCAAAAATAAAAAAACTAAGCCTCTAAAGATATTGTGCCTGTAAATTACAACCGTCACATGGTTTCTGGAATTACTGTAAGAATGCAGATGTCGGCAGTGTGCATTTCTATATTAATAAGTATGGAGAGGGCAGTTCAGCTGGCACACAGCACAGCAGGACACACACCACCAACTGAATGAATACATGACAGCAGACATCACCCCCTACTGTTCCTTATTAATACTTCTGTCAGGCACTCTTCACCCTGTTAATGCTGAAGAGACCTGTCAGGCTCAAACACACACAGGGATTACAGATGTCTGCACTGAAGCACAGGAATGTTTTTTTTTTTGCATACCGCACTCTAACTTGACCAAAGCTGCAAGGATGTAAGGCAAAAATTTCAGTTCACGAGTAATAGGAAGTATTTTAATGACATTAAGTTTATATGCTTTCCATGCTATTATGTAGTAAAATTCCATGATGTTTCAATAACCTTTCCAGTCCATGGCTACTTGATATGAATGTTTAAAAAATAATTTCATAGAGATGAATGCAGCAGATTTCAGTTTGGATGTCAGGTACCAAGCTTTTGAATTAATATATGCAAGTATTTATACTTATTAGTGTACAAATGTGTCCAATAAGACTCTCAGCCATTATTATAATATACATTATGACATATAATATTAATTTATTTAATTATATAACTAAAATTTTATTTAAAAAAAAAAAAGTTTTAGAAATAGATGACTAGGACTGAATAATTAAGAAAAGTGCCCAACATATAGATGGGAACTCCTTCAGTATGGTTTAAAAAGCATCCCAGGGTGATAACTCAAGAAGTTGGTTGAGAAAATGTCAAGAGTACATGTCTGCAAAATCTAGGCAAAGCGTGGCCACTTTGAAGATGCTAAAATATAACATAGTTTTGATTTATTTAGTTATAACATAATTCCCATAGTTTCATTTATATTACTCCATAGTTGTGATGGCTTTGCTATTATTCTAAAATGTGAAAAAAAAAAAATAAATAAACAAAGAATGAGTAAGTGACCCTAAACTTTTGAATGGTAGTGTACCATTATGTTATATTAAAATCTATATGAATTTTAATGTTTATACTCGTTTCAATGACTTTTCCAGGCAGGAAAATTACAATTTTTATTGCAGTGGAAACCCTGAGATTAATATGGGTTCACTCTTACCTCTTCACTGGGTATCAGCTCCTGCAGAATGAGCTGTGTGTCCATGCACAGCTCTGATAAATCTCCGGGCAGATGCGAGGCTTCGTTCAGTACAGGGAGGAAGGTCAAATGTTCACAGTCTAAACTAGGCTGCTCCTCTCCCTAACGGCCTGCCTCACAAAGTATCCAGGGGTCTGGTACACACATGAAATAAACAAACGTTTAAAACAGATGTGGAGATACAACTGGAGCTGCATAATAAAAAAGAAAAAAAAGAAAAAAAAAGATTAAAGTCGTAAAACATTTTTATAAATGACACCGTAAATAAAATACCTACCCTGGTGCAAAGAGTGGCAGATACTATTTAAACCCCTAATACTTCGTTTTTGCAGTTAGTGTTCATTGTGTTTATTTAAAGTTCAACAGACACCCTACATCAATTCCTAGCCTTAACCCTAACCTTCCCTTACAAAAATTAACCATGGTTTTACTACAGTAACCATAGTATCATCACCATCACTAAAATATCAACAAAATCATAGTAACCTCAAAATTTAACATGGTTACTATATTAACACCACATAACTGTAGTAACACCATGTTAACTGAATTAAAGCTATGGCTTCTGCCAAAAAATAATGGTTACTACAATATTACTATAGAAAAACCATGGTTAGTTTTAACTGGATCAAACCTTTCTCTCAAATCCCTGAGAGGAAATCAATCTTTAAATTCATTTTTATGTATTATTATTATTATCATCCACACAATAAAAAGCACATCAACAACGTCACCTCACACAACTGCTGCGATACTGGGGGCAAAGTTAGTCTTCAATTTTTGTGTATCCACCAGACAATTGGAGTGCAAATAGCCTCCTCTGTGGCAGGTGCTATTTACGCCTAATGCAAATAGTCACTCTGTTTTATTAATTTCAATATCTTTATCAGGCCTGGAAATAAAAATTTTAAGCTTCATTGATATGTACAGGTTTGCCATGACTGTGGGAACCCGGTAGGAACAACGGCAATGGTTCACCTTTTTGGAGCACCGTAGTTTCTTTCGACGAATTTGTGATCGCATACGGTTGTGCCCTTCAGCAGTTTTCTGCACCCAGCCCTGTTTGAGGAAGACTCCTGGCCCGGGGCTGAAGAGGCCCCTCTCCCTGAGTAGGTCCTCTTCTATTCTTAGCCACTGAAAAGCCAATTGCTCATTTTCACTGTGAATCATCTACACAGAACATGAGCGCAGCACAATGAGTCAATTAAACTCCTCCTGATGGATTCCAGTGGCACAGCAGTTCCAAGAAAAATATATATATATATATATATATATATATATATATATATATACATTTAATGTATTTATTTTTAAAATCATAAACCTGTGCGTGACTTCTCAACATGCCATCAGAAATGGTCTCACAAGTTTGCCAGTGTGCTTCCATATCGGACACGAACCCCTTTAACAAAAACACACACGCGCGCACACGCACAGACACACACAAAAGTACATTGTAAGGTGAACAACTGGACAGTTATATGTACTGTAGCTTTTTAGATTTGCACTGTTACAATAACATTTCGCAAATTGCATTCATGTGGGAAAAACAAGCTAGTGGCTATTTAACCATACAATAAAGCTGTCTCCAATAGTCCTCAGCGTGCACTAATTAACTTAAAGTATAATATAAGCACAGTGTGAGGTGGCTGCTGGCCCTGCGCCATGCTCTGTGTCCTGCTGATTTATTGTACTGATAGGCATTAGCCCTTCAGGAAGCCTGTGTACTTCACCACTAACCTGCTCATATCCAGATTTACTTAAAGGCTCATTAAACCAATCATCACAGTGGTGTACTCTTACAGCTGACCCAACAGCCACATTGACGGCAGTTCAGAGACTAGGGGGACTATGAGAGTACAGAGTCCAACACTATTATAGCTCATATTGAGACAATCATGAATTAGTAAGGCATAAGAATAAACCCAAGATTGCTAAAAATTTTGTTTGTATAAAAATAATTCTAACAAATATTGGCGTTCTTTGACTGTGCATGCATATGTGCTATCTAATGACCAATACAGTGCCTATTAAAAAAAAATGCACTCCCATTGAAAAATGCACTTTTCCATGTTTTAAATCAAAGTGGATGTAATCTGGCTTTTATGGGCACTTTTTGACCAAAGGTGCATCTAAACACTGAATAAAATGATAACACTTTACACCAAAATTGTATTCGTTAACATCAGTTTTACTTTTTTAGCACTTAATTATTTAAATTATTTAAAATTCAAAGTATGTAAATAGCATTAGTAAATGCATTATGAACTAACATGACCAACTGTATTTTTATTGATAATAACCAATATTAATGCCATAAAAATATATCTGTTCATTGTTAATTCATGATATGTAATGTATTGTAACAAATAGAACCTTATTGTAAACCAATTTACCAATAAACATAATACAGACTTTAAGTGAGTGAATAGCAAATTCAAACATTTATTTTGTTTTTATTAACTGTAATACATTTGGACCACTTTGTAGAATGTTTTTCCACTTTGATCATTGGTATGCAATATAAATTCTCTGTGGTTTAATGTTGTAAAACAATCAAATATGAAAACTTTCAAGGGAGTAAACACTTTTTGTAGGCATTGTACAAAACTAATTAAAACAACAGAACTTCAATTCTGGAGGACAAAATTTCAAAACATTCTAAAACATTTAAATATTTCATTGGGAATGAAAAAAAAAGTTGTTATTCAATTTCTCCAAACTCAATCTACTACAATTCACTAACATACAGCTTTGCTGTTTGCCACAGCAAAGTGAGAAAAATCCTGCGAAAATTCAAGAAAAGGGCCATTGGGGGACATAGCAAAAAACAACAACAAAAAACAACAACTCCAGTAACAAGTTATAAAACTAGAAGAAAATTGTGCATTTGTGTGTGCCAAATGGATGGCAGGATTAAGAAGTTCACAGGAGTAATTATGGCCCTGTCTTGACAGATAAACACTGAATCATTGTTAATCGCATTCCTTTATTTAGAGAATCATAAGTAATATATAGCATTAATTACTCCATTTACCAAACAGCAAACTTATTGGCCTCGAACGTGCGCCACATTAAACAGCATCCCCCCTGCAATTAACATCACACTGATTTCCATTTTAATTATTTTCCACAGAAAAAGGCCACCTTTGATGATAACATAACATAATGTCAGCTTCATTTTAGGCTGTTGGCGAATGTGTAATAAACTTAACTTGATCATTAGCTATGTTAATTATCTTTCCATTATGAAGTTATAATTAGTCTGTAGCATATATCTGAAATGAATCCGGAGGAAAGTTTGCCCTGCACTATGCTGTATGGTTTAGTTCTCTGGTGTACAGACTACTGGATTAGACTGCATATGTTTAATAAACATTTTAAAATGCTGGAGCATTGGGTAATTTATCAATCATTGGATGAAAATCATGAAATAGTCACAAATATCTAGCAACAGAAAAGATCAAGGGACACAATCGGCAATTAAAAAGACAGTTAAATGCACATATCGTGAATTTATGCTGTGAGATAACTTTGTTGAAAATAATTGAAAATTACTTAAAAAAAAATATTTCAAGGGATGCACAGACATAAAAATATTGGCCTATTCCGATGGCCGTTAATACATTTTGTTAAGGCTGATAACCAATATTTATGACCAGTTTTATGAATTTATACTGTATAGTGTCTTTTGTTTCTATTTATACTTTTTAATTCTTCAATAACATATTTTTGAAATATCTTATAATATTATTAAAAAGTTGGATAATTGATTTTTATTTGTAACCTAGAAAAATAGAAAAAGAGTACAGTTTACATTGGAAAAATGAGCCCTAATATTATCTGCTTCCAATTCAGTCACACTAATAATTCCAAGATTAGACAAAAAACAAAAAAACAATGCATATTTCTACATTTCCAGGATCAACACACAATCCCTTAAACTGTGTGGAATTTGCAAAAAATTTCAAGCAGCAGGTTTTTGAGGTGGCCAATTTATCAAGACAGCTGATAAGCTGTCACAAGCTGATATGATACAGAGTAAGACGAAATGAATGTTTTCATCGGATCGGGACTGCCTATAATTACCGCCCTGTTTCCGCGGCAGAGACGAAGATAGCAGCAGTTGCAAAGAAACAGCAATTTCATGCCCTCGTGCCTGAGTAATATCTCTGTGCATCCTTTTCCAGATGGCAACGTCTTCGGCGGTGGGAACTAATGATGTGGGCTGCGTTTCGGGGGGGAAAAACAACAATAACAGCGTCTTTAACCTTCAACAGCAAACGCAATGTTCTAGTGAGTGTTCCCATGGAAAAAATTAACAAATATCAATTACATTGCCCACTGAGGTGTACTCAGCTGTAATCATCCAAATTGATTTAGTGATAGAATTGAGACAGTGCCACGGGGTAGGTGGCGGCTGCCGGTGGTGGTGACATTGGGATGGTGTGAGGCCACCTGTAAAGGAATTATCATATGCTAAACAATTCACTTCCTGTCAGTCCATCACATGGCCTCAGCATTACTGATAGAAAGCAGTTTAGTTGGAGCACTGAGGTGAAACAGCAAGACAATTTTGGACATGCATCTTGTCGAGACATGAAAATATAAGTTAGGTTCCCTACCTCAGAACTGTGGACTGAATCCTTCCCAAACCTCCTCTGAACCGACTGCAAATGCACTGCTGAGAAGTCCTGCCCTCTTCTGGTGACCATTAATCACTTTCTTCTTCTGAGAGTCTGAAAAGAAAATGCTCAATTACATTAAGCATGCAACAACATACACAGTCTGGATAGTGTGGAAAAAGCAGCTAACAAGTGTCCAGCACACATGGGAATACTGTTTAATACTATTTAAAAAGCATCCCAGGTGGATACATCATGAAGTTGGTTGAGAGCTGTTATCTAAAGAATGGCTTACAGTACTTTTTGGTCACTACATAATTTTCATATGTGCTATTGCAATATTTCATAGTTCTAATGACTTTACTACTGTAATAAAATGTGTAAACCAGTAATAATAAAGAATGTGTAGTTGTGTCCAGTATAGAGAGCGATCTAAAGTGGATTTTGCTGATACCAATAACTAAGGTGGTGGGAAAGTCTGACAACTGATTAATCGGACAATATTTTTACAAATCGATTTATAGAATGTCAAAAACAAATGTATTTCTTTACTATGGTGGGCAAAGTCAAAGAGTCCAAAATGTATAAAATCCCAGATGCAGTTTTTGTTCAACCAAAATCTCAATAATGCAGGACTTTTAAGTATAAACAAGCCCAAAACACAACGTGGACACTTATTTTGAAATGACAAAATGATGAAAAAACTATCTGCAACTATCCCAAGTCCCCAAAAACAACTATCGGCACTGATTAATCTGTAAAACCGATATATCGGTCTACCTCTAGTCCAGTATAAACTTTACTGGTAGTGTACAAAATATTCATTTGCTGAACTCAAAATTAGCAGACAAAATTGTGCTTGATGCTCTACATTGTGTAGGCTACAGCTAAGATACTCCATTAATATGTGACAATCTCTTCTCACACATCATCCACATACAACCAAAACTTAAGTAAGATACAAAAGATGACTGACAGTAATCTCAAAGTGTGACACACAAGAAGCAGTGACTGACCTTTAAAGAGCTTCCAGGCTTTCTTTGCTATCTCCACCAACAGAGGGTTGACATCACCCATAGAAACCTGGCCCTCCTTGCCAGCTGTCTTAGCAGACAGGTCGATCTTATACGCCTCGTCTCATGCCTGTCGCCACTCCTGCATCACTTTTCTCCAGGTGCTTTCCACAAGCATCATCAGCTTCGACTCCACTACAAGAATCACAACAACATTCAATAAATTCTTCTTTTAATTATAAAATGGATAGTTCCAACGCTAATGTAGAATGTGCTTCGAATGTGGCCTAACCAATCACAATTTAATGAGCCAAGCGGTCACATAGCTTGGCAACCATAAACTTATAGTTAGACCAATGAACTGCATTACTTGGCAGAAGAATTACTTATTGATAATAAATTTAAATAACTGTCAGTTGAACAGTTTTGTCTTATATAATATTTCCCTTGCCACTTTTTTATAAAACCAATAAGCCACTCAAGGCAGTGTGTTAAAGTTATTTAACCACATTGCGTTGTGCCTAGGAACACCCCTTATCCATGTTAAAGTCACAGTAACATGGCCTCAAGCAGCATAATGCTTTATTTAACTCATATGCCTAGCAGAAAAAGAAAAACTGACCCTCTGCTGAATCTGAGACATTAGTCTGTGACATCCCTTGGCTGTTTTTGTGTAGGAACAGGTACCTCCAGATGTTTCTTGAAGGTTTTTCTTGGATTTCACAACCAAAACCCTCACTAAATCTAAAAGACAGTGACAACAGTCTAATTAACATACTGATCACATGCAAGCCACATGTTCGCTACTCTTTGCAATATCACCAACTATGAAACCCACCTGCCAGAGCGGATGAGGAGGAGGCAGTGCATGAGACAGCTGATGAAGTGGACATTGGCATTATATGTCGCCATAATTACATCCCAGTGCTGCTGTAACACGTGAATTGTATGAATAATGAGCTCCTGCTCGACAGGAGTCTGTCTGGGTCGGGACAAGTACAGCAGGGCTCGGTTCAAGCTTTTATACAGAACACTGACTGTCATCTCCCGATGACCCTGAACTCTCTCCAGTGCCTGATGTCTGAAGGTTTGTCTAAGGGTATTTGACATAAAATTATTTTGGACATGCGATATGACATGCAATATTACACATTAATCTATTTTAAACAGCATTTTGCTCATTCTTTTATAATTATTATTAATGCAACTTTTGTGACCTCTTTTTAATTGAGAGACTACATAGAATATTGGTATTTTTTTATAATTCTTGTACTAAAATAAATTTTTCATATTGCAGGAGCTTTTAAAATAATATGGTGAATGGAAAAAGCTCATTAAAATTGGTGAAAAAAAAAAAAAAGCAATTGTGACAAGTCAATTTTATTTAAATTTGAACTGAAATCTTGATGGTAATAAAAAAAAGTCCATGGACACATTATGCATAATTTACCCAAAGGCTTAAAAAATATTATGCTAGGACTGAAATAAGAATATGAACTCGCCACTGCAATCTGTTCTGCTATGAAGACCAGTAGGTTCTCTGGATCAGCCACAAACATGCCTGAATAGAGTTTCTCCACTAGCTTTTTACAGAAGAATGCCACGTTTTCAACCAAAATGGCAGCCTTTCCTTCCTGCTTGGACTTGGATGGACCTTGAAAGAATTTAGTGGGACATTGAGTTAATGGGATATTATGTGAAAGGTGTAATTTACAAGGGCATATACTATATTTAATGATGTACAAACACTTTGCATTCTGACAGGTGGGTTTGAGGTCATAATATAATTACAACACAATATAAGCACTTCCTGTTTGCTTTTGTATAAAAATCTGTTAAGAAAATCTTGCTTGTGCCATTCACTTTCATTCAAATAGAAGAAAAAGTGTGGAGAAAAATAAATATATTTTAGTCCCCTGCCTGTATCTATGTTCAGCTTTCCAAAGATATGCAGTGTAGCTTTATGATGAGTGATATATTTTATCATCTCCAGCCACATGTGTGGACTGGCCCTCTTCCTATCCTGTCATGTGGATGATGTCCATCATAAACTCCAGAAGCTCAGTCTGAAAGCGTTGCCTCTGCTCTTGAGACACACCATCTGGGGAAAACTAAAAACAAAACATTCAGAATGTTAAAATAAGCAATGCTGAGGAAAAAAAAAAAAAAAAAGATCTTCACTACAGTCCACCAGTGCACTAATGGCAAGGCTGTATAAACAGCTTGTAATGGTCCATCATTGAGCAGCAATATGCATCTAGTGCAGTACCGTGAAAACTGAGCAAAGAGTGCCACCTTATGGAGAAAAGACACTTTACACTGCATCAAATATTTAACAGTTCAATGTAAATCCTACACTACAATATAAGTACCTTTCTTAAAAAAAAAAATTTTTTTTTTAACGTACTCTATATGGTTATGTTAGGGGTTAGGGACTTGAACAAACCCCTAACTTGAAAGCAATTTTGTGGTGTTAAAATAATTTCTCCTATCCCAACTTGATAAGCCATTTGTACTGTAGGTTAATTTTCTTGAAAACTGTAAACAAGGTTTATAAAAATGCCTTTTAGTTTTGAGCGACCCATCCAGACAATCTGTTTCTTTGATCAATGGCAGGCTGGGGGCATATTAAAAAAGCTGTTTCAAAATATTGTTTATTTTTTTCATTTCAATTCGGTGTCGTTGATGGCGCAGAAATGTAATACTTCAGTGTTAAGTATTAAACTTTGGACCAAAAAATCATGGAGCCCTGGACCAATAAGAAACCCACAAACCACCCAGAATACCTTAGCAATTGAGTGTCAATATGTCAGTATTTTACATTTTTAGATTCAGGTTGTTTTAGATCTTAGTGCTGCATTCGACACAATAGATCACAACATTCTCTTAAATAGGAAAGAGAATTATGTTGGCATTTGTGGAGTTGCATTAGCATGGTTTAGGTCCTATTTAGCAGACCACTACCACTTTGTCTATATAAATGAGGAATTGTCAAATCAAACAAAAGTAAAGTATGGAGTGCCACAGGGATCAGTTTTAGGGCCTCTTCTTTTCTCCTTGTATATGCTTCCCCTGGGAGATATTATCAGGAATTGTGGAATAAGTTTCCACTGTTATGCAGACAATACCCAAATTTATATTTCTTCAAACCCTGATGAGATTTAACAATTCTCCAAATTAGCAGAGTGTATCAATGAAATCAAATATTGGATGGCCAGAAATTTCCTTCTACTCAATTTCGACAAAACAGAGGAACAAATTATTGTAACAAAAACCTCTAAAAATAAGCCGCTAAAATATAATTTGGCTCTCGATGGATGTAGTTACATCATCTTCAACAGCGAAGAGGTTAGGTGTTATATTTGATACCAACCTGTCCTTTAAAAATCAAATTACCAATGTTTGTAGAACAGCCTTCTTCCACCTAAGAAATACTGCTAAATTACGAAACAAGCTCTCTGTTGCTGATGCAGAAAAACTAATTCATGCATTCATGACCTCAAGACTAGATTATTGTAATGCATTACTGGGAGGATGTCCAGCAAGTTCAATAAATAAACTTCGATTGGTTCAAAATGCAGCAGCCAGAGTGCTGACGAGAACCAAGAAATATGATCATATTAGCCCCATTTTGTCGTTGTTACACTGGCTACCTGTTAAATTTCGTATTCATTTAAAAATTCTGTTAACTACGTACAAAGCTTTGAATGGTCTAGCTCTGCAGTACTTAAGTGACCTTCTACCACACTATATTCCATCATGTTCATTATGATTGCAAAATTATGGCCTTTTAATAGTTCCTAGAATATCAAAATCCACAAAAGGAGGTAGATCCTTTTCTGATTTGGCACTTAAACTATGGAATAGTCTCCCTAACACGGTCCGAGATGCAGACACACTCACTCAGTTAAAGTCTAGACTAAAGACTCAACTATTTAGCCAGGCATACACCTAATTTATCCTTAAACTCACAATAAGGCTGCTTTAATTAGGTCTGCAGGAACCAGAAACAATGATCATGATCTATAACTCTGCAAATTGAATGGCATCTATTCTACTATTATTTATTTGTTTCCCTGTCTCAACCTCGGGACTCCTATCCTGGGGTCACCAGAATCGTCTGGATTCAGCTCCATTCCTGCATCGTGTTGGACTGCACTGCTATGTGTCACTGTGTGATGATGAGTAATAGCAGCCGGTGCCAGCCAAACATCACTTCAGTCAATTACAATGGACTTCAGAGGATGAACTGATGCCAACTCCAACTGTAAGACATGGGATACTTCATATGCCATTGCCTGAACCTTGGACCTCACCGAAATTACCTGCCGGGTTGAACTGTGATGCACCTCACTGATCTCTGCCTGCATCACCTCGGTCTAATGATGGACTACACTCTTGAAATGGAATATATAGACTACCATTAATTGCCAACAAAACCCTTCATGAGACAACTAACAAGGACAATTGCATCTATGTGAACTTCTTCAATGAATCCAGGAAGGACTTCAAAGACATTAGTCATTAATCTTACAGTTCAAACACAACCCTTGTTTAAACACTGTCCCTTATCACTTACTTAGTTTAATAATTTTAAACCATGACTTGCACTATACATAAGTAATATTGGCATTATATTCATGAGGGGAACTGGTGATCCCACAGTGAGTCTGGTTTCTCCCAAGGTAATTTTTCTCCATTAACCAACATCTTCTGGAAATTTGTCACCTTTAGCTTGCTTACTGGGGTTATAAATACAATTATTATTTAATTACTCATTTTTAAACACAATTCACAATCGTATTTTATTAAACTACACAATAACAACTCTTAGACATTATAGATATTACAGTTTTATCTTCTGTTAATGCCTGATCTTCTATAAAGCTGCTTTGAAATAATGTGTGTTGTGAAAGGCGCTATCCAAATAAAAATGACTTGACTTGACATTTTCCCATTTGAGAAATACCTCACCTCTAGCAGCTGTATTAAAGGATGTAGACCTCTTTGGCAGAGATGTTAATGAGGCTATCCATCAAGAGGATGCGGATGAAGTCACACACCTGCTTCCTGCCTGGGTGGGAGGGGCTGTGCAAGAAGGGCTCCCCCACATCATTGCTCTCTTTGGTACCCTGGACACCTGCAGAGCTCTGTATAAGAAGATTTGATGTGTAATATAATTTCTCAAAACTGCTGTACCACATGCCTAAGTGGCAATAAAATGTCTCTTGGGTAAATTTTTTAATTTGAACAGAAAATGTAAGGTGCAATTCACAAAAGTCTCACCTCAGGGGTTTCAAAAGGGAAAATAGCACTGGCCAGCGCGCTGAGGAAGTCAGGGGAGGTCTAAAGGGGGTCTTGAGGAAACAGACTGTGCACCAGGCAGAGGAATTGCATTACACTACCTGGGTACTGGACTTCCTAGCCAGCTGCACCTCCTGTTACAGGCTTTTAGAGAAATACAAGAATGACACAAAATCTAAAAGGAAGATGGTTTTACAGGCCTTGCATCAATGACTGTGATGAAAGATAAATTCTGCATGTAACAGGATTATGTAACCTCTTTGCAATAACTGATTGTAGTCATACTAACCATCTGTCAAAGATTACATTCTCTAGGATTACAGAAATATATTTCTGACATCTTGAAAATATTGTAATAATGTTTCAACAGAAGATTTTCTTGTAAGAATTCAACCAACAAACTCTGACCAATATGGTTGAAAAATTTCGTACATGGATTTTGTAATTTTTTTTTAATCCAGTTATATAAAATGCAATCAATAACAGCATGAACACAGCATGTCTATTTATTTTGGTATTGCATGTTGTACATCTTTTAGGGACATCGATATCGGTATCAATAGTGGTTAACACCTGAATATCCTTCAGTCAGTATCAATAAAGTTATGTTATATTATCTAGTCCCAGTACAATTAGCAGCACATTTCAAATATAAAGTATTAATAAACTACAGATCCAGCAACAGATTCTACTTTAGAATTAATTCAAGATTAGCAGATTTTTTATCATGGCTGAGCATTAATGCAGTATACTCTACAAAAATCTTAGTGTTATTTACCTTAGTAATGATAACCCTTATCAGCTTTAAAAGGACAAAAGCTGCATCTGCACACAGTGGAAACACGTCAGTTCCATCACAGCAGCGGTCAATCAGACTCTGAAGCATCAGGTCAACATCCACCTGCAACCAAAAGGACAAAGAACATGTATAAACCCTCACATCATTTATCAACCAGGAAACACAACACTTTTAATAAGACAAACATCATTTTACAATCAATGAGGAGAGTCATTTAAATTCCAAAGGAAAAAATAAAATAAAATAATTATATACATTTATACAGTACTGTGAAAAGTCTTAGTCATAAGATATTTCACAAAACATTTCTTAAGATTACTTTATTAAGGTTATTTATATCTTCAGCTTTAGTGTGTCAATAGAAAATGTATATTTTAGACTCCCAAATATTTCTTTTGCAAACAGAATAGAAGAGCAGGAAGCCCTACAACAGATTGTGTGCCCCCCATAGAGCCCCCACTGAACATAGTGTCAGTCTGGGATTACAAGAAGGGACAGAAGAAATTGAGACAGCCTAAATAGATAGAGGAACTGTGGTGAATTCTCCATGAAGCCTGGAACATCTTATCTGCCAAAAACCAAGAAAAACTGTGTCCAGGTGTACCTAGGAGGATTTGTGCTGTTTTGAAGGGCAAATATTGATTTAGCTTTTGTTTACTGGACTTTGTATGATGTTCAAGGATAAATCAAAACCATTTATTTTTGAAGAAAACCTCACTATGGAAAATGTTTCATAAGTGCCTAAAATGTCATGTCCATGGTCCATGTCCATGGTCTCCACTAACGTTCCTGGTGAAACACCATCCTTGAACCTGGCCAGGATGTTCTTATAAGAGAGGAAGTGAGTGAGTAGAGAGAGAACCAGCAGCACTGTGCTGGTGTGGATGTGGCCCTCTAAGAAGATGAGGAACCAATCTGACCACAGTGTGAAGAAAACCCCTTCCTGGTTACTGCCATTCAAGAAACATGAACACATCAGTATCCCAGAATATGTGCATTTTTGTGACTGGGATCATGGAAACAAGAGAACAAGATGGGATTTTTTTGTGTGTTTTTACATTGTCAAAATTGTTTAAAGAGCATACAAGGAATGAGCTTCAGTCATAGATTACAAAATGTATTTACAAAATTATGAACAAAGCTCATGTCTATTGCAATTTTCAGGTATTTTATTGAATAATGATACCTTGTGATTGATCATCAAAATCCAAATCGGTGAAAGTGTCATTCTCGTTCAAAGTGGGAGGCAAAAGCCTGTGAACTAAGAAAATTCCAATCCTGATTGAACAAATCAAAGTGTACGCAAACAGACTCATTTTAAGGTATTAATTCTGAGTCTTAAAGGGAATTTTTTGTAATTTCATTTGCTCAATTACTCGCAAGCTATGAGTTTTCTGTTGTGTACAATATTTTTTATTAACTGCCTTATCCATCAATAACAGCCTCTTTGCAAAGTCTGCATTGCATTGTGTTCACAAAACAATCCTGCACTGAAATGTGCCAAACAAGATGTTAAGATCGGACAAAATTATCACCTAAGTTTCGATACGCAGAGCAGAAGGTGCAACCTCACAGTCAGAAGCAGCCAAGGTTGGGAAGTATTGGAATACATGTAACGGAATTGCTGATTTAAAATACAACATAATAGTAACTGTAATCCACTAAACAGAATAAAGTTACATTCAAAAAGTATTTTTATTACTGACCAGATTACTTTGCATTGCATTGTCATTTGTTCCATTTAGTATTTAGTCTATTCATTTGGAAAACTTTATGCATATAAATTATGCAATCCAAAGTGCATTTGAATAGTGCGTAAACACTTTTTAAAGGTGTGTTACATTTATATGAGCAGAGAAGTACAGTGA
The DNA here is from genome assembly GCF_025860055.1 of Xyrauchen texanus. Lineage (NCBI taxonomy): Eukaryota > Metazoa > Chordata > Actinopteri > Cypriniformes > Catostomidae > Xyrauchen > Xyrauchen texanus. The sequence continues at coordinate 16,484,718 of NC_068295.1, read as the reverse complement.
AAGCATATCCATGTTAGATCAGCATTTTTTTCTTTTTGAAATTAGGGCAAAAACTTCTTCTTGATGATAATTTTTGTATTGTTTTTATGTAAGAATATCTAAAAATCCTTAAAAAAAAATATCAATTTCTTTATTTTGTTTTAGAAACAACACTGCATAAGATATTTAGGCTTTTTTTTAGAGAATGTATTTTTACCTTGTGTATTTTGTCTTCCTGCACTGGCACATTTTTCATAGTCAAAACAAGTGAAAAAAATCTATCAGTGCTGAAGAGGTAATCCAAAGTATTTCTAACCTTGAGTAATTCAATGGAATGCGTTACAAATTACATTTTACAGCATGAATTCTGTAATCTGTAGTGGAATACATTTTAAAAGTAACCCTCCCAACCTTGGGAACAGCAAATTTCGACTTTCTCACATTTTACCCTTATCATTAGTTCTTCTGATGTTAGGAATAATAGTATGTACTGTATCCCGCTTTCTCCTTAGTATCTCAGTGTGACTCGGTGGGCCATGTTTCTCACCAAATAGCAGTGGTTGATTTGTAAATGTGATTGTCATGTATTCAAATGTATTTATCTGTCTGATGCAGCTGTGTCATTCTGTGAATTTATCAGTTTATTGTTCTTTTTATTACTAGTAAATGGGTGACACTTTATATTCATTTAAATCAATAAAGTAAAACATACATAAACCAATACATGATAAACTGCTAAGCATTGCATAAGCAAATATGAGTGTAGTAATGTTATCTTGTATTACTATAGACATAATAATTAACAGTTATGTTTTTTTTTTTTTGGCGTGTACTATAATGTGCGTATCTCTTTTTAGTACAGTGAAACTGGTTCTTATTAAAAAAATATAGATTGAAATTACTTGATCTTAAAAAGGCAAAAAAAAGAGTCTCCACTGACAGAAGTAGATGCAGGAAAAGTCCCTTACTCAAACTAAAAGTATGATTGGTTAGCAAATATCCTATCTCGGCTGAAACAGATTGGTTTCTTTTTTTTACTTGGGAGAGGAGGTTTTGAGTTCTGAAAGTTACAGTAGGTTTTCATGGTACAATAAACTCATATCAAAATATCAAGGAAATGTGATTGCTTATGATATGATCTGTTTAAGGGTTTGGCAAGTAGAATTTCTAAAAAATAAAAATGTATCTGATTAATTTTGCCCTCACATTTAGACTTATGCAACAAATGTTTCAACTCATACTGTAAAAAATAACATGCCTCTTGATATCATTGGTGTTGAAATGTTCCTCGAGGAGGGATCTGATGATGGTACAGATGACTAACACCTTCCTAAGGGTCACAGTGTTATCATGCAGTAGTATCAAGAGATTGCTCATCATGTTGAGTCTGTGCAGGACTTCAGCATTTTATTGATTCCCACTACACATGGACAGATTCATCATTATCATTATCTTGATCATCAAAATAAAGTATCTACAACAAACACTATTCGCACTAAAGCGTAAAAGTAATCCATTAGACTCCAGTGGTTAAATCTACATCTTAAGAAGTGATATGATAGGTGTGGGTGAGAAACAGATCAATCATATGGATTAATTTTATGCTGCCTTTATGTGCTTTTGGAGCTTCAAATTTTGGTCATCATTCACTTGCATTGTATGGACCTACAGAGCTGATATATTCTTCAAAATATCTTTGTTTGTGTTCAGTAAAAGAAAGAAAGTCATACACATCTGGGATGGCATGAGGGTGAGTAAATGATGAGAGAATTTTCATTTTTTGGTGAACTATCCCTTTAAGTACAGTATATCATCTAAAGAAATAAATTAACTTGCACCTCTTTGGCTATAAGACAACAGTCCACTTCATTGTATTGGTTTCTAATATCTGCAACTGTAGTGACGGTGGATACTACTGTGTTTATGGCAAAGGAAATCTTCTGGGGAGACCATCCTAATTTGCGACATCTCATCCTCTGTCTCGCCTCTTAATAAAACACTTGTAAATACATAAAACAAATTTATCTAAAAAAATCCAGAACTGTTCTAGCATTTTCATACAAGAATCAAACTTTTTCACCTTGGGAGTTAAGAGCAAGGTAGTTGCCAATGTATTTGGTGCCCTGCCCATAAATTATCTCCAACTGATCGGAACTCAACATTTCCTCAAATAAGTATGTAGGACCGACCCGCCAGACCAAAGAGACGGGGTGCCAATAATCCCTCATACATCAATGACTGCAGAGGGATCCATTGAGATGCAATGACCGGGAAACAGTTGAATATATTTGATCTACAAAGAGAGCAACAGAGGCATGTATATTTTGACAGTTAATGCTACATAATATTTATGACAAGATTTCAAGGCATTGAAGGAATAAATCACCGCAAAAAAGTATTTTCAATTCAATGGCAGTTCATAGAGGCATTGGCTGTTAGGCTCCAAAAATGACCAAAACAAATAAATAGATAAGCAAGCACCATAAAAGTATCCTTACAACTTGAGCATCATAATCAATGTCTTCGAAAGTCATACAATAGATTTTTGCTAGGAGCAGGTCAAAGGCTCCTCTTTACAGACATGGTCACCATGAACGTGTAGATTCACAAAAACAATACCTGCATACAGATTTGAAACAATATCAGATAAACAATGACAGAATTTTCATTTTTGGGAGAACTGCATTTAAGAAATAAAAACAAACATTTTTGTTCATCAACTTTAGCCATTCCAATTGCTGTTCCATTCAGAAATGCAGTGACTAGACAGCTCTTCTTGATTCCTTTGGCCATAACTAGACAAAGATGGAGCCATTGGCCATGTATGAGCTGTTTGGAACATTTAAACTGCGCTGAGGCTGGCAACGTGCTGGGGGTCTGCATCTCAGGCTCCATCATGTCTGTCGAACACCATAAACAAATTAAGAAATGATACAACCCAAACTAGTTCAAAAGTGTAAATCAACCTTAAACTGCAATCTCTGTTAATCTAAAGATGTCTCTTTCCTTGCAAACTGGCACATAAATATATAGTAGAGAACCAATAAAGCCCACAGCAATCTAAAAACCATTTTCACCTAAGAATTGATAAGTTTCCTCCTCAGTGGAGATCACCAAGCAGCCATCAGAAATACTAACAGACAGGCAGCTGAACTGCTTCTCAGCACGAGACATTTGGCGTACAACCGTGAACAGCCGCACAGGGTGAGAGTCAAAGGCCAAGCTGAACCTACAGATCATGAACCATCATGAGAAAGACGGGCCAGCTGAAGGAGGGAAGCCTCTGCAGTTTATGGAGATAAAAATAAGCATAAGAACAGGACCTCCACTGTCCTTTCTAATGGGTCCTTTCTGAGGCCAATTAATCCATTTGGAACTGACCTTTTATTAAATTATACTTTTCATGGCAACAGAATTTTAGTATTTATATATTTCAGCTGATTTCCTGAGGTGGTGTATGTATTTGAATCCCACTTTATTCTTATGTAACATTATCATTTTAGGGGTCCTTTGATTTTAAGTACATAATTGCTGCTAGATCTACTGAAAATATTTCTTACCAGTGCCTAAGTCTCCTGTGGAGCTGAAGTCTGCACTGACACCTTTCACCGTAGCAAGGGATGGCAAAATCAGACACCTGTGCGGACAGAACAGTTATTTATCATTTAGCAGAATAAATAAGACTAAGTGTAGACTTAGAGTGACAACTCAAATACAAATTTTTTTACATGAAATGTTGAAAAGGACACAATTGTGTCGCCTTGGCTAAAAACTATGCAATACAGTAAATAGCAGAATACAATAAAGGTCTAATAGACAGCTTAATTCAATCAATTGATTGATGTAACAAAATGATCAAATTATTTTCTTGATAAGGTCTAGGAGGAACTGTAGGAACTTTTGCCACTTTTGCCACTGGCCTCTTCACATGAGACAGAAAGCTGGTTTTCGCCACTACACATCAGAGGATCCCCAAGACACAGGAACTGCCTGAGAAACAGCACATTATTGGGAGAAACAGCACATTATTGTAATTGCATATTCTATGAGCATGTTAACTACAAACACCTTAGGCACATGTGATCCATGGAGTGAGAGGCAAGTTTCTCCAGGGTCCGAAGTGTAGATAATGGGAATAGTCAATGAAGATGTGTTTGCAGTGTGTTAGCAGTGTGGACAGCAGACCAAACTCACACATGATCTGCCTGTTTCTCTCTGACTTTACCAGAGACTGCACATGATGAGGCACAGACAACTGCAGCTCTTTAGACAACTACAGGAAAGAAGGTTCTGACATTACTGTGATATATGCACATTAAATGATTCATGTGTTAAGCTTGGCATAAATTTAGCTAGATTAGCATGTTAACTACATAACATTTAAAGTGGACACACCTTTGCATTTGAATGTGCTAAGAGGAGTTGGATTTTGCAGAGTTTTGGATTAGTTAAAATATGCATTAAGGTGGTGGAAACCACCATTCGCACACGTGTAATGAGTGTGTGATGACTTGATTTGACTGGCACAACGAAAGGACAGACCTTGGCACCCAATTTTTAAAGATAGCCCTTGACATTCGGAAGTGTTTAACCCACAGCTGGTCTTTACTATCCACCAGAACAGTTTTGAGTGCGGGCGCTCCCAGGCATGCAAAGGGATTTCAACCCTCATTATATCAGATATTACACATGCCCTGCAGCGTCTACGGGCAGCATTTAATAAAACGAGATACAATTGCTCCAATCCTGCAAATAAAACTCTCCCTGAAGCAAGGAGGTCATTCAGCTGCTCCATCAAGACAAGTCGGGCCCCCTCAAGATAATGTGCATGAAGTAGTGGATGGAAACATGTAACGATTCCATCCATATTTTCTTAAGTAGAATTTTAAGAAATGCGCTTAAAAAATCGAAACAATTCGATGCATACCCAGCTATTAAGAGTACCTACCTCCCAGACTCTGTTGAAACCAATGAGACACTTGTGCCCATGGTGTGTCTCAAAGCCTCATCCTCATTTGACGGATCCCCTGCCCTCTGACCTGAGACTGTGGTCTGACTCTCACCAGCCTCAGTAATATCCTGTAAGCCTTCACATGGGTCTGCAGCCAAGCTCACACCAGTAGCAAACCACTCTAGGATACCCAGCAGCTTAATGCAGTCACCTAAAGGTGGCGGTAACTGGGATTCTGTTTTCTCCACCATCTCCACAAACTGCTGGAAACTCCTGCAGATTGAGCTGTCTTTCTCTGTTTCGAAGGGGACACCTCTCTGGAAACAGCCCAGGTGCAGCAAGGCCTCACCAAGCTTCTTGCAGATGCCGGAGGTATGGAAGAAGTAGGCATTGACTGGGTTCACATGCATGGCCAGGGCAATGGTGTGTAGGGTGAGGAGAAGCAGCTCCACAAGGCTCTGGTGGCTGAGCGATGCCCACACCCCCTCCGGCTGCACCAGCAGGGATCCTTCCATGTCCACAACAATGGAGAGCAGGCCGTTAAAGCCACCAGCAGTGTGGAAGGCATTCCAGCTATTTGGGTTCTCTAGAACTTTCATAATAGACTGAGGAAAGACAAGATTCACAGTATTTTTACAAGTAGTTCAAACACTAAAGCATATCAAATCATTGTTATACAACTGTTAGTTACGGTCCTCTAATCTGATTGGACAAGCAACACTTCAAGTGTGCTGTTATTTTTAGTATGTTTTATAAAAGCAATATTACAAAAGCAAAAGTGCTGTTGTGCTGAATATCAGCATGACTGTGATTCAGACATAGGCATGAAGTCAATAAATATGACTGGAATTAATAACTTAAATGTTTTTTTTTTTCGACATTTAAATACTTCCTCCTATCTCCTATTATAAGTAATCAGATGGAAGGTTGACTTCCCTGAAAATTGTAAACACGGTGGCACTATAAAACATTGCTTTGTTTGTTTGTTTGTGCATCCTGACCAGCCAGACATAGCAACATTAGCACAATGGTAGGTGTGGAGTTTGTTCAAGGAACATGTTTGACAACAGTCATTTTTTAAATTCTGTTTGGTGCACACTTTAGCTGTAAAGGTTTTCCCATGCCTGGCTGGGAATGAATTCAAGCATGCTGAATATCTGTTCAGAAATTATGCATCTCTACAAAACAGGGAAGAGTCTACTGTTTCGAAAGAGTCTGGCACAAACTAAATTAAACCTTATTCAATCTACCATGCTAATACATCAAAGAGCTAATGTGTCATAAAATGAAGCCCAAACCTAATTAGGCCAAATAGAAGTAATCAGAATGGCTATGACACTTTTCACAGAGTGGGCCGAGGTGAATCCAATTGCCAGCAGCCTTAACCCAGTTACACTTTAATGGTCTACAGGTTACTATCCCTGTGCTTGAATTTAAAAAATGGACATGTACAGTAACTGAATAATGTAGTTATGTATAACTGGATTTCTCTCACATTCTCTGATCTGATATTGCTCATAATTTTCTGTGTCTCACACCACAAGGCTGCAGGCTTTATTGAATAAGGCTTTAACAGCTAAGTGTATATTAGCAAATCAATCTGAATTTGGCTATAATGCAATCAGGCTCCCAAAAGCTGATATAATAAATTCACTGGCTCATTATGCTTTAAACATGTTATAGAATTAGAATTTGTTAGAATTAGAAGTTGAATTTACAGACAGCTACTATACACCTGAACACAGACTAGTTTAAGTACAAGCTCTATTAAACAGATTAATATTAAAGCAAAAAGAATCAGATGAAGCAATGGAATATATGTACCTGTAGTAGGTCCTGTTTGAGTGCGCGTTCACTCTCAGTGGAGGAGCAGAGAGATCCAATGGCCATTCCCACATGTACTGTAATTTCAATGTTTAAACTCCTTACTTCAAAAGGCATGTGTGCTCAAATGAATTAAAATACCACAAATTACATGATTTTGATTAAATGAAATACAGACATTGGATAAAAAACTATTTGGCAACTTAATACACACAATATATGAATCTATTGCATTAACCCTTTAAGTTTTGAAGGGCTCGCGGCAGGCTCGGTGGGCCCACAAGAAAAAACTAATTGTCAAAATATGAATAACTACAGTCTTAACCAATACAAAATAGGTATTGATTAAAAGTTTAGAAGATCTACTTTCCAGTGCATGCAGTAATTATAACCATAACTGAACAAGTGCTTTGAAATTTGCAGACAAATATTATTGCAATCCATAAAAACATCATACTCATCAAATAGCCATGTGTCATATGTTGTTGGAAAGATCTCAAAGAGTAGAATACAACCAGTGGAGGCTTTTGGACACTTGGACATGTTTTTGGACACTATGATCATTTATGTTTGTAATGCTATAACTTTTGATTACTTTGTTGTATCAACAGAATTTCTTTCTCATTTACAGTTAACATTAGGGATGCACCGAAATTTCGGCCGCCGAAAATGGCACTTTCAGCACTTTCGGTTTTCGGCCGAAAGAGAAAAAAGGCCGAAAATATGAGCCGAATATATACCTCCTCGCCCCGCCCCTCAGTGCTCAGATTTCAATCTGGATCGATCTAGCCCTTATCACAGCGCTACCAAACAAAGGCCGATCATGTCAGCGGTGTGGAAATTCTTCAAAGTTTCTGATAAGGACATCAAATTTGCGATCTGCAGTGTTTATTCAGCAGAACTTTCAAGATATATATATACAGAATACAGCAAGAGATTCTACAGGAAAATGTCACAACTAGCGCAGCTACACCACAACTTGAGACGTATTTATCTGAACTACTCCAGAAGCGACAATCCCCTTGACTACGGGCGCATAAACAAACACCGCTTTCCTTTGCTTGCGCGGATTGCGCACAGGTATTTATCTGCCCAAGCACCAGCACAGAGAGTGAGAGACTGTTCAGTGCAGCATCTCATGTTCTTGATGAGCTTTCTGACAGGAGAGACTGTCAGAAAGTTTAGCAACTTTTGTTCTTGAAGAGAAACCTGTCACTTGTACTTAAATAGAAAGCGGTCCAATATGACGTGTATAGCAATTACATTACACTTGTTCTTCACTTGAGGATACATCTGTCGTTTACAGTTGAGGTTGGATTTAGTTCAATTACTGCTGTTTTGCACAATCATTTTCACTTAAAGTGTACATACTGTAAATAATTCAAACGTCCACACGAGTCTGTGATTTCTATGAACACTTTGTATTGTTAAACAACCTGCATGTAACATATATGGAAAACCGCTCAACGTAACTCTACACAGTTGTTTTCACTTAACTTAGGGGAACGCCCCCTGTAGGGACGTAGCAGAATGCCCTTAAAGGTATAAAGCCACATTTACATGTGCACATTGTATGACATCTCCCCTTTTAAGTTTTGTTTCTTTCTCTGAGAATACACAAGATACCGAAGATATCCTGACTGTTCCTATAACTGAACATTTGAACGGTACTGCATTTAATTAAACAATAAGGCACTGGCAGTGGTAACCGTAGGCTCTTCAGTGTCCATAAACTTTCCAGCCCACAAAATCAATAAACAATTCCCTTTAGTCCTCTTTTCCCCACCCCACAGTCCATGGCTCAAAATTCTATATATATATTTTTTCTTTTACAAAATAGCCATACCTTCACAGATTCAACCTTTCAACTGGTTTACTCAGTCTACCAGACCGGGTATGGAACAGTCCAGTCTGTGTGTCTGGCGGTTTGACACTTGGGGTTGGTGATGCAGCGCCAGTGAAGACTGCAGGGTCAGGCTGCTGTGTGGCAGCTCCTTGCTGTAGTCCATCTGGAGCTAGAGGGTGTGTGTCTCCAGCCGCCGGAGGAACATGCTGTAAGTGACGGCGGTTGCGTCTCAAAGTCAGCTCCCTGAGGTGTTTCAACAACAAAGGAGCGTGGTGTGGTGCTGTCTCCAGTGACAACGGCAGGTGAACTCCAGGCCTTCTGATGGTCCAGCTTCATGAGGACAGGATCACCTGGCTTTAAACAAGGCAAGGACCTAGCTCCATGACGCCGATTAAAATAGAATGCTTGTTTCCCTTTTTCCCCTGCATCCTTGATCCTGACCATTTCCAGATCAGGCCATCGGGGCTGAAGATTTGCCTCCATTGTTGGAAGGGTTGTCTTTATCTTCCGGCCCATAAGTAGCTCTGCCGGGCTCACGCCAGTGGTGGTGCAAGGCGTTGACCGAAAGCACATGAGAGCTAGCAGAGGGTCTTTCTGCTTCAAGATTCTTTTAGCGGTCTGAACCCCTCTCTCTGCATGTCCGTTCCCTTGAGGGTTGTGCGGACTTGAAGTGATGTGTATAAAGTCGAAATCTCTCGCAAAGTCTTTAAATTCCTGGCATGAAAATTGAGGCCCATTGTCAGACACAACCTCATCTGGACAGCCAAATCTTGCAAACACTGTCTTCAACTTCAAGATTACCTGCGAGGTAATGGTTGTCGGCAGGTGGAGTATTTCCAAGAATCGGGAAAAATAGTCTGACACGACAAGGTAAGTGTGTTTGTTATGATCGCACAGGTCCATAGCAAGTCTCTTCCAAGGCCGTTCTGGAAGGGGGGTAGAGATGAGAGGTTCTTTCCGTTGGCTGGGTTTTATCTCACGGCATACTTGACAGGACTGGACTTTTTGTTGGATTGCTGATGAGATGCTGGGCCACCATACGGATGCATGGGCTCGCTCTCTACACTTTGTCAATCGTGTATTCGGTTCAGGATGTCTGTTTTCAGCACATCTGGAATTACCATACGGCTGCCTCTGATGACGATTCCATCGCATTCAGATAATTCAGCTTTCATGGGAAAATACTCTCTGATTGCTGCTGGGACCTGGCCTATGTACTCTGGCCACCCTGACTTTATGTACTGCAACACCAATTGTAGGTTACAGTCGGCTGCTGTAGCTGTCTTTATGGCCTCAAGCCTGCGTGGGGTTGCAGGCAGGGCGTCTACAATGGCTGCTATATAGCATGCTACGTCTGAGTGAGTGTCAGTCTCCATTTCCAGGCACTGTAGTGGACTCCGTGAGAGTGTGTCGGCCACTGTTAAGGTCTTCCCTGGTGCATATTCTGCCCTCGGTTTAAATCTCATAAGTCTCATGAGTAGTCTTTGACACCGTATTGGCACGTTGTCCAGGTCTTTCTGATTCATTAGTGGCACCAGAGGTTTGTGGTCGGTGACCAATTTGAAGCTCTCAAGGCCACACAGGTATTTTCCAAATTTCTCACAGGCCCAGACGCTCGCCAAACACTCCTTCTCAATCTGTGCATATCTGGTTTCGGCATCAGACAGGCGACGTGAGCAGTATGCCACAGGTTTCCATTCCCTTCATGTAGCTGCAGCAGTACTCGCCTATGCCATAACTGCTGGCGTCAGCTGAGACAGCAGTAGGTCAGTTCACATCATAAAACTTCAGGACTGGAGAAGTGGACAGGATGTCTTTAATCCGCTGGAATGCCTCCTGCTGATAGTGGTCCCACGTCCATACTGACTTGGATTTTAACAGGTCATAAAGTGGCTGACACACTGTAGACAAATTTGGAATGTATTTCCCTAAGTAATTGAACATGCCCAAAATACGCTTTAGGTCTTGCACGTTCTGTGGTGGAGGGAGCTCGCGAATTGCCTTGACTTTGTCAGGATCAGGTCTCACACCTGATTTGTCAATGACATGACCCAAGAAGTGAAGCTGGTCCTACCTAAACTTACATTTTTCTTTGTTTTGCTTCAGGCCGGCTGACTCGATCCTTTCCAGCACCTTGCTGAGACGTTGATCGTGCTGCTCTGGAGTATCTCCATACACGAGGACATCATCCATGAAGATAGCCACGCCTACCAGGCCATTGAGGGTCTCGGTCATTTTACGTTGGAAGATTTCCGGAGCACTCGTGATTCCGAATGGGAGTCTTTTAAACGCATATCTCCCAAAGGGTGTTATGAAAGTGGTTAACCTGGTGCTTTCTGGGTGTAGAGGTATCTGCCAAAACCCGGAGGCAGCATCCAATGAGGTGAACATGGTTGCGCCACTGAGTTTAGCAGTAATTTCCTCAGCAGTAGGAAGGACGTACCTCTCTCTCCTTACAGCCTCGTTTAACCTCTTCAAATCAACACAGATGCGCACCTTCCCATTTTTTCTTGGAACTGGCACCATTGGCGCACACCAGTCAGTGGGCTCAGTCACAGGCTCAATCACCTCATTTTCCTCCATGCGTTTTAATTCCTCTTTTACTTTTTGCAGTAGGGGCAACGGGACGCGACGAGCAGTGTGCACTGTGTATGGCTCAGCATTATCTCTTAACCGGATTTTAACAGGTTCGGTTTTGAGTGTTCCGTGCTCACCGAATGCTGTGTGGACTTCCTCGACACGTTTCACAAGCCCCATCGTCATTGCTGTGGCTCTGCCTAGCAGATTGTTCGCGTTTCGCCCACTGATGACATATACTGGAAAAGAGTATGGCTTTCCTTTATAATCTGTGTTGGCTTGGAACTTTCCTAAACAGTCCAACTGACCACCTGGGCTGTACAGTGTGATATTAGATGACTCCAATTTCTTGTCGGGAACCATTTTGTTGAATGCCTCTTCTCCCATAATGTTCACATCTGCACCCGTGTCAATCTTGAATTTGACCGGTGTTGTTCCAATTGTAAACTGTATTGTCCATTGTTCATCACTTCTGTTTTCATTTGTGACTGCACCCAGGAAGTATGGTGTCTGTGAAACAGTCTCTGTCACTTCTCTGACTGATTTACTGTAACATTTCTTTTCCCAGTGACCCACCTTCTTACACTTATTGCATGTCGAATTCCTGCCTGGGCACCTTTCTGGATCACTGTGTTCCCATTTTCTGCATTTTCCACATTTCGAGTCTCCTTGATCACTTTCTCTCTTTTTAGGTTTCCACTTGGGTTTTCCTCTGCCTAATCCTCTCCCGTGGATTTCCTGTATCGCTGCATGTGACTCCCCCTGTAGGTGAACTTGGAGTGCAACCTCCTCGGACTGGCGAACAGTTGTAATGGTTTGGGCAAGTGTAAGATCAGCCATTAGCTGCAATTTACGAGACAGTTCCTTGTCTAAAATGCCCACAACAATGCGATCGCGGATGTGTTCGTCTCTATTTACACCGAAGTCACAATGTTCTGATAACTCATACAGGGCTCTGATAAACATTTCAGCTTTCTCACCGGGCCGCTGCGATCTCTGGTGAAAACAAGCGCGCTCGTGAATCACGTTGCGTTTAGGATAGAAGTATGCGTCGTATTTTCCCAACACAACATCAATCTTCGTCTCATCCCCCTTCGTTTCAAAGGTGAAAGACTTGAAAATGTTTTCAGCCTCAGCCCCCATGGCATAAATCAGCGAACTGACCTGAACTTCGCCATCCTCTTTACTTAGTTTAGTGGCCAGCCGAAATCGCAGGAATCGTTTCTTCCAGTCAGCCCATTCATTTGGACGATCAAAAGCGAAACTTTCCGGAGGATTAAACTTGGCCATCTTTCAGAAAAGCAATGTGTCCGTCAAACACTTCTGACACCATGTAAATAATTCAAACGTCCACACGAGTCTGTGATTTCTATGAACACTTTGTATTGTTAAACAACCTGCATGTAACATATATGGAAAACCGCTCAACGTAACTCTACACAGTTGTTTTCACTTAACTTAGGGGAACGCCCCCTGTAGGGACGTAGCAGAATGCCCTTAAAGGTATAAAGCCACATTTACATGTGCACATTGTATGACACATACGTTTACATAAACAGAATAGAGCACTGATCTATATATATAATTATATATTATAGTTATATATAGATCAGTGGAATAGAGGCCCTCTGCCATTCTGTGTTAATTTTAATTTTGTTTTAATTAAAATTACTGTTGCATATTTAAACTTTTTGAAAGATGTCAGCTAAGTTCTTTTCTTGACTCTTGTTTTGCATATAATAGTTTTCTAAAACTTTACATTATTTGGATAATTGTTAATAAAATCTGTAAAATTTGATTTTTACAGAACTGAAAGAAGAAGAATATTTAATGTAGTTTTAATATATTTTTTGTCCAATTTTGTTGTGCTACTTTCAATAAAAGTGTGATTTATTTTATTGGTTTGTAGTTTTTCAATTCAGATTAATTAAATTCATGAAATTAATGAAAAAGTTTTAATACAATTATACACAACATATTTTTTTTTTTTTTTTTTAAATAGGTAAAAATTTCGGTTTTGGTTTTCGGCCAAGTGCATCCTGGATTTTCGGTTTCGGTCCAGAATTTTCATTTCGGTGCATCCCTAGTTAACATGATTGGGAATAAATCAAAAGCAGTTTTTCAGAGCCACCTTATTTACACTCAGAGATGTATAATGTCAAATCAGAAAAATATAAAATTTTTGGCTCAAGTCTTTGTGATTTTTTACTAGTTTCTTAGGCTGAGAATCTCAGAATGTATCATAATCTACATCATCAAAAATGTGAATAGTTTTCTTTACAATGATACAAACACTTTATCCTGTTTGTTTGTTTGTTGATGTTGTTTTTTGTCGAGTTATAAGCCTTTGATTTTGGGTATGCCACTGAAACAGGAAATCTTTAAAAACACCCTCAAATAAGAAAATAACAATTCAGGTGGCATTGACAAGAAATATAGCACAAGTACACTTGAAGCAAAACTTGTGTCATCGTATAGTGTCCAAAATTTTGAAAAAGGGTACAGTATTTGCACACTATCTGGTTCTCTTACGAGAGGTTCTCTCGTATTGCGTAAGCTAGCTTACGCTACGGGAAAGATTCATCTTTTCTGAGTTATTGAAGCCAAAAAATTATCCTTAATTTTGTATCCATTGTCAACACAGTGCAGCAGCTGCATACCTTGAGCGGGCTAGCTAGCGAGCTCATTGGTTGCTCTGCGGCAACTGCTGCAGCCTATAGACGAACTTGAGTGAACTCGTGTCCAATGACAGGCGCCCGTGCAGTCACTGTATCAAAGCCCGCCAGAATGGGCGTGGCTAGAGTGCATATAAGCGTAAGTTCGTAGGCTGGAACCCTGATTTTCATCTATTCAGCGAAGCTCTTCGCATCTCTGAACTGCAGAAGCCGCGTCGCCGTTCGAGGGGCATCTAGCAAGCTTGGACAGCCCTCGAAGAAGCCGGCCGTCTTCGCCACCTTCAGCCATCCTGCGAGCTACGCCATCCGGCGACGTATCCTTTTAGAGCAAGCTAGTTCCTCAGCGAACTTCACAAAAAGAGCAACAAGCGTCTTTTAAAGATGCCTCGCACCACCTGCGCCTCATGCGCGCCCCTCTCAGCGCCGGAGACCGCCACCTCATCTGCGCTCTCTGCCTGGGACTGGAACATGCAGAGCTCGCCGCTGACTGGCGGATGCGACCTCTGCGAGGAGCTTCGATGTCGACCCTGCGGGCTCGACTTGAAGCACTCAAAACCGAAGCCGCCGCGCCTTCGTTTCGCCAGCGCAGAAAGAAGTGCCGCTCCCAAAGGCTGCCGGAACCGGTGTTAGAAGCGACTACCTCGCCGGAGCCTCTCCCTCGAGCCTCGCTTTCACCCTCCCCGCCCCCCCGGGATGTGCAGTTGCCGATGAGCGGCCGCACTGTTGCCATCTCGGATGAGGAGGCGGAGGATAAGGGCTGCTGTTCCATCATGGCTTCGGACAGCGAGGAGTGGTCAGGAATCCAGCAGGACCCGCGCCGGAGTTGAGGAAGAACTAACGCGCCTCCTCACACAGGCCGTCGACCGCCTCGGGCTCAAGTGGTCACCGCCCTCTGAGCAGGCTCCCAACAGACTCGACGGCTGCTTTCTTCAGAGCCGTCGCCGTGCAGCGCCGTGGTCCGGGCGCTCCCTTCCTGCCGAACTCCACGCCGAGCTCTCTAAATCGTGGAACGCGCCTCTCTCGGCCAGGAACCGATCCCATGTCTCCACCTCTCTCGCTTCGGTGGACGGCGCCACCGAGATGGGCTACTCTTCCATCCCCCGGTCGAGGATTCGGTAGCAGCACACATTTGCCCGCCCTCCGCGAGATGGCGGTCTAAGCCAGTGCTCCCGTCTAAGGCCTGCAGAAATACTTCCGCCTGTGTTGGCCGCGCCTATGCCGCCACCGGCCAAGCCGCATCTGCTCTGCATTCCATGGCCGTTTTACAAATCCTCCAAGTGGACCTTCTTCGAGAGTGGGATGGAAAAGGCAGGCACCCAGAGGCTGTTTCAGATCTAAGGAGCGCGACGGATCTCGCCCTTCGCGCCGCCAAAGCTGCAGCTCAAGCCCTAGGGAAGTGCATGGCCGTGCTGACTGTGACCGAGAGACACCTATGGCTAACGCTAGCCGACATGGGAGAAGCTGAACGCTCCACGTTCCTCAACGCGCCGCTCTCTCGTCTGGTCTCTTCGGTTCCGCGGTGAGTGGCATTGTTGACCGTTTCTCGGAAGTCCAGAAAGCCACCCAAGCCATGAATCTCTTCCTGCCTCGTCGCGCTAGCTCCTCTGCAGGCCGCCCACGTGACCAGCCTCCTGCACGAGCCTCTTCACAGCGCCCAGCTCAGCAAAGCCAGACTTCTCAGCGTCGACAGGGCGGCCGCCTAGAACGCGCTCAGACAGCCGCCGCGAGACCGCCGCCCCTGCGGGCCTCGGCCTAAGATTGCGCTGAAATCTGAGCAACCGAAGTTCTCCTAGCTTTGTTGAGGAAGCGACGGCTCAGTCCGCCGCGGCGGACCACCGTCAAAGCTCAGCCCCTGTCAGTCCCCTACTCTCAGGCTACTGCAGTGGTGGATTCAGCAGCCAACAAGCCGGTGATACTGCCCGCTTGCCTGCACTCAAATGCCGTTTTCACGGCAACCCAAAGAAATCTTGTAAAAGCAAACATGCCTTATGTGTAGAAAATGTGCCCACAATCCAGTGTTCACCCCTACACACAAGCATTACACTTCCGTGTCCCTATCAGAGCCCACTCACATAAAGCGAGCACAGCCAGCTCAAGTGTTAGAGTCAATAAGCGCGCCCACGAATCCGTCTGGCGCCCCTTCCCTGCCCGCTCTGTCACATGGCCAGCAAACACCTCTCTGTATGTAAGTCCCATGCCCGTGACTATGCTCGCGCATCACTTCACAGATGTGACTCTTTCCCCATTCACCTCAATCGGGAAGTCACTCACAGAACAGCCTGTCCCTGCTGTCTGCGAGCAGTCATGCATAAGCACAGTAAGCGCGCTCACACATTCTGTTCAGCTCCCTGTGCACGGCAATCAGGGCGACTTGGCCATTCACCCTCTAGTGTTACGCTTCAAATCGTGGAAAGCTATCCCAGGGATATCCAAATGGGTGTCAAGCACAATAAAACAGGGCTATTTGCTACAGTTCGATCGCCGCCCTCCCCGCCTCAGAGCGCGGCTCGAAACTACTGTGAGCACGGAAGCAGCCTGCATGCTTCGTTCAGAAATAGCAAACCTTCTGTGCAAAAGGGCCATAGAGAGAGTGCCACCTTCTCTGAGTGAGTCGGGGTTTTACAGCCGTTATTTTCTTGTCCCCAAGAAAGACAGCGGCCTCAGACCAATATTAGATCTCAGGGTTTTGAACAAGGTGCTCGCAAAAAGACCGTTCAAAATGCTTACAATCAGGAAACTCCTCGCGCATGTGCGCCAGGGGGACTGGTTTATTTCTCTCGATCTGAAAGATGCCTACTTTCAGATTCAGATAAATCCCGTCACAGGCCATTCTTGAGATTCGCCTCGACGGCCAGGTTTATCAATACACCGTCCTTCCGTTCGGCCTGTCTTTAGCACCCGTACTTTCACGAAGTGCATGGATCGCGGCGTTCAAGCACTCCTCTGCTTGGAGATCAAGAGGCTTACTGCGAACTTCTGGAACTATTTAGGACGATTGGCTGATTTTGGCACAGTCACATACGGAGCTTCTGTCTCACAGGACAGTTCTCCTCAGTCATCTGAACAGTTTGGGTCTTGCAGTCAATTGGACCAAGAGCTCACTACAGCCCAGTCAGGCAATTTCCTTCCTTGGAATAGAACTAGACTCCATGGCGATGACGGCTTGCTTATCTACACAGCGCGCGCGCCGTGTTCAGCGACTAGCCGCGTCCTTTCAGATGAACAGCCTCACGCCTCTGAAAAAATTTCAGAGAATGCTAGGTTACATGACCTCAGCCGCAGCAGTACTTCAGCTGGGTTTACTGTGCATGCGCCCGCTTCAGCATTGGCTAAACACCCGTGCGTCTCGCCGGGCTTGGGCCACGAGCCGCCAGCCGATCAGAGTGACTCAGGCCTGTATCTCAGCTCTGCAGCCCTGGGCAGTGGCCGAATGGTATCAGCGGGGAGTGACGATGGGAGCTGTATCTCGCCGAAAAGTCATCTCGACAGACACGTCCAACACGGGTTGGTGCGCGGTCTGCGAGGGCTCTCCGGTTTTCGGCCTATGGTCAGTTCAGGAAAAGCTCCTTCACATAAATTGTCTGGAAATGATAGCGGTCGAGTACGCGCTCGTGCGCTTCCTCCCGGTCATTCAGGGTCACCACGTCCTGGTCCGTTCGGACAACAGATCTGTGGTATCCTATCTAAACCGTCAGGGCGGTGTCAGATCCAGGAACCTCTTCCATCTGACAAAACGCATACTGAGTTGGTCCCAGTGCCACCTGCGCTCGCTGAGGGCAATGCACGTGCCAGGCCACCTGAACGACGGCCCAGACAGACTGTCCAGAGACAATATTTCCCCAGGGGAATGGTCCCTGCACGCTCAAACAGTCCAGAAGTTATGGAGCATATTTGGCAGAGCAGAGATAGACCTCTTTGCGTCAGAAGAGAACTCTCACTGCCCAGTATTTTTCTCGAAAAGCGAGGACGCGCTGGCCCAGGACTGGCCCAATCGCCCGCTTTACGCCTTCCCTCCCGTCTCGCTATTGCCACAGGTAATGCAGAGGATCAGGAAACGCGTCACTCGGTGCTCCTCATAGCCCCGCTGGGAGAATCAGACATGGTTCCGGAGCTTACGCGGCTGTCAGTGACAGCCCGTGGCCCATTCCAGTGAGAGCAGATCTCCTCTCTCAAGCTCGCGGCACGATCTGGCATCCCCACCCAGAGCGCTGGGCTGCACGCGTGGGTGATCAACGACTACCCGTCGCTTTGCCAGAAGGAGTAATAAACACTATCATACACGCTAGAGCCCCTTCCACGAGAAGACTCTATGCGTCCAAATGGTCTGTGTTTTCAAAATGGTGCACCGACAGAGACCTGGACCCACGGACATGTGGGGTGTCGTCGCTGCTCGTGTTTTTACAAGAGCTGCTGGATAAGGGCAGATCCCCATCCACGCTCAAAGTGTACGTGGCGGCCGTCGCTGCGTTCGCTGAACCCCTGCACGGCCAGTCACTGGGAAAAAACGAGCTGGTCATCCGCTTCCTCAGGGGAGCTAGAAGGATGAACCCCCCGCACACCCCATCGGTTCCTATCTGGGATCTTTCCGTAGTTCTCGAAGCTATGAAAGCCCCCCCTTTCGAACCGCTTCAATCCGTGGATTTGAAATACCTTTCACTCAAAACCGTTTTTCTAACTGCCCTGTCATCAGTTAAACGTGTGGGAGACCTTCACGCGCTGTCTGTCAGCGCTGCGTGTCTTGAGTTTGGACCAAGTGACTCCAAGGTCATTTTAAAGCCTAGACACGGCTATGTCCCCAAGGTGATCGGTACTCCTTTCAGAGCACAAATTATTTCCCTATCGGCGCTGCCAGCATCCAATAGCGAAAGCGACGCCAATCTCCTTTGCCCAGTCAGAGCACTGAGACTGTATACTGCGTGCTCCGCCTCTTTCAGACGCTCTGAGCAGCTTTTCATTTCGTTCGGAGGGCGCACCAAAGGTTTCGCCGCCTCGAAACAGACACTGTCTAGATGGATAGTGGACGCTATTGCTGCCGCGTCGCGCGTCAAAGACCTACCATGCCCGTTAGGCATTAGGGCTCACTCCACTAGAGGCATGGCCTCCTTGTGGGCATGGTCCAGCGGGATTTCCATTCACGACATATGTGTGGCAGCGGGCTGGGCTTCCCCCTCCACCTTTGTCAGATTTTACAATCTGGAAGTGCCCGCCCTGCAGGCAAAAATTCTAGCGGTTTAATACGCTACAGCTCCCCTGGTGAGCTGCACTGACGGGACACATTCCACACAGACCGGCACCGCCGCTCTGTCTTTCCCTTCCCACTATGTGCTTATGTATTACACACACACTGGCCCGCACTCTTGCCGGCCAAATATTATTCCCCACTCACAAGGGCTCCCCGGGTCCCCCACCCCGGGGCTCATGCAGTGGATGCTTGAGCGCACGGCGTTGACAATGGGTTCCCGTAGCGTAAGCTAGCTTACGCATATCTGAGAGAACCTCTCGTAAGAGAACGAATTGGTTACCTAACGTAACCTCGGTTCTCTCTAGATGAGGGAACGAGTATTGCGTAGCCGGCCGTGCTCGCGCCACAAGCGATTTTCGCTTCATTCAATGAAAACCAGGGTTCCAGCCTACGAACTTACGCTAATATGCACTCTAGCCACGCCCATTCTGGCGGGCTTTGATACAGTGACGGCGCGGGCGCCTGTCATTGGACACGAGTTCACTCAAGTTCGTCTATAGGCTGCAGCAGTTGCCGCAGAGCAACCAATGAGCTCGCTAGCTAGCCCGCTCAAGGTATGCAGCTGCTGCACTGCGTTGACAATGGATACAAAATTAAGGATAATTTTTTGGCTTCAATATCTCAGAAAAGATGAATCTTTCCCGTAGCTTACGCAATACTCGTTCCCTCATCTAGAGAGAACCGAGGTTACGTTAGGTAACCGATTCGTTATCAAACATGGTTGAAAGTAATTACAAAAAATGGCTAAGAAAATTGAAGATAGTTTTGAAAGAATGTTATTTGCATATGCCACTTGGTTTGATGTTATACAATGAAATTAATACATTTACAAATGTGGCATGAGATGTTAAAAGTGTCCAAATACTTTTTGTAGCTATTGAAGTTGATTTATTATGCTGAAAAATAATTCAACCAACCAGTGTTTCTAATTGACTGCAAGGCCAGTACTGCCACAACATTCAGAATGTTGTTTGTCAACTTCTTCTCGTAGCAGTCAGCCTTCTCCTTATCCTCATTTACTGTCACTAAATTAGATCTCAGATCAGTATTAGGCATCTGTATTCTAGTTACATTTATTAGTAAAAGGTAAAACCAAAGGACTCACCTTTCTGATTATCTTAGCCCTTCTTTTAAGCTCAAACAACAGTTGCTCCATCAGTCCTCCATCATTCAGGACTTCAGACAGCAACCCGCTGTGCATGATGAGTCTGTAGAAGCAGCCAAGAGCAGCCAAGCTGAAGGCCTCCGAACAGCCCTGCTTCAACACTGCCTGCACCTTCCTGAGTGTCTCGTGGGGGAAATAGGATAGTTGGAAGAGGACAGTCTTAAGCAGTTCAAAGAAAATTAGGTGAACAGATGGAGATTTCTGCCACACACACTCAGCCAGCTGAGCCAGAGACTGCAGGGTCCACTCCAGCAGAAAGAAGTTTGCCTTGTCCCAAGACCAGATAATCTGGATGGTGCGCAGGATTTGGCTGCAGATCACTGTGTTGCCTGAACGCAGGAAGGACGACTGGATGATTTTAAAAGCTGTGAGATTCTTCACTTGTGAGCCTGGATGTGTAAAGACAGTCAGGCATTTACGATAAAACTGTTACCAAGACACAGTCAAGAGGAAACAAAATCTAAATTAAATCATCCCAAAGCCAAACCAATCCAAACCCCAAAAAAACAACAACTGTACATCTGTTGTGAGAAAGCAATGACATTATGAATAACAAAGGGCTAATGCAAATGAAAAACTATGTTCGTATCGAGTTATTCTCCTTTTTACTGACTGAAACTGTTATATGGTTTGCATGAAAGAGAACAAACCACAATTATATCTACGTACATCAACATTCAAATGTGTCAAATGATTAAGAGAGCCATTGACCATTTGGACAAAAGTGCACTGATGTTTATGGTAAATAAAGCTGCAGAGGGTACTGTAATAGGATTGAATTTCACCCATAATTAAAATCACATCAAAGCCAAATTAAATAAAGCTAAAAAAAAAGGGCTGTGTTTCTCTCTCAGGAGTCAGCTGCTCTTGTGGTGATGAATGGAGGATTGCTGTATGGATGAAGAGAATGGATGCAGGGTGGCTTAACCGGGTTAGTGAGGAGGGCAACACTTCATCATCATGGACATAATTGCCTTTTCTGTGGCATTACCATGAGGTGGCGGAGCAGAGATGCAGAGTGGCACTCACTGTCTGTCATGGCGGTTTACCTTTAGTCAGGGTGGGGTCCAATCTGAAGCCTGTCTTGGACAGCCAGGAAGTGCTCGTCTGTTATTTCCTCCTCACAGCTGCAAAGGCACAAAAATATGTAAATATTCTAGTCTGGTGGGCATGTTCATACCTGAATACATTTTTGATAACCTTAAAAAAAATCTCAAAACAAAAGTTTGTATTTCTGTTTAAACACACTATGAAAATTATTTTTTTTTACAGTTTTTATAGATTACAGACTTAGATTAGACAAATCCCAATAGTGAAGTCAAAGCTAAATAACAGACAGTTAGGTAACAGAGTTTGATGGGGAGGTCTTGTCCTGCAGTGGCCCTTGCTGTGAGGTGCAGACACACAGAGAGTTAGAGAGAGCTGGAGTAATCGCTAATATGATTGAGTTCAATTTACCACTGATCTCATTATAACCTCTTTAATTATTCAATTCTGCAGAAATTAAAGAAACTTGCAGGAGGAGCAGAGAATGAGAAAAAGAAAGAAAGAAAGAAAGAAAGAAAGAAAGAAAGAAAGAAAGAAAGAAAGAAAGAAAGAAAGAGAGTGAAATGTATGCCTTTCATTTAAATTATATTTAGGATTTTTATGTTTAGGGTTTACTCAAGAAAACACAGCAGCAGTGTTTTTATAGCATCACACTGTCACAGTGTTCACACCTGCTGGGGAAATCAATCTAGGAATAAATTACTTACACCGATCAGCCACAACATTACTACCTAACAATAAATAGCCTAATATTGTATAGGTCCCCCTTGTGCTGCCAAAACAGTGTCAACCAGCATCTCAGAATAGCATTCTGAGATGCTATTCTTCTCACCACAATTGTACAGAGTGGTTATCCGAGTTAATGCAGATTTGGTCAATTCGAACCAGTCCAGCCATTCTCTGTTGACCTCTCTCATCATTAAGGCGTTTCCATCCGCAGAAACCAACAATCATCCATCCATCCAATTATCTAATATGCCAATCGTGTAGCAGCAGTGTAGTGCATAAAATCATGCAGATACAGTTCAGGAGATTCAGTTAATGTTCACATAAACCATCAGAACGTGGAAAAATGTGATCTTGGTGATTTGGAGCGTGGCACGATTGTTGTTGCCAGATGGGCTGGTTTGAGTATTTCTGTAACTGCTGATCTACTAGGAGTTTCACACACAACAGACTTAAGTTTACTTAGAATAAAAAACATCCAGTGAGCGGCAGTTCTGCGGGTCAACAGAGAATGGCCAGACTGGTTTGAACTAACAAAGTCTACAGTAACTCAGATAATCACTCTGTACAATTGTTGTAAGAAAATCATCTCAGAATGCTATTCTGAAATGTTGGTTCATGCTGTTTTGGTGGCATGAGGCGTCCTACACAATATTAGGCAGCTGGTTTTAATGTTGTGGCTGAACAGTGTATATCTGCTTATTATGCTGGGATTGGTTGGAACATTCTAACATACAAAAACTGCACACAACACCTTTAATGACAAAGAACACTTACCGTAACAAGACAGCCTGAAGGATGCCGTAGCAATCATTGTTCTCAGATTCCTCAAAAATGGCAGGGTTGATTGTATAAGAGTCCTTTGCGAAGCTGAATACACTCACAACCACCTCAGCTATAACATGCCCAGGGACCTGTTCATGGAGCTTCTGCATGTTCTGAAAGCAGATTTTCATGCAGTTACTAGCTATAGAGGGAAGTAAGAATCTGTTTAATGAAACTGCAAACGAAGTGTTCAAAACATTCTTTGTACAAATATCACATAAGTACTGTAAGGTGGGGTATCAATGTGTTTGCATGCAAAGGCAAAGAGCAATGTATGATCCTTGAGAAAATCAACATATGAACTTTCTCACAACTAGCAACTCTTCCTGAGGCACCACACCCCAATGAGCGAAGATTGCAAATTCACACCTCATTGTTGCCCTTCCACATCTGTCCCATTTTCTCCTCTCTCCTCCTCATCTACTCCCCTTCAGCTCAGAATCACCTCAATCTCACCTAAGATCTGTATGTCACAAAAGACCATATCTGCGGATGGAAATGCCTTGTTGATGAGAGAGGTCAACATAATGTAACTAGTGTAACATGTTTGGTATCATTTAAAATGTCTCAGTGTGTCTGGTATAGTGGTCTTTTTCCCAGGTTTGTAAAACTTAATGACAGCAAAGTTATAAGGTCTTTGCGAAATACTGAATAATGCTGGAGGTCTATCCCCCTCCTTGAAGGTTTAACAGCAGGAAGTCAAGAACCCATTCACCCCCAAATTATAATACCATTTGGTACACAATGTGTATTCTGTCTGGATATTTAAGGAAAGCTGACCCAGAGCTCAGGGTTCTCTGTAGTCAGATGATCCCACACCTCAATGTGTGTAACTGTAATAATTGGAATCTGCATTCAGATTTCCCATGCTTTGCAATTACATGTAGTTTTCTCAACTGCCATGTATGTTCTTTGACTTGTTTCTTTAACTTGTGTTTTAAATCCTATTGTTACTTTTTGATTCATTCTGTATTCCTCTGAAATCATTTATATCAATACTGGGTCTTTAAAATAGGAGAAACTCCACTCTGGAGGAACCGAGCAGGAGAATCCCATTTTAAGAATAATTTATATCATAACTGAAGCTTTAATGTAGGAGGAAGCCACTTAAAGACTATCAGTTTGAATCTCATTAGAAACTGATCAAAAGGTAAATGAATAGTAGAGGATTCAGAGTAATCAATAACGTAAATGATTAAAATAAAAGAATGATCAGAAAATATTTAGAGCTTTAATCTAAATTAGAGGTCATCTTAAAATTGGAGTCAGATTAATATAAAATTGGAGTCAGATAAATTAACAAATTAATATCGGGATGAATTTGTAAAGTGCAAATTATTAACAATAATTGCTTTACTTCAGTGCTCAGAAAAGACAGAACAACGCAGAGACCTTCAAGGGGTAAATCTATATATTTTTAGCAGTTTTGCCTGCCATTTTACAAGTGCCTACAATGTAAATAACACTTATACTGTAATTCTGATCGACATTATCCTTGTTAATTCTTGCTTAAACAAGAACTATCATTCCCTAGTGCTTAATTTGTTGTAATTGTCACTGGCTTCAAGACAGCATGCCTCTGGTCGAACTTCTAATAAAATTGTCCAATATGAAAACCTCCACCTAAAAGCAGATGTCCAAATATAATTATTTATTTTTTTATGTAATCAGAACAACTGAGTCAAATTAATATATTTGCTATATGACATGTGCTCACAGTATGTTCCCTATGCCTATTTAGGCAAAACACATGCAAACAATTATTTTGCAAACAAAAGTACATATTATCTACACTCCAATGATAATTACACCAGTTCACATATTTAATAAACTAGTTGGAATTTAATTTTGTGAAATGCAATCTGATGCCTTTAGTTTGATGATGAAACAAATATCAGAATTCCTTCCAATGGGCTAGGGCTTGTGTGCGAGTCTGTTTGGTGGTTGATGGTGGTAGAGCTGACCTTGCAGAGCTGGTACAGTTTTGTGAGCTTGGGCAGCAGACACTGCTCTGAGCACGCAAGACACCTGCCATCTCCACGAGGGGCTGCACTGATCCCACAACAGGGTTAGAGGGATGATCACGTTTGAAAGCTCCTGGGTCTCCAGCAGAACCTCCACAAAACAAACCTGCCAGCAAAGCTGCAGGATTGTCTGAACAGAGGTGAAAAGACAAAATGTTCTCTTTTTTGACACTGGTTCATTAGATATGTATGCATGAACATATACTGTCATACCAAAGGAATGAATGCATTTTTGCAACTTTTCTAGCTATTCAAGCAAACATAAAAATATATGGAAAATATATGGTGGAATGTAAATGAAATGAATTTAAAGGGTGGACAGAAAACCTAGAAAACACATTAGTACAGTACAACATATTAATCTAAATTATGTCTAATAACTGAACAAATAAAGACCTATCTGGAGCAGGATGTGCCAATGGGGACACATTATACCTTGCTTAGATATGACAAAAAGAGAATTTGTGATGTAACTGTGCAACACAACATAAAATAGAGATTGTAAAAATGTAAAAACCTAAATAAGAGTGTCCTGAAAAGAGCATTTGACTTCCTCTTTCACATCCTCTGGAGAATCAAAGCTCTTTTCTCTGGGAGGCAAAGCAACAAACAGGTACACACACTTGACTAAAGCAGCAGGGAGACCTGTCTTGATCATAGCACTAACCTCCTGACAAAGAACAAAACAAACCCTAGTCAAAACATGAGGAGGTCACTTAAAACACAAGATAAAGTCATGCAGAGAAACATTTTCAATGACATAGATGTCTGAACACTGAATTAATTGTATAATAAAACAAGATCCATCCATCCCATCCATCCATCGTCAACCGCTTATCCTGTGTACAGGGTCGCGGGGGGCTGGAGCCTATCCCAGCTAACATTGGGCGAAAGGCGGGGGACACCCTGGACAGGTCGCCAGTCCACACGTAGACAGACATACACTCACACTCACCTCCACATCCACACCTAGGGCAATTTTTTGGATAATAAAACAAGATAGCAAGTAAAAAACAAAACAACAATTTCATTTTTTCTTTAATGTAAACTTCATGAATCTTATGCTGACTGATTAACCTTTTTGAAGTATGCTAATTCTCCAAATATCTGTAAACACATATATAATGATCAGATTACGAGCTACAACACTAGCAATGTAATTAAAGCAGTAAGTGGAGTCTGTTTAAAAAGCAATTGCCAAGTGTTGTCAATCGAAAAAGCAACTTCAAAAACTGTATTGCTACAAACCATTACTACTAAATATTCAACAGTTTGCCATCATTTCTGTCTTATTTTCCAGCCTCAAGTTTAAAGTAATATTTGGGTTCAATATAAGTTAAGCTCAATCGACAAGATTGTGGCATAATAATAATTACCACAAAAATAAATTTTCTTTCAAAAAAGCAAAAATCTGGGTTAAAGTACGGCACTTACAATGGAAGTGAATGGGGCCAATCCGTAAACATTAAAATACTCACGGTTTCAAAAGTATAGCCACAAGACATAAACACTATCCATGTTATCATGTTTTTAGTGTTATAAAATTGCTTACTAGCCTTTACTATAAAGTTATATTTAATGTTACAACTTCGTTGCCATGACGATGTAATGGCAACAAACCCTAAAACCATAAAAGGACTGTAAAAATTATGATTTAAACAACTTTACAGCTAAAATAATAAGAATGTTAACAGAATAATTAATTATAGTGCTTTTATAAAATTATGAGCTTCACATTTCTGTCTTTAAACCCTCCAAATATTGGCCCCATTCACTTCCATTGTAAGTGCCTCACTGTAAATTCTATTTTTATAGAATACATTTTTTTAGAAGAAATTAATTTTTTTGGTAATCAACACTATGCCAGAAATGCTGTCAATTGAGCTTATCTTGTATTGAACCCCAAATATTAATTTAATAAATATAGAAAATGTTTCATTGCTAACATTAATTCAGCAAAGGATAAGGCCAGGACCTGCATCAAAAGCATTTTTAATTGTACAACTTACAGTGTCTCCATTGGACAAAAGAGATATTGATTTCAGCAGGAGACATCCTTTGCTGCTGTTGACCTCTGACCTCTGAAAGAACTGCAATTCAAATCGGGCTTCCTCTATTATTAACAAAACAAGATAATGAACAGACAAAACAGTTACAGCCATTTTAACTTCAGCATACAGTAGATTGAAATATCTTTGTAGGTTTCAGATCCTTCCACACTCCCACATTCATTTTAACCTCCTGCAAAGTTTTTGGAATAATGTAGTTCTCTTTCTAACATTCGTTTGGCATCTCACCATGGGTAACACCTCACTGTACGTTCACACCAGAAGCGGCGAGAGCGTCAAAATTCGCTCTGGCTGCCCTGCCTTCGACGCTCGAGGACGCTCGTGGACGCTCTGGCAGCAACGTTTGTTCAGAATGCTTTGTTTTGTGAACTAGATTTAAAGGGGCCGCAATTTAAACATCCAGATATGTCGACCATTTACTTTTTGCCGACCTATCACAAGTAGCGTATATCCTCATGAACTCTTTAAAATGTGAAAATAAGAAATCGATCAATGGCAGAAAGTAATTAAAATTATAGTTGTTTGTTATCAAAATAAAATACGTTTGTAATAATAACTGTGGTCTTGGTCATATATTACGGGGAAAGCCGTCATAGCAATAATTAGTTTCTCCTCCATTTTATCTTCGGAACGAATGTTTGGTGGGAACCAAAGTTTACACGGTTATGTTCTCTAGACTTCGCTAGAGCGGAGCACTTCTATATTCCAATAGGTTGCCGCCGAACCGCGTCACAGCTCATTACCATAATGTTGACTGCACTTCAGAGTGAACTTCCATCTGACGCCCACGCCACCCAAGACTCGCCACGCCGCTTCTCGCCGCCGAGAGACGCTGGCTGTCATTGAAAATGAATGACTTCCGGTCAATTTGCGCTCTCGCCGCCTCTGGTGTGAACGTACGGTCAGGCGTGGCCAATCTTGGAAGCACCAATAACACCCAGTCTGTCAGTTGACAGACCAATCACAGCAGTGATGAGGGAGTCCCACCTCCCTATATCAACCACTGTCATAGGTACCTACTTCATTCTCATTCTCATTCTCTTCCACATGAAGATATTTGGAAGCTATCCTGTATTCGCTGAATTCGTAAGATGTGCAAGCCGTTCAGGTATGTCACAGAACACTGCTGTTATTTTTGCGAGTATATATATGGTCAAAGTGAATATATTTTCTACTGTATTATATTGTTTTCTCCAGGTGGCGTGAACCAACGCGTCGAGGCAGGTTTGCGTTTTTTCTGTTTTTCGAGCTATTATAGCTTCTACCTCTACGGCAAGAGGATTAACACAGAATCAAGTGGCACAATGCAGTGACCTGCTTCTGTGTTTTTAAGTTTGGGTCCTGTCATGACAACTGCGAGCTCACCGAGCAGCAGAGCAAAGGGGAAGTATCCCTCCTGTCCATGTGCTTGTGGATCTATGATCTCGCCGAAGGATTATCACCGCCTATGTATATGTATATGTGGGTCAGGCATGTACAGGCCACACTCGCTAATTCCGAGTGTTGCCCGCATTGTTCCCATTTCATACAGAGAATTTTGGAAAGAGGGTGCGGGTCGCAGCGTTGAATAATGAGGATCCCTATTTTTCTCTGCTGCCAGAGGAGAAAGAACTCCCACTCTAGCTGCAAGGAGCTGTCCCAGCGTGCACCGTGGAAATGTGTTGTTTTGGGACATGTCTTTTTAACACAGAGTGCCTGGTAAAGGTTCTTCTACGATGGATATGCACAAAATGGAGAATCAGGGGATGTCCAGCCCCTCTCCAGTTGAGGCGTTGGTGGCAAATCACCTCCACCCTGATCATCAGGCAGTTTTTTCTACTGCTCCCACGTCATTGTTGAGATCCTCCGATCTGCAGCCCTTGCTGTAAAGGCTCTTAACGCTACCTTGCTCCACACAGCATATCAGACTGAGTTGATTGAGGAGATGGGCCGGCGAATTGATGCGGGGTGCCAGATGCGGAATTGTGGGAAGAGATCTGTGTTATTGCGGATCTCAACCTACATACGTCAAGGCTACGGTGTCCATAAAGCAGCAGCGGTGTGAATTGAGGAACCTGCCTTCTCTGAAACTCACCTACTTGCCCCCCCCCCCCCCCACGTTTCAGGTTCACAACCCATTTTAGAGGTGGACAATCTGGTTTTAGAACCCAGACCAGGCCTCCTCCACAGCCCCAGCAGTCAGGGCAGGGAAAGGTACAGCTGAAACAGCCCCAGCCGTGAAACAAGGCTTCTTTCACTGTGGCGGCAGCACAACATTGTCCATCTAACCCTCAGGGGAACAAGAAGAGACAGGTGACATAACCAGTGTTCTGGTTCAGGACATGGAGTGGGTGATCAGCACTCACAGAATCGCTGTTCCACTCCTCCCTCAAGAAGTGATTTTGTTTTCCAGCCCCCAGCCAAGAGGACTCGGAAGGCAAACCAAACCATAAGTTTTGTGTTACACAGCTCATACACAAATTATTTAATGGGAGTGTTGGCACCAGTTTCTCCAGCGCCTCTCAGGTTGTATCTCCCATCTCCACACACGGGGTTAGAAAAGAGAGAGGAGAGTTTGCCCCTCTCTGTTCATGCAGAAAGTTGGCACGCATGCGCAGTTCATCCCTGGGTTTTATCTACGATAAAACAGGGTTATAGGCTACAATTCCCTGTAAAACCACCTCTGTTTAACAGTGTGTGAATGTCAACAGTGGAGGGGCAGATGTTTTGTGTTTTCTGCAAGAACTTTTAGATAAAGGCAGGGCCTTTTCTACCATCAAGGTTTATCTTGATGCCATATGGGCTTGTCATGTCGGAATAGACTTGAATACAATGGGTCAACACCCACTAGTTTGCAGGTTTATGAGGGGTGCAGTTGAAAAGAGCCAGTTGAAAGTAAAGAATTAAAGCTCCTTTCGCTAAAGGCAGCTTTATTATTGGCCTTAACAACTGCAAAGTGGATTAGTGAACTATTTGATTTGTCAGTTAATCACTCTTGTATGCGCTTTACAGTGGATTTATCGAAAGTTTCTTAAAAGGAATCCAGCCTTTGTGCCCAAAGTGAACGACTCTGCGATCAGCTGCAATCAGAGGATTTGCTAACTTTACACCCGCCATCTTTTTCCTTGCCAGAGGACGAGCTGCTTCACTGTTTGTGTCATGTTCTTACTCTACGTTTGTAAATGTAAAGAACAGAGGCATTGAGGAAGAGTAATCAGCTTTTTGTTTCTTGGGCTGATTCTTGTAAGGTTAGACACATATTACGACAGTGCCTGTCTCAATAGGTAGTAGAGGCGATTATATTAAGTTATAATTGTCTGAGGCTGCGACCTCCTGAGGGCTTGAGAGCTCATTCTACCAGAGGCATGGCTACCTCGTGGGTGTTGCTTAAAAGAATTTCATTCCCGGACATTTGTGCAGCTGCGAGTTGGGCATTGCCTCATGTTTGTCTGATTTTAAAGGCTGGATGTTACAGAGCTGTCATTGGCTCATTCAAACTTTGGTGTGGGTAGTCAATCTGCCAATGTGTAAAAAAACAAAACAATACACAAATCAACAATAACACAGTGAAACACAAGTGTGTTATTTCCATTCTTTGCAAACTGATTAGGTGGGTGTACATTGGACACTACAATTCAGTTGACGGTCTGCTTCGGACAGCATATCTGCAATACGGGAGTTGGCTATATCCTATAGTGAGATACCCAAAAAATGTTAGAAAGAGAACTTTGTGTGACTCACGTAACTCCAGTTCTCTGATTACAGGAGTGAGGTATCTCACCTTGCAGTTGCCGGAGAAGAGATATGCTGAGAATGAAGTAGGCACATATGACAGTGGTTTATTTAGGGAGGTGGGACTCCCTCATCACTGCTGTGATTGGTCTGTCAACTGACAGACTGGGTGTTATTGGTGCTTCCAGAATTGGCCACGCCCGAGGTGTTACCCATAGTGAGAAACCTCACTTCTTGTTATCAGAGCACCAGGGTTACATGAGTAACCTAAAGTTTCACCTACAAATCTAAGTGTATTTTCAACAGTAATTCCAATCAGCAATCAGAAGATGTAAATGCACCATAAAAACATAACAGTCAACGTTATCATGCAACTTATTTTATACTGCATGTCTGTGAAAAGCAGAAGAAGCTACTTCCCTTCAATCACCAACAGAATCTCTCAGTTAGCCTTTAGAGACATCACCAATGCCACTGATTGACAGACAACATTGATTAACTACCTATTTACAACTTTTTTAAAGGATAGTTCACCCAAAAAATGAAAATTCTCTCATCATTTACTCACACTCATACCATCTAAGATGTGTATGACTTACATTCTTTTGAACACAAACAAAGATTTTTAGAAGAATATCTCAGCTCTGTAGGTCCATAAAATACAAATGAATGGTAATCTGGCCTTTGAACATCTACAGTCAGGTCCATAAATATTGGGACATCCACACAATTCAAATCTTTTTGGCTCTATACACCACCACAATGGATTTGAAATGAAACGGGTGAACGGTGTAGGAATTACAACAGTTTGTATATGTGCCTCCCACTTTTTAAGGGACCAAAAGTAATGGGACAATTGGCTGCTCAGCTGTTCCATGGCCAGGTGTGAGTTATTCCCTCATTATCCCATTTACAAGGAGCAGATAAAAGGTCCAGAGTTCATTTCAAGTGTGCTATTTGCATTTGGAATCTGTTGCTGTCAACTCTCAATATGAGATCCAAAGAGCTGTCACTATCAGTGAAGCAAGCTATCATTAGGCTGAAAAATCTAAACAAACCCATCAGAGAGATAGCAAAAACATTAGGTGTGGCCAAATCAACAGTTTGGAACATTCTTAAAAAGAAAGAACGCACCGGTGAGCTCAGCAACACCAAAAGACCCGGAAGACCACGGAAAACAACTGTGGTGGATGACCGAAGAATTATTTCCCTGGTGAAGAAAACACCCTTCACAACAGTTGGCCAGATCAAGAACACTCTCCAGGAGGTAGGTGTATGTGTGTCTAATGGCGCTTTTCCACTACACAGTACCAGTTCGCCTCGGCTCAACTCGACTCGACTTTGTTTGGTTTTCCACTGTGTAAAAGTTGTACCTGTACCTGCTTTCGGGTACTTTTTTTCGTACCACCTCCGGTGAAGTTCTGAGCGGACTGAGGCGAGCTGAGGCGATACCAAAATGTGACGTAAAAACAATGCCGACTGCTGATTGGTCAGAGAGAATCGTCACTATTCACTGCGTCATCATTGCGCGCGCCAGACGGAGTATCCAGAATAACCTCGCTGATGGAGGATGGTAAGTGTTTTAAGTTTACATTACATTAATTCTGAAGGCGCACTCAGCTCGAGAGTTATGTTTTCTGTAGGCTGGCTTTTGAAAAGCTGAAGCTCACTTATAACAACGAAGACTGTAAACTTGTGTCGCAGATAACAATTGCTGCTACCTCTAGCTAGCTGCTAACTATCTGCCATTGCTATTTTCGTATTGTGTTGACTTTTGTATGATCTTTCTATCTAAGATTCATTTTCGACGAGCGAGAATGGTTCAGTGACACCCACTGATGCCACGTCGGCACCAGAACCAGCGGCACCAGAACCAGCGGCACCATCGACACCAACAAGATCAGCAGCGTCGACACCGAGACCCGCAGCAGCGTCGACACCAGCAACCGGTTAGTATAATTGAGAAAATGTAAACCCTTCTAGCCTGTTATCTGTGAATCTATACACACTTATTAATATATCATTAATCGTATCAATAACTCATTAATAACGTAAATTTACTTGCATAACAACAGGAAGCATTCCCAGTTATGGGAATACAGGATTCATTAATATACCTGTTCAGTATTTTTATAACTTTCCAGACGTACACAGTGTACACCTATACTGTACACATAGTATTTTAAAGTTGACATTTACTAAAATAGTTGGGCTCAGATGTTAAGTCGTTACATATACTATATAAGTAATAGTAAGTTGTGGGCTTGTCTTTTTTGTGTAGCAGCTGTAATGATAATACATGTGAACAATTTAAAACACACACAACCTTTGAATGAAACGTGACTTGTCCGTTTTTCTTTATAACTCATTCATTGTAATTATTTTTTGGCCAGGACGGAGGAAACGAAAGAGGGAACAGGAGCATCTGACTGTCCTGAGGGAGATGCAGACATCGGATGTCGAGCAGCTGGAGTTGAACCGGGCACAGCGGAGCGCCATTTACAGATGGCACTTCGATGATGCAGCACATGCCCGAGAACTCGAAGCGGCTTTAAGGAGAGAGGAGATTGCTGCAATGTCGTCCTTCAACCAGGCCTTTCTGGGAACCCTGAGCCAGCTTGTCCAGGCACTGAACCGGCGGGATGCTGTTCCACCGCCCCTGGACTGAAACCCCTTTGTTTATTTTAATTTAATGTTTGCACTACATGTAACATATGTATATAGTTGGATGTGTGAATTTATATTAATATTATATTTTTTCTATTTGTATGCGTGTTTAAATAAAACCTTTTTGAAACTTATTACAAACAGTGTCTTTTTTGATGGTTTGCTTTTTTACAAGGGTTTGAACAAGTATTTTCAGATTGTATACTGTGATAACCTTTAATGAAAAACTGCAGAGACAACATATTTAATGATAATGTATTTATTTAGCAATTAAAATAACGCATCAGACCCTCTCGTACATCTCTGCCCTCCTCCTCAACACCCTGTGCCACTGCCACCACAGGCTCTGCTGCTGCAGGTGCATCCCAGTCATTGTCATAGTCCTCTCCGTGACTCTCACAAAGGTTATGCAAAGCACAGCAAGTAAGAATCATAGATTTCACAATTGTAACATCACAGTCATTTCTTTTCATGAGGCAACGCCACCTTCCCTTCAGTCTACCAAAAGCGTTTTCAACCACTACCCGTGCTCGACATATTTTCTTGTTGTAGATCTGCTGTTCTACTGTCAGCCGTCCAGTGTCAGTGAATGGCTTTAGGAGCCAGTTCTGCAGGGGATAGGCAGAATCTCCCAGGATGTAGCAGGCAACATTCACCCCACCAATATTCCTGGTGTAAGTTGGAAAGTGGTTGCCACGGCTGGCCAACTCCCACAATGTGGACAGTCTTAAAACACGAGCATCATGCAAGCTGCCAGGCAGTCCTGCAAACACGTTCCAGAACAGTCCTTTTCCATCTACAACACCTTGAAGGACGATGGAGTGCCAGCCTTTACGGTTGAAATAGTCACAGTGGTACTCCTGTGGTGCCAAAATGGGTATGTGTGATCCATCAATAGCACCAACACACTGCGGAGCCCCCATCTGTTCTCAATGTAGGCAGCCATTTCTTCAAACTTCTCCTGGTCTGGGTAACGGATTTGTTCGGGAACCAACAACGTTTCTGCAGCAGCAGTGAACTCTTGAACACACCGCAAACAGTTGTTATGCTTACTCCGAAAAGATGGCCGATAGTTCTGTACTCTGAACCGGTTGCAAGCTTCCATAGTGCGATGGCCACTCTCTTCTTTAGAGGAACACACTTGCGGAAGCTTGTGTCTTGTCTCTCCATCACTGGACGCAGTTTGTTGTACAAATATATGAATGTTTCTTCCGACATTCTGAAGTTCTGAACCTACTGCGCTGCTTGTGAAACCAGGAACAATAACATCCCACCACTCGGTAGCTCGGTTGAAAGCCCAAACAGACGGTCTGTCATGCGCGACTTTGCAAAGCTAAACAGATCTGAAACACATAAACCATGCACATTTTAGTACGTAATACTGGTAGCTATAAAGTTGATTAAATACTTTGCATATAGTATAGTATTTACACATATGCAAACGTTAGCTATGTTAGCATAACTTACCCTCTTAGCGCCGGCTTTGAACAACCGGATTCGCCTCAGTAGTCTGAACTCTGTAGTAATTCCCAAACTCTCCTGTTTTTTTCAGCAGTGTTTTGTTTTGCTGCCCTCAGCCTCTCATGAAACAACGTTTGTCTTCTTGCTGTGAGAAACAGCCACATCCCGAGGATCAAAAACAGCATACACTCGATTTCCTCCATTGTCCTGTGTGTGTGGGTAGCGGATGTGTGTCGCGTATAAGATTACGTCACGGCAGTTTCCTGCGGCGTCGCTATGACGACCGGGTACTATTTGTGGCGGTACTGTCTGCAATGGAAAACGGAGCGAAAAGCGAGCCGAGTCGAGGCAAGCCGAGGCGAGCTGGTACTGGTAATGGAAAAGCGCCAAAAGTCAACAATCAAGAGAAGACTTCACCAGAGTGAATACAGAGGGTTCACCACAAGATGTAAACCATTGGTGAGCCTCAAAAACAGGAAGGCCAGATTAGAGTTTGCCAAACAACATCTAAAAAAGCCTTCACAGTTCTGGAACAACATCCTATGGACAGATGAGACAAGATCACCTTGTACCAGAGTGATGGGAAGAGAAGAGTATGGAGAAGGAAAGGAACTGCTCATGATCCAAAGCATACCACCTCATCAGTGAAGCATGGTGGTGGTAGTGTCATGGCGTGGGCATGTATGGCTGCCAATGGAACTGGTTCTCTTGTATTTATTGATGATGTGACTGCTGACAAAAGCAGCAGGATGAATTCTGAAGTGTTTCGGGCAATATTATCTGCTCATATTCAGCCAAATGCTTCAGAACTCATTGGACGGTGCTTCACAGTACAGATGGACAATGACCCGAAGCATACTGCGAAAGCAACCAAAGAGTTTTTTAGAAGTGGAAAGAAGTGGAATGTTATGCAATGGCCAAGTCAATCACCTGACCTGAATCCGACTGAGCATGCATTTCACTTGCTGAAGACAAAACTGAAGGGAAAATGCCCCAAGAACAAGCAGGAACTGAAGACAGTTGCCGTAGAGGCCTGGCAGAGCATCACCAGGGATGAAACCCAGCGTCTGGTGATGTCTATGCGTTCCAGACTTCAGGATTTGCATCCAAGTATTAAAAAGTGAAAGTTTGATTTATGATTGTTAATCTGTCCCATTACTTTTTGGTCCCTTAAAAAGTGGGAGGCACATATACAAACTGTTGTAATTCCTACACCGTTCACCTGATTTGGATGTAAACACCCTCAAATTAAAGCTGAAAGTCTGCAGTTAAAGCACATCTTCTTCGTTTCATTTAAAATACATTTTGGTGGTGTATAGAGCCAAAAAGATTAGAATTGTGTTGATGTCCCAATATTTATGGACCTGACTGTAAAAGCAGATAAAGTCAGCATAAAAGTTATCCATAAGACTCCAGTGGAGTAATCAATGGCTTCTAAAGCGATCCACTTTGTTTTGGGTTTAGAACAGACCAAAATATAACTCCTTTTTCACTCTACAGTTCTGGTCATCATTCACTTGCATTTTATGGACCTACAGAGCTGAGACATTCTTCTAAAAATCTTTGTTTTGTGTTCTGCAGAAGAAAGAAAGTTATACACATCTGGGATGGCATGAGGGTGAGAAAATTATGGAATAATGTTTTTCCATTTTTGGGTGAGCTAACCTTTTGGATTAGTACACCTAAATATAAAAATGGTCCATGGAACACAAAGGAAATGTTCATTGGAAGGAAAATACTGGAATTTGAACAACATATGGGTGAGTAAATTATGGCAATTTTCATTTTTGGGTGAAGTAACTTTAGCATGCATGGTTTCTTGTGGGTACCTGCAGGCATCTCTGCCACTCTCTGGTGTATATGCCAGACAAGAGCCTCTCCGACCAGCAGTGCCAAGCCCTGGAGATCCAAATCATCAAGTGTGCTGCAACTATATGAGACCTTACAAAGAGTAAGGTGGGTAGGGAGTTATTTCAACTCATATTTAAACATGAACATAATGAGTAAAATTAGGTTTAGAGCTAATCGTGACAAAAATGAAATGGAAAGCATAATCAGAACTTCACACAGCAAAAACAACAACATCTGACCTGAAACAAGACCGTTAATGTGTACAGGTACATAAAAAAAAACATGTTTTCATAATAGCATATGGCAGTTAAATTTCCAAAAGCTGTGCGAGTATTTTACTTAAAATTCCCAACTTCAATCCCTACTTCTGGGTGACTTCCAAGCGAATGTGGGGCCTTACTCCTTACTCTATGGTTGGTCAATTCTCAGTAAGAATGCAGAAGTGGTAAGCCAATCAGTCACATGTGTGTAAACCCACCACCCACATACACATTTTATGTGTGTAACTGCAGTAAGTGCATTTCAATAGGTCACAAGTGTTTTCAATGCAGCCACAAAGCAGATAAATGATCCTATAGACGGATCCCTACTGGAATTTGCATGATCTGAGTATAATCTCTGTCAGTTTGATGCAATGATGCTTCTGTGAATGTGAGAAAGGTTTAATCCAATTATTGAAGCATAGTTAATTTGATGTAAAGTTTAGGTTCAGTGTCCTGGAAATAATTAATATTCATACCTGCAAACTCTGCACAGTTGAAAAAGGTGACAGACTTTGCAAATATCTTTTTTTTGTGACACGCATCTATCAACATATGTTATTCTTTTTTATTCTATTATATTTAAAAACATATTTTAAGTGTACCATTATTGAATATTTATTTATTTATTGGCAAAACAACACAGAAGAATTAAACTCTGGTGACTTTGAGAGAAGCATTTTTATTTTATTATTATATTATTGAGTATGTAGGCTATATCATTTATGTAATAATTGGCTAAAGTACTTCTAAAAGAGGCTATTTAGACTAGTGTCAGAAATTCACTTTTCTATTAAGGGGCAACATTTGCTCCCTGGAGTTGTTTTTAGGGGCATTTTTCACAATTATGAGGGAATTGTTATGGCATATTTTTTTTTTAACCACAAAAAAATATGACATAAATGTGTTAAATCAAATATAAAATTTAAATGAACATAAAATAATTTCATGTGATAGTCCTATATATTAGGTCTAGAATAAAAATAAATATATCCGATGTTACAAAAAAGAAATGGAAATAATAAGTGCCATTTTCATGTAATTTTTTTATTTATATCACCTTCAGTGGCATTTTTGTCACTTGTTAATTTCTGACACTGGTTCAGACCAAACGCGTTCTTAAGCTAAAAAAGCTAAATGCAGCTCAGTGAATAATGCAGAACACAGGTCTCTCGAGATGCGTTTATAACAGTTCAAGTTCTAAAACACAGCAAAATGCACCAAAAATATTAGTCTAGTGCATGTTTATGAAATACTATTGAAAGGAGGACAGAGGAATGACTTTTAAAGTCATTTTCTGTATCAACAAATTATGTGGAGTATTTATAGAGACAAATACAGTTATAAATCAGTTTTGTATCATACACTGTCTAACTTTCCCCTGGTTTGGATATTCGATTATTAGAGCTTGTTGCCCTCAGAGACACACCGCATCGGTCAAACAAAGTGGCGGTGTTGTATGCACGCATCCAACTGTACTGCTCTTATCAGGGATGAGATCGGCCGAAAAATGCTGGTTCACCTAACACTGAAATTGACCAAATCGTTTACATGAATGTATAGGCTACTTCACAGACTATTTATTTTGCTGCATACATTATAAATACATATTTAGGCCCATTACCTGGATGAGTGCAAGCATAAGTCGGTTGAGCTCTTTGTCTCTTTGCTCTGGAGAGCATTGAGTTATAGTACCCAGCAGAGATAGCTGATCACGCAGAACAATCATTGGATCACAATCTGCGTTCAGGCTAACATTTCACCTACTATGGATTTGGCCTGTCTTCAGTGCTACACACTCTGAACTCTCTCCCGAAATGCTTAGCTCCCCATTCTCCTTTATTGATAGGCTACTTTCTTTTTCTCTGCCTAGCTCCTTAAAAAAAAAAAAAAGTATTACATTGCAGTACCGATATAATTATATCACTACAAATCCAAAACAGTTATTGAATCATTTTGTGAGACACCTGGACCTTCTTTCTCAGGTGAGTAACAGTAACAAGGACATCATTCAAATCAATGCACAAAACATCACAACCTATAGGAAGGTTTTTCAAAGAGATCTTAATACCTCAATTGTTTCTTCTAAACAGCAATGACATTAAATGAAAAGTAAATTGACACTTTGCATAACCCTTTTGCTTCCCAGTTTTTTCTCCTGAGAAACAGACCCTAAAAATATTTTTTCAGTAGTTTCAACAGAGATCCCAGCAACGTTACAAAATGTGCTCTGATTTGTCAAGATATTAAAATCTGCTGTAAAAAATGTATCCAACAATCATTTCATACATCTATACTCTTCCTCTATGTTACAAATGGTCTCATTCATTTCTATTTTTATTTCTCTTAAAGGGATAGTTCACCCAAAAATGAAAATTCTCTCATCATTTACTCACTCTCGTGCCAACCAAGATGTGTATGACTTTCTTTTGCAGAACACAAAAACATTTTTAGAAGAATATCACAGCTCTGAAGGTCCATACAATGTAAATTCATGGTGAACAAATGTTTAAGCTCTGAAAAAGTAAATAAAGTCAGCATGAAAGTAATTCCTAAGATTTCAGTGGTTTAATCAGTGTCTTCTGAAGTGATCCAATCAATTTTGGGTGAGAACGAACCAAAATATAACTCCTTTTTTACTATAAATCTTGACATCAGCAGTCTCTTTAGCAATTATAATGTCAAGCTTGATTACACTTCCTAGCACTAATGCTCGTGCATGTGTTAAGCGCTAGGAAGTGTAATCGAGCTTGAAATCATGATCATGCCTAGAGCCTGCAAAGGAGTTTCATTTTGGTCTGTTCTCACCCAAAACTGATTGGATCGCTTCAGAAGACATGGATTGAAATGCTGGAGTCCTATGGATTACTTTTATGCTGCCGTTATATGCTTTTTTGCTCTTCAAAATTTTGGTCACCATACACTTACATTGTATGGACCTTCAGAGCTGAGATATTCTCCTAAAATTTTTAATTTGTGTTCTGCAAAAGAAAGAAAGTCATACACATCTGGGATGGCATGAGGGTGAGTAAATGATGGAAGAATTTTCTTTTTTGGGTGAACTATCTATTTAAGGAATTTCTGAAGACATACTGTATACTTAGGAAACACTGGCCTAAGTGAACATTACATTGTTTTCTTTATTAAGTTAGGAGTAACCTCTGAGCAAAAATACAATTTTCTCTTGTAAGCTACCACACAAAATATTATATAAACATTGAAACTGGTGAGACTGACTATAAACATTCATTAAATAAAGAGGAAGGCAAATCGGAGACTCAGAGTCAGCTGTTCACATGGAGCGTTAATGAAATCTTGTGATGTCAATACGCAAGCTTGTTTAGCTACAGGGAGGACAATTCTTGATGCTTAAGTGGGTTTATCTCTTTCTGAAATGTTTAAACCTGATAAAGTGGAAAAGTTTGAGGGGGAATCAGAAAGTACTTCAGTTAAAAAGATCTGTTAAGCGTCCTTGTTTTTGTTTTGTTTTTGTTGTCTTCTTGCAGTGTTGTCTAAATTAAGCGTCCAATGGACAAAACAGAACCGATTTGAAAGCATTTAAATAAAAAATTCACACACATCTACAGAAACTAAATCTGGACAACAGGAAACCCCCGCAACAACAGCTGTCAAAATGAGTGCATGTTTTGAGTGATGTGAATTAAACTCGCAAAATATGCACCCTAGTTGAAATACCAGTTCAGACAATATGTAATTTAACACATACCTGTTGCATCTTGATCTATGATGAGGCTTGTGTACAAAGATGTATGGTTGAATAGAAGGTTTTCTTATTGCCTCCCATGTCACAGCACCCAGTGAGCATCCTTCTGAGACATGCCTCTTAATCTGTCAGAGACGGCTCTAATCTACACTGGGCTGCTGAAATGTGCACAATGTAAAACTCTGGCATAAACTGCACCTGGTCATGTGCCTCACTTCCAAGTGAAAAAAGCAGAAGGACGTTCTTGTGCATGTGGGTTTTCAACACTTCAGTTGACCCAAAAGTAAAATCATGTTAAGCAGACTTCAGTAAAGTATCGAGACTGAATTTATCATATTATTCCAAAAGAGAGATCACATTTCCAACCAACCAATCAAAAAGGTATTTAAGATAGCACGTACATACTTTCTGTGCTCCATGGCATTTAATGTGCTTTTCAATTGCCTGATAAAAGTATGAATGTGCATCTATCATTGTGGATAATAATGACATCATGTGGTGATTTAAGATAGCGCAACTCACAATCAAGAAAACGCTCTTTCCTACTCATAGATATAAATAACACTTCCAAAATAATAACAATTTAAATCACCTAATGACTAAATGAAGTAATAGATCAACTATACCACTCGTATAGTCAACATTTGTCTGAGAGATTAATCTCACGTTTAGACAACTTTCACATTTTAACTGCGTGTTATTAAGATTTTAAAGGAATATTCCGGGCTCAATAAAAGTTAAGCTTTTAACATTTGTGGCATAATATTGATTACCACAAATATTGTGACTTGTTTTACTTACTATCAAAATAAAAATAATCGGGGTTAGTGAGGCACTTACAATGGAAGTGAATGGGGACCAAACTATAAACGTCAAAATACTCACTGTTTCAAAAGAATAGCCACAAGACGTGTTAAAGATGTGTGTTAAAAAGATTTTAGTGTGATAAAATCATTTACTAACCAAGTTTACAACTTCGTTGGCACAATGATAATGTCAACAAACCCTAAAATGACTGTAAAAACAATGATTTAAACAACTTTACAACTCAAATAATATATGAGTTTTAACAGAATTAATTTAAGTGCTTTTATAAAATTATAAGATTCAGTTCTGCCTTTAAACCATCCACAATTGCCCCAATTCACTTCCATTGTAAGTACCTCACTCACAACCTCATTTATTTTATTTATTTATTTTTTTACACTTTTTAAAGAAAAGGATGGACGAATTGAAATTATTTTGGTTGTCAACATTATGCCACAAATGCAGTTGATTGTGCTTAACTTGTATTAAACCCAGAATATTCCTAGCAAAGTGTGTCTTTTTATATGGGTTTGAATTGCGCTAATCTGCTGATGAGATGTTATTTATCAGTTGCGAACACAAACCAGAATGTCAAATTGTTAAAGTTTCCCAAGCAAGCACCCCTGAAGTGGTGTTGGTTCAGTCACAAACAAACATA
This sequence comes from Xyrauchen texanus, assembly GCF_025860055.1. Lineage (NCBI taxonomy): Eukaryota > Metazoa > Chordata > Actinopteri > Cypriniformes > Catostomidae > Xyrauchen > Xyrauchen texanus. The sequence goes on along the minus strand of NC_068295.1, from coordinate 16,442,629 downwards.
TTGTAAAATCTTAACTAACACTGTCGTTCAAAAGTTTGGTATCACTTTACTGAAATGTTTCTCATGATCGTAAAAACCTTTTGATCTGAAGGCATATGATTAAATTTTTGAAATTAGTTTTGTAGACAAAAATATAATTGTGCCAACATTTTAATTTATTTAATTACAAAAGTACAATTGTATTAAATATTTTTTTTATATATCATTTTTTTTAAAATGGATGACTTGGACCAAATAATAAAGAAAAACAGCTAATAAGTGCCCAGTATTGATGGGAACTCCTTCAATACTGTTTAAAAAGCATCCCAGGGTGATACCTCAAGAAGCTGATTGAGAAATTGCCTGTTTTGTATTTCTGGTCTCGAGACGCCTAGTAAAAACAGCCGAAACGAGCGATCCAGAGGAGAACAACAAACAATGAAGCGTTACTTGGTGTAAAACTTCATTTCAGGCTCAACTTGTGCAGTTGTTGACTGTCATAACAACTCAGAATAATCAATTATATCAACGTAAGTAACCTCGGACCATCTCTTTATGTCATCTACACACTCAGGTGAGGCACTGTCTATAAAACATGGTCATATCGACTCTGTGAAGTATACCGGCAAGTTGTTGTTGTTGTTTTTTGTGACAATTTTTAGAAATGTAATACCTTAAAAATTACATTACCCGTAGTAAGAATATACGCCGATGTGATTGAAAACACTAGTTGTAATTAAATTGGTGACCTAGAGACATCTGTGACTAGAGACCGCTCTCATCATTAAACGTTAGAGCGAGAACACGCTTGGCGCACGTGCACGTTATCGTGAGCACGCCTGGAGAGTCTGTTGTGTCTAGTATGCGGCCGACAAATGCGACCTCCGGACTCAATGCCACCTGCGGCTTCTGCAGAAAATTGGATATTTGAATCGATCCAGTGTCTCTTTTAATAAAGCAGGATCGGGGTGTCTTAAAACAAAAAATTTAGTGCATTTGTCTTTTGGCTTCAAGGCAGTTATGATTGATCCTCAGTGAAAGATGATGGCAGAGATTGCAGTGTAGTCCTCTGTTATCATTTCACTTTCACCTTCCTGATCCTGTTTAAATTAGTTAAGATTAATGTCAGCGGTGTTTTCCCACTCTTTCACTCATCTATTGATGCTTTAATATGTATTCATGGAGAAAACCCCTAGATATGCGATACTTTTAATGCATTTGCCGTTTCCCTTTTCGAGTGAAATCGAGTTCGTCCCCTGTTTGTTTCACTTTTGCGGTAAAGATATGGTTGCGGTTTGAAATTCAGACTTTTAATGGCTATAAACCCGCTATGGGCTGACGTAGACATGCAAATAATGTTGCATTTTATTCTTCATGATTTGTGAATTCAGATGACATCCTCCTCCGCTCTACAATCGGGCGTTTAAATTTTATGACTCTTCACTGTCTGATGCCAAAAAGGTTGAACACCTAGAAAACGTATCGGTTACCTAACGTAACCTCGGTTCTCTCTAGATGAGGGAACGAGTATTGCGTAAGCTAGCTTAAGCTACGGGAAAGATTCATCTTTTCTGAGATATGAAGCCAAAAAATTATCCTTAATTTTGTATCCATTGTCAACGCAGTGCGGCAGCTGCAGACCTTGAGCGGGCTAGCTAGCGAGCTCATTGGTTGCTCTGCGGCAACTGCTGCAGCCTATAGACGAGCTTGGGCGAACTCGCATCCAATGAGAGGCGTCCGCGCGCTCACTGCATCAAAGCCCGCCAAAAAGGGCGTGACTAGAGTGCATATAAGCGTAGTTCGTAGGCTGGAACCCTGGTTTTCATTGACTGAAGCGAAAAGTCGCCGTGGCGCTAGCACGGCCGGCTACGCAATACCCGCTCCCTCATCTAGAGAGAACCGAGGTTACGCTAGGTAACCGACACGTTCTCTTACGAGAGGTTCTCTCGTGATTGCGTAAGCTAGCTTACGCTACGGGAACCCATTGTCAAGGCCGTGCGCGCCAAGCATCCACTGTATGAGCCCCAGGGAATTAAGGGGAACCCGGGGAGCCCTTATGAGTGGGGAAATAAGATTTGGCCGGCAAGAATGCGGGTCAGTGTTTGTGTAATATATAAGCACATAGTGGGAAGGGAACGACAGAGCGGCGGTGCCGGTCTGTGTGGAATGTGTCCCATCAGTGCAGCTCACCAGGGGAGCTGTAGCGTATTAAACCGCTAGTAGTTTTGCCTGCAGAGCGGGCACTTCCATATTGTAAAATCTGACAAATGTGGAGGGGAAGTCCATCCCGCTGCCACACATATGTCGTGAATGGGAATCCCGCTGGACCATGCCCACGAGGATGCCATGCCTCTAGTGGAGTGAGCCCTAATGCCCAACGGGCATGGCAGTTCTTTTGACGCCGTATGCAGCAGCAATAGCGCCCACTATCCATCTAGATAGTGTCTGTTTCGAGGCGGCGAGACCTTTGGTGCGCCCTCCGAACGAAACGAAAAGCTGCTCAGAGCGCCTGAAAGCGGCGGAGCGCGCGGTATACAATCTCAGTGCTCTGACTGGGCAAAGGAGATTGGCGTCGCGTTCGCTATCGGATGCTGGTAGCGCCGATAGGGAAATGACCTGTGCTCTGAAAGGAGTACCGATCACCTTGGGAACATAGCCGTGTCTAGGTTTTAAAATGACCTTGGAGTCACTTAGTCCAAACTCAAGACACGCAGCGCTGACAGACAGCGCTTGAAGGTCTCCCACACGCTTGACTGATGACAGGGCAGTCAGAAAACGGTTTTGAGTGAAAGGTATTTCAAATCCACGGATTGAAGTGGTTCGAAAGGGGGGCTTTCATAGTTTCGAGAACTATAGAAAGATCCCAGATAGGAACCGATGGGGGCGCGGGGTTCATCCTTCTAGCTCCCCTAAGGAAGCGGATGACCAGCTCGCTTTTTCCCCATGACTGGCCGTGCAGGGGTTCAGCGAACGCCGCAACGGCTGCCACATACACTTTGAGCGTGGATGGGGATCTGCCCTTATCCAGCAGCTCTTGTAGAAATACGAGCAGCGACGACACCCCACATGTCCGCGGGTCCAGGTCTCTGTCGGTGCACCATTTTGAGAACACAGACCATTTTGACGCATAGAGTCTTCTTGTGGAAGGGGCTCTAGCGTGTATAATGGTATTTATTACTCCTTCTGGCAGAGCGACGGGTAGTCGTTGATCACCCACACATGCAGCGCCCAGCGCTCTGGGTGGGGATGCCAGATTGTGCCGCGAGCTTGAGAGAGGAGATCTGCTCTCACTGGGATGGGCCACGGCGCTGTCAGTGACAGCTGCGTAAGCTCCGGGAACCATGTCTGATTCTCCCAACGCGGGGCTATGAGGAGCACCGAGTGACGCGTTTCCCTGATCCTCTGCATTACCTGTGGCAATAGCGAGACGGGGGGGAAGGCGTAAAGCGGGCGCCAGGGCCAGTCCTGGGCCAGCGCGTCCTCGCTTTTCGAGAAAAATATCGGGCAGTGAGAGTTCTCTTCTGACGCAAAGAGGTCTATCTCTGCTCTGCCGAATAGGTGCCATAACGTCTGGACTGTTTGTGCAGGGACCATTCCCCTGGGGGAATATTGTCTCTGGACAATATTCTCAGCGAGCGCAGGTGGCACTGGGACCAACTCAGTATGCGTTCCGTCAGATGGAAAAGGTTCCTGGATCTGACACCGCCCTGACGGTTTAGGTAGGATACCACAGATCTGTTGTCCGAACGGACCAGGACGTGGTGACCCTGAATGACCGGGAGAAAGCGCACGAGCGCGTACTCGACCGCTGTCATTTCCAGACAATTTATGTGAAGGAGCTTTTCCTGAACTGACCATAGGCCGAAAACCGGAGAGCCCTCGCAGACCGCGCCCCAACCCGTGTTGGACGCGTCTGTCGAGATGACTTTTCGGCGAGATTCAGCTCCCATTGTCACTCCTCGCTGATACCACTCGGCCACTGTCCAAGGCTGCAGAGCTGAAATACAGGTCTGAGTCACCTTGATGGGCTGGCGGCCTGTGGCCCAAGCCCGGCGAGACGCGCGGGTGCTTAGCCAATGCTGAAGCAGGCGCATGTGCAGTAAACTCAGCTGAAGTACTGCTGCGGCTGAGGCCATGTAACCTAGCACTCTCTGGAATTTCTTCAGAGGCGTGAGGCTGTTCATCTGAAAAGATGCGGCTAGTCGCTGAACACGGCGCGTGCGCTGTGTAGATAAGCGAGCCGTCATTGCCACGGAGTCTAGTTCTATCCCAAGGAAGGAAATTGTCTGACTGGGCTGTAGTGAGCTCTTGGTCCATTTGACTGCAAGACCCAAACTGTTCAGATGGCTGAGGAGAACTGCTCTGTGAGACAGAAGCTCCATATGTGACTGAGCCATAATCAGCCAGTCGTCCAAATAGTTCAGAATTCGCAAACCCTGACTCCGCAGGGGTGCGAGCGCCGCATCCATGCACTTCGTGAAAGTACGGGGTGCTAAGGACAGGCCGAACGGAAGGACGGTGTATTGATAAACCTGGCCGTCGAAGGCGAATCTCAAGAATGGCCTGTGACGGGGATTTATCTGAATCTGAAAGTATGCATCTTTCGTAACCGCTTTATGTGAGCGTGCTCTGGTGGGGACACGAGACATGCAGTGCTTGTGTGCAGAAGTGAACACTGGATTGTGGGCACGTTTTCTACACATAGGGCTGGTCGTGTGACAGAGCGGCCAGAGAATGGGCGTGTGCACGCATTTGTGGGCGCCTTCATTGACTCTGACGCTCGAGCGGTTCGTAACCGCTTTATGAGAGCGTGCTCTGATAGGGGCACGGGATGTGTTATGCTTGTGTGTAGGGGCGAACACAGGGTTGTGGGCACATTTTCTACACATAAGACATGTTTGCTCTTTACAAGATTTATTTGGGTTGCCGTGAAAACGGCGTTTGAGTGCAGGCAAGCGGGCAGTGTCACCGGCTTGTTGGCTGCTAAATTCACCACTGCAGTAGCCTGAGAGAAGGGGACTGACAGGGGCGAAGCTTTGACGGTGGTCCGGCCGCGGCGGGACTGAGCCGTCGTTTGTTCAACAAAGCTAGGAGGACTTCGGTTGTTCAGGTTTCAGCGCAATCTTAGGCCGAGGCCCGCGGGGGGGCGGTGGTCTACGGCGGCTGTCTGAGCGCGATCTGGGTCGGCCGCCCTGTCGGCGCTGGGAAGTCTGGCTTTGTTGAGCTGGGCGCTGTGAAGATGCTCGTGCAGGAGGCTGGTTACGTGGGCGGCATGCAGAGGAGCTAGCGCGGCGAGGCAGGAAGAGATTCATGGCTTGGGTGGCTTTCTGGACTTCCGAAAAACGGTCAACAATGCCACTTACCGCGGAACCGAAGAGACCGGACGGAGAGAGCGGCGCGTTGAGGAACGTGGAGCGCTCAGTTTCTCCCATGTCGGCTAGCGTTAGCCACAGGTGTCTCTCGGTTACAGTCAGCGAGGCCATGCACTTCCCTATAGCTTGGGCTGCAGCTTTGGTGGCGCGAAGGGCGAGGTCCGTCGCGCTCCTTAGATCTGTAACAGCCTCTGGGTGCCTGCCTCTCTCATCCCACTCCCGAAGAAGGTCCGCTTGGAGGATCTGCAAGACAGCCATGGAATGCAGAGCAGATGCGGCTTGGCTGGTGGCGGAATAGGCGCGGCCAACACAGACGGAAGTAGTTCTGCAGGCCTTAGACGGGAGCACTGGTTTAGACCGCCATCTCGCGGAGGGCGGGCAAAGGTGTGCTGCTACCGAATCCTCGACCGGGGGGATGGAAGAGTAGCCCTTCTCGGCGGCGCCGTCCACTGAATGGCCGAGAGAGGCGCGTTCCACGATTTAGAGAGCTCGGCGTGGAGTTCCGGCAGGAAGGGAGCGGCCGGGCGCCGCGCGGTGACGGCTTTGAAGAAAACAGCCATCGAGTCTGTTGGGAGCCTGCTCAGGGGGTGGTGACCACTCGAGCCGAGGCGGTCGACAGCCTGTGTGAGGAGGCGTATCAGTTCCCCTTTGATCCCGGCGCGGGTCCTGCTGGATTCCTGGGCCATTGAGGAGGCTTGTGACCACTCCTCGCTGTCCGAAGCCATGATGGAACAGCAGCCTTGTCCTCCGCCTCGCTCTCCGAGGTGGCAGCAGTGCGGCCGCTCGCCGGCGATGCTCGAGGGAGGGGCTCCGGCGAGACAGTCGCTTCTAAAACCGGTTCCGGCAGCCTTTGGGAGCGGCGCTTCTTCCGGCGCGGCGAAACAGAAGGCGGCGCGGCAGCTCCGGTTTTGCATACTTCGAGTCGAGCCCGCAGGGTCGACATCGGAAGCTCCTCGCAGAGGTTGCATTCGCCGTCAGCGAGGGCGAGCTCTGCATGCCCCAGTCCCAGGCAGAGAGCGCAGATGATGTGTCGGTCTCCGGCGCTGAGAGGAGCGCGGCATGAGCCGCAGGAAGTGCGAGGCATCTTTAAAAAGACGCTCGATACTCTTTTGTGAAGTTCGCTGAGGAACTTAGCTTGCTCTAAAAAAGGATACGTCGCCGGATGGCGTAGCTCGCAGGATGGCTTAAGGTGGCGAAGACGGCCAGCTTCTTCGAGCGCTGTCCACGCTTGCTAGATGCCCCTCGAACGGCGACGCGGCTTCCAGTTCAGAGATGCGAAGAGCTTCGCTGAAGAGATGAAAATCAGGGTTCCAGCCTACGAACTACGCTTATATGCACTCTAGTCACGCCCTTTTTGGCGGGCTTTGATGCAGTGAGCGCGCGGACGCCTCTCATTGGATGCGAGTTCGCCCAAGCTCGTCTATAGGCTGCAGCAGTTGCCGCAGAGCAACCAATGAGCTCGCTAGCTAGCCCGCTCAAGGTCTGCAGCTGCCGCACTGCGTTGACAATGGATACAAAATTAAGGATAATTTTTTGGCTTCAATATCTCAGAAAAGATGAATCTTTCCCGTAGCGTAAGCTAGCTTACGCAATACGAGAGAACCTCTCGTAAGAGAACTGAAAACTTTCACCATCACATTTGGTTGTGTTTGATTGCGTCTTACTGCTCTACCCCCACTGCGTTGAGTAATAAGGTAATCAGCTTTTACTTCTAAAAACTGACCATCTTCACAGGTCACAGTAGGCTCAAAATGACCTTGATGATTTGTGCATGTTTTCACAGATTAGCTGAAATATCAAAGTTATAGGCTTTAGACTACACGATTTTAAACACGATTTTTTGTTTTCATATCTCATATCACTTCTCTCAAGTACTTTGTTGTGAAACATAATTTCAGACAGTTGTAGTATGAATGGTACCACGATCTGACATCTTTGATAGTTGTTTAGTGTATAGGAGGCATAAGTGATATTATTGTTCTCTGTTTTAGTCTTTTCCATTCATTTCCTATGGTGGGTCAAAATTACCTGGAACACCATTAGTGTTCCTTTTTTTGTCATGGCCTAAACTCATTGAATACAGACCAATTTTTTTGTGTGTTCAGATGGCAAATGTAGGAAAAGTAACCAAACCTTGGTCCACCGAGATGGAACCATTTTTATTAAAGAAACTAAATCAAAGGGGGTCCTGGGTAGCTCAGTGTGTAAAGATGCTGACTACCAGCCCTGGAGTCGCGAGTTTGAAACCAGGGCGTGCTGAGTGACTCCAGCCAGGTCTCCTAGCAACCAAATTGTCCCGGTTGCTAGGAAGGGTAGAGTCACATTGGGCAAAATCCCTGTGGTAGCTATAATGTAGTTCTGACTCTCAGTGGGGCACATGGTGAGATGTGGATTGAGGTGAGTCACCACGCCACCATGAGGACTTGGAGCACATTGGGAATTGGGCATTCCAAATTGGGAAGAAAATGTAAACATTTATAAAAAGAAACTAAATCAAAATGGGTCAAAAATAAACTGAACACCACACAAAGGTTAAACAAAATGATTAACTAGTTGACATACCATCCATATCAATTTAATTTGTCATCAATAAACCAAAGCCATTTAACTGTAAAATCAATCTGTGGAAGTTTTCACAAATCCAGTTTTGTGTGAAACTAGTGTTTTTCCATCAGAATTATCATGAGTTTCAAGACTGTTGTCATGTCTAGTTGTGTTTTTGTTCATGTTTTGTGTTGATGTCTTTTATTTTGAAAAGTGTTTCCATGTCTTTTTATTTCCTGATTCCCTGCCATGTCATGTGATTCCCTGTTTCCATGTCAAGTCATGTGATTATCCTGTTCCCATTGGTTATATAGTCTTGTTATTAGTTCTGTTATATAATTGGTTCATGGTCATTGTCTTGATGCCTTGTTTATTAGTTCAGTCTTGTGATTGGTTGTCTTGTTTATTGTTACTCATGTCTATGTATTTAAGCCCTCATGTTTGCCATTGTCTCTTGTCAGGTATTGTTAATGTAATGTTGTTGGGTTTTTCATGTCAAGTTTATGCTTTGTTCACGTTTGGATTTACAGTTTTTGGATTTCACGTTTGTAATAAACTGCACTTGGGTTCTTCACAGCATCTCATCTTCGTCTGCCTGTAATTGCTAGCCCATCATTACAAATATGACCTGTCAAAGCCTATAACATTGATTTGTCAGATAAACTGTTGACCCAAGAACTCAAAAAATTGGTTAAATGACAAACTGATCTGTGAAAAATTCACCATGAAGGTCAGTTTGAGTCTAGTGACACGTCTACATGCTCAGTTTGGAAAGTTTTAGGCCTTTTATTACTTTATGGGCTTACATCCTTAATTTTTCACAATGCCATTATGCATGAAGACATTAAAAATACTCAAATCAATGTTAAAACTTATCAGAAATTATTTGAGTTGTAAATTTGTTTAAGTCGTCAGTTTTACAGTCGTTTTGGGGTTTGTTGACATTAAATCATCATGCAAAGAAGTTGTAAAATTGGCTACAACTTTACACAGAAAAGGTTAATAAGAGATTGTATCACACTAAAATCCTGTTAACATTTATATTGTTTATGTCATGTGGCTCTAAATTTGAAGCCTTGAGTATGGATTGGCCCCATTCAATTCCATTGGAAGTGTCTCACTGGAACCTCAATTTTTGCTTTTTTTAAAGAAAAGTAGGGACAAGTCAAAACATTTTATTGTGGTAATCAATGTTATGCCACAGATGCTGTCGATTGAGCTAAATTTGTATTGTATTAAAAATGAATATTCCTTTAATACTTCTATTATATATATTTAAAAAAAAAATTGTATTAGACATGACTGTAATTAAAAAGGAATTAAAGAAGGCATACACTTGTAGAAATGAGATCCATTAATAATCTATTATGTTTCTTTTTACAGTAAACACAATTATAGTATTTTGGTGGAAACTACAGTTACCATAGTACATCTTGTAATTTCATCTAAAGGGGATAAATCCAGTGCTGAAGTTTGTTCAGACGTTGAAGAGAGATTTTATTATGTACACGTTATAAACAAGTATTTAGTGCATGTCTATAGTAAAATTGTCAGCTCATCTTCTACTCATCTGTCAAGTCATATTGTAGGGTAGTCAGAAAAAAAAAATGTTCCCAGAACTATTAAAGAAATAGTTCACCCAAAGATGTGTATGACTTTTTTCTACAGCTGAACACAAATTAAGATTTTCAGAAGAATATTTTAGCTCTGTGGGTCCAAACAATGCAAAATAGAAAGTGAATGGTGACCAAAACTTTTGAAGCTTCAAATGATCTTAAAGGAAGCATAAAAGTCTAGTGGTTTAATCCATGTCTTCTGAAGTGGTCCAATCGGTTTTGTGTGAGAACAGACCAAAATACAGGCCTAACTCCTTTTTCACTGTACATCTTGCCACTGCAGTCTCTAGGCATAATCATGATTTCAAGCTCAATTACACTAACTAGTGCATGTTCAGACAAAGTATATTTAGCAGAGATGGGCCACTTCTATTAAAATGCATTAGCTATACGAGCTAGGAATATTTTTATTTTATTTTGCGTAATTTGAGGTAAAGAAGCACAATTTATGATTCCAGTGTTGTCAGAATTAACAGCTGATTTGCAATATGTTCTTTGATTGTTATCTTAACCAACCATTTTGGAGATTTTGCTCTTTCCTCATTCAAGTAGATAGAAGCTGCACTTGTATGCCACTTAAAATAGAAAATAGCTATCCGGGAGCATTTCAAAAATGGCTGCCGAGTGAACTGATTTGCTATAAAAGACTTTGGGGCAGAGCGCTAGGAAGTGTAATCGAGCATGAAATCACAATTGCCAAGGAGACTGCTGATGTCAAGATTTATAATGAAATACGGAGTTATATTATGGTCTGTTTTCACCCAAAATGGATTGGATTGCTTCAGAAGATTTAACCAATAGATTACCATTATGCAGCCTTTATGTGCTTTTTTGAACTTCAAAATTTTGGTTGCATTGTATGGACGTACAGAGCTGAAATATTTTTCTAAAAGTCTTTGTTTGAGTTCTGCAGAAGAAAGAAAATCAAACACATCTGGGATAGCATGAGGTGAATAAATGATGAGAGAATTTTCGTTTTTAGGTGAACTATCCCATTAACTAGGTCTGAATCCAGCACTATGACTTTTGTGTTTCTATGACAAACTTTTTGACAAAAGTTTAGAAGTTTTCTCATTTATCCAGGTTGGGGTGGTTACACAGCCATCCACTTTGCTGGTCACCATGGAAACCGGCCAATGGTTGAGCTTCTGCTGAACAGCGGTGCTGATCCAAACATCCATTGTGATGCAGAACAAACTCCTTTTCACTTTGCTTGATGGACCTCATCTATCTAATGAAAGATTAAACACCATTCTCCTGTTTTACAAGCAAGGCTTCAGACTTTTTGTACTTTGTTACTGAACCAGAAATGGCAATATTTCTATCATGCACAAAATGATGCAGCACTGTGCGTACGTACGTATAGTAGATGAGTAAGGGAAAACATCTTTTCATCATGCAGCAGGTGGTGGAAGCATGTAAGTAACTCCAGGACTGTATTGTGCTGAACCTGTTACACTAGTGCTGCAGCTTTATGATAGCCTAGTGGTTTGATAGGCAGAAAACATTTTGATAAGGCATAGTTCATGCAAAAGGATCATAATTTTCATCATCATTTACCCACCGTCACGTCATTCCAAACACATATGACTTTCATTCTTTTGTGAACCCAAAAGAAAAGGTTTAGAAGAATGTTCGCGCTGCTCTCTCCTATGCAATGAAATTGGTTGGGGACCATGGCCTGTAAAAATGGACGTAAAAGTTGTCCATGTGAATCAAGCACTATTTTCCAAGTCTTTTGAAGTCATATGATAGCTTTATGTGAGGAACAGACTGAAATTAAAGCCTGGTTATTCACTGAACTCTTACTTGACAGCCTTTTTTTCACCTTTCACTTTCATTGTATGGAAGAGAGCAGCTTGAACATTCTACTATAAATAGCTCCTTTTGTGTTTCATGTAATAAAGAAAGTCATATGGGTGATTAAATGATGACAGGTGTGTGCTGCATATGTCAGGATATTGTCCTCTGTATTCCTCTTTCTGTTTCTTGCTACCTGTTAGAATTGCCATGCAGTACCTGTGGAAGACTGGAATGTTCCGTTTCTCAGATGCAGATAATTATAAGGTCACTCCACTGCATTTGGCTGCTTCCACAGGCAATAAAGATGTCATCTGGTATCTCCTTAGAGCAAATGTAAGCGCTTTTACTTTACAGCACTTCCTCTTTCATTCAGCCATTGTTGTTTGTACATAGTTTAAAAAAATTGTGTTTGTATTATTTTTTTCATACCCTTTACTTTTAATCTTTCTGTCTGGAGTTGTAGTTTTTATGAGACACCAACAATTACATTTATATAATTACTAGAAATAGTCATAACGACAACAGTAATCTGGTGGAAGTTCGTCCATAAGGAGATTTCTTGAAGTAGACTGTCAAATTTAAGAGACATTTTAACATTTACATTTTAATAAACAAAGTAAGTGTGTTAAAGGCAATGTTGCAAAATAAGTAATTGGAATTGTTACCTAGACTCTGAGTTAAGGTTGTTGTTTCCCTGTGGTAAAGTTTTCCTTGCTTGTTAAATAGAGCAGACTGAGATTACAGTTATTTACAATAATTGGCTTTCATCATAAGCTCTAGACAATTTAAAGCTTGTATTTGTCTTCAGCTCAAACACTGTCAGAAATCAGCTTTTTGTTTTCAATGGCATATTTAATATTTCTATTGCTTATTGTGACAGTGCAGAGGGCAGGGCTGGGTAGTGATTTTACACACCCGGTCCCTTATCAGACTAATCAAGCCTCTGAGAGGGATAAAGGCCTGTGGATGGTGGTGAGATATAGAGAGACATCGTTTATGGACAGCTGTCCGTCATGTGTGTGTTTGTGTCTTTTGGTTTCATTTTTACTTTAAAATATTATTTATACTTTCAAACCAGTTCTCACCTCCTATTTTACATTGAACTCCTTTACACTTATATAGTGCTTTTTGTGGCATTTGATTTTCAGCATTTGTCAATCTTTTATCAGAGATGCGCACCAGTGGCATTTGACCACCAGGGGGCGACGGCACTTCACATGGCTGCATAGAAAGGCACGCACGCTTAAGGCATGCTGGCTACTGATGAACAGTGCTGGACTCCACATGAAAAACCACACTGACATCTAGACCTCTGTAATTGAGGGAATACTTTTAGGTCTGTTGAGAATAAATTAAATATATAAAGCCCTAATTCTTAAGGTTTTTACCATGGATTATTGCCCAAAGTTGTCACATACTAGATTATTTGTAGAATGTTGTGGAAAGTGCAAATTCATTTAAAAATTACATGGTCAAATAAAGAATATTTTGAAAAGTGTTTTGCATTACTTTTAAAGGGATAGTTTCCTAATATGAAAATTCTCATCATTTAATCACCCTCATTCCAGACTTCCTTTCTTATGCTGAACAAAAACAAAGATTTTTAGAAGAATATCTCAGCTCTGTAGGTCCACACAATTTTGAAGCTAAAAAAGCACATAAAGGAAGCATATAAGTAGTCAATAAGACTATCTTCTGAAGTGATATGATAGGTGTGAGTGAGAAACAAATCAATATTTAAGTCCTTTGTAAATTATCCTCCCTGCTCAGTAGGTGGTGATATGCACAAAGAATGTGAATCACCAAAAACAAAAGAAGAATGTGAAAGTGAACATTGAGACTGATCTCACCCACACCTATTGTATTGCTTCTGAAGATATGGATTTAAACATTGGAGTCTTGTGGATTACTTTAATGCTGTCTTTATGTACTATTTGGACCTTCAAAATGTTGGTACCCATTCACTTGCATTTTGTTGACCTGCAGAGTTGAGTTCATTTGTGTTCAGCAATAAAAAGTAAGTCATACACATCTGGGATGGCATGAGGGTGAGTAAATATTGAGAGATTATTATTTTTGGGTGAACTATCACTTTAAATCATAGCTGTGTATGAATTGAGCATACTTTAAAAAGCAAAACACAGAGCAACCTTTATCTGCATTCATGTTTGAATGTATTCTCAGTTTATTGTGATTACTGTTATTTTGGCATTCAGTCAGTTAAAAGTAATGATGAACCAGACTTGTGGAGGTCCACAATTTTTTTTCTGAGGTCTTGGCTTATTTCTTTTCATTTTCACATGATGTCAAGCAAAGAGGCATGGAGTTTGAAGGTAGGCCTTAAAATACATCCACGAGTACACCTCCTATCAGAAAACAATTGTCTAAAGTCTTTACATCATTTTCTGGAATTTCCCAAGCTGCTTAAAGGCACAGTCAACTGGAATTGTTGTAGTCAATTAAAAGTGAAACAATCTGTCTGTAAACAATTGTTGGAATAATTACTTTGTCATGCACAAAGTAATTGTCCTAAACTTCTTGCCAAAACTATAGTTTGCTAAAATTAAATCTGTGGAGTGGTAATTAGTTTTAATGACTTCAACCTTAGTGTATGTAAACTGTCTTCAACCGTAGGTTTTCTGAGATTCTTTTTTTTTTTTTTTTGTGAAGCATGGTCCACGTCAGCATATGCTTCATGTTTGAATTTTTAAGTCAAAGTAGCTCTAACCCACTCCTCCAATCTCATTTCATTAACTGGATGCCAGGTTTGCCAACTCCTGACTCTAATTAGCTTTTGTTGACGTTATTAACCTAGGGGTTCACATACTTTTTCCAACCTGCTCTGTAAATGCTTGAATTATGTATTCAATACGTAGAAGAACCAAAAATATTTTTTCTGTTATTTGTTAAAACAGATTGTGTTTGTTCATTATTGTAACTTAGATGAAGATCAAACCTGATTTTTAGACAAATTTATAAATAAATGCAGGTAGTATCGAAGGGTTCACATACTATTTCTTGCCACTGTTTAAAGCACTTGAATTTAGACAACTTTACAGCTAAATATAATTTTTTTGCAGAAAGAGTCTTGCAGATTCTCTAAAAAATATGTAAATATATTGATATATATTTTCCCCCCAAACTGAGACTGCGGTCAAGCCAGCCGCCACTTCGAAATGAGCGGTCAAACTAGCCGCACCTATATTTCGTGGTGCGCGTATACACTGGTTATTGCGGTATGACCGTCAGAACTAAAACAAGTTAATTCCTGCTAAGGCAATTTCACATGCATTCATTTATTCTGTCTGTCTGTCTGTCAGAAAGAAAGAAAGATTTTAGCACACCTCACAACCTGTCACTGCATGATATATTGAAGTCCAAAATAAGAACCCCCCCTCCCTCATATATTACCTTTTTTTCCATATATTCAGAAAATCATAAAAATAAAAGTCCTAGCTTCCACAGACCAATTTCACCTCAGATGGGGAGGACACCTTCTCAAGGTGTGAACTACAATATTTCAGGACATTCTGATGTTGTATTCCAAAATAAGAGCCCCCCCAAAACTCATATATTACCTTTTTTGTCCATAAATTCAGAAAATCATAAAAATAAAAGTCCTAGTTTCCACAGACCAATTTCACCTCAGATGGGGAGGACACCTTCTCAAGGTGTGAACTACAATGTTTCAGGACATTCTGATGTTGAATTTCAAAATAAGAGCCCCCGCAAACTCGAATATTAGATGTTTTGTTTACACATTCAGAAAATCATAAAAATAAAAGTCCTAGTTTCCACAGACCAATTTCACCTCAGGTGGGGAGGACACCTTCTCAAGGTGTGAACTACAATGTTTCAGGACATTCTGATGTTGAATTCCAAAATAAG
This sequence comes from Xyrauchen texanus, assembly GCF_025860055.1. Taxonomy (NCBI): domain Eukaryota; kingdom Metazoa; phylum Chordata; class Actinopteri; order Cypriniformes; family Catostomidae; genus Xyrauchen; species Xyrauchen texanus. The sequence continues at coordinate 16,427,427 of NC_068295.1, read as the reverse complement.
AGCCCCCCAAAACTCATATATTACCTTTTTTGTCCATACATTCAGAAAATCATAAAAATAAAAGTCCTAGTTTCCAGACCAATTTCACCTCAGATGGGGAGGACACCTTCTCAAGGTGTGAACTACAATGTTTCAGGACATTCTGATGTTGAATTCCAAAATAAGAGCCCCCCAAACTCGAATATTAGATGTTTTGTTTACACATTCAGAAAATCATAAAAATAAAAGTCCTAGTTTCCACAGACCAATTTCACCTCAGGTGGGGAGGACACCTTCTCAAGGTGTGAACTACAATGTTTCAGGACATTCTGATGTTGTCTTCCAAAATAAGAGCCCCCCAAAACTCATATATTACCTTTTTTGTCCATACATTCAGAAAATCATAAAAATAAAAGTCCTAGCTTCCACAGACCAATTTCACCTCAGATGGAGAGGACACCTTCTCAAGGTGTGAACTACAATGTTTCAGGACATTCTGATGTTGAATTCCAAAATAAGAGCCCCCAAACTCGAATATTAGATGTTTTGTTTACACATTCAGAAAATCATAAAAATAAAAGTCCTAGTTTCCACAGACCAATTTCACCTCAGGTGGGGAGGACACCTTCTCAAGGTGTGAACTACAATGTTTCAGGACATTCTGATGTTGAATTCCAAAATAAGAGCCCCCCAAAACTCATATATTACCTTTTTTGTCCATACATTCAGAAAATCATAAAAATAAAAGTCCTAGTTTCCACAGACCAATTTCACCTCAGATGGGGAGGACACCTTCTCAAGGTGTGAACTACAATGTTTCAGGACATTCTGATGTTGAATTCCAAAATAAGAGCCCCCCAAACTCGAATATTAGATGTTTTGTTTACACATTCAGAAAATCATAAAAATAAAAGTCCTAGTTTCCACAGACCAATTTCACCTCAGGTGGGGAGGACACCTTCTCAAGGTGTGAACTACAATGTTTCAGGACATTCTGATGTTGAATTCCAAAATAAGAGCCCCCCAAAACTCATATATTACCTTTTTGTCCATACATTCAGAAAATCATAAAAATAAAAGTCCTAGTTTCCACAGACCAATTTCACCTCAGATGGGGAGGACACCTTCTCAAGGTGTGAACTACAATGTTTCAGGACATTCTGATGTTGAATTCCAAAATAAGAGCCCCCCAAACTCAAATATTAGATGTTTTGTTTATACATTCAGAAAATCATAAAAATAAAAGTCCTAGTTTCCACAGACCAATTTCACCTCAGGTGGGGAGGACACCTTCTCAAGGTGTGAACTACAATGTTTCAGGACATTCTGATGTTGTCTTCCAAAATAAGAGCCCCCCAAAACTCATATATTACCTTTTTTGTCCATACATTCAGAAAATCATAAAAATAAAAGTCCTAGCTTCCACAGACCAATTTCACCTCAGATGGAGAGGACACCTTCTCAAGGTGTGAACTACAATGTTTCAGGACATTCTGATGTTGAATTCCAAAATAAGAGCCCCCAAACTCGAATATTAGATGTTTTGTTTACACATTCAGAAAATCATAAAAATAAAAGTCCTAGTTTCCACAGACCAATTTCACCTCAGGTGGGGAGGACACCTTCTCAAGGTGTGAACTACAATGTTTCAGGACATTCTGATGTTGAATTCCAAAATAAGAGCCCCCCAAAACTCATATATTACCTTTTTGTCCATACATTCAGAAAATCATAAAAATAAAAGTCCTAGTTTCCACAGACCAATTTCACCTCAGGTGGGGAGGACACCTTCTCAAGGTGTGAACTACAATGTTTCAGGACATTCTGATGTTGAATTCCAAAATAAGAGCCCCCCAAACTCAAATATTAGATGTTTTGTTTACACATTCAGAAAATCATAAAAATAAAAGTCCTAGTTTCCACAGACCAATTTCACCTCAGATGGGGAGGACACCTTCTCAAGGTGTGAACTACAATGTTTCAGGACATTCTGATGTTGAATTCCAAAATAAGAGCCCCCCAAAACTCATATATTACCTTTTTTGTCCATACATTCAGAAAATCATAAATATAAAAGTCCTAGCTTCCACAGACCAATTTCACCTCAGATGGAGAGGACACCTTCTCAAGGTGTGAACTACAATGTTTCAGGACATTCTGATGTTGAATTCCAAAATAAGAGCCCCCCAAACTCGAATATTAGATGTTTTGTTTACACATTCACAAAATCATAAAAATAAAAGTCCTAGTTTCCACAGACCAATTTCACCTCAGGTGGGGAGGACACCTTCTCAAGGTGTGAACTACAATGTTTCAGGACATTCTGATGTTAAATTCCAAAATAAGAGCCCCCCAAAACTCATATATTACCTTTTTTGTCCATACATTCAGAAAATCATAAAAATAAAAGTCCTAGTTTCCACAGACCAATTTCACCTCAGGTGGGGAGGACACCTTCTCAAGGTGTGAACTACAATGTTTCAGGACATTCTGATGTTGAATTCCAAAATAAGAGCCCCCAAACTCAAATATTAGATGTTTTGTTTACACATTCAGAAAATCATAAAAATAAAAGTCCTAGTTTCCACAGACCAATTTCACCTCAGGTGGGGAGGACACCTTCTCAAGGTGTGAACTACAATGTTTCAGGACATTCTGATGTTGAATTCCAAAATAAGAGCCCCCAAAACTCATATATTACCTTTTTTGTCCATACATTCAGAAAATCATAAAAATAAAAGTCCTAGTTTCCACAGACCAATTTCACCTCAGGGGGAGAGGACACCTTCTCACAGTGTCACTTACAAAAGTGACTAAAATGTTTCAGGACATTCTGATGTTGTCTTCCAAAATAAGAGCCCCCCCAAACTCATATATTACCTTTTTTGTCCATACATTCAGAAAATCATAAAAATAAAAGTCCTAGCTTCCACAGACCAATTTCACCTCAGATGGAGAGGACACCTTCTCAAGGTGTGAACTAAAATGTTTCAGGACATTCTGATGTTGTCTTCCAAAATAAGAGCCCCCCCAAAACTCATATATTACCTTTTTTGTCCATACATTCAGAAAATCATAAAAATAAAAGTCCTAGTTTCCACAGACCAATTTCACCTCAGGTGGGGAGGACACCTTCTGAAGGTGTGAACTACAATGTTTCAGGACATTCTGATGTTGAATTCCAAAATAAGAGCCCCCCCAAAACTCATATATTACCTTTTTTGTCCATACATTCAGAAAATCATAAAAATAAAAGTCCTAGTTTCCACAGACCAATTTCACCTCAGATGGGGAGGACACCTTCTCAAGGTGTGAACTACAATGTTTCAGGACATTCTGATGTTGTCTTCCAAAATAAGAGCCCCCCCAAACTCGAATATTAGATGTTTTGTTTACACATTCAGAAAATCATAAAAATAAAAGTCCTAGTTTCCACAGACCAATTTCACCTCAGGTGGGGAGGACACCTTCTCAAGGTGTGAACTACAATGTTTCAGGACATTCTGATGTTGTCTTCCAAAATAAGAGCCCCCCCAAAACTCATATATTACCTTTTTTGTCCATACATTCAGAAAATCATAAAAATAAAAGTCCTAGCTTCCACAGACCAATTTCACCTCAGATGGAGAGGACACCTTCTCAAGGTGTGAACTACAATGTTTCAGGACATTCTGATGTTGAATTCCAAAATAAGAGCCCCCAAACTCGAATATTAGATGTTTTGTTTACACATTCAGAAAATCATAAAAATAAAAGTCCTAGTTTCCACAGACCAATTTCACCTCAGGTGGGGAGGACACCTTCTCAAGGTGTGAACTACAATGTTTCAGGACATTCTGATGTTGAATTCCAAAATAAGAGCCCCCAAAACTCAAATATTAGCTGTTTTGTCTATACATTCAGAAAATCATAAAAATAAAAGTCCTAGTTTCCACAGACCAATTTCACCTCAGGTGGGGAGGACACCTTCTCAAGGTGTGAACTACAATGTTTCAGGACATTCTGATGTTGAATTCCAAAATAAGAGCCCCCCAAACTCAAATATTAGATGTTTTGTTTACACATTCAGAAAATCATAAAAATAAAAGTCCTAGTTTCCACAGACCAATTTCACCTCAGGTGGGGAGGACACCTTCTCAAGGTGTGAACTACAATGTTTCAGGACATTCTGATGTTAAATTCCAAAATAACAGCCCCCCACAGACCAATTTCACCTCAGGGGGAGAGGACACCTCACAGTGTCACTTACAAAAGTGACTAAAATGTTTCAGGACATTCTGATGTTGTCTTCCAAAATAAGAGCCCCCCCAAACTCATATATTACCTTTTTTGTCCATACATTCAGAAAATCATAAAAATAAAAGTCCTAGCTTCCACAGACCAATTTCACCTCAGATGGAGAGGACACCTTCTCAAGGTGTGAACTAAAATGTTTCAGGACATTCTGATGTTGTCTTCCAAAATAAGAGCCCCCCAAAACTCATATATTACCTTTTTGTCCATACATTCAGAAAATCATAAAAATAAAAGTCCTAGTTTCCACAGACCAATTTAACCTCAGGTGGGGAGGACACCTTCTGAAGGTGTGAACTACAATGTTTCAGGATATTCTTATGTTGAATTCCAAAATAAGAGCCCCCCCAAAACTCATATATTACCTTTTTTGTCCATACATTCAGAAAATCATAAAAATAAAAGTCCTAGCTTCCACAGACCAATTTCACCTCAGATGGAGAGGACACCTTCTCAAGGTGTGAACTAAAATGTTTCAGAACATTCTGATGTTGTCTTCCAAAATAAGAGCCCCCCCAAAACTCATATATTACCTTTTTTGTCCATACATTCAGAAAATCATAAAATTAAAAGTCCTAGTTTCCACAGACCAATTTAACCTCAGGTGGGGAGGACACCTTCTGAAGGTGTGAACTACAATGTTTCAGGAAATTCTGATGTTGAATTCCAAAATAAGAGCCCCCCCAAAACTCATATATTACCTTTTTTGTTTACACATTCAGAAATCATAAAAATAAAAGTCCTAGTTTCCACAGACCAATTTCACCTCAGATGGGGAGGACACCTTCTCAAGGTATGAACTACAATGTTTCAGGACATTCTGATGTTGAATTCCAAAATAACAGCCCCCCACAGACCAATTTCACCTCAGGGGGAGAGGACACCTTCTCACAGTGTCACTTACAAAAGTACAAGACATTTTGTTATTGAATTTCAAAATTAAATTTTTTTATTTAAATGTTATTTAAAATTATTTAAAACTCAACACTTTTTTATAGTAAATATGTGAACACTTTAAATGGACAGAATGTAATGAACAATATTATTTTACAAAAAAGACAATAGCATAATTTAAATAAAAAGATAAATAACATAAATGTATTAATTCTGTTAACTCTACAGATTTAACAGCACAAAATGCAGTCCCAATTACTGACTCTGGCCCATTTCAGCTTCTTCTGAGACATGCCCAGGCACTTTTCATGGTACCACCTCTGGCTATGGTCACACTGGATCTAAAATAAGTTAGAAATATCACTGAACTGCTACATACACAGATCCACGTTTTAAATTGCTACTCTTTTTCACTTTCCAATTCTCATTTTACAAGTGAACCAAAAAACTCACCCACTTTGTCACACGTAGCCTACTTCCACTTGGCTCTTTTTGTGCGCACATGGAACAGTGATTGGTCTCATCAAACACTAAAGTATTAGAAATAAATAAATTGGTAACAATAATTTAATGTTCAATGTCCATGTCCTTTTTAAAGGAACCACCTTACAATATCAATATTACATACAGCGAAGACTGCATTTATTTATATATATATAACCAGCGAGATATTTAGGTAATTACTAAATGTTGCTTTTAAACCAGGTTTTAAAATACTGTACTGTATTACCTAGAGTGAAAATAACAATGTGTGTAACTTGTGTCAAGACATTATTTTTACTATTATAAACTGTCCATTTATACCCCTTTGATTTTTGTGAACCTATTTATGTCACAGTATATCTATGTTGTTGCTGTTTATGTCTCATTTCATGTATTGCATGTATTACGTCTCATTGCTTGCAATATTTCCATGCCTTCAGGCCTCTGCATAGTCATCTGGAATCTTTTTTTGTTATTTGCCAGGCTTGTTTACTTGCATTACTGGCATGTATTACTCGTGATCAATTTTCCTTTTGCCTGCTCTGAGAATGTCATCTTTATTTGTAATTTCAGTTGATCCCTCTGTGTTTATGATTGCATGTGCTGCATTAGAAGCCATTGCCAACAAACGATATACACCCTCCTGTGGCATCAGTATTACTGTGCTGCTGTTTTTTTATTTTTGTCTTGTTAAAATTCTACATAATGCTGCTAAATAACGACACTCTATGGTGAAAAGGTATTTTTAGCAATAAAATATTTAATATATAAAATATTTTTTGTTACTGACCATTTTATGAAATCTTTACAGCTTTTTGTAGTAACCATTTTATAACAGCTGTAAGCTGCTCTGTGTTATAGCTCACCATAAGTTGTCCTGAAATTACTGGCCACCATGGCTTCACAGGCTGTATTCTGTCTGTCTTAGCTGATACTACTCTGGCAACCCTACATTTTCTGGTAGCTTTAATGTAATAATATACAACCTGGCTGTGAATGTTGACTGTCAGAACACATCTTAACTAGTGTGAATTCTTTCTTTGAATTGTGAATTATTTAATTTTATTGAATTATTGTTATAACCATCTATTTCCCTCTGAAGCTGCATTTTTTCTACTACTGTTTTTACATTACACTAGACTTCTGCATTGTGCATTTGAATTCTGACTAGAGTCTAAACTGTTAAGCTGCATTTTATTTTGTATCCCTCCACACAACAGACAAACACTTGCTTTACAAACCTGAATCTTTCAGTATCTGCAGAGCCATACTTTTCCACTCTTGTGCCATTTCCTTTTTGGATGTTCCAAAATGTAAAACTGGAACACCTGGAAATGCCCTCTCTATTGCCCTGGCCATCTAAACAAATAATAACATTTACAAACATTGTGTGGACTGTGTCAGACTCCAGCATAGGTCAGCATTCCCAACTACAATATTCCAATTATTTTGTATTGTGTCATGTTTTGTAAATTGTTGAAACAAACATCAACTTAATTTATGTAAGAAAACAGAGAGATAGATATTAAAAAAACTTCACATACCAAGGTGACAATGACGCCACAGCTACTGGCATCCTGCTGGACTGGATGTGACAGAACTCCTCCTTTCCATTTTATGTCCACCCACTCCATTTTTCCATGGCACGTTTTCCTCATCTGTAGGTACTCACTGTATGTGATGTATTACGGGAATATGTATTAATTAGGAAAAGATTACAAAAAGCTTTGCTTTCAAATGATAAGTAAATTCTAAAATTATAACTCTTCTTCTAATCGTGAAAGTCTAAGTACACCCAAATAATGATCTTAAACTCTTAATTTCATTAAGTTTAAACCAAATTACAAGGTATGGCATGTAAATAAATCCATTAATTTAATGTAATTCAAAGTCTTTACAACATTTGTAATGTCTCCATAAATTGTGATGTCATTAATTTAATTTGCGATTCGGGAAAAATATATGATATAGTGAATTTCTTTAATTTTTTACCAGGCTATTGGATTAATCTTTGGTGTAACCCTTTTAGTGAATGTAAATCAGTGAATATGTATCTCCACCAACGACCACTCCTTGGTTTAGGAATTTAGTGAGTTATAAAATGAATACCTAATTTTTTGGCAGCATGAATGGAATCAGCTTTCTCGGAGTTATTTTTTGATGGATCCATCAAGTACACTGTGTGGTTGATAGCATTTATGTACTGAAAATTATAAGGGGGAAATGCAACCAATACATCTTTTAATAATACACCAGACACTGTAAATAATGACATATAGATATCATTCTGCTACTCACCAGAAGTTTCCAGTGGACGTCGCAGATGTTCACAAATGAAATAATTGCCTGGTAATTGTCAAAGTTGACCTAATGAAGAAGTTAAATAATAATTACATTTGCACTGTAAACCATAATTAGTACATTTAGCTTTTCAAAGCAATATAGAAAGCTTGCATATTCACTATACATTCAGTATGTAGTGCTGCAATAGATAATTTATAATTTTTCATACATAAGGTCCCTGCACAAACACACAAAATTGCACATCCACACTGTAGTCCATGCAACCACTGTGATCACCTTTGATAAACTGTGCAGGACAAGCTGTGAGCTTTTCCCATGCAGAATCACCCATGCTGTGTAGTGATTCAGAATATATACTGAGTTCCCCATCTCCAGCTGATTGACAGCAAGATGAAACAGGCCTTCAATTATCTAAATAAGATAATAAGATGTGGGAGAAATGTTTTTATTTCTTTGAAGTTGTATTATAAAATAAAAATACAATGTTAAGAAGACATTAAACTTATTACTGTTCCAATCGTAAGACACATATTTAATTTAATTTGTACTTTTGGTTTGTTACATTCAACCATTTCAATGTTTACACCAAGAAACACATAACAAACACAAGGTAACTAACCATATGTCTATAATAATACTTCACAATAATGGTTCATCATTAATAGGTATCTGTGCATGAATTAATGCAGGACAAATGAGTAAAACTACATAAACACTTCAGCTATGTACTACTATTAACTAATGTGAAAACAAGTTTACCTAATCAGTAAACTAGTCAACTTAGAACTGATGTAGTTTCTTTATAGGTAATCAATAATTAATGAATTAGATCAACCTCATTATGAAATATTAAGTAATAATGACAAATTATTAGCAATTATTACCAACTACACTGTCTGAGACATAATACATTGCATTTTTTTACTCTGAATATGGTCGTTTTCTAATGACACAGATGTTATGTACTTTCTAATGACTCAGATGTTATGTAAATAGCAATGCATTGCATGACCATGGTAAGAGTACAAAAAGACAACTGGTCACATCTCAGATACATTAATGTGGTGATTATTTAGTAATTGTTTATTATTTGTCATCGTTCGTTGTTACAGTACTTCTTAATGAGGCTAATGTTATTTTGTATTTATTGTTTACCTATTAAGGAACTATCTTTGTCCTAAATTTACTTCTTTCCATATTACCAAATAGTGGAAGCTGAAGTGTTAATATAGAACTACAGATTTATAATTGTAAAACTTGAAAAAAATTTAAGAGAATGAAATGCATACTACCTCGCCATATAACAACCGGTGCGGTTGAAGTGTACGGAGCTCACGGTGACGAACAGTAATCGTTTGCCCTATGTTCTGGTGGGGATCACAGAAACCACAACCTCTGTGTCTTTTCTTTTCCACCAGGAGGTGAGCTGCATGCCATAAATTTAAATAAAAAATGACACGTTGTTAAAGAAATGTTTAATGTGTTACAACTTGTTGTCTCTCTTTTTTTTAGCAATTATATCCTTTCTTTTTAATGTTCATTCAAATAATAACCTTTAAAAGTTACTAGTAAGAACTTGTGATACTAGAAAGCCTTCTTACTTGATGCTGTGGGGTTATTGATGTCTTGGATGGTTTCGGAGGTTTGTTTGAGATATCCCCATGTACTACATCCTTTCCATCCAAAGTTTCTTCATGGTCCCCCAGCAGAGATGAACTAGGCTGTGGTGAAGACTTTTGTTTCCCAATGGCACTGTCAGGTACTGAGGAGTCAACCTATCAACAGTGTATTTAAAAACAGATCACGTTACTAAGGATCCTCATGTAACAGTGCTTCCGTTTGTCTCTTAATTTCCTATTTTAAATAAATTTAAAACATATATAAATATAAAATATTTTACAATATTTCAATTGTTTGTAGAAGTTTCAGTTGTAATTTACATTAATAGTTTCTCTAAAAAGATGTACCACACACAAAATAATAAACCACATATAATATTAATATTAAGTAAAGATTGTGTAGTTTGTAGTGAAATAACAGAAAATAAAGTGATGGAAAAGGACTTTTGTTGTTATATATCTATGAGTATTAAACTATTTCGGATTGGCTGTATTTACCTTGGCTGCAGTGAAGCTAAAACTGTTATGTTTAGATTAGGATTATTACTATTAATTCTGTGGAAGGCATGACAGCTTTATATTTAAAGTATACCTTCTTGTTCGATGTCTTGAAATGAAACGGCTTCCGGAGTGGTGTAACATATCTCCCCCTCTTTTTCTGCTGGCGTTCTTTCCATTTTTCTTGGTCCACTCTGTACGTCTGCATAAAGTAAGGTATTGATGGAAGCAGTCATTTATAATTTCAATAACTTTGGAGAACTGTTTTAGATACCAATACATTGTGGCAGCGGGGGCGTGGTCAAGCGCCCGTCCGGGAGAGAAAAGCGGTAAGGGCGCTCACACCTGAGCTAAATGATAACTAACACCTGTGTCTAATTTCAGTAACGTGAGGAGAGCGGCATAAAAGGGCAGGAGCGACGGAGCATGAGAGAGAACCAAGGAAGACTGTCTCTGTTGTATTGTAAAAAAAAAAACTTAAGAATTAAAAACTTACCCCTTAAGTTGACGTTCGTTTCCGTCCCGTCCTTGAGCTATTTTACAAATAGCTTTGTGGGCGATTGGTCTAATGATTATTTCTGGCAACCTGTGATAGTCAACTTGCTTTTCACATACAATGGGGTCCAAAAGTCTGAGACTAATAGTGAAAATTCTTAGATTTCTTTTTTCTAATTCAATACAAACAAACCATTACAAATGAATGAGAATTAAAGGGAAAGTTCACCCCAAAAAATAAGATTGTATCCTAATTTGCTCACCATTTACTTCAGTTGGGTAAAATATTCCTTTAACATGACTTTCAAAATATCTGAGCATTCGGTATAAAAAAAAAAAAAAAAAAAAACTTAAGAATTAAAAACTTACCCCTTAAGTTGACGTTCGCTTCCGTCCCGCCCTTGAGCTATTTTACAGTGGTGCCGAAACCCGGACTATTTTTTTTCTTTTGGTTACGTAATGGAACCAAGTCAGCCCCATAGAGTCCTCCCAGCTGGCGGAAATCCTCCAGTCCTCAGCTAATCTCCATCAGGGCCACCAACAGACCCTGCTTGAGCTCCGGCAAGATCAAGATCGGCGGTTCTTCGAGGTCATGCGGGCTCAGGCAGAGGACCGACTCAGCTATCCGGAGCCTCCTCAGCCAGGAGGCTGCGTCAGCCCCAGCCGCGACCCCGGACACCCACGCTACGCTGCCCCGCCCATGTTACAGAAGATGGGGTGGCAGATGATCCTGAGGCCTTCCTCGACCTCTTTGAGAGGACGGCTGAAATCTGGGGCTGGCCGCCTGAACAATGGGCAGCCCGGCTAATTCCTCTCCTGTCCGGGAAGCACAGCTCGCGGCACAACAACTGCCAGCGACGAGCCTCCTGGCTTATTCCGACCTGAAGAGGGCCATTCTGCAGCGGGTTGGTCGGAGCCGGAAGAGAATCGCCAGCTCTTCCGGAGCATGAAGCTGGAGAAATCCGACCGCCCGTTTGCGTTTGTTCAACGGCTCCGGACGCTTGTCGGCGGTGGCTGCTTCGCGGGGACCGCGACGTCGAGGAGTTATCGATCAGGTGGTACTGGAGCAATTTACGCAAAGACTGCCCAGGAGAACGGCGGAATGGGTCCAGTGCCACCGCCCGGCGTCGCTGGAGGCAGCTGTGCAGCTCATGGAGGACCACCTGGCGGCGATCCCGAGGGCAGATGAGCCCTCCCCTCTCTCTCTCTCCCTTCCCTGTGTCTTCCCCTGTTTCCCCCTGTTCCCTCTCGCTCTGCTCTCTCCCAGGACCCGTTCCTGCCCCGCAGGCGTGGAGGATACAGTCGACCAGCTTCCCGGTCGTGGGAGAACCCGCCCAACCCTTCCCGTCTTTCAGTCGCTCTCCTCCTCAGGTGGTGGCGCCCGCCAGCACGGGTGCGGCCGTGGCGCCTGGGCCGGTCTGCTGGAGGTGCGGGGACCCGGACCACTTCCGGGATCAGTGTCCGCTGATGGAGGTGGGGGCGGTGGTGCTGGTCTCCGATGTCCCGCAGGCTGCCCCGGTCGGGCTGGAGCGTACGGATCCGGTAAGGATCCAGGGGGTACATACCAAGCTTTGATGGATACCGGCTGTAATCAGACCACCATCCACCAGCGCTTGGTTCAACCCGAGGCTTTGGGCACAGCTAAACGGGTGAGGGTGAGGTGTGTGCATGGGGATATTCACAAGTATCCCATGGTGACTCTGGCAATTAAATTCGGGGAGAAAAGCATAGTGTGGAGGCAGCGGTTAGTTCCGCCTCACCCATCCGCTAATCTTGGGTACTGATTGGCCAAATTTTAGAAATGTATTAGAGGGAGTCTGTGCGGATGGGTCCTGCATGAAAGTAAAGAGATGTGTGATGTGCGATGCTTTGGCGGGAGGCGGAGCAGGGCCGTCCTCGGCTGCTCCAGGTGGCGAGGGAAGGGGCGAGGGGACACCCCTCCTCTCAGGGAGTTCCTTGAGGGGATTTTCCTTTGGAGCAGTCACGGGATGAAACCCTTAAGCACGCCTTTGACCAAGTGAGAGTAATCGATGGTCAACAACTCCGGCCGGTGTCGCCGTTTCATATCCGTATTTTTCAGTTATTAAAGATCGGTTGTATAGAGTGGCGCAGGGCGCTCAAACAAAGGAGGAGGTGACACAATTGTTGATTCCACGGAGCCGCCGGAAATGGTTTTCCAGGCGGCTCACTATAATCCTATGGCCGGTCACCTAGGGGAACGGAAAACACTTTTCCGTCTAATAGCCCGTTTCTATTGGCCGGGCATTGGCGGCGACGTTCGCAGGTGGTGTGCGGCGTGCCGCGAATGTCAGCTGGTAAACCCACCGGCCACCCCAAAAGCGCCTTTGCGCCCCCTTCCATTGATCGAGGTTCCCTTCGAGAGAATTGGAATGGACCTCGTCGGGACGGAAACGAACGTCAACTTAAGGGGTAAGTTTTTAATTCTTAAGTTTTTTTTTACAATACAACAGAGACAGTCTTCCTTGGTTCTCTCTCATGCTCCGTCGCTCCTGCCCTTTTATGCCGCTCTCCTCACGTTACTGAAATTAGACACAGGTGTTAGTTATCATTTAGCTCAGGTGTGAGCGCCCTTACCGCTTTTCTCTCCCGGACGGGCGCTTGACCACGCCCCCGCTGCCACATACATATAATGTGATGACATACAAAATTTAATTTTCTTTATATTTACTTTTACTTAAAAACTGCCACCTTCAATGAAACCTTAATTAAAGTATTCAAACCTTTCTTCTGAAAACTCTTTGAGAATCTTCATACTCCTGCAGGAGAGCAGTGTGACTAGTCTGATAGCGGGCCACAAAGTCATCAAGCCTAGTCAGGCGGCCAGAGTGAAATCGAATGTGTTTTAAATCCCACTGGCTTTTGGCTTTTCCATTATGCCCTGAGTTTTGTTGTCCTCTGTTATGTTCTGAGAAGGTATAAAAAACAGGTAAATTCGTAAACTAATTTACCTGTTAAACACATTAAGCACTGAGTAATAAGGTCATGTAATGTACAATATATTATAATTACTTGTCTTGGAAGCTTTCTGAGGGTATTGTATGTCCTAGAGCACTGCTCATATTGTGGTCCCGTCCCATGTCGTCCAAGGTCACCTTTTAACAAAAGTAAGTAAGTAAAGCCATGTATTTAATTTTCATAAAACAAAGCAAGATATTTATATCCAAAAGGGATATATTGATTAATGATGGCAAACCTAGCATTATCCGGTCCACAATCCAGCATATGGTAGAAGGTATTTGTTGAGGTGCTCGATAAGGCCTCTGCAAAAGTAAACATTGTGCTCTCAATGCCTGTCCAGTGGAGCACTGGAAATAATTTCCTTGCAACGTTTTGCAAATCTGTTGACTCCATCGATGTCCTAAATGTAATGTAACAATGTGTTATTATTACAGGTGTGTTTGAAAATTTAAAAATGACTGACCGAACTTTAACATGTTTCAGCTTTGACCTTTTTGATAATGCCTGGGCAGGAATACACCTCAGTAATACACAAGTCCAGCCGGACATGTACTTGGTGCCATGTGTTGTTGATGTCGTGTACTTTTGTCCCAAATCTTTTAAAAAGTACTTACAATTTTTGGTTTGGTGAGCAATACAACACAGCACATATAGACCACACAATGCACATAAAATAACCACATCAATGACACATAAAATTATCATTTATTAAAAATACTGCTAAAGTTTTTCCTTTATTTTCACTGATCTGTTAATATTCAGTGTACCCAGCTTTCCCATGTGTTTCTTTGTTTCATCTCATTCACCTGTTTGTCTCATTGATTAATGATTAATAAGTGTCCTAATTTCTCTAATTAGCTCCCTTGTTTTTCTGTGTCTGTTAGTTGTCAAGCTTTGTTTAATGTCACGAATGATTGTGGTAAGTTTCTCCTACGTGATTCTCCTGTTTATTTTTTTTTATTATTATCCTATATGTAATTTTCTTGACTAGATATCCTTCATCATGCACTTTAATACAGCCACCAATTTACAATCATACTGTTACATATGTTTGAAGCTGCAGATGCTTTGGACTTTATATTTATTATTCATTTCTGTCTTGTTATATTAAAATGATGCTGTGTTGTGGTGCTCGAGTGGCAGGTAATTAATTTAGTTTTTTGTTTAAATGTAGTAAGTATTTACAGACAACACACACTTAGAAAACACACAAAAGTTACTTTCTGTACTGACAAAAGGCCTTGTTGTTTCTATGTCCTACTGTTGTTGTACTGTTTTAACATGTAATGCAATTGTTCCATAAATTTGTTGTGTTAAATGGTAGTAATATCAAATATGTTTCATCGTAACCTACTTTAATCTCATTGTAAACTAGCTGCACTCTATGGCATTTATCTAAGTACATTTTCACTCAAGAAATTTGACATCATTACCTTTTCTTTATAGTACATTTACTTGATAACAACAGTATTCCTTCACATCTTTGTTAAAATGAAAACCATAAATGCTAAAATGTAAACTTGGATTTGACATTTACCTTCAAGCTCTCACTTTTGGAGTTGGTTGTCTCGTCAAATGTAGTCCCTGTTCTCTGCAGCCACGACTGCAGGTTTTTGAAGTGTTTCTCTACATTGGGCCCACAGGATGGACTTGAGAATACAACAGCAGCACTTTGAACCATGTCGTCTAGTTCTATTAAAGTGCTTGCAGTTGTGAGGAACCGAAGACGTGAATGGCCAGATGGTAGTGGTTTGGCGCACTGTGGAATGTAACAAAATAATTAGGTTCAAGAATATAACTATGGTCTTCAAGGTTATATGTTGATTGATGATAAATCAACTTGTGTGTATTATATCCAAATCTGCACTTTATGTAATACTTGCTGGTCTTTTGTATATTTATTGAATACATCAATATTCTATGCATTTCACAGGCAAAGCCGATGTAGGGGAATTCATAGGCCACACTGCTAACAGACTTTTAAAATGTGTGCATTTTGGATAGTTCAGTTCACATTGGCAGTAACATTATTATTTTTTGGTATGAGGAAAAGAGATGTTGCTGTTGTGTTTTTTGGCCTAGCACATTAATGAAAGGTAATTCATTACAGAATCTGTATAAAGTTTATTGGACACTTATCAACTGACACTAAAAGAGGATTGTCACAAACAGTTTTTTTTTTAATGTACACTACTTACTACTTTCTGCACATTTCCTTTGCATTCTTCATCACATGGCTAAGACAACAATGAAGAATGGGCACCTCAAAATCTTCTTTTTTTCCTTTACCACTTGCTATATTGTAGTAGTGGTTAATGGTGTCTTTCAGGTTTTTTTTGGCAAATGACAGGCATATTGCCTGCATTAACACCATTGACCCATCACACAGGATCATGATGGGTGACCGCATACCTTTTCTCCCAAAACACCTTGCCACATCAGTCTGAAACGCCTCTAGAAAGTAGTTAACTGAGGCTGTGGTGTGATCACAGGTAAGGTATGTGGCAACAGGTAGTGGAGACGAGTTTTTGTGGGGATTCCTGACCACCAACTCATAGACATAGAAAGGAGGAGATCCTTTCTGCTTTCGCATCTAGATACACAATGTCCTCCTGGCATCGCTCCTGATATATCTCAATTCCCCTGCGTGACCAAAGAAGAAGTCTTTTTTCTTTGAAGACTTATTATTTCGTTACTGTGCTGCCGGCTTCTCTTACGTGCTTCCCACGATATAGTTTTTAGGACATTGCGACTTGGAGCCTCATCCCGACAGCCAGACTCCTTAACATCTTCGGGTATTTTTGTTATTTTGTCAAGGTACATGGCTCGTGGGAGCTGTCTTTGTAAGTCTTGGCCCAGTGTGTTTCTTTCATGTGCTCTAACAGGTCTTCTTTTTAATTCTATTAAATTGTGAATGCTCTGCTCCCCTTGGTACTCTACTGTTGCCTTGATGTCCTCTTCACTGTCCACAGTAACTGTTACTGTGACAGGGCAATCCTCAAATCTACAGTAACCAAGGCAGGAGAATTCAGGGCTTGCTTGTATCGAACCTATAACCTTTAGTTTGTGCCTTTTAAAGGCAATGGAACAGTACGGGTATATGGTCCTCAGACCTTTCGAAATTACATTTGTCCACTGGAGTCCTTTAAAGCTTCTTTTCTGTCTGTGCTTCTTCAGCTTTTCCCAATCATTCCTTTCAATGAAAAAGAATGATGGGTTCTTTGGTAAGCTGATTTTTATAAATCCATCGTCATCGGATGGATTACTCATGGACCCCTAATGAAAAAATACAATGTTACTGTAACATGTACGTATGTCCATTAAATAAATGTTTTTTTGAAACTGTGGAACATGTAATTCTAAAACCTTTGTTTCTGCGTTAGTAGTACAGTCAAACGTGAACACGGACAAATACTTATTTTTCCCATATTGTAATTGTAACAAACAATAACAAGGAATAATGTGATGTGAATTAAATGTAGAACACCAGATTCTTATTATTTTTACTTTCCTTTCAATTACAAGACAAGGCATATAGGCACCCAACATTGGATCAAACAAATTAGAAAAAGAGTGAAGTCTAACTTTCTCTGAAGACTTGTGTCCCTCATCTTCAGCAGCACTTCCACTGTCCACAGATGGCAGAGGAGATGGGGAATATTCTGCCTGCTGCATTGATAGAAATACAAGCAATGTTTGAGATTATACTTTACAAGAACATACATGAAACCTGTGTAAATACAAAGAGTGAAGTCTAACTTTCTCTGAACACTTGTGTCCCTCATCTTCAGCAGCACTTCCACTGTCCACTGATGGCAGAGGAGATGGGGAATATTCTGCCTGCTGCTTTTTGACAAAGAATATAATGTAATAATGATGTTTAAATGTAAACATTTCGAAAAGTATAAATAAGGGGATGTATAGGTTTTGTTTTGACTGCGTCTATGCAAAAATATATATATTGTACCTTGTAAAAATATGACATGCCTGCATCTGTCTTTGAGTAACTCAATATAACAACCTTTATTATTGTCTATCATTAGCAAGATGTGATATATATATATATATATATATATATATATATATATTTGTGTGTGTGTGAGTGTGTGTGTGTTTGTGTGTGTAAATTTTAATACTTTGTAGACAGGAATCAAGTTTTGACAGACAGCCAATGAAACAAAGAAATGCTCACCTTATGAAATACATTTTGCAGTCGATAGCGATTGTTTTTAGTGTTTGCAATGGCAAGTGCAATGCACACTTGTCCCCAGAAGCCGTCTTTATTTGTAATATTATCATCATAGTTGCTGAGATTCTTTTCAGGACTTCAACTGTCTCCACAATTTCATTGTCTACTATATGTATGGTTTTGTTCTATTGGGGAAATAATGCATTAATACAAATAAATGACATAGTTAGACATAGTTATTGCACTAAGTTCAATTTTACAGATGGATAGTTAATGATTGAATTACTCACCCCAAATAACTTGAATGAGTGCACTCTGTATAAAATCAAAAGAGGAAGACATTACGATGACAGCATATATATATATATATATATATATATATATATATATATATATATATATATATATATATATATATAATACTGGAATACTGTTCCGTCATTAATAAATAAATACACAGGAACAAATGAGTAACGCACTGTTGACATTCAAGTAACTACTATTAACTAACAACAATTAATAAAACAATTTGAATTAATATTGCTTTGTCGAATGAGGTAGTTCACTATTAGAAAAGTACTATACTTATTTATTACTTATCTATTACTTACCTATTAAAAATTAATAAACAGGTTCATAATACTTGTGTTTTACGCATAATGCATAACTATTGTACATTTAAGACTAAGGTAACGCCCCTTGTAATGACTGTATGTATAATCTGTATTCTAAAGAGAAAACATCACAAAAACCTCAAAAGTTTAAATTACTTCAGTAAGTATTTAAGAATTCTCATGCTTTTCACTTTAATGTTCAAAATAATTAGTAATTTTGGAATATTTGATTCATTATTATTTTCACTTTAGAATTAATTATACATTAAACATTACACGCATTATTTTGAACCTGTACAGTTATAAGTAGTCTTCAGGGAGGAGTGAAACAAAATTTTAGTTAACTTTACTGATTAAATAACAGTGCTCTACTAAGCCAACTAAGTCCTATAACTTACTAATTCGGTAATCAGAGTTTTTGGTTAATAAATAATAGTTACTAGAGTGTTCATATTTGCGCTACTCATTTGCTCCTGTGTAGAAAAAATCAAACTAACTTTACCTAGACAATAACTTTTTATAGAGTTGCTGTAAAGCCAAAACAATATGTGTCCTTTGACTTTACTATTTTCACTGTAAGCTGCTTTGAAACCATCCGTATTGTAAAAAGCGCTATGTGACTTGACTTAACTAGTTTTTCATTAATGATGGCATGGAACCTATTGTAAATTTATCACTGTAATTACTTTTCGGTGATAGCATCAACAATCATCAGTTTCTATTTAAAATAATTATGACAATTGATTGAACCAAAGACTGGCCTAAGTAAAACATTTATCTTTTATTATTCAGTAGACACTTTACTGTATAATAAAAATTTGCATGACATTAGACAGACCTCAGATAAATAACATGTTAGCCTAGACTAGATGGTTGAATTTTGCAACGTAGGGCTAATTGATTTGACATGCATGGCTAATGGTGTGTGGCAAACAATGTAATTGCCGTGATGAGTAACGTTACTCAAATGTGCAAATAAATCCAGCTGTGTATAGCAAATGGGAATTGTACATTTAATAAAAAGATGCAGTCACCCTTTCTTTTTCTTCGGCATATTTTCCGTCATCAGATGGCGCAAGATACGGTTTTGGTTGTTCATTAAGAAACAGCAATAGCCTACCTACTGTCATCGCACGGTTGTTGTAGGTGTAGGTGCATGTTTAGGCCTCGCAGGTGCCTGTTTAAAACGTATTACATATTTGCTCTTTTGACATTGCACTACGTTGCACAGTGTAATTTCACAAATACAACATAGTTTAGGCATAATAACCATTAAAAATATAATGCCGATCAGAGGTCAAATCTGAAGTACAGTACGTTAATAAAATATCTCTTATTTTCAAGATATAAATGTAATGCAACAGTAATCTAAGTTACTTAATTCTACATTACTGCTGCAGTTAAGTTTTCTATGCAAAATGTTGCAGTTAAATGTTTTCATTACAGGTTAAAATAGGGTGACCAGATGAGATGAAATGGGGGGTGGGGGGAATTGGGGTCCTGTAGTCTAATATGTAGTCATTGTTCTTTGCCAAAGTATTTTTTTCATTGTTTTCTGTGTATTTTTTCTGTGTGCCGCGACAAATCAATCACTCCTTTACGACTGGCTGCAACATTAATTCACTGAGCTCGCGGCTGCTGCAACTTGCGCTCTCTTCACGGCTCAACCTCCACGGACAGTTTTTAATGTTTTATCAGACAATAACTACTCAAGATTTTGCTGTAGAATAATTTTCGGGCCAATCAGGGCTGATTAGGGATTCGGGACAACAGCTTAGATTTCGGGATTGTCCCGAATTCTTCGGGACTTCTGGTCACCCTACGTTAAAATAATGAACCACTTTCACCGACATTAAACTTCCAGTCCTGAAACGATGTATTATGGCTCCCTCTGGTGGACAACAGCTACCACCAGTCCAACTTAGCGCATACAACCATGTAACAGTGGTTTCCATAATTAAGCATATTAAGCTTATGCTTTAATTATGTAGTTTTGAAAATAATATTCTAAACTACAAGTGGATCTGGTGGGGCTTACATCGACGCCTCTCCGGGAACCAGCACCTTATCGTGGTGAAGAGGTTTGTGTGCCCTTATGATCCTGAGGGCTGTGTTGTCTGGAGCCATGTGCTCCTGCCCAGATAGCAATAAGTCGGCGGTCCGCTGGCGGTGCGCCGGCGGCAGTAGAAGCGGCAGAATGGCGATATCGCAAACACGTTTGACGGCGGTCCGCCGGCGGCAGCCGCTTTTTAAAAGCGGCAGCCGCCTTCCTACCGCCTTCGATACGCGGACGGCCCGCTGGCCAGCCGCCGCTCCGCCGCCGTTATATCGAAGGCGGACCGTCGGAGGCAAACGCTTTTTTCGAGCGATCTGCCGCCGCTTATTGTGTGTGTGTATATATATATATATATATATATATATATATATATATATATATATATATATATATATATATATATATATATATATTTATTTATTTATTTATATAGCATGCAGTTTATCAAGAATAATGATTGATCAAACCAGACAAATTTCCATTTGGCGTTTTAATTCCACATTTCAAAGTACAGTAACTGTCATTGAAACAAGATGTCAGATCACTGAAATATAAATAACAGAAAAATACAAACATTATATACACACACACACACACACAAAAGAACATGCAGGTTTCCAATTTCTTTTTTTAAAAAAAAACACTATTGTAACACTTACAATAATTGTTAATAATATAAAGAGGTCTGGGATGAAAAGAATTACCAGTAAACACAAACAATGAGGATATTTGGTACCAAAGAAAGTGCAGGATACCAAATAAATTGAGGTATAACATCATATTTACAAGTCATTTCTAACAATAGGTTAAGTGGTAATAATTTAGAGTAAAGCTCTGGAGTAGAATATACCATTATAACTGCAATGCTGACCTGTGGCACAAGGATTTACAAGCTATATGTAACAATAGAATAACAGTTAAGCACTGTGATGGAATGAAAGTATAATTTTTGGTACTAGTTAATGTGCAATATCAAGTATCAGAGGTATGAAATAGGATTTACAAACTATAATAGAATTGTTAAGCACTGACGGAATGAAATAAGCCAATACTAAAGTCACGGTAAGTAGAATATTTGATACCAGATAATGTGCAAATATCAAGTATTAGATGTATAATCTAGGATTTACAAGCTATATTTAAAAATAGAATAGTTAAGCACTGTAACAATGAAATAAGCAGCAAATTGTATATGAAATAATTGAGATCTTTGGTATCAAGGAATGTGCAGGATAACAGGTATAATATACATTTTGACATTCAACTTACACATGACAACAAGTGGGAATAAATATAATTAACAGCAGAAAATCTGGCTGTAGAGAACACAGCCAATCAGAATGTCTGGAGAGGTTGGGGACTGTGTGGCGTAGTGGGCTAAGAATCACCGGTTTTCCCGACCTCCAGAATGAGGCAGTGCAAATTAGCATATCTTCAGTGATTCCTCGTGCGCCTGTATAAAAGGACAAACCATCCCATATTCATCCAAGGAGCTGCCCTCAAAGCAGGGTCACGAGAAAAAAAAAAAAAATGAGCAATTTCCACAGTGAACAGTGTGGATTGGGTGAGTGTAGTCTGACACTTTTAGCAGGCTTTTTAGGGGTCTTGATGTTACTGACTGCAGGATAAAGAAAGGGTTCCAGTTGTCAGTGATGCTGGGGTGTCAGTAGTCAGCCTAGGTTTAAGGGGTCGGCTGTGGGTCCCTCTCAGCTGTGCGGCGCCTTTTTCCACCTTCATGTTCAGATGCTCCTTTCAGGTAATGTTAACCTGGATCGCCTCATCAGTGGCATCCTGTGTTGCCGGGTTCTTCCGGATGGCTCCTGTAGAAAATAAAGATCTGTCATTCCATTTGAATGGCATAAGGTCATACACATCTACTTAAATATAAAAAAAATATCCAACTTACTTTGAACAATGGTCTTCAGGAACATGTCTCTAAAACATGCTTTATCCCCTACACCAGTCCAGGTTGTATTGATGGAAAGGTGATTAGAGAAGATACTCTGAAGCATTCGCCACACGGTTGTCTTTAGGTCCCTCCCACATTTGATTGCCAAAAACCGAAGCTGAAAATACAAAAAAAAAACATGTTACAAATTACATTTCTCTGAAGCTTCTCATAAATTTAAAATGTGACAGGCAGTGGATTCAGACTGTAGAATATGCAGTGTACGATCTTAATTTGACTTTTTAGATTACCCTATACCATTATAAACGAAATCGGCACACTTACAAATCGTTGCTGGAGCTCTTTATCCTGCCTCAAACTGTTGTCAAGCAACGCCAAATCTTCCTGGGTGTCTAGGGGGGAGTAACAGATCCCCTGGCAGGGATAACTCTCCAACAGACACATTGGCACTGAAACGTTGCAGCATAGCATTTTGTCGTCCATGCTACGCACAACATCGCCAAATTCCAAGACGTCGCAGCATTAGGGTTTGATCTGCACCTACAGGGGTTCCCAGAATAAAAGAATAAAGTAGTCAGTCCTGGTCCTTCAACTACTAAACTATGACATTTATATCTAGGTCTACTACATGTACAGGTGGCCCCAGTGGGAATTAAACCAACAACCACAGGTGTTGTTTGCAAGTTGTACCTGATTGCCCAGTGCGAGCAAATGTCTTCAACATTGTCCCAACTTGCTTCACCTGCTCTTGAAGTGAGCCGCTGTCATCTGGGAAGTAACAATATATTGATTAGCAATACACTAAATATAATAGTAATATAATATAACCACAATTATCATACCAGTAACTTTCCCTGTAATTTCTATCCACAGTATGTTATGCATGGCATACAAGTTCAGAATGAAGAACCCTTATGATAACATCAATTTCATTTTTTTTCTTTGAAGCAGAATATTTGTTTGTAAAAGGGAGGAAAAAGAAAATGAAATATTGGTATACAGATTTTGGTTGATATATCATACTGTACAGTGAAATGTGCTATTGTTATATCCCTACTCACCTGAAGGACGGATAGATCAGGCAAATCTCCAGTCAGGCCTTTGTAGAGTGTGTGCTCCTTTTGAATAAAACTTTCATTAGTGGGAAGTTGCATATCCACAGGTATTTTAATTCAAACATGCAACATATTGTAATAAATCTACAATATTCAGCCTTTACCTTACACCCTCGGTTGTTGCTCTACACTTTTATTATATTAAATACTTATTTATATAGCTTGCTCACTGTATAATCATGATAGCCTAATACTTATAACACAAGATTGCATCTTAAACGAATGACTGAGTTGAAAACTTGAATAAGAACGCATTTTACACAGAGGGGACCAGCTAGGGAAACTTACCTGCCTACAATAACTGTTTTAATTTGATTTGAGTTACATTAAACATGAATAACCTTAGCCGAGTCCCCAGGAACATCGGGCTATTAAAGTAACAAGCCTATAACTGCGGTCTTATTAATTCTAGCTTCACCATACACTCAAACTGTGAGGTTTATCTGCTTTTACTTACATTGCTCTGTACATAATATACTGTTTTTTGTTCTTTATATACAGATTGTATTAGATTTGCACTACGTGTGTGTATGTTGGTATGTATGAAGGTGAGTGTATGTACGTATATGTATAATTATTATTTTGTTCTTTTTTGTTTTTAATTACCTATGTCTTGCTGCTGTTTTTTGGTATTGTTTGTATTGTTGTTGACTGGTAGCTCCTGTCATCTAGACAAATTCCTTGTATGTGTAAGCATACTTGGCAATAAAGCTGATTCTGATTCTGATTTTCTCATGGACCTGTAACACAATGCCCTGACAGTGACTTCACCGGTGTCCTGATCTTTATTAGAAACTGAGAGGAGACCAAGTTAATATAATTGATATCACAATTATCACAAAAATTAACAAACAGTCTGCTTTAAAACTAAGAAAAAACAAGCTTCTATACTAACGTTACATTAAAAATGAACACGTGGCGAACTATCTTAGCCGCTATCTGCCGGCACACCACATTAGATTAAAATACTTACCCTTGTAGTTGTGCAGATAACTCGATATGTAGAGTTTAAAGCCCTTGTCCCTCTTGCTTGTTGGAGCAGGGGACCAGGCATCAACAATGCGATGAACATCGCTGACGCGTATTTTCGGAAGATTCTGGAGACATCGAGTAAAAAGACATTTTGGGCGACGCGCAAGTAAACCGGAAACAGATATGGCGACAGCGGAACTTCACAGTTCAGTCTTTGTAATGTGTTTTAGCAATATATTTTTAACATTTATAATGCGTTTAGATTTTTTTTTATTGCCTTTACAGGGACTTTACACTTTCTTAAACATTTGTACAGGTCATAATTGCAAAACCTGTAAAAGGTAAAATAACAAAAAAAATCGGGGCTCTTATTTTGGAAGACAACATCAGAATGTCCTGAAACATTGTAGTTCACACATTGAGAAGGTGTCCTCCCCATCTGAGGTGAAATTGGTCTGTGGAAACTAGGACTTTTATTTTTATGATTTTCTGAATGTATGGACAAAAAAGGTAATATATGAGTTTTGGGGGGCTCTTATTTTGGAAGACAACATCAGAATGTCCTGAAACATTGTAGTTCACACCTTGAGAAGGTGTCCTCCCCACCTGAGGTGAAATTGGTCTGTGGAAGCTAGGACTTTTATTTTTATGATTTTCTGAATGTATGGACAAAAAAGGTAATATATGAGTTTTGGGGGGTCTTATTTTGGACTTCAATATATCATGCAGTGACAGGTTGTGAGGTGTGCTAAAATCTTTCTTTCTTTCGTTCTGTCTTCCTTTCTTTCTGACAGACAGACAGACAGAATAAATGAATGCATGTGAAATTGCCTTAGCAGGAATTAACTTGTTTTAGTTCTGACGGTCATACCGCAATAACCAGTGTATACGCGCACCACGAAATATAGGTGCGGCTAGTTTGACCGCTCATTTCGAAGTGGCGGCTGGCTTGACCGCAGTAAACTGAGGGGCAAGTCTGTCGTTGTCAATAGCATACCAAAAATGCTAGAGCCTGGAATTATGTGAAGTTTAAAGTGTTTGAAAAGTAGCACATTTTCAAGCTGAATGAAAATGCAACATTACAGCATCATAGGAGCATCTACATTTTTTTTATAATTGATGTATCCTTACCTAGCTGCAGATCAATGCGAAGTAGAGGGTGCATACCTTACTGTCACCTTGTACTTCTTGCTGGCAGCAATTTTTCTCTGTGTGCGTTTGTCTTTATCGTAAAATGCAGAGCAACCCAGTCCCAAATTAAGATGTACGAAAATTGCCTTCATTGTTACACTTGAGTCGAGATTTATCCCATGTCCATGCTGCGTTCATTAATGAGAACCACGCTCCACAGATGCAGATGTCCCAGGCAGGCATAAAAATAAAATAAAAACTCCACGACCTTGGCTAAGACTCTGATGTTGATGGTCTTGCTCTCCAGCTCACGAAATACGTCTGTCCATCTCTCAGACATCTCTGTTTTGTTTATGTTCCATTCAGTGATGCGGCAAGTGACCATTTTCGCGCAAGCCCACTCATTAAGCGTGGTTTCGTCAATCAAACTGAGAGCAGGGATTCTGAAGTAGAAGTGTTCGAGGCTGCTCTGAATGTCTCTCAGTAGTGCCCATTCGTGTTTTTCTGTGTTCTCCAATGAGCGGCTCCAATTTTGGAGGTAATTCACCGATGCTGAATAAAAGTTTCTCACTGCGCTAAAGAAATCATCCGCTCGCATGTCACCAGCTTAAACCAGGGCATCCAACAGCTTTTTAATGTCAGAGGTTATGAATGATTGGAGATTTTATTGGTTTTACAAGCATATCCTTGGCTACCTTTGATTAGAATACTCGCGTGTCTGAGAAAGCTGCTTAGGCGATAGAGAAATTTTAGAAGAGGGGAAATACGGGACAAAACATGATTTTGTCCCGTATTGTCCAAGGAGAAACGGGACATTTGGCCACCCTACTTCTAGCAGTTATGGTTGCATTCTAATTGTGAAGTGTTCAGTACTCCAGCCCAGCCCTGCTTTTACAATGTATGTCCAATATCAATCATCTGTGAGGCCTGTTTAGTCTGCTGCTAATTTTCCATTGATTTTGCTCCCGTAATACCATTCACAATTGTGAAGTGTTTAGTACTGCAGCCCCAGCCCTGCTTTTACAATGTATGTCCAATATTAATCATCTGTGAGGCCTGTTTAGTCTGCTGCTAATTTTCCATTGATTTTGCTCCCTTAATACCATTCAGTGGGGGAATCTGCAGACCTATATCATTGGTCTGAGTGAAATTGCAATGGGTAATTGCATTATATTTGTTATATAGTCCTGCTACTGCTACAGAGCAAAACCATTTTACCCTCATATTATAGGTTATTTGTGGGACATACAAGTCCAGTGTTTGATTTAGGCCTCAGATTTTAATATACATTTCCAAATGCGGGTGACTCTCTGATATGGTGCATTGAAAACAGATTAAATAATTGTATTCATTTCATTAAAGGGGTTTATTATTATTAATAATGTTAGTAAAAAAAAAAAATCACCAAAACTGTCATAAAGTATTATTATATGTAAGAATTTTCCACCTTGTCTCTGACCCTCTATCTGAAATGCTCAGTTTCAAGCTGTCTGGCACTTTAAGACTTCAGTGTAAACACCCACTGTTATGATTGGCTAACATTGTGCAGCAATATTTGAAACTCAAATCTGAAGAAATTGAACAAACTCCTCACAATGTTATAGAACTACAATTCAGGTTTAACACAACGTACACCCAACACATTTCATCTGAATGTATCAAACTGTTCACTCAAGCACAGCATAAACTATCAAACAGTCATGGCGTTTTAAACATTTGTGAATAAAATTGGTTTCTTATGTTTTCTGGTCCAATTTTCATATTCAAATTTTAACTGCCCCATCTTTCATTAATAGTGCTTTGTAAAGCGTGATTCATATTGTAATTGGTTCACAAGCAATCCATTCAGAATGCAGGCCAAAGCAGAGATAACGGCCTTCGCCTTCTCGCATTTCCTGGTTTGTTTACACACAGAAAATCATGTTTTTCTCCAGTTTTATTCAGTCAGTGGCACAGCAGAATGAGATGCGTTTTAAGTATTATTTTAAGTAATTATTTATTTTTAAGTTGTGCTTGTACCACTCTTAAAATGAGAAGAATTTTGTGCAGAAACACTTCAATACAATCAAAGATGTCCATCTAGTGTATTTTTACAAAACACCAGCAATTAAACATAGCACAGATGGGTGCAAAAATGGTCCAGGATACCTTCAAAATAGCAAACACCAAGATGAATGAGAATGAGGGTCTCCATTTTAGAGTCAAAACTTGACATTGTATCTTTTAAAAGCAGCACGATATGCATGATAACGTTTAAAGCATTTCTACATTTATTATGTAAAAAAAACAAAAAACATTTAGATCCATATAGGCAATTGTTATGTATACCCTGTCTTGTTTCACTGTTGCCCTTTTGTTTGCCATTTTTGTCACTTTTGCATTTCTTAGTTTTCACTTTAGTCCCTTATGTAACTCCATAGTCCCCTTGTTAGCGTTCGTGTTTTTCTGTCATTGTTTTCACCTGCCCTCATTAGTTTGCCTTTTGCTTTTGTTAATCACCTTGTTATCTTGTTTGAGTTCTGTTCGTTCATTGGCCCCTTTTTCCCATGTTTATGTATTTATACCCTGTTTCTTTGTTCAGTCCTTGTCTATCGTTGTTTGATGTTAGCCTGGTGTGTGGTTCCTTCCCGAGTCCACAGTTTGTTTACGTCGTGTTTAGTTAACAGTTTTTATGTTTTATTTCCCCATTGTGGGTTGTTCCTTTGTGTTTACTGTTTATTAAATAAAGTTTAAACTGCGTTTGGATCCGCATCTCCTCGTCTGCCTCGTTGCTCAAGCGTTACAGCAATAAAGGTGTCCTGTTTATGTCCACTTTGGTATAGATGAATCTCCCATGACAGGCCTATCTTTCTCCTCTTCAACTGAGTGCCAGTGGGTGGGGGCAAGGGTGCAATGATGAAAAATAGGTGTTGATGTCTTGCTGAAGAGGCAGTCATATGCATATTTATTTGGTCCTTGTGATGTTACATGTACCACAAATTCCAAACGAGATGTTTTTGTAGCTTGGTTTAAATAAATGCTCTTTTTCTATTAAGAAGGAATTTTTCAGGTCTGAAACTTACAGTATGTTTTTATAGTACACGGCTTATTATATGCCACAAGACGAATGAAAATTGTATTGCTCATGTCATAACCCCTTTAAGAGTCTTTAAGCCCCATTCAAAAAGCAATTGTTTCTCAGGGTGATGTCGGTAAAAGTACATTTTCATGGCTCCTCTGTGATAAAACACATGCGTTTGGATGACAATTAAATAACGTGGGACAAACGAGACTTTTTGTCAATCACATGATTGCAGTTGCACTTGTTTATATGGAAAATTCATCAGTCCACAAACTGTGTCCTCTGTATTTGCGTTTGAATATGTTTGGAAATACGCTTAAGTGAAAATACATTTTTTTAAAGCATGAGGCAACCGCGCTGCAAAGCACTGCGGACATTTACAGTGAACATTTTTGCATACGGAGTAAGCCAAAATTCTTGTGAAGAGCAATTAAATGAATCAAGAAACTGTAGGGACAAGACTGTTTATCAACGCAGCCAAATAAATCTCAATGGGGTGCGCATGTTTTGTCACACCTCAGTTGTGCCACTTGCACACTTTCTCCTAAGCTCATGCAAGGTGAAATAGAAGCCACACATATCAAGGACAGTAAAGATAGTTAAAATAATTAAAAAAATAAAATTCTTAAGTTTTATCTATCAAAATGATGGACATCATTTTGAATGATCTGTCTGTGTTTAAAAAGTGGAGGTGGAACTAAAACTTTTTAAAGATGCAGTATGTAGCAATTTTCATGTAATATTCACCTTTTTTTGCGGCTTTTAAAGCATCTTAAAAAATTAGCCCATCCCAGACTTTCTAGGTTGCCTATTAAAGCCTGTAGACTGATTTCCATGGGAAGGGAGTAGGTCGGTTTGCCTGGAAAATCCAAATGATGTGTTGTTTAAGTGCGCTCCCAAGAACCTTGCCTCAGTGCTTCTCTTCCACTATTCAACAGCGAAAAAAAACAGCAACACTAATGTTATCTTAGAGATGGAATCCAGCAAACAGCCGGCTCCCAGCACAACACCGACTCCTACACAAACTCAGAGTAAGCCAAAAAAAAATCATATTTATTTACTGAATCCTGTCTGGCTATCCGGGAACGTGATAGTGGTCGAGCGAAAACTAGAGTAAAACTGGCATGGCATTTGATTCTTGGAGGGACATTCATTTGGTTTTGGGGATCAAACTGACCCTGAATTGGCATTCTTCTTATTGGACAGGTAAGCTTACATAACTGCAAAGCATGTGATATATAGTGACATAAGGATTGATATGTGTAATTTTAGCTAAACTACAATAACACATGAAATGAATGCTAGACAATGTTCAAGATAATGGTAAAAGACACTAACTTGGTTATACAAAAAATATATACATTCTATTATGACATAGCGCATAAATATATCAAAATGGCAGTTGTGATGGAATCACATCAATACTGAATTGTGTCAACATATTTATAATCTACAGTCTATTTTATAAACAGCTACTGTCATCATCCACCATATTTAGCTAACAGCTATTGATAAAGCTGGCTAGCTAGTTAATGCCGACATAGGCTATCGTATAAATGCAGTCAATGTATCATGAAAAGAAAACTGATATTTTAGTAAGAAAACCTATATCCACACTTTGTTTAAGCCATGTTCCAACACTGGAGAGTCCAATATAATATACAGTCTCAAAGTTTGTGGTAAAACAATCATAACTGTGAAATTTTCATTATGCTACCTCATCTGTCAACATGATGCTGTTGAATCACGTTCAGTCTCTTTGTACATTATGTCATTGTTTTGACCGATGATCGCTCTCGTCCCAATGGAGTGTGTGCACGAGCAACAGGTAGCTGGCTGCAGTTCACTTAACGGCCACAGATGTCATTAATAACAAAGGATTCTGAATCTTACCTACTGTACCTTTAAATTAGATCGACATTAACCAGGCAACATTTCTGTGACTACTCAACTCGTATAAACGAGTAGTCATGCAAGCCCTATGTATAAATGTATTTAGTAAACGTTTCTACATTATAATGTGATGTATTATAATTGTATTGCATTGCTGCCATAATAATGGACCATTTCAAACATTTATGTGATCTGGCTTTCGTTTTTTCATTCTATTTAAGCCTTCCCATTCAACGTGGTGGAGCGGTGGCGTAATTTTATTATTGTGAATTAAATTCACAATAGGCAGTGGTGGCTCAGTGGTTGAGGCTCAGGGTTACTGACCAGAAGGTCAGGGGTTCAAGCCCCAGCACCACCAAGATGCCACTGTTGGGCCCTTGAGCAAGGCCCTTAACTCCAGGTTGCTCTGGGGGGATTGTCCCTGTAATAAGTGCACTGTAAGTTGCTTTGGATAAAAGTGTCTGCCAAATGCATAAATGTAAATGAATTATTTAAAAAATTTCTGTCACACAATTCTCCCATTTTCACAAATGCCCATTACCACCAGAGCTGTTGATTAGGACGGTAATTCATTTATCACACGACCTTGGAACTTTGGAGAAAAAAAAAGTCTGATTCAGACAGCAATAAAATCACTTACTACCCCCTGTAAATACTGAAATTACCTCACGTCCCCATGTAAAATAATTGCTGTCAAAATAGGGCTTAAGTGAGTATTATACTGTGTGACTGTATTGCATCTGTTTCCCTATTAGTGTAGTCCTTCTGTTTTCTGAAGTGAATCACTGCTCTGGATTCATAACAGCAGTCATTATTTAGAACACTGCATCTTGTGCTCATTTTCAGTCCCTCTTTATCCATTACTGGACGAAATTATAATTCAATCTAATTGCCAGTGATCAATTGTGGTCAAAATAATCCATTTAAATGTTAACCAAAACAATGGTTTCAAAGTGCCTTACTGCCTTTATAGATATTCATTTTTAAAACGTCTAGGTTACTCCCGTTCCCTGATGGAGGAAACGAGACCCCTACTCTTGGAGGTACATACAAATTCTGTCTGCCAATTTCTCATTGGCCTTTTCTCAAGTTCAGAGGTAACCGAGGCCTTCAAGGAAGACCCCTAGTGTCGCTTCATTTGACACAACGTCGAGTGAGCGACAGACGGGGAACTGAGAATATTCATCCATTATCACGATTTACTCTCTATATTACATTAAGTCTTCCAGAACAATCATAAATTTTTCGTTGCACAGACCTAGCCTGAATTGATATACTAAGAAAAATTACAAATCTATTTATTATTCATTAACCGTAAGTACCAATTAGTATTGACATTTTATCAAGGACAACATGACATATAAGGACAAAATAAGGGACACTTCCACACTACATCACTGTTTTCACTTCTCCATTACCAGTCATCATTTCCTTATGTGTCTGTGAATCCAGCTTTTGGAAATTTCCCTGACCATTGCAGATATTTCTAGACTAGATGCTATTCAGAGAATGTGAATAGAGTAGCAAACACCGACCTCATAGTGTTTGTGTGAGTGGGACAAATAACTGTGTAATTTGCTCCTGAAAGTCTCTCCTCTTATTACTTGATGATGTGGGTGCATTTTTTTAAGATGTAGATTCGATTCCGTTTCTGCATTTTAATTTTGACTCAACAGATCATTCTCCTCCCCTCAGTTCCTTAAGAGATTGAGTGGGAGTCTCCAGCTAGATGTCACATTGTTGAACTTTACACTCGTAACTGTGGTTCTTCTATTTATACAGAGATTTGAGGCAGTTAGTTTCAAACATCAAATAGATGGATATGTCAGATTAGAAGTCCTAATGAAGAAGTTTGGGTGTACACTACCAAGGAGTACATGGAGGTCTAGGTAATTATGTGATTTTTTTTTTTTAATCCTATTGTTTAAACTATAGTGTTCATCCTATAAACCAAATTCTAAATTAGTTTCACAGTATTATGTAACTGACGTACAACCTATTTGTAACAGTCATGATATTTTTATGGCATAGGATTGTTGAGAGTACTTATAATGAAAATTGTATAATTATTTCTAACACGTGTGTCATTCCAATCCAGTGTGCTGTTATTGTCATGTTCACTGTTGTATTTTGTTTTTGTGCTTTTATGTTGAAGTTTAGTTTAGTTCCTGTTTCCTGTTTGTTTTTTGTAGTCCTTTGTAGTTTCATTTTATGATTGGTTTTCCCCTGATTAGTTCACATTCCCTGATTTTTTTTCCCCAGGTGTTCCTTAGTCTCTTGTTTGTTCCTTTATGTATTTAAGTCATTGGTTTCCCTGTCTCCAGTGTTAGTTCTTGCATGTGTTACTATGCTCTGTGCTAGGTTTCCTTTGTTTTCCCTTTGTCCTGAGTTTTCCCTGTTTTTATTCATAAAAGCTGCATTTAGATCCACATTCTCTGCCTGCCTTTGTCACAGTTATTTTGTAAGAGTAAAGTTTGAATCATCTTTCTGAAAACAACAGTTCATAGTGACCATGTCTGTCAATGTACAAAAAAAACCAACATAAAACTAGTCCATACAACTTGTGCACTATATTCCGGCACATTCTTGAAGGCATAGGATAGCTGTGTATGAGGAACAGATGGAAAAAGTCATTATTTATTGATAATCTTCCCCTCTGTTCCACCAAACCTCTGTAATATCATTCACACTCATGTTCCTTATCTTCCTGAGACCCTGAGCATGACTGCTGTGTACATTTTCATTTCCCTTTTTTATTTGTATCTAGTAGCACCTAATAAACGTGCAAGCAAATTATTATTATTTAAAAAAATTAAATGTATGGCATATGTGGACAGCGGGACTAAGTTGTGATATTTTACATAATACCAAGCTAAAGAAAGTCCGATTTTCTTTTTTTTTTTATCAAATTGTTTATTATGTTTCCAGGAGTGTTGGTTATTCAAGTTAAGACATTGCAGACATTACATAGGAAATTAGCATAATTTATTTTGATTCAAAGTAATGACCAGCATCCTCCAGTCACTGCCATCCATGTTAAAATAATTTTTATAAATTCTGAATCTAAGTACAGATTACCATTCTTCATGTCTGCCAAACATGTTGAGTGGTCCACATATCATCTACAGCCTGAATCTGAACTGTTGGTCGGATTTTAGGAGTGAATGCATTTAGATGCAGGAAAGCTATACAATGCTCCCTTGCTCCCTATTTAGTGAATGACTTAACCTCCAGTGTGCTCTCTGTCTGTACTGGTTGCAGAACAATTTAAAAATACACCTTATTTTCATCCTAACTCCATATAAAGCCTCTGAAAGCAACATATGTCAGCTTTTGGATAAACCCGTAGATTCTCAGTGTGATAATGCACAGTAAATATAGAATATCTAAGGAAAGATGTGCTAAAGTATACATTAGTGTACATTGTGTTTAGCAGTGTGGCGTTTCATGATGCATCTCAAAAAATGTTAATGTCGTATATATAGCAGATATAGCTGATGTTGTTTTGTTGGCATTTCTCCCAAAGACAAACTCTGCTGTGGTCTTTGCCATGTTGTTTTGTCACATGACTCCATACTTTGAAAGTTTTACACTTTAATGACAGCCGAGTCTTGTGAACTGAGATCAGTTGGTTTAAATTAATGAAATTACGCTTTGCGAAGCAAAAATACAACGTCCACACATTTGTACACAGGGTCGTGAGGTAAAGTGTTGCACAGCAAATAACAACATACTGGTTTGGACAACCCGATCTAGTGACAAGTCATAATAATTAGTACAAGATTTGGAAATTGTATGAAAGAGTTGGCTTTTACAAAAATTTTCTTAAAACTTCTACTCCTATAGAGAAAATTTAACAACCCAACAAACTATGTTATTATGATTTTTAGGAAGATAAGAGGGTGGAAAAAGCTTTTCTGTTTCTGTTTCACTGAATTATTAAGTGTAATCATTCAGGACTTTAATGGCTGGCCCACTGTGGAATTAATTTTGTTGGTGTGGAATAAATAATACATCATGGGTGAATCTGAGCTTATGCATGAGGTCTGTCTCTTCCAGCTGCCTCTGCATTATAAGAGTGGGAGGGGCCTGGGAAACATGCCGCTCAGTGCAGTGGGCCAGTGGGACATCAAAGGGGTAGAGGGAGGGAGAGATGGATAAAAAGAGGGGGAGAGAGAGATGCTATCCAGAGCAGACAGAAAAGGTGCAACAGGGCGAGGCTCAGGAGGAGAGTAGAGTGGGGATCCCAACATGTGGATGGAGGACAGTGTTACCCAGCTA
The DNA here is from genome assembly GCF_025860055.1 of Xyrauchen texanus. Taxonomy (NCBI): domain Eukaryota; kingdom Metazoa; phylum Chordata; class Actinopteri; order Cypriniformes; family Catostomidae; genus Xyrauchen; species Xyrauchen texanus. The sequence continues at coordinate 16,392,662 of NC_068295.1, read as the reverse complement.
TGAACACCATGCTAAGCCCCAAGATTAGACAGACAAGGAGAGGTAAGGATGGTCTTTTTTTCTTCTTACTGCTGTTTGCCCAGCTGTGTTCTGCATCAGTCATCCACTCACATATTTAGCAACACTATTCTGTTTGCTTCAGCTACACCCTCTTGCACTGCTGAAAATGAGGCTCTCTTTGTGATGATCTCATAGCATGGTGATGGACTAGTGAGGACAGTAGGCTAAATCTCATAGGCTGCAAGTCAGTGGTCCAATAATCTGGGCAGTTGCTAAGTAACATCTTTCAGCTTGATTAGAGTGGTTAATGAGTGTAAATGGTTTGTTTCATAGATCCCAGTCTCCTTAACCAGGAAGTAATGATGCAGTCAGTGCTCTCCTAAGCTGATATGGTCTTGATACACATTGTGATGTCTCATACACAATGTTTTACAGCGTGATTTTTCTTTGCTAGGTCAAATATGGTGCTGAAAGAATCAATGTGATAATTTTATTTTCATGCCGTGTAAAAATTATTGTGCCTATGTTCTATTCTTGGTCCATGATTAATCTGAGTTTTGACAATTAGAATCAGGGGACATGCAGGTACAATAAATCATAACAGCTGAATTTCAAACACAGTTCCACCTGTATGACATAAAGCTTGCTGACAATAGCAATACACAACATTACAAAAGCTGACAATATAGTATACGCTCTTAAAATGTTAGCCTGCAGTTGTTACCTTACGGATCTATTTTTTATTTATTTATTTTTATCTTCTAAAGGACTTTATCTGGTTTAACCTAACATAGTCAAATTGATTCTGTCATAAATTAATATTTTTGATAGTAATTTAGATCTTACCACATTTTTTAGGTTACATGACAAAATATTTTTAAATAAACTGCAGTATATAATAATAGATTATGGTTTATTGCAGCTAATAATTAATTATAGATCACAGCTGATAAATTCCACAGGTGCTATATGTTATTTTGAAAGTTTCATTAATACGTATTGCATGGTTATTGTGATTACTTCCACCCTGAATTGAGAATAGAGGCTTGTCTGCTTCAGCAGTCATATTGTCTTGATGTAAAAGGCTATTTGTGGATTGATTTCCACCCTGCTGTGCAATATAAAGCAAACAAAAGCATCTGAAGCACGCTGCCTATCTGCTGTCCTCTGCATTTGTCATACCGCATATGGGTTGTGTAATTTTTGATGAGGGTTTCAAGTTAACACTGTTTTAAGCCACCACAGCAAATATTACAATACACCAGACACAGAGACACTGCCATGTGTAATTTGAAGGCGGCTGAGCCACATTGATATTTTATTTGGAGTGTCATAACAATAAGTATATAAACCTTATATACCTTTCCGTATTGGAAATTTGTGTTATTTGCAGGATGTTTCTTTCTTTCATGGTACACAAAAGTTATTTTCCTATTTATATCATAGTTAGGTTAAGGGTTTGGGTAAAGGGCTAGACTTGATGGTTAGGCTTAGGTATGGATTAGAGGTTAGTCTTATGAAAAATCATAATGACATTGTTCTTTGGTTCATATTTTTATCCATGGGAGTAAAATACATTTTTGTACTAGCTGATTTCTTGCGATTTCACCATTTTGTAACCCCTAACCCTATTATTATGGCTTGGGTGGTAGTTTTAACCTAAAATCTTGTTAAAAATGTAATTAATTATAACTACCAAGATGCAAATTTGTTTCTTGTTCTGGTATAGAATATTTTACAGGTGCAAAAGTGAATGTCAACTTTCGCAGTACATCCTTATTGACTTGCATTAGGCCACGTTTCGTTTTTTATGCCTAATATAAAAGGACCAAAATGGTGCATGATAACCATGATTGTCAGCTTGATTCAGCAAAAAGGAATAATCCAAGCCAGAGAGCTACACAAGATTCATTATAATTCTGTTCCTTGTGCCATGCTCAATGTGTCCTCATAAAACAATGTCTTGAATTAAATCCTTAAGGTGATTCTCTTTATTACAGGGCTATTTTGATAAGTCTGATCCTTTTAGACAAAGATTAATTGTAGACAAAGATTAATTGTTGATATTAATACTTAATTTGTCTTAATATTCTCTCATTCTGCAGCAGAGACCGGAAGGGATATTTAAGGAACAGACAGACAGACAAAAAATGGGTCTCTATCATTCTAAAATGAGTCTGAATGAAATATGCAAGGACCTGCACAGACTTTCAGTATTTTTAGATTTGAACATTTTGGCACTTTTGGGCTGAAAAGAATTAACATGGTGGAAAAATCTAATGCTAGATATCCTCGTCCATTCTGCAACCATTTGCAATGTTATTAAGAGTTGGCAGATAGGTTTATGGGTAATAAGGAGAAACATCTTTCTGGATGTCCCAGGAGACTGGTTTTCAAAGGACAGGATCATTTTAGGGGATTTCCTCCCACCCCTTTACTTCCATCTGTATTCTCTCACTCTTTCTCTCTCCATGAGGCTGTGAGGTGCACATTAACACTGATGAGGCTTCCATACTTACAGTGATTGAATCAGAGTAGCAGCATTTGCAGCTCTTTATCAGACAGATAGACTGAGCAGCAGGAGCGTCCATTGTAGCCCACTCTGATGGAGGCTTGAAAAAATCAGTCATGACTTGGCAAATAAGAGGATTGGGACAAGACCAGTGGCAGAGCCAGTATTTGTATACAAATTTGATACATTTTCTCATCATTTACTCTCACCCTCATGTTGTTTCTAACGTGTTTGACTTCCGTGGAGTGCAAAAGGAAATGTTAGGCATAATTTTAGCCTCTGTTACCAGTCATATTTATTGTTTATGAAAAAGATGCACTGTCCAATAAGAAGAATGCTGGGTAGGGTTTGATCCCCAAAACCGATCAAAGGTCTCTCCAGGAATCAAATGCCCTGCTGATGTTCAGTCTAGTTTTTGCTCGACCTGCTTAGCCAGACGAGATTCAGTAGAAGTCTCTTGGGAGTGAGCATAAATGTCTTTGGATTTTCCAGGCAAAATCGACCCGCTCCCTTCCCATGAAAATCAGTCTACAGGCTTTAATATGTTTCCTAGGAATTCTTGGAAGGGCAAATTTTTTAAGTTGCGTTACAAGCCATTCACACATTGACAAAAAAAGGCAAATATTGCATGAAAATTGTTACATATTGCACCTTTAAGAAGCTGCACTTCATCAAGTTCGTGATAGTTTCGTGCTCTTAAGATCACCCTGCCTGTCATTTTCCTGTTCCCCAGATTCTTCTTGCTACTCTTACTACAAAAGAATACTACTGGTCTGTTCCAAAAATTTATTGAGCTACTTTGCTATCTCCTGCCTACAGAGGCAGCTGTCTTCTATGGCTGCATCCGAGAGTGATTGGGAATGCTCTACATAGGCATCATTAGGCTCTACATAGGCATCATTCAAATAGCGCTCGTCACGCGCAGTGTACGCAAGACTCCATTCGCCACTGATTTTAGGTGATGAGATTGGAACAATGTGATACTCTAATAAGCACACTGTGGCAGGGCAGAGGGCGGGGCCTGGTCGTGATCCTACACACCCGGTCCCGTATTAGGCTAATCAAGCCTCCGAGAGGGATAAAGGTCGACTGCAGAGGATCGTGCGGGAGATAGAGATAGTTTACGGACATGTCCGTCATATGTGTGTGTTTGTCTTTTGTTTAAGTTTTATATTAAACTATTATTTACATTGTCAAGCCGGTTCTCGCCTCCTCCTTTCCATTGATCCCTTTACACTGGTGCCGAAACCCGGGATCAATGGAAAGGAGGAGGCAGAACCGCTTGACAATGTAAATAGTAGTTAAATATAAATATGTACACACATAGTACGTACATATTTTGGGTAAAATAGTCTGTTTTCTAATATATATAAAAAAGGTACTTTTCTTTATTAGAAGTATATTTATAACCCAAATTTCTGTCATTTCGTCTGCCATCTTAGATTTATCTTTCCACCGAGCTCATCACAGATACATAAGATACCTTAAGATGCTTTCACACTAGCGCTTTTGGTACACACCCAGGTCCAAATGACGTCAATGTTTCGTTCATATGGCTTATGTGAATCCGTTTTCCGAACTCTGGTGTGCACTTGGGAACAGCACCAGAGTTCACTGGAAAGATGGTCTGGGGTGTACTGTTTATGTGAACTCCAGTACGGTTTGCTGCTTATATGAATGCAAGTGTACCAAATCACGGAAATCACTTGTGATGACGTATAATTTGCATCTATGCAGGCTTCTGATAGCAGTTGTAATAGTTAATTAAGCAATATCACATCAAAATCACAAAATTCTATGATTGGAACACAGGCCGAGTGACATCGCAGGCAATCGCAGCATTGCTGATTTAGGGCCATATAGCACGATTGTGAGTGTGATATTAATTACCGTTTAATGAACAAGTAAATTCATTCATCACATCACATTCAAAAATGAAAACTTTTCATGAAAAGTTTTGTTGGTCTAAATCTAAAGAGACCAATACATTAATAACACAGTGAAGCTGATGAGTTGTTACCTAGTTACAGTAGTAAACAGCTGCCGCTTGTACTCACAATGATGATGTAATCAGACCATGGTTCAGACCCAAATAATATGATGAGTCCAGCGTGAACAGGAGGAGGGGGGGAGGAACCTAACTAGAGTTCAGTCCAAGCAATCGAACCAAGTGTGAAAGCACCCTTAAAATTTGTTTAAAACAAGGTATCTTATGATGCAGTATAATTAAGATACCTACGTTTTGGAACATCCTTTGTGTCAGGAGCACACCTGTGATGTCTTAAAATGCTGCCTCCGGAGGACGCTCACTAGGTTTTGGAACAGATCCTATATCTCTCTGCAATCTTTCTCTTTATTTTGATGTCTTACATACATAATATTTATTGACATTTGATGACATACATACACCTGCAAAAGCAAAACATATCAGCCTTACTGCAACAAGTTTTAACAATAGCAAATACTCTTCAGCAGAGGTTAGAAAGTGTTTGCTATGTCCAGGTTTGTCTAAAATGAACCAAAAAGAGGAAAGAAATCTGTCACGGCACTGGGGAAAACAGGACCCAAGAGCAGAAGAGATAAATGTCAGTCTTTTATTTAACACAAAGTGTGCTCAGCACCAGCTCGGTCAAGCTCAAAATGTGTTCATCAGTAGGTGTTGTAGTGGAAGTCCAGAAAGATCCGCTGAAGATAGGTGAGATACGAAGCAACGCTCAAGACTCAAGGAGCCATGACAAAATCATATTGATGAATTTTACATTGATATTAAACGTGTAAAAACCCTGTATTTCATGATAAAAATTATTTAAAACAGAATTTGAGTTAATTTTGTGACACTCAAAGTAAACGTTTTAAATGCTTATGTGTAAAGAACGATATGTTCACATGCAATAGGCTACTGAAATGCTCACTCACTTAAAAATGATTGAAAATGTAATTGCGAGAGGGGTGGCCAATGGGGTCCAGTGCGATCCAGAGACTACAAAATGTCAGTCCTGTTTTAGAGTGCTAATTAGTTTCCACAAAGTTCAGTTGTAAATGAGAGTAGCAGCTGCATACTTTAACTATAGTGGCTCCCTTTAATTTCTGGGAACACAATTTTTAAATTCAGTCACTGTCTTCCACCAAAGCTGCTCTGTTCAGTTTTGTGGTCTGAGCACACCTCAAATGCTGTGCTCTACACTCAGGAAACAAAACAACATTAACAAAGCCACTGTTGATTAATTAGGTTTTGGATGAACTCGTCCCTCGATTAGACTTGTTATTTAAATAGTGATATCTCGATTGTGATAAGACTTTCTGATCTTAAGGGAGTTACCATTTTTTATATTTATATTCTCTTTCACTTTGGTTACAGGCTTTATACACTCACTGGCCACTTTATTATGTACACTTGTACATCTACTTATCTCATGCGATTATCTAATCAGCCAATTGTGTGGCAGCAGTGCAATGTATAAAATCATGCAGATACGGGTCAGGAGATTCAGTTAATGTTCACATAAACCATCAGAATGGGGAAAAAATGTGATCTCAGTGATTTAGAACGTGACATGATTGTTGGTGCCAGATGGGCTGGTTTGAGTATTCCTGTAACTACTGATCTCCTGGGAATTTCACACACAACAGTCTCTAGATTGTAAAGAATGATCCGAAAATTAGCATTTTCAAGCCATGGGAATTTCCAGTGGGGATTTAGCATGGTTGTTTTCAATTTATGAGTAAAATAGGGTCTGTGGTTATCATTACTAGAGACTGTAGCAACTTGTTAAAAATACACAACAGTTTAAAAATTCATGATTGAGGTATGACTGTGTGTAATTTGTTGTAAAGCATGAAGTGAAACTCTCTTCAAGTAATGTTAACCACAGACCTTATTTTAGCCATAAATTGAAAACCACAATTTTAAAAACCTACTGGAAATTCCCATGGCTCGAAAATGTCCTACATGAATTAGTAGTTAAAATTCCAAAAGAAACTCAAAAAAGGCAAATTACCCATACTGGTTGGTCTACAATTTGATGTAATTAACTGAGCAGCTCAATTCAAGCTGTTACTCTTGTTGACTAAGTCCACCTGGGAAGCTCCTGTCAGAGCATTCATTATGTTGACATGTTACACATTTATGTCAGACACAAAATACAAAAGAGCCTAGCTTAAACAAATGCAGAGAGAATGACAGCTAAAGTAATTTTTTCTGTTGTACCAGTGAATAAGCATAAGTGAATACATCTGCATCACTTTTCACAACCTATATGATTAATTAAAGCATGGCACCTAACAAATTATATATGAATTTGCTTGAAACAAATGAAGGGTGAGTCATTAGTTGACTGTCATATATAAAGTTTATTGAAATAAAGCACTTAAATATAAATAACTTTGCAATATCATTGCTTTCCATCATTTTTCATGTCAACTTTCAACATCAAAACTTGGTCACTCACACATCATCCAAGTTTCCTTCTAGTAAATTTGACCTTGTTTGGTCATTAATGTGCTCGAAACTCGAAATTAGGCTGCATTGTATGCTCGGGTATGAACAGGCCTCTTAAACAGCTGCCCAATCTGATCCGCTATGCTGTGGATTGTGGTTGTCCCTGGTCAACATAAGGGAATTTAAATTCACAGAAAAGCTTTGCCAAAAAAAATGGGCTTTTGCATCATTACTCTGCCTTCACTAAGAAGCCTGTCAAACATAAGGCATGCATGGTACGCCTTTTTTTCTGCTGTGGTTGGGACATTGCTAGCATTGCCGAACGCATCAAGTCTGCACATTTTTATGTGTTTTCTGTGCACATACTTGTTCAGACTAGTGGAGGTGGATTTGTTTTGCTTAGATAAGCAGAATGGAAATGTGAATTTAACTTAAAATCTATCCTAACAATAATGAAAATATGTGTGTGTCTATGTGATTCTGTTTCCAGCTAGATCTAAGAGCATGGTCATGGGGGAGCTCTCCCGTGGCTTCAGAAGGCCATCGTCTCCAGGCCTGCAGGAGAGGACACTGAAAGCAGGCTGGCTTAAAAAACAGCGCAGCATCATGAAGAACTGGCAGCTGCGTTGGTTCGTGCTCCGAACTGACCGGCTCTACTTCTACAAGGATGAGGATGAAACCAAACCTCAGGTAGCCTACAGTCTAAACATACTGTAGACTCTGAGAATAGAAGTGGACAGAATAACCTGAGAATAAATTAAATAAAAGATGAAATCTCAAATATGAGGTTTATGTTTTTTGTACACATTAATCATAATTGAATCTGACAGTTGTATCTAAGCGATGTGACACTAAATGTTTCAAAATAAAAGATTTAATCAATGTCTCTACCTCTGAAACATCAATCCGTTATTCCTCTTAGTGAATAAGCATTGATTGTGAGATACCTAATGACTTCAACATTTTATAGTTCACCCCTCAACCTACAGTATAATACATATAGGTTTTTGATGGCCATACATCAACCTGTATCAGCGGGAGGGACAACACTGTTCTTTCAGACAGTTATTGTTATTATATTATATGCAGCTCTCTGGAATATTTTATTCTGATTGTTCAGTTGCTGCATTCTTTAGTCAAATATTTTTGTAAAATGACCAATAAACAGTATTGCTTGATTTTTGTCCCTGGCAACCAATTTCCTACATACGTAGCTGTACTAGTTTCATGTCTGTCAATGACAGTCATTACCAAAAATAAACCTATTTAGGGTGAAACAATAAGGCCAGCTGACTGTACATTATCCCTTACATGTGTTTTATACTAAGGAACTGTTTTCATTACATAATACTGCCTTTTTAAACAACCGAATCAGTTAAATATCACATTTATGTACATTTATTACACAGCTGTACACTGTCTCCATTAAGCCAGGATGACATCAGCATGCTGTTAGCCTGACAAGCGAATCTGGTAACAGCCTGGCCTTCTGCATGGCTGTGGTGTAAGTGAAAGCATTTAGCAGATACAGAGCAGCTGACCTTTGACCCCAGTGCTGCTCTATAATGTGGCTCAGAGGCTGTGACACGGCTTTCTCTGCGTGCCCTGCGACTCCAGCTCATCCATACTCCTATTCTTCTTTCTCCATCCCCACCCCACTTCCATCCTAGCTAAATTGAATCTCTGCTGCAGAAATGTGCCCAGCTTGCACTTGAGTGGGTAACCATAAAAGCATTTAGCCTTATCAATGCATTCCCTAAAATTTTATTTAGCTGAAGCTGAATAGCAGAGAGGAATTTCAGTTGATTCAGATGAGATTCTGCTGCTTTGCTGTGTAAATGCTGGGACAGCGAAGTAAAGGATGAGCTAAAAGAGGATGGTGCATAATTTATGATTTGACTGTGGTTGGGTCTAATTGTGCATGACTCAGCATTGCTGATTACAGTGTAAAATAGGGCCATGCATACAATGACTTATCTCCAATGAAAACCAGTGATTACCACAATTAACAGCTTCATGGAACACTAATCTCCAGTTATCCTAGAGAGTAATTGTTTATTCGGCCAATAAATTAAATAGATTAAAAAAAGCTTAAAGTTTTAAAAACTGTGCACAAGTGGAAAATGTCTTTCAAACCTCATTAAACTCTCTAAAGTCACCTTTTCTCTCTTTCTTCCTCTAGGGTTGTATCCCATTACAGGGTAGTCAAGTCAATGAGCTGACAGCCAATCCCGATGAACCTGGGCGGCATCTTTTTGAGATAGTTCCAGGTAGGAGATAAGTAAACGTGCCTGAAACTTCTAAGTTTAGACTGAAAAAATGCATTGAAAGGTTTATGCCATCAGTGCATAATCTGTAATCTGTATGTCCTATAGTTTACTTGTCATTCAATAGAGGAAGACATTGAAAAAACAAGCACACAACAACAAGGCATTGTGAGCCGGAGCTTGCATTTTGTTTCTGATGAAATACTGCTTCCTCGTTACCAGAGTTAATCACTAGAGGGCACATGGTGTGCTGTGAGACGATGTATGAAAGACATTTGTGACTGCATAATGCTTGCCACCTAGAATGGGGTCCATAAGTCTGACACCACATTTAAAATCAGATATATTTATTTTCTAAAACTAATAATCAGTTTAAAGCTTATGTAAATTATTCTGTGTTTAAATTAGAGCTGTCAAAATTAACGTGTAAATGCATTCTGTAAATATATAAGGTTTAACGTCAATTTTTCTTAATAGCAATTAACACATTTACCGTTAATACAGCATAAACCAGCATAAGCATTGGTTGGAAACACTGGTTGCATTGTTTTTCCCCGGATTCATTACACTCTCGCACACAACACAAACACACAACATTGCATCCCTGTCAGTGAAATGATGGAGATTCATGTATGTTTCCACAGAACATATTCTGCTGAAGTGTCCATTGTTTGTGTACCCTGGGAACCTCCACATATCACGTCATTTTGCATCCACTGACCTTAATCCCTTTCTGGAAATTCAGAAAGGATTGGTTAACATGAGCTATGCAGTAGTCAGTGTTGATTTAAAATAATGCTACATTTCTGCACTGATACAGTTTTGTATCTATGGAATACCTAGTTATGGTATAGGTAATGGGATATTTCACCCAAAAATGAAAACTCTGTCTTTATTTACGCTCCCTCATTTTGTTCCAAACCTTCTTTCTTCCATGGAAACAAAAGGAGATGTTAGAAATAATGTTAGCCTCAGTCACCATTTGCTTTCAATGTATGGGAAAAAGATGCAGGCCCAGGTGACTGAGGCTAACATTTTGCCTTGCAATCTTCTTTTTTACCCTTCATAAGAATACCATACAGGTTTGCTTGAAGGTCACTGATTATCCCTTTTTGATATTAGTGACAGTTGCCCATCTTTAAACCCAGGAGTAAAACCAGTGACTGTTAGAATATGAAAAATGCACCCAAAAATAGAAAATCCCACTTAAGATTTCACTGACAGATGGTCTTTTTTCTCCACTTATCTGTTAGCCTACTGGTTGCCTTATTCATGCCCTGCTGGCAGTATGGCAGCCGGCCAGTGTCAGGTTTGTAAGTGTCCATCACTAGAGACACTTCTGTTTGCTCAGGTGATGTTAGATCATGCTAGCTGCTGCCCTCTGCTAATTTTGATTAAGTTTATTTTTATGCCTGCAAGAGTAACAGTGTGGTTTGAAGCTGGGCCATTAGAAATGGACTGTTTCAGATATGTTTGTACATTGTTTTTCATGAACTGCAGCAGAAATGCAATATAAAACATCTTTTTGCATTATAAATCTTGGTGAATTATTCCATTGGGTCAAGTTTGGACCTATGCTGTTGTTGACATCTATTTCTTTATGCTTAGATTTACAATTAGGTTATAGTTTTGAAAATGTTATAGTGAAATTGTGTTGTCTTTTCCTATTTACAGGGATATTTTATGCCTAGCAACAGTTGGACTCTCTCCCCTCTTTGTCATAAAATAACTGATGAGGGAATTATTTCATTTACAACATGTAAATATCACAAGATACTGCCACAGCAATCAAACCTGGGCATAAAAGTTCAACTGACTGACACGTGGCTTCACTTGGCATTCAGGGCCATGGTGTTTGTATTCTTTCCTGATTATGACTAAGCCCTTAGTCATAATTAAATTTAATTCTCTAAAGCTATGATTTCATGCTGGCACCAAAGTAGAATCTAAGCAAAATGTTTTTTATGTGGATCGTTGTACATATCGCAGCAGTTTCCTGGTGAAATGAACACAAGAGACAATACAACAACGACTTTCATTCACTTTCACTAATACGGCAGATTATCAATTCATAAACACTTCTCACACTATTCCTCTCACAATGCTATCTTTTATGACATCTAAACACTTCTATAGCACATGACTTGTAAGATAATATATCTTGACATTTGCATCACATAATCAACAAAAATTTCAAACTTTTTCACGTGTTATCAAATTGTCTGGATATTCAACTGACAGAGCATGGCCCTTGTAATGCAAAATAATGTTGTTGGTTCAGCAGTTTAGGTTTTCATCTCACCTTTGCTTTTTATGACACTATCGGTGAGGTTTAAGGTTTGGGGTAAGGAGGTAATTTTTGTTAATTTAAAACTCAATAGAGTATTAACCTTAAAAACTTCAGCTGTTTGGGAGAAAGAAAAAAAAATTCTCGGAACTAGGGTGCACAAGTAATCGATTAATCGGGCAGCTTAAAAACTTATATTAGGAAAAACACTACTTTAATATTGCAATTTGATTTTCCTTTGTGCCTTTGCCTGCTTCTCTCATGTAAATCTTGCCATTAGTTCTCCCAAAATGATTATTCTGCCATTATTTAAAGTGGCTGTAAGTGACTGAAGACTTGGAAAGTATGATTCTATGTGTGAGTATATTTATTTTTATCTAGATCTTGTTGGTTATGCATAGTGCTCATTTTTTCATAAGAAACTGAACTTAAATTCTAAATTTCAAATAATCAATTACTCATTTTTTGTGTTAGCGTTCTCAACAACAATATTACTCTAAATGCCCATCCCTACTTGTAACCTACATGTAAAGAACCACTTAATATAATTTAGCAAAAATGCAACTATTTTAATTTACTCAAGCGAATTGGGTCTAGTTTGATTTCTCCTAAGGAATTTTAAGAGAAACATCTGAGAAAATGTCATCAGTTAATTGGAACTTTTAAAAAAAAACTCTATCGCCTCTTGGTGGTCTTGCATCCTATATTATTGAAATTAAGATTAAAACTAGATAAAGGCCAAATCCCCTGTCTTTGTTTGTCTGTACACACTTCTTAGGGGAAGAGAAAGAAGTGATGTCTTAGCAGCTTCGGCTGAGTGAGTTGAAGTGCATGAAGTGTGCATTAGTTATAGGGATTGAACAATGGCCCCCCTCTTCGATCTATTTTTTTTTTTTTTTTCATATGCTATTCCTACAGTAGCTTACCTCTTGCCCTGTTATATTATTATTGTCATCCTTTTGCAAGGTGGATCACATATGCCTCCTCAAGTAAATACATTTTGTGATGTATGCACATGAAACTAAACCTGCTTTTCATAAATCAAAATTTTTTCACTTGACTGGCACAAGATATCAGACTCAAACAATAGCTTTATTTACCCCTGCTTTTGACACAAAAGCATGACTGGAGACTGGAGTGTGACTGCACGGTGGAGGTCTGATTCAAGCATGTTCTTACAGCTGACAGTATGCTGGAGAAGTATCACTGTTTGTGAACATTGCAGTTTGGTACATTTAAAAGCTCTGATCTAAACCCTTCTGGCAATCGGCAATAAAAGCAACTGTGTAACACTCACACACACACAAAGGCCCTTGCGGTCTCCAAAAATGTCTTCAAAGAGGGGAAGGTTTAATTAATAAGCTGTTAGATTTAATAGGGGGAAAAGATCCAGGCAGCAAGCAGAGATTTGTGAGTCAGGCTTACAGAAATGTTAAACCGCCCCACATGAAGTCACCTCAACCCCCACCACACACACAGGCACACACAGATTGATTAGCTGGGTCTGTTTGTGTTTGGGGGATGTTTGCAGTGTTTGGCAAAGATGAGCTCTGTGGTGGCTCCACTCATGAGGGTGAGAGAGGGCGAGTCTGACAGACCAGGGGGGCGGGGAAGAGAAAAGTTTGAAAAAAAACAACAACACAAGAGCTTCTTTTTAAATGAATGAATAAAGCAGACGGAGGACTTGTTTTTCGGGTTTCGGGTTGGGTTGTGATGGTACTGTGGGGTTCTATGGGTTCTTTCTCCCTTTCCCTCATACACACTTTCTCTCTCTCTCTCTCTCTCTCTCTCTGTCTCTCGCTCTCTCTCTCTCTGCCTTTCTCTCTTTCTCTTTTTTATGTCTTTCCCCACTCTGTCATTTTCTACTCTTTTCTCTATCTCTCTTTCTTTCTTTCCTCTTACATACACACTTTCTCTACTCTTTCTCCTCTCTTTCTCATCTACCATCGAATGCCACTGGCACACACCTATGCTGCATATTCATCTTCCAGGAGGGCCAGAGATGTAACTAGTATGGCACAGTTGTAGCACTGCCCTCTTTGGCTCCTGTGTGCCAGCATGGGGCTCAGTTGCCGCAAGCTGCAGGAGCACCGACCTGTTCACGCTAAGGGTAAGGAAACACTTTCTTTTTAGAGCTTGGTGAATCTTGGCGGCACAGTTCGACTTATATAGTCAGTATGAAAGTGATCGATATGTGAGACAGATTTACAGTTGTGAAATTACAACTGTTGGAGGATAGGAATTTATAGATGATGGCAGTTTTGTTCTTGAACCTGCAAATCATCTATTGTGGATCCAGCTGCTTCGTGTAAGGTCTGGAACATCTGGAGTGTCAAATGCATGAAACAGATCCAGGAAGCTGTGGCTTTGTGAGCCATGTATTTTTGGAACGGGCTGTAAGGAGTGGAACTGCTGCTGGTGAGGTAGTCTTGCATGAATGTGAAGGCCTGTAATTTTGCCTGAGCTATGCTAAAAGGTGTTCTCTTAAGTTCATCTACTCTCTGATCTGAAACTGACAATTTTAACACTTTAAATGCTCAGATTGATTCTATATTCAGATGATGAAGTCAATTCCTGAATGGTTATGTTGTAAATGATACGGCTTTTTTTATTCTTCTGCTTGTCAAAATTTGCTCAACAAATTCTGTCAGATTCTATAACACTGGTAAACTCAACTGTTACACAGTGTGCCCAGAAAGTATTTGGACTTTAAAATGTATTAATGTCTTTGCATTATTTTAAAAAAAAAATCTAACCCAGTGGCAGTTATTTTAAGAAATATAGCACAAACACACTTTCAAAAAGGAAAACATTTGATAAAAAAATAAGTGTGTTAGATTTCAAATGATACATTTATAGATTTATTGTTCAAAATGAAGACAAAACCAACTGTGTTAAATATGCTAGGAAACCTGTGTGAACTTGAGGGAACTGACATCAAACATCCTCAGAAAAATACCCTTGACATCAGTTTAAAGTATATGGGTGAAAAAAAGGTGTTAGTTCTCAGAAAAGCTCTAGGACAATTTGTTTACAGAGGAAACTTGAATTTATATTTTGTATTTCATGCAGTGTCATTTGGACATTTTGAATTTAAAAGTATTTAAAAAAATCCATAAAGTGTCCAAAAGTAATACTTTTATGACCACTATATCTATGCTGTCCTTGGTTTCCTGTTTAATTACTCATGTGTGTCATGTAGACATAACCATTAGCCATGCAACAAAACAAATTTCACGATAAGAAACAATATAATGCAAAGTCTCAAGATACCTTATGATACGAAAAAAAAAACACCGCCCACAAATGTTTCGCTCAAACGTAATCAAAGGATTCAACATAAATGTTTTTTAAACCATAAATGACACAACAGTGTCTGACATTGGCAACAAAAAGTAGAACTCAATAATAAAGTAACTTAAACAAAAGTAATGCATTTATTTTGATTGACTGTAATGAGAAAAACTCATATAAACTCACAATTTTCATGTAGAAAAACTTGTTTGTCTACACTCAAGTCGTTTATATTTGTATAGTACTTTTCACAGTACACATCGTTTCAAAGCAGCTTTGTAGAAAAGCATTCGTTAATGTCTTAAAGCCCCCAGAGAGAAAGCTAAAGTGACTATAGCAAGGAAAAAACGTCTTTCACTTCTATTTAGTAGTAAAAAATTTTCAAGAGGAACCTTTTACTGTATAGTCTATGTACATAATCCAATATCATTTAGCAGCTTGAGCAAAAAACTATTGGAACACATACATTTTTGGCCTCTTCTCCCGGTTTCACATTTGCATATAACATTGACGGCATTATTACTTGCTCTGTATCATGCTCCGTGTCGTCTGGGAGAGGTGCAACTTTGCTGCTGTGTTTCTGCATCGCAAATCCACCAATTTGCACGGTGATGTCGGCTTAATAAAAACCGACATGTTTGATGTACTGTACCACCGGGACATGACATCGTTGTTAAACAAATTACAAGTTGTAACGCTACAATCTAGTTGCCATTTCCAATTGATCTTCTCACAAATGTACTGTAGATCTATTGATCTGTTGTCCTGTGAGCACTCAGCACCGCCTCTCCGTGGAGGAGACTGTTTCTCAGATCTCAATGTTGTGCTGCTTGGTCTTAATTACGCTATAATGTGTTTATGTATCTTACGGTACATATGGTATTAAACTGTGAGCGTTGTTTCGTACGATACAATATTTTTTTTACACCCCCATAGCTTTCATAGACCAATAATGTCTAGAAGTACAGAATGATCCTTGCATTTCCCAGCAAATCAACACTTCCTGAAACTAATACTTTGTTGTGAAATCCTGGGTAAAGCACAAAATCCTTGTTTTGCTAGATAAAATGTAATCTAAAACACACTATTGAAATGTTTCCTCAAAAAATCATTGTCCTATTAATCATTGTTTGTAGACACATGTGGAGGTGCTTGAGGAAGCACAACATTTTTGAATTAGCATTTTTGAAAAAAAAAAAAAATTATACAACTCATAGGTATATGAAGGTCAGATTTAGAGCGTTATCATTTACCCTAAAATGTCTACCCACATATACAGTACATGTCTTTAAGTTTGTGCCTTTGCATGATCTCCAGCTGCTTGATACACTGTATTAAAGCACTTTTTATATGACGTAATTCACTTCTTTAGTATAGTGTCCATTAATTGTGGTATGTAAGAAAGAGAGCTGTGGAACGTGCCACACAGGAAGAACTAATGGCTGTCAGATGATAGGGAACCATTGGGGGTCAGCTGATTTTATGAGGGAATCATGAGGGTCATGCAGGGAAGTACAGACTCACCACAGAGCAGCATCCTTGTGCTGGCTCAGAGAGAAAACCTCCAATAATCAGAACCAGAGACAGCAGCCTTACAGTAAGAGCTAAACCAATGGGATTGATAGTTTGCAAATGGCAGATGTTAGGAGAAAATTGTTTTGTGACATAGATTTAGAGTTTTAGAGAAATCACAAAATTGCTCTACATTAAGAATTTTAACTCAATTGACACACATTGTGTTAGCAATTAGCGGTTGGCTACATTTTACCAAGATGAAGATGATGCTGTTTTGTGGCCACACTGAAATTGATTGCACATTAAATCTGAAGATGGGCAAATAACTTCAGGTTCTTTGTATTAAGTTTCATCAACATCATCTAATGCTTAACAGATCAGTAGTTACACATTATTAAAAATGTGCATTAAACATTATTATTACACTGCTCTTTGCGCTAAGTGTAATTGTTTTGTCGTGTAACCTAAACAATTTGCTTTATGTGCACGAACCGGTTTTATTCTTATCAAAAATGTTATTTAATCTGACTAAATCAATCTGACCAATAAGGTTACAACAACAAAAGTATTTTTTATCAGTTAGATTAGGTAGAAATAGATCCTTGAGGTAACAATTTTATGTTACCACTTTTTTCAGTGTTGAATATTTGATTCTGATTGGTCAAGAATCATTCTGTGATCAATTATTGATCAAAATTAATATATGACTGCTAAACTGTTTAATTGACCATTGTCCCTGGCAATCAATCTGTGGTCTCTTCTCACATAATAAAATAATTTCAACTCAAGTCAATACTCACTGGCCATTTATTTATTAATTTGCTAAGTAGCAGTGTAATAATATATACAGTCAGTCACGTCAAGATTTGGTTATTTTTCAGATTTTACCATGCAATTTCTTTTAAAGGTTAATACTTTTACCTCTCAAGGCAAGAGTGTCTGTAAAGTGCTGGATCAGAAATAAAGGTGTTCATTTTAAAAGCCTCAGGCCTGTTGTGCTGGATGTCCTCCCAGTCTACTGTTGGCCAAACCGCACAATGTGCCTCCAGGCTTCTCTCTGCCTCTCTCTCTCTGATTCATGAGGAAGATATGCTGCGGATTACACCTGAAAGCTGCAGAATGAGCCCTTAGTGTGATTTTACTTTGTTATTCACAGTGTGAATAAGTTGGAGTGCAGTGATCATTAGATAGTGAATGCAAAACATGTTCCAGTTATTTAACAGACCCATGCATTTTAGCGTTCGAAGACAGTGGTAATGATTTTAACTGAGCGTAACTACTGTGTTGATTGTCCATTCTCTTTTTGATTTGTAACTTGTAGCACCTAATAAACATGCAAAAAAAAAGAAAAACATTCTTGAGCAAATAGTTTTCCTAAATATTCATGGCAGCATATGTAGACAGTGTAATTTTGTATTAAAATGCTTTATTATGTTTCCAGGGGTGTTTTTGAGACAATATATCAGATGAAACTAGAGACACTACTCTTTTGACTCAAACAGGTTTAAATGTAAAAACCTAATTAGGATTCTTTAGTTTTGTTGGCGTTTCTCCAAAGACAAACTCTGCTGTGGTCGGCGCCATGTTGTTTTGTCACATGACTCTGTGCGTGCGTTTAACCCTTTACTGATATCACAGTCTCCTAAACCGAGATCAGTCGGTTTAAATGAATTGAAATTATGCGTTGCATATTCACCTTATTGTGCGCCACGCTTCCGTGTTTTGTCTCCTTAACCTCCGGTTTGCATAGAAGCTACATAGAAGAATAGATCAAAATGGATTACTTGTAGTAGTATTTTTCTCCAATAGTTGATGTTGTGAGTCTACACCACTCCTTAACTTAATGAAAAAGCCAAAATACAATGTATTTTGTACAATGTACACAGGGTCGCACGAAGTTAAAGTTGTTAAATGTTCAGTGTAAAAATGGTTACCTCTCCTAAATGAGCAACATATAACACTTTTGAATTTGCAGCCATTAAAAGACATGCATATTATAAGATTACTCAAAATGTAGGCCTACTTTATCCCACTTAGTATCAGCTGTTGAATTATTTCATATATCAAGCTTATTACTTGAGATCATTGTAAATTTGGTCTCCCTCCAGAGCAAAAACTCTCCAAGAGAAGAAACTCCCAAATATGTTTTTATCTTCTCAATGCATCATGTATTAAAGGGTGGGCAGCAAGGCATGACATTGTTTGGTTCTTTGCACTAGTGGAATGTTAAACATGCACTTCACTGTTCAGTCCTTCCTCTTTATAAATAGTTCATAGCATGACCTCCCTGTGGAAATATGCCGAATGTCATAGTAAAATCATTGTCCTTAGAGGGGAAAAATGTATGCATGCTGCTGGGATAATGTTGATGAGAGCAGTTTAGCCCAGCCTTGGGCAGCAGATAAGGGATGCCAAGGCCATCTAAAACACTGGGAATTTAGTAGGAGATATTAGACCATGTTGTGAATGTGGAGTGATTATTTCTGACCTTGTGAGTTTGCACAATGAAAAATGTGAAGCACTGGCTGACTGCTGGTGCCTCAAGAGGTGAGCATAGTCACCACAACATATGCATACTTGAACCCTCATTTAGTAGTGCTAGTTCAAACTGTGTTGCAGCCAACGAACGATACAATCAAAAAAGTTCTACTTTTCTATTGTAAATCATGTAAATGAGTAAAAATGCAAGTGAGTAAAGTTTATAAGTAAATAAAATTAAACATTTCTCATAATATTCCATTCATTGGTAAATGTTTTTAACAGCAGTAATTCATCTGTATTTCATGCTTTTCCCCAACATTTCTTCACCCTTCTCTTTTTGTTATAGTTCAGTTATAGCAAATAATAACAAATGCTTATTAATAATAGGCTACAAATGTTTCATAGATACAGTACATTATGAGTAAAAAGTTCTAACACATATACTCATTATTAATTATTATCATTTTCCACATGTTAGAATAATAGTACAGTCATCAAATCTGGACAATAACACAAATGGAAGTACAGTAGTGTGAAAATTCTGTAATCACTAAAAATATGTAAAACCTATATTTTAGCTTCTTTAAAGTAGCCACCTTTTCCTTGATAAATGCTTTATGAACTCTGGGCATTATCTCTACCGATATGTTCATCTGAGACACTTTTGATACTGGTTTGAAGGAGTTCCAATTTATGCTGGACACTTGTTGGCTGCTTTTCCTTCACTGGTTCATTTCATCCATCTCATACACACACACACGCACACACACACACACACACACACACACACACACACACACATATATATATATATAGGCTAAACCGGTAAAAAGTTTTGAAACGCACTCATTCTTTATTATACATTTTTCTTCACATTTTAGAATACTAGTAAAGTCATCAAAACTATGGAATAACATCAATGGAACTATGGGAATTATGCTGTGACTAAACAAAATCCAAAATAAATCTTATCTTTATTATTTGGTCCAAGTCATCAATTAAAAAAAAAAAATGTTTATTACATTTTTGTTTTATAATGAAATAAAGTAATATGGTGGCACAATTATATTTTTGTGTACAAAACTAATTTCAAACATTTAAGCATACGCCTTCAGATCAAAAGATTTAAGATCATGAGAAACATTTCAGTCAAGTGTTTCAAAACTTTTGACTGGTAGTGTATGTGTGTGTGTGTGTGTGTGTGTGTGTGTGTGTGTGTGTGTGTGTGTATATACAAATTATTCTTGTAAAGAAAAAAACCCATAGGCACAATTTATATTTCGCTGCAAACCTAATTTCAAGCATTTAAGCATAAGCCTTTAGATCAAAAGGTGTTTAAGATCACAAGAATCAAATTCAGTTGGGTATGTCCAAATTTTTCACTGGTACAGTATATCATGCTGCCTTTATCTATTAAAGGTCAGTCCTAAATCCCAATGAAAGCAATGGTTTGTGTCTTCTTAAGAGGTCACATGTTCTGACTTCTCTACAAAGTCAGGCCATTGATTATTGTCTTTACAAATGAGAGAAATGCCATGGAGCTGCTGCATCTTCTGAGAGTACAAGCACAGAGGTAATGCATCATTCACTCCCACTTTCCTTCAGTCATACAGAGAGAGTCAGGAAGAACTGCAGGCTCCTCTAGCTACCTGAAAATACCCTGTTTATTATGAGCCTGGGACTCCATAGACAGCCTCAGACAGATAATGGAACTATCGATCCACAAAAACTAGGCTAAACTTATGCTGAATATACTGTATTTGAGGAGGCAGAGAAAGGGGTTTGAGGAAGGAAATAAAAATAAGTCAGTTCCATTATGTCAGAAATGTAATTCTGACATGCTGTGTTTTATTTTATCAAGCTACCAAAATAGTGATAAAATATCAGTGCACATTTCTGAGACCTCTCCCAATGTCATGGCATCAACAATCATACAAATATTTGTAAGGCTTTTCTTTTATATATACACACACACACACACACAGTTGAAGTCAGAAGTTTTACATACACCTTAGCCAAATACATTTAAACTCAGTTTTTCCACAATTCCTGACTTTTAATCATAGAAAACATTCCCTGTCTCATAGTCCTTAAGCCATTTTGCCACAACTTTGGAACTTTGGTATGCTTGGGGTCATTGTCATTTTGAAGACCCATTTGTGACTAAGCTTTAACTTCCTGGCTGATGTCTTGAGACGTTGCTTTGATATGTCCACATAATTTTCCTTCTTCATGATACCATATATTTTGTGAAGTGCACCAGTCCCTCCTGCAGCAAAGAACCCCCACAACATGATGCTGTCACCCCCATGCTTCATAGTTGGGATGGAGTTCTTCAGCTTGTAAGGCTCACAATTTTTCCTCCAAACATAACAAAGGTCAACATGGCTATTTTGTTTCATCAGACCAGAGGACATTTCTCCAAAAATTAAGATCTTTGTCCCCATGTGCACTTTCAAACTCTAGTATGGCTTTTTTTTTATGGTGGTTTTGGAGCAGTCGCTTCTTCCTTGCTGTGCAGCCTTTCAGGTTATGTCAATAAAGGACTAGTTTTACTGTGGATATAGATACTTTACCTGTTCTCTCAAGCATCTTCACAATTCCTTTTGGTTTTGTTCTGGGATTGATTTGCTCTTTTCCTACCAAACAACGTTCATCTCTAGGAGACAGAATGCGTCTTCTCCCTAAGCGGTATATATCTATAAAGGCTTATGCTTAAACTCACACATATGGCCCCTAGTCTTGAAACTGATAACGGTCAAAAACTGAAGAGACAGATAGCCTCTTTCTCTCTCCCTCTACCTCTGTATATTAATATTATTAATATTTTTATGAAGATACATACATACATTTACTGAAGAGATGATGGAGCTTGTGGAAAATTAATAAATAAATGTTGTGGTTTGTACACCATCAATCAGTCTAGATGTCTCATGTCTGAGTCAGAATTATTATTTTTAATCAATAACAGTTTTAAAATAACATTGCTGTACAGCCACAAAGACCAGCATTAATTCATTATACTTTATAGGATTGATTGTGTACTTTTAATGATTACTCGTATATAATTATGAAACATGCTTTCATAGAGTTATAATTTTTTAGATTAGATTCAACTTTATTGTCATTGTTCAAAATACAAGTACAGAGCCAATGAAATGCAGTTAGCATCTAACCAGTAGTGCAAATAGCAATATGTAAATATATATATATATATATATATATATATATATATATATATATATATATATATATATATATATATATATTATGCAAAATGATGAGATAGAGAAGAAGAGAACAGCTCAATGCAAATGTCAATGAATACAGTAAAAGGTGCAAATGAAGAAGTATAAAACTGAAGGTGCATTGTACAGAATGAAGTATAAATATGTAAATATATATGATGACCATAACAGTGCAGGCGGTATCAGGAGGTAGAAGTTATATGCAAAGAAATGTGCAAGTGAATTTGAAAAAAATTGAAAAAAAAATTCAGTAGGCTGACATCTGAGGGAAAGAAACCGTTTCTGAGTCTGCTGGTGCGACAACGAAGACTCCTATAGCGTCTCCCAGATAGGAGAGGAGTAAACAGACTGTGGTTGGTGTGAGAGGTGTCTTTGATAATGCTTCTCACCCTCCTTAGGCAGCATTTGTTGTGAATGTCTTTGATGGAGGGTAGCTGAACCCCAGTGATGTATCGGGCAGTTTTCACCACACGCTGGAGTGCCTTCTGGTCTGGTCAGTTGCCATACCACACTGTGATGCAGTTTGTTACTTTCAATACTAGGATATTGTCAGTAGTGCAGTGGTAAAAGTTCAGCAGGATGTGGGGGGACAGGTGAGCTTTCCTTTGCTTCCTAAGGAAGTAAAGGCGCTGTTGCGCCTTTTTGATCAGAGTGGAGGTGTTGTAGGTCCAGGAAAGATCCTCAGAGATATGGACACCCATCCTCAGAGATATGGACATACCCATGAAGTGGATATGTCACACACTCCACTTCATCCCCATCAATGTAGATGGGAGTGTGCGTGTGGCCCTTCCTAGTCCGCCGGTAGTCCACAACAAGCTCCTTGGTTGTGACATTCTTGTTGGCACACCACACTGCATGGTGCTGTACCTCTTCCCTGTAGGCTGTCTCATCGTCGCTGTTGATCAGGCCTACCACCGTGGTGTCATCTGCAAACTTGATTAAAGAGTTGGAGCCAGGCTCAGGTATGCAGTCAAGGGTGAAGAAAGAGTACAGGATTGGACTCAGCAAACAGTCCTGTGGTGCACCAGTGTTCAAAGTGAGGGTGGAGGATTTGTGATTGCTGATCCTAACAGACTGTGGTCTGTTAGTGAGAAAGTCCAAGGTCCAGTTGCAGAGGGAGGGGCTGATGCCAATATCAGTGAGCTTGGAGATCAGCTTGGATGGGATCACAGCATTGAAGGCAGAACTGAAATCAATGAATAGCATCCTGACATATGTGTTGTTTTTGTCCAAGTGAGTCAGGGCGGGGTGAAGAGCTGAGGCGATAGCATCCTCAGTTGACCTGTTGGGTTTGTAAGTGAACTGGTATGAGTCCAGTGTTGGGGGCAGGCATGTTTTCAGGTGGGAGAGGTCCAGTCTCTCAAAAAACGTTGCTATGATGGGAGTAAGAGCAACGGGGCAGAAGTCGTTGAGGGCCACTGCAGCAGCATGTTTTGGTACTAGTACAATGGTGGCTGTTTTGAAGCAGGTGGGGACAATGGCCTGGGCCAAGGAGAGGTTGAAAATGTTGGTGAAGACGTCAGCCAGCTGTTCTGCGCAGGCCCTGAGCACTCGGCCCAGGATGCCATCAAGGCCAGCAGCTTTATGTGTGTTCACTCTGCTCAGGGTGGAGCATATGACACTGGAGGAAAATGTGAGTGGCAGATCATCAGGTGGGAGCTCAGCTTTTATGGGTAGTTATGTGTTTCCACAATCAAAGCGAGCATAAAAAGTGTTCAGTTCATCTGGGAGGGGGGTGCTGTTTGCTGGTTTGTAGTCTGTGAGAGCATGGATGCCTGTCCACATACATCGGGGTTTGTTGTTCGTAAAATTGTCCTCAATCCGCAGTTTGTAGTTGTGTTTGGCTGCTTTAATTCCTCTCTTCAGAATGGCCCTGGATAAAGTGTAGGCTTCCCAGTCGCCAGATCTGAAAGCAGCATCACGTGCCTTCAGCAGGAGTCTGACTTCCTTGTTCATCCAGGGTTTCTGATTGGGGTATGTTTTCATTGTTTTATGGGTGGTTACTTTGTCGACACACCTGTTGATGTGTTGCAGAACAGAATTTGTGTCGCTATTAATGTCGGTTTGGGAGACCAGGTTGGCCTGAAAAGCAAACACATTCCAGTCTGTGTTCTGGAGCTCATGCTGTAGTGAAGAGTCTGCTCCATCCAGCCACAATTTGACAGTCCTCACTGTGGGTTTCACATGTTTGATGATGGGGGTGTAATAATGCAGATAGTAGTTCAAGTTCTTCATGTGCTGATATCTTCTGTTATTCACTAATGTTGGCATTAGCGACTTTGGTACTGTGTCATTCATTGTGACTGTCTGTCTGTATATTTGTAAAATAATTTACTTTCTCAGAAGGCAGTGATGATTGATATAAATAGGTCTGGAGTAATAAAATGTTATAATATTGCATTTAAAAAAAAATGGGACAACTTGAATAGAATTCATTCTTTTTCTGTATTTTTTTGCCATTTGAAGCATCAAGGGAAGCATGAGTAACTGAATTCAGTGCCATTGAAATTATTTGTTCATTATTCTCTCTCTCTCTCTCTCCATAGGCACTACAGGAGAGAAAGACAGATCAGCTCTGAGCCATGAGGCTTTTCTGCTTATGGCAAACTCACAGAATGACATGGAGGATTGGGTCAAAGTCATCAGACGTGTCATCTGGGCTCCTTTTGGAGGAGGTAACCTATTTACCTGATTCACACTCTCAAATAAGGACAAACAATAGACATTAGCCTCTCTCTTATTGTGCAACACAGTCTCCTGATTTCCTCTACAAAAAGAGAAACAGTTAAGTTGTTTTTATAACAATGAAACTGACAAACATGCCTTGTTTTCCATTCTCACATTGTTTAAGTTGGGTGATCTATATCTGGCACAGAGCTTAGATCATATGCTACATGGCTGATAGAAAGGCCTTTACAGATATACATGCACACTAAAATAACAACAGCACTTGCAGTGTTCAGATGACGAATTGTCTGCATCTTTAGGCATTGTGTTACAGTCTTTAATTAATATAGTCTTTCTTATAAATCCCAGACAGCATGATGTGATGGGGATAGCATTGAGGACAACAATAGGACACTTCAATCTTGCCCTTAATCTTTGTAATCTTACCTCACAAGAGCAGTGAGCAGTCAAATTTGATGCTCTTGCAGATGTGGCTCAATCTATTAATAGGTTAAAAGTAAATTAGTACAGCTGATGTATTTGAGTAAATCTCACAAAGCCTTTCCAGAACATGTCCAGACTCTGACAATTTCACCCCCAAATTTTTAAAAACTTATATTTTTCATGTATTACTACATTACAATAAAAATGTTATTGTAATGATTGTTAATTATTGAAAATACCTTTTTATTTATTTAAAAATAGAGGAACTACATAAAAACTAACAATGCATAAATACTTTACATTAAACAATTACATTTATTTAGTTTTTTTATTTTATTGCATTACAGTAATGAGAATCGGGACAACATGTGTTATAGTATAGTATAGTGTCATAATGCAAAAACAAATGTAATGGTTTATTATAAATACTTTACCATTTAAAAAATGCAATTTTGCATAACAGTAATGAAAATTGGGAGAACATTTGCTTAATTATCATGAAAATAATGTAATTTAGCAACAAACAAAAAAAACGAAATGAGAATTGGGAGAAAAAGTTAGCTTAATTGTCATGAAAATAATGTCATAATGCAAAACAATTTTTCTAGTGAAAAGTAGATTTTTATGCATTTTTTCTTTTGATTTTGTGGTGAAGTGTGACCTGGATTTGTTCTTAAATGAGATTCACAAATTTATGTTGCATATATTCATGTTTCTTGGGAGATAAATCAAGACTATGATGTGGAAAATGGTCTCTGTTACTCATTTTATTTTTTCTAAATTAACTTATTACTGTGAAAATAACTGTATATTCAGACACACAAACATGCTGCAGTGCCAACCCGTGGCCCTACAACTTAGTTGTTTTACACTGACCAGACCAATCACAAGCAATATGATACTTCTCTGTGCAAATCACTTTCGGCTCACTGTTTCCACACTGAGGCTGGATTACCATCACAATGAAAGAGGAAAAAAACAGGTGTGACTATGCTGACTGGCTGAATATACCTCTCACACACTCACTCAATACAGTACACACTGTGTCTGAAGCCAAAGGGAACTATCATGCATCTCATGCCTGAAGTTAGAAGTATACTGCTGTGCAACTCTTGTCTATTTGCTCATCATGGCTTGTGTGTACTCACTGGAGAACATAGCGTACAAGGCAGAACCAGTACATTGCAAGGTATTTGCCTACATGCCCAAACAATACAGTCCAGAACAATTAGGAGATTCTGACATTTACTGAATGCTGTGTGATTTGTGTTTTTGTATTGTTAGACTTAAAATGCATGTTATGAATGAGATCTTTGGCTATATAATTGTTTTAAAAAATTTTCCGGTGTTTATTTTATTGTAGGTATCTTTGGTCAGCGCCTAGAAGACACTGTACAATATGAGAAGAAGTTTGGGCCCCGGCTGGCACCTCTGCTAGTGGAGCAGTGTGTGGATTTCATACGGGAGCAGGGTCTGAAAGAGGAGGGTCTCTTTAGGATGCCAGGACAGGCCAACCTTGTCAAGGAACTCCAGGATGCTTTTGACTGTGGGGACAAACCTCTGTTTGACAGGTAAGAGAAGAGCAAGATGTTCACTGCTTTCACTGGAAGGTCAAAATACATAAGTTAAGTCAAATCAAGTCATTTTTATTTGTGTAGCGTTTTCACAACACACATCGTTTCAAAGCAGCTTAACAGAAAATGATGCTGTAATGTCCAAAAGTCATCATTGAGCAGTTTAAATGAAATACGTGATTAAAAATCATGTGTAATACAACACTCAAAAAAATATTTTAGCCTATTTTTAAGATGTATCCATTTCAATTGAATAACACATTTCCATATACATTTAATGTTATAGAAATTATAAAAAAATTATCTAAATAATTTTATTAAACCACCAGTAAGGCACATAGACTACTCAAAAACACACAAATATGCAAAAAATAATAGGTAATATGTTGCAATGTGGAATTGAATACATGTGATTGTGTGGGCCTCCATAAAATTACTTCATTTTACAATTGTTCATGAAAAATGTTACTTCCCTTTTGGGATGGCCATCTGCAAAAATTATTTTAACAATAATCGACTTTAAAATATTGCAATATGTTTATTATGGTCAACACCCCTGCCAAGGGTCAGTGAATATTTTAGCTTTATTGATTTTGCTTTAAAAATTTATTTTAATTTATCAAAACACAAAAAACTTAAAAGACATTTCTAAATTCAAATGGCACTTAAAACGAAACAAAAAAGCGATTAAAATAACGAAGTGTTTAAAACATCGTATTTATTTATATATATATCCACCTCCCCAAATCCAAACATTTACCATCTCCAATGGCCCCATTTGCCATCACGCAAGTATCAGTTTGCGGCAAGAGGTGCAAATTAAGAACTTACAGTCAGGTCCATAAATATTGGGACATCGACACCATTCTAATCTTTTTGGCTGTATACACCACCACAATGGATTTGAAATGAAACGAACAAGATGTGCTTTAACTGCAGACTTTCAGCTTTAATTTGAGGGTATTTAAATCCAAATCATGTGAACGGTGTAGGAATTACAACAGTTTGTATATGTGCCTCCCACTATTTAAGGGACCAAAAGTAATGGGACAGATAAACAATCATAAATCAAACTTTCACTTTTTAATACTTAGTTGCAGATCCTTTGCAGTCAATTACAGCCTGAAGTCTGGAACGCATAGACATCACCAGATGCTGGGTTTCATCCCTGGTGATGCTCTGCCAGGCCTCTACTGCAACTGTCTTCAGTTCCTGCTTGTTCTTGGGGCATTTTCCCTTCAGTTTTGTCTTCAGCAAGTGAAATGCATGCTCAATCGGATTCAGGTCAGGTGATTGTCTTGGCCATTGCATAACATTCCACTTCTTTCCCTTAAAAACACTCTTTGGTTGCTTTCGCAGTATGCTTCGGGTCATTGTCCATCTGTACTGTGAAGCGCCGTCCAATGAGTTCTGAAGCATTTGGCTGAATATGAGCAGATAATATTGCCCGAAACACTTCAGAATTCATCCTGCTGCTTTTGTCAGCAGTCACATCATCAATAAATACAAGAGAACCAGTTCCATTGGCAGCCATACATGCCCACGCCATGACACTACCACCACCATGCTTCACTGATGAGGTGGTATGCTTTGGATCATGAGCAGTTCCTTTCCTTCTCCATACTCTTCTCTTCCCATCACTCTGGTACAAGGTGATCTTTGTCTCATCTGTCCATAGGATGTTGTTCCAGAACTGTGAAGGCTTTTTTAGATGTTGTTTGGCAAACTCTAATCTGGCCTTCCTGTTTTTGAGGCTCACCAATGGTTTACATCTTGTGGTGAACCCTCTGTATTCACTCTGGTGAAGTCTTCTCTTGATTGTTGACTTTGACACACATACACCTACCTCCTGGAGAGTGTTATTGATCTGGCCAACTGTTGTGAAGGTTGTTTTCTTCACCAGGGAAATAATTCTTCGGTCATCCACCACAGTTGTTTTCCGTGGTCTTCCGGGTCTTTTGGTGTTGCTGAGCTCACCGGTGTGTTCTTTCTTTTTAAGAATGTTCCAAACAGTTGATTTGGCCACACCTAATGTTTTTGCTATCTCTCTGATGGGTTTGTTTTGATTTTTCAGCCTAATGATGGCTTGCTTCACTGATAGTGACAGCTCTTTGGATCTCATATTGAGAGTTGACAGCAACAGATTCCAAATGCAAATAGCACACTTGAAATGAACTCTGGACCTTTTATCTGCTCCTTGTAAATGGGATAATGAGGGAATAACTCACACCTGGCCATGGAACAGCTGAGCAGCCAATTGTCCCATTAATTTTGGTCCCTTAAAAAGTGGGAGGCACATATACAAACTGTTGTAATTCCTACACCGTTCACCTGATTTGGATTTAAATACCCTCAAAATAATGCTGAAAGTCATAAAGCACATCTTGTTCGTTTCATTTCAAATCTATTGTGGTGGTGTATAGAGCCAAAAAGATTAGAATTGTGTCGATGTCCCAGTATTTATGGCCCTGACTGTAAGACAATTATAAATGTCAAGATAATTATAATAATCATCATAATAAATAAGCCTAATAAATTCCCTTGTGTTCCCAAAAAATGCTGCCAAAGATGTGTTCTTATCGAATGTGTTTGTATTGTGTTTTGGTAATAAAGTTTATGCTGCCTAAAGAAAAGAAAATATAACTCAATTTTAGGTTCAAGGTGAACGTGCCTTGTATTAATTTATGATTTAATTACTTTCGTGTTTGTTTCTTTAATACAAAGATACCTGTATATATTAATGAACCTGCAGAGATGTGTTCAAAATGTGTAAGAGCGAACTGCTTTGTGGAAATAAAGCAAACTAAACTCACAGCACCTCACAAGATGATCGGAGATCCTTTGCAGCATTCTCATAGATTACATTATTCTTGCAAATAGCTTTCAGTCAAATTAAATAGAGAAAAAGGAGTGATAACACTTTACATGCACTTGTTCCACGAGACAGGCTTGCGCTGCACGTCTCTGAACAAACAGAGTATCAGACACGAGCATTGATGGCTTTTTAACTATTCTTAAAAATATACTGAACCGGCATCCAAAAAACAATGTAGTCTAGTTAAAAGCAATGCTGGTCTTTTCAGCAGGGTCTGCACTGGTACCAGTCTACCAGCTCTTGTCTAGTCACAATTAAATTGATGTATTTCTAAATCCCCCTGACCTGTGTTTGTGACCTCTTGCAGTAACACTGATGTACACACAGTGGCATCCCTCCTGAAGCTTTACCTCAGGGAGTTACCTGAGCCTGTGATCCCCTTCAGCAAGTATGAGGACTTTCTAACCTGTGCGCAGCTTCTACTAAAAGATGAAGAAGTGGTGAGTCTGCTTATTTGTCTGTGTTTTAGTAAGAGGTTGCAGAAGTTTCCCTGATCCAGTTTCTTATTTCACAAGAACGGTTTGAATTAAACTATGATTGTTTCGTAGAAAAAATTGCTGCACTTTTTTTCCCACCACAAATCTTGTTTTCTGGATTTCTAATGTGGCATGTGTCTTCTAAAGGGAATCTGTGAGCTTGTGAAGCAGGTGAACACTCTTCCTCAGGCTAATTATAATTTGTTAAAGTACATTTGCAAGTAAGTGAATAAACAGCATCCCAGTCAGCTTTCTTTGTGATGTTTACAATTTCTTTACTGATTTGATTGAATGATAAATTAATGTATGATGTATTATTTGCATGGTTTCATTTAGATTCTTAGATGAGGTACAGTCACACTCGAATGAGAACAAGATGAGTGTTCAGAATCTTGCAACAGTTTTTGGACCAAATATCCTTAGGCCTAAAGTGGAGGACCCTGTTTCTATGATGGAAGGTAAGAACATGCATGATACATTAAGGGTGGTCCTTGCGATTAAGGGTGGTCCTTTTACAACTAGAACATGATATCTAATACTAGACATTTAAAGGGGTCATGACATGCCTTTTTTTAATTATTTTAAAATGTTAATTGAGGTTCACTAGTAATATTATTAATATTGTTGCACAAAATAAACAGTCATAAATTTGTTTAACATGATCATTTTCCACTCTCATTATGACCCTCTGCCAGAAATGTTTGGTTTTGATGCTTTTTGTCCTTTAAGACTTAACAGTAAATGCCCAATGATATGTTGTTTTGGAGGCGGTCAGAGGCATGTCTACATGGTGTGACATCACAATATAGAGTGAGACATTTTGGCAGTTTGAGTTCTGAAACTTACTGTATGTTTTTATAAATCAATGACCTCTTATATGCCAAAAGATCAAGACAAATTTTATTCCTCATGTCATGGCCCCTTTAAAGGGATATTTCACCCAAAAATGAAAATTTTCTAATTATTTACTCAACCTCATATCATCCCAGTTGTGTATGAATTTCTTTCTTCAGCCGAACACAAACAAAGGTTTTTTGAAAAATAATATAAACATTAAACATTGAGACATTTGTAGCTCCAAAAATTAACATAAAGGAAAAACAAAAGTAATCCATATGACTCCAGTGGTTAAATCAATGTCTACAGAAGCTATATGATAGACATATATGAGAAACAGATAAAGATTTAAGTCCTTTTAGCTCTAAAGCTCCACTTTCACTTTCACTGTCAACAAGTAAAAATGTGGTGCCTGTTTAGTTTTACTTTCACATGTGAAAGTAATAATGAAAGTGGAGATGTATAGTAGAAAAAAATTACTTAAATATTGATCTGTTTCTTACCCACACCTATCATATCACTTTTGAAGAAATTGATTTAACCACTGGAGTCATATGGATAATATGGATTTTATGTTTCCTTTATGTGATTTTTGGAGCTACAAATGTCTGATCACCATTCAATTGCATTGTATGGACCTACAGAGCTGAAATATTCTTCTAAAAATCTTTGTTTGTGTTCTGCTGAAGAAAGAAAAACATAAACATCTGGGATGGCATGAGAGTGAGTAAATAATGAGAGAATTTGCATTTTGGGTGAACTGTCCCTATAACATTTAAAAGTGCAACAAATCATACAGTATAACATTGGTTTCAGTTGATGGGTCATGGCTCAAAAATGAACAGCAGAGAAAAAAAGTGAAATCAAAATAATAAAATGATCAGTATATAGCAGCTAAATAGTCTTATTAACTTTATAAAGAAATGTAGAAAATGCCTCCCATGTCTTTTATTGTTTATAGTATGTCAAAAGCTGTGCGTCCAATCAAACTTGAAGGTATATAAATTATTGTGTTACTCAGGCCAAATTAGACATATGCCAACATGGACAGGTGACTTCCTTGAAAACCATGAACGAAACCATAAAAAGATATACTGTATAGAAACCAATTATTCAAACATTAAAGACAATGTAAAAGAAAACAAAACAAAAAATACATTTTCCTTATTAGCCTATGCCATAATTTTGTTGGCCCCATTAATTGCAATATTAGTACATTTCAATATTTGATTTTAAGGACATTTGTTCACTTATTTGTGATTAAATAATTTTGGTACTGTGTTGGGTCCTCACTTGATGTCCAATTTAATATCTGATTTGAGAACCTCTTGTCTTGTCAGGAACCTCTCAGGTCCAGCACTTGATGACCATGTTGATCAGTGAACATGAGAGACTGTATGTTGGGACTGAGGGAGATGTTTCCTCTGAGCAGACAGGAAGCTGTCCACGGGGCAGGGTGGAGTGGATCTCGAAGGAGGAGACTTTGAACTGCCCATCATCAACTCAGACCTCCCAAATGGAAGAGAGTGTGTCTGGCAGTGCCATATCTTTGGATATCAATGCAGGTGCCCCGACCACTGCCAAAGTGACACCTCAGGGAAGATCTGGGGTGAGCCCCAGCAAGCAGGCGAAATCTCTTCCCTCCTGGAAGTACTCATTCAAGAGTGGAGGGGTTCGTGCCCAGCCCGCAAAAATTGGGGGCTCGTCTGTGGACGTATCCAGCCTGCCCAGCACTGGTAACTGGTTAATAAACGGGCTTTCTTCTCTGCGTAGTCATCGGCGTACATCTTCAGGAGAACGCATGGGCAAGGATTCAGCTCTGTCACACCGTCTGTCCACTTATGACAACGTGACCTCATCTAGTCTCAGCGTGCCCAGTGTTGCAAGCACGCCCTGGTCCATGTCCTCCTGTGAGATCTTAGTGGCGGACTCGGTGGGCAGCGACCCCTCAGGATTGAACTCTATGAAGGCTGAATGGTCAGTTGGAGGGTCTTTTCAAGGACAAAGGGAGGACAGGAGTTCAGAGGTCACAGACAGCAGTGAAGCACTGGGAATGTGTGTAAGCAGTGCAGGTTGCAGTGAGAATGGGTATCTAGAAGATGTGGCGAACATCACAGGAGATACTGAAAATAGCACGACAGCACTTAACAGCCTGGTAACAGAGCTAAAAGATGAGTTGAAGAAACAGAAGTTCAACTATGAATCACGATTACTGAAGTAAGTTTGAAAGCCACGGTCAATTAATAATATAAGGGAAACCAGACTAGCTGTCACACGGGATGATTTGGAATCAAAAATCCAATTGGCAATTATGTGTTTTCATTAGCAGAGGTTTTTTTATGTTGGTTTCAAACACCTAGTTCAAAACCCTCTTAAAAAAAATTACCTTTGTAATTTAGCTATTTACAGAGCAAACATGATCAAACCCCACTGACACATTAAGGCAAGGGTCATCTATATTATGAAGGCAGACTTTTACCAAATGGTTTTAATGTGTTATTAGGACAAAGATATTTGTCGTATAGTATATACATACTGTATATAAATACATGTATATACACCGGCAGCCAAAAGTTTGGAATAATGTACAGATTTTGCTCTTATGGGAAAAACTCTTATACCAAAGTGCCATTCAACTGATCACAATGTATAGTCAGGACATTAATAATGTGAAAAATTACTATAATAATTAAAAAAATCCTCCACGTGCAGCAATGACACTTTTGCAGATCCATGGCATTCTAGCTGTCATTTTGTCCAGATACTTAGGTGACATTTCACCCCACACTTCCTGTAGCACTTGCCATAGATGTGGCTGTCTTGCCTGGCACTTCTCACACACCTTACAGTCTAGCTGATCCAACAAAAACTTAATGGGGTTAAGATCCATAACACTCTTTTCCAGTGATCTGTTGTCCAATGTCTGTTTCTTTGCCCATTCTAACCTTTTCTTTTTGATTTTCTGTTTCAAAAGTGGCTTTTTCTTTGCAATTCATCCAATAAGGCCTGCACCCCTGAGTGTTCTCTTTACTGTTGTACATGAAACTGGTGTTGAGTTGGTACAATTCAATGAAGCTGTCAGCTGAGGACATGTATTTCTCAAACCTAGAGACTGTATGAAACAGTTCATATTTTTCTTTTTTTTTTCTTTTTTGGCAATTTCAAGCATTGTATAGCCTTCATTCCTCAAAACAGTGATTGCCTGATACGTTTCTAGAGAAAAAGCAGTTTCTTTTTTGCCATTTTTGACCTAATATTGACCTTAAGACATGCCAGTCTATTACATACTGTGGCAACTCAAAAACAAACACCAATACAATGGTAAGCTTCATTTAACGAATCAAATAGCTTTCAGCAGTGTTTGACATAATGGCAATTGATTTTCTAGTACCAAATTAGAAATTTAGCAAGATTATTCAAGTATAAGGTGTTGGAATGATGGCTGCAGGAAATGGAGTCTGTCTAGATTTGATAAAAAATGACTTTTTTCATATAGTGATGGTGCTGTTTTTTTTACATCAGTGATGACTTGACTAACTTTGTGATCAGTTGAATGCCACTTTGATGAATAAAAGTACCAATTTCCTTCTGAAACAGCAAAATCTATACATTATTCCAAACTTTTGGCTGCCAGTGTATGCATATATACAGTGCATCTGGAAAGTATTCACAGCGCTTCACTTTTTCCACATTTGGTTATGTTACAGCCTTATTCCAAAATGGATGAAATTCATTATTTTCCTCAAAATTATATCATGTGCAAAAAGACTTGAGGCTGTAATTGGTGCCAAATGTGCTTCAATAAAGTATTGAGCAAAGGCTGTGAATACTTATATACATGTGATTTTTTTTTTTTTTTTCATTTTTTATTTTTAATAAATTTGCAAAGATTTCAAACAAACTCCTTTCACATTGTCATTATGGGGGTATTGTTTGCAGAGTATTGAGGAAAATAATGAATTTGGAATAAGGCTGTAACATAACAAAATGTGGAAAAAGTGAAGCGCTGTGAATACTCTGGAGACACACACACACACACACACACACACACACAGAGAAATTCTTAAATTCATGTAAATTTTTCAGTTAAACTTCCCCTCAGATTTTTATGATGAATACAAATGCAAACTAAAAGTATTTTCACTCCGACTTTTGGATCCTAGTGTATTTGTAATTAATTGTCATAGAGCAAAGTTTACTTTTTGTAATCTAATGACATTTTAAAATGATTATTAATTACATGGTTTTTAATGTAATCTGTTATTGCATTCCCTGCAATCTTATTCTGTTGTAATGTAATTTGATTAATAATATATATAATTTATTCTTCTAAGGCTTGAGGGATCATGCATAGCTCTGCATAACCAGATAGAGAGACTAGAGGATGAGTTAGACCAGGAGAAGAAAAAGTATTGCATGTTGGAAATTAAACTTCGCAACTCCCAGCGGGCCAGTGAGGACGCAGAGAACCGGAACTGTTTACTTCAACGCGAGATGGAGGTGTTCTTTTCCACTTTGGGAGATCTAACCTTGGGAACAAGGACAAGCAAAAATTGACTGGCCCTCTGATGATACAGTTCTCCTTATTTAACACTGAGAGACTGTGTTGTAGATAGCAATAGAATTTTGAAATCTCTTTGCTCATGCATCATGAGTTTTCAGAGGTAATTTTGTGCTGTTTTGTTGCAGCTATTATCATGTCGCCCTGAACCACAAGGTGAAAAACAAAATGTACTAGGTGACATTTTTTTTGTGCCTATGAATTTCTTTCTCTGAAAATAATAATAATAATAATTTCTCTGAACTTTTTTCTCTCAGAATTTTTTTCCTCAAGAGGCAACACATGAAAAAAAATTATTGATAGCTAACAAATCAGCATGTGGTACCAACCTCGGCCACTAGGTGCCACTATCAGTAAGTACATTTTGTAGGACATAGGCACAGGAAGGCACTAAGACACCTACAACATTTTTTATAAAATAATAATAATCACCTTGTGAAGTTTTTCACCTTGAGGTTCAAGGCTTCCATACTTTCCATTTGATCTTCAGTCTTAAGTTTATTGTACGGTTCAATTATTGACAGTCATTACATAAATAACATGCACAGTTAATACCAAAGCATGACGTTCCTGATCGGCGTGTTTGAAATATTTGCCCTTCAAAAAGGCAGGTGATTACAATGCCAATTTATTTTAATGCATGTTATGAAATAAATCCTGCTGAATTGTCTCTTGGGGTGCTTGAAGTTCTCCAAACCCCCCTTTATTTTTAGTCTATATTATTTAATACTTCTCATTATTTAAAAGCTGCATCATATCACACTGTGCCTGACACTATCAAACGCAGACAATGGCAAGTCATTGATGGCTCATTTAGACTGTTACACAATCAGACTAAACAGACAAATCTTTTTAGCGTATCCCTTTATTGTAAGTAAAAATGCACTATGGAAATTGTTTTTTCCTGTATTAGATAAGATGACATTGTAGCCATAATATGTCAAAACTTGTCCAAAGTTATTAAAAAAACTTTGAAATCATCATGATAAGATTATTTCGGCTGGAAGATTGCCAAGTCTAGTATTTATTAAAGCTTTTTAATAAATTTATTAATGTAAACCTAGAACTATTTCTCAGGTGGTGTTTTTCAAAACACTCAATGAATAAGTGTCTTTATATAAAAAAGGACTGAACAAAGGCTGACATATACAGTACTTGAAGTAAAAAGAAAGAGTTTTTTTTTTTTTTTAAGTGTGCACATATGTTCTTGTGGTCCTTTTTCCTGATTATTGATTCTTGTATGCAGAAAGTGCCAAAATAGAGGTCCTAAGGAAATGGACATTGACCCGATTTCATTTAAAATGAAAACTGATTAAAGTCAATGAAATAAATGTACCATTGTGAACAAAACTGTGCAATGTAGTGACTATGATGTACTTAGAAAATAATAAACAACTGTGATGAGTGACGTACAACTAAATATCATACTGACTAATAACACATTGCTGTGGAAATTAAGTATACATTTTCAAAAACTAGCTTAGATTTTCAAGGATTTAAAAACATACATCTTATGTGATGTGTAGAAAGCAAAAAATGTCCACTGTCAAATACAATATTATACATGAATAACTTTTTGGAAATTAGGGACAATGTTGTGAAAATTATGACACACTAAGCAAACCAATTTTCCAATCGTTTATTTCGGTTTTCCAGTTGTTACGATGTTAACACAGTTGAATATCAGTGCATTCTAATGAGGTGGTAATATGCTAACCCTACAAAACTGCATCAGTTTGAGAAATCTAATAAACTCGGAACCATAATCTTTTTGTTTATATATACTTAATATTAAATGCCAAGCAGGCCATGCAAGATTCTGTACTGCCCGCTGTTGAAACTGGGGATGAGATACTTTTCTCTCCCTTTCATCAATTTCTTTTCCTGGAAAAAGCAAAACATGGACAGAATTCTTCCAAACCTTTGAACTTAAATGTCGAGTCTGAAATAAGATAATGACATTTTCAGCTTTGAACAGAAGCTGAAG
Source organism: Xyrauchen texanus (assembly GCF_025860055.1). Lineage (NCBI taxonomy): Eukaryota > Metazoa > Chordata > Actinopteri > Cypriniformes > Catostomidae > Xyrauchen > Xyrauchen texanus. Next base: position 16,355,196 of record NC_068295.1, on the reverse strand, counting down.
AGTGTTTACAAGTATTTTCACTCAAAGTATACACACACACACACACACACACACACACACACACACACACACACACACACATGCAGAACATTCTCACAGATTCACACTTACAAACTCTACAGACACTTAAATATTTCTAACACATCACCTTACAAGCACATCTTAATAAACTGATTAAGCAAAATAATCGATACAGTAATACTTCTAAAAATGTGAGCTGTATGGCATCAGTGTGAGGTAGTTCAGACTCGACTCTCAAACATTATCAGCTGTTCCATGCCTAAAATGAACCACATGAGAAGCTTCTGTTCTTGTAGCTCAGGCTTCCCATGCAAGTATGTACAGTGGGGATAAATATCATTGTCACTGTTAAGAGCACTTCCAAAATACAAACAAAAATAAAACACAAAACTATATAAAGTATTAGCAAAATTGTATTTTCTTACCCTGTGTGCAGGTAAAAATAAATAAAACTTCAGGTCTATTCGACGTTCTTGCTCACATTAAAAAACAAATGTATCTTAATCTTTCGTCAAATATTGTGTAGAGATCCAAAGTTGTCAATATCACAAGTAACAATGCACACACATAGTCCTCAATACAGTAGCTCACGTACATTTACAGCACGTTACATGCCATTAAAGACTTTCCATTCTGACGGGGAATAAAAAAGAAAGACACTAACAAAGTGTAACTATGTGGAAATAAATTATTTCCAAATTTGGTTCATTTCACTGTTATGTACCATTACTGTAATGGAATATGCTAGAAATGAACCAATGCAGACACTTTTGTCTGTTTTCAATCATTTGGTGTAAAAAATAAAATTAAAAAAAGAAAGAAAATAGGAAAATCTACCAGCTTTGTGAATTGTTGATCCAAAAGTCACAAACCTAACCTGTTTATCTTATAAACTGGACTGTATATAAAGGAAAAAATTGCATTACTGAGACAATCACTGTACAGCTATTATTGATCAGTGTTTGACCCATATGTAGATTTTGTAGGGGGTAAACACAAATGATAAAAAGGTGCTGAAATCCTAGATAAATCTAGAATAATTGGAACAAGGAACATCAGAAACATACACAGAAGAACGTCACATTTCACAGTAAACAAGGAAATTAACCAGCAGCAAAAATATTCCTGAAAAAACTAAATGCAGCCTGACATAAAACAATATACATATAAAAATATTTTTAATGTTGTGAGTGATTATATCTAAATGAAAGTGCACAAAAAGTAAAATGCGTTGCGTGCAAAAATGGAAAACATTAGCCAGAAAAAGCCACCTTTAGCAAGTTATACCAAAATGTACTTAAATAACTGTACTATGCCAATATCATTTTGTGCAACATGATTGTGTATTTTAAAAAAACTATTGTGGATTTGTTTCTAAGGATTTCCATGTCCTAATATGACCAGGAAAACAAAACAAAAAAAAACACACAAAAATGGAAAATAAATTAATTTGAGAAAATATATTAGCAATTCAATCTTTACAGATTACCTTCCAAAATCACTCTACAACATCATGACAAAATACTCTAGCTGTAGCTTATAAAAGAAGAGATTTGTTAAGGAGCTCCAAATATCTTACTATCATTGGCTAAGCCTGTTGGGGCTTTGCATTAAAAATGTCGCTAAAAAGATAAAAATGTGTAATAATTTACAGCATCTAGAGAAGAACTCAAAAAAGCCATACCCGACCTGAAATAAAGAATTAGACTGGCCTAAATCTGATACCATGCAACACACACAGAATCTCCAGGGGAAGGTGATAGTCATCTGCAGCAGCTCAAAGGTCCCACGGAGGCCTCCAGGCTGCTGTCTGTGTCTGAGGTCATGGTGGGCTCTGTGGACATGGAGGAGACGTCATTGATAGAGGAGGATGAGGAGGGCTGGGGTGAGCCATTGATCACTGCTGCACCTGTGCTATGTGAAACAGTCAGTCAGATTGCCTGCACATTATATGCAATTATATGCTAATGAGAGGACAGCCTCCATATAAATATGGAAATGTGTGATGAAAACAGTGAATATTCTTCTTAAATCACAAACATCAACTAGTGAATAAAAAATATCAACATAAGCAAATGGATCTTAAAATCTTTTCTGTTTAAGAGAAACATGTCTAACTAACCTAGAGGGGATGGCTGACCTCGAACCACACCGTTCTTCAGTAGCTCCTCCCACTCCAGCACTTCTTTATAGATCAATACTGAGGAAGAAAAAATAAAAAGACATGAGAGAGAGAGGACATGATAGATGTGTTTCTCTTCACCACAATTGGAGAAGTTGAGAAAAGCATCAATATGGCAACAAAACAATGAACTAAAATCTTTTTCACACTTGCCAGCAAACAATTGAAAACAATCGAAATTAGGAGTAAAGGAAGTAAAAAGAAAATAGTTCAATCTGACTGGTTTGACAAAGAATGTAAAATGTCAAGAATAGAAAAGAACTAGGATTGTTATCAAATAAAAAAAACAGAGACCCTGCAAACCAACAAACACAAAAAGTTACTGCTAAAAAGCAAAAGAGCTGAACGTATGACAACAAAGCTCAATAAGCTTGAGGAAGCAGTTGCTCAAAATGTATTCTGGGAATTATGGAACAATTTAAATAAATCCAAAAAAAGAACAACAAATCCCCATCTGTGACCCAAACACCTGGACAGAACATTTTGGAAACCTTTATACACAAAGTGAACTAAACCCCACCCAAACAAATATGACCTGACAACTACAACTAGAATACACATTAAAGGGTCAATTAAATCATTTGGATATCCCATATCACTAAAGGAAATCTGTGGGAAAAAAATCTAATCCCTCAAAAATAAAAAAATAAATCTAGCGCATCAGATGGAGATGTTGAAACATGGCAGCCCCAAACTGAATGAGGCCATTCTCAAATCATTAAATTTGCTCTTAGAATCAGGACACTTTCCTGAGAATTGGAAAGAAAATCAAAACACACCAGTCTTCAAACAAGGTGACATATTGAACCCAAACAACTACAGGGGCATTTCAATAAGCAGCAACCATGGCAAACTATTCTGTTGCATTATGAATGACAGATTAACCAAATATCTCCAAGAAAACAAGACTTTAAACAACTGTCAAATTGGATTCAAAACAGAGAACAAGTGATCATTTCTACACACATTCTGCATTCACACAAGCTGCATGCACACTGCCAGCTTCTTTGTCGCTGCATGTCGCCAGTGGCTGGCAGTTAGGTCGCAAGTGGTGTGTATGGAGAGTCTAAACAGCACAGTTTCTTTACAATTAATATTATTATTAAAGTATTAGGATCACGTGAGCTCTACCATCTTCTCTAGTATTGGCTGTCCCTCCCGAAAGTCACCCATCATTTGCATTGCATTTAAAAATTTCTCAACTTTGTCGCATCACTGGATACACCCACATCCGGTCACCAATGGATGCCATCGCTCATGTTGCCGGAAGTCATCAGCTCTCATTGAAAATTAATTAGATGAATTGTTTTGTCGCTGCGTGTTGCTGGCAGTGTGATCGCAGCTTTATACACAAACATGTCCACCAAACAAAACAAGGAAAAATATTTGGTTGCTTCATTGACTTGGATTCAGTTTGGTAAAACGGACTCTTCCTAAAACTGATTCAGAGTGGAATAGGAGGAAAGGTTTATGATTTAATTAAGGACATTTACAAAGGCAACAAATGCTGCTTTATAATACACAAAAAAAGAGCGGAATATTTCAGTCTAAATAAGGGGGTTCATCAAAGCTGCAGCCTAAGCACAACTTTATTTTATATTTATATCAATTAATTGGCAACAATGCTTCAAAACACTTCTAGTCCTGGACTTAATCTAGAGAACAGAGAAATCAAATGTCTTCTATATGTAGACAAATGACTGCTGCTCTCATCTACAGAAGATGGATTACGTGAAAGCCTCTCAATTCTAGAAAATTACTGTAGAAACTGGGCTTACCAATAAACATGGACAAGTCTAAAGTCATAATTTTTCAAAAGAAAAATGGTCTTTAAGACTATTATATCTTTATATTTTTATATGAGAGAGAGGGGCTATTAAAGTAGTTGGGGAAGCTACTTTAAACCTGAAGTGTAGAATTTCTGCAACAAAAGCATCACCAAATGAATTTGCAAAATGTTCAAACATTTACAAATACACACTCTGTTCAGCTGTGAAAAAACAGATAGTCCCGCCCTAAACTCACACCATTGGTTGAGCCAATATTGATCAATGTTTTAAAGCACCTTCAGGTAAATCAGCATATGAACATTTACTTACAGTTGTCTCAACATTTTAAGCTGGTACAGGAGAAAGAATTTTAGCATCAGCTTTTATGAGTAGCTTGTAACTTAGCTACAGTCAAGCTAGCCTTAAATGTAGCTAACAACATTGAAGCTACTTAAGAGGACATAGAACTATCAGGTTATATTTAATCCTGCAATCAGAATAGATATATATCTGTCAGAAAAACAATGAGGATCTTACTAAACACAACTAGAAAGCACTAATTAATATAACAGAGTCAGAAGAAGTGATGAAAAGAAGCATTTCACAAAATAGTAAAAAAAAACGTCTAGGTTATGTATGTAACCTCCGTTCCCCGATGGAGGGAACGAGACGTTGTGTCAGAGAAGCTACACTAGGGGTCTCTCTTGAGTGCCGATATTCACCTCTGAACTATGAAAAAAGGCCAATGAGAGTTGGCAGCCAGTATTTGCATGTCTAGATAATTTTTATACAATTGTATTGGTTTAATAATAAGTTTATACAAAATAAAAACTGTAAAATCTGTTCAGATGATACTTCTTAAAAAATATCTATTAAACAAGTCTCTGTATAAAAACGATGTTTGATTGTTCTAAAAGTTTTACAATTCAGTAGAATGTGCTTGATGGTCATAGGGGTTTGGCAAGGTATACATATGGGAGGATCTTAACCAGTCAGTAAAAACGCATGGGTTAGTCTTGAATGCCCAGTCGGCATCTGGTAAACACTATTTGGTCATGCCTAGATTAAACATTTTGAGTGCAATTTCTTTGGAGCCTGGGGTTTATTTCGAATAATTTATTGCTGTCGCACTCATTCCATTCTGATTGCCACTTATTGGTGATATACGAGTTTATTAATGGCCTGAGGTCAGAGGGTGGTATCAGACATTCTGAGATCTCCAAGTTTAATGAACCTTACGGCCAGTTTCAGACGCCTATTCTGGAGGGAAGGTTCACCGGCTTCTATATAAAGGCTTTGAATGGGGCTTGTTCTGAAGGCTCCAAGAGCTAGACGTATTCCCTGGTGGTGTATTGTATCAAGTGTTTGAATGTATGACTTCCTTGCCTGATCATACCCAATACTCCCGTAATCCAGTCGGGATCTGATTAATGTTCTGTAGAGGCATAAAAGAACGGTAGCATCTGCACCCCATTTTGTATTGGCCCAGACTTTTAAAATATTCATTGTATTAAACAAAATGCTCAACATCTTCATATGTGGGATAAAGGTGAATTTATTATCACAGACAAGGTCTAAGAATTTGAAGTCCTTCACTACTTTAATGGGTTCTCTCTCCATACTCAACTCTGGGTCGGGATGTAAGGATCGGAGAAGGCAAAAGTGCATACATATGGTCTTTGTTTTGGAGAATCTGAATCCATTCTTTATTGACCAGTCGTTTATTTTATTTATGCAAAGTTGTGGCTGAACTCTGGTATTTACGCTGTCAGTCATATTGGTTCTGATTTGTTGTTGCTTTAGTATCTGAAGCACGAGCTGTAAAGGCACAGCCCTCATCCGGAAAAGGGGTGGGGAACAGCAGCTCATTTGCATTTAAAGAGACACACGAATTCAGCATGTTTTTGATTCCACTCAAAAAGAGGGATTTATGACATGGTATAATAAATGATCCGTGGGGTATTTTGAGCTGAAACTTCACAGACACATTCTGGTGACACCTGAGACTTATATTACATCTTGTAAAAAGGGGCATAATAGGTCTCCTTTAAAATAACACCTATTTTGCTTAGATCAAGCAAGTGGTTATTAATGCTTTACATAATTCTTATTATTTTGTATGTTTTCTGCAGGGAGTGTCCCCTACTAGCCCAGTCACAGCTCAGTTCAATAAATCCTTCAATCAATTAAAAAAACATAAATGTTTTAAATTGGTTAAAAAAAGTCATAATTGACATGACAAAAAAATCTAATAAAATTTATTGGGATAATATATGCAATATGACAGATTTATTAACAGTCTTAGTGGTCCGGTCACTTTTGACCAGGAACACAAAAGATGTTAGCACAAATGAACACAATACAAGGGTTACGAGAGATGACGATTAAAGACAGTGTGTTTGATTTGAGTTGTCAATTTACATTTCTACACATTGGAAAATGTAGCTTGTTACTGGTTGTTTTGAAAACAGCTGAGCTACTGTCACGCTACTGAAAAATTTAGTTTAGTGACACTTCTACTTTTAGTTACTCTTGAACACTCAATGGACAGATAAAGAACTGTCATGGAAACTGGCAAGCTTTAAGTTGAACAGCACATGCTCTTCTCCAAGAGTTGAACGAAATATCAATCTTTCTAATTTAAGCAACTGCCGTCAGACATTTAAACATGCAGAGGGGCCTATTAACACTATTCCATTAGGTGACTACAGCAGACAAGATTTCAAATGCGTGTGCAACGGGCAAATGATGTTCAAAAACCTTGGGCACTTTTCTTTGCATTAGATTTCAGTCAGTGAACTTTAAAGGTAGCAACAAAAAAAAATGTAAAAGCTACCTTTCCACTCCTCCACCGTGTGTTCTCTCTCATCGAGCTGTTTGTCTGTGATCAGAGGAGATGGCTGCAGAGAGACAGAACATCAGTTACCAAATCAAATCATTTGTTGAATACTTGCTAATCGGAAGTCCTTTCAGTCTAAAACCATCAGCTTCTGTGAAATGAATTTGCCAGAGCTTTAGTCTCCATCATTAAAGGAGTAGTTCACCCAAAAATTTTAATTATCTTATTTTCTTACCCTCATGCCATCCAAGATGTGTATAAATTTCTTTCTTCTGCAGAACTCAAGCAAAGGTTTTATAAGAATATCTCTGCTTTGTAGGTCCATACAATGCAAGTGAATGGTGACCAGAACTTTGAAGCTCCAAAAATCGCAAAGGCAATATAAAAGTAATCCATTCTATTCCAGTGGTTTAATCTCCATCTTCAGAAGCAATATGATAGGTGTGGGTGAGAAATAGATCAATATTTAAGTCCTTTTTCCCCAAAAATCTCCACTTTGAAAACGTGAAAGTGGAGATTTATAGTAAAAAATAAGAACTTAAATATTGATCTGTTTCTCACCCACACACATTATATAACATCTGAAGATAGATTTAACCACTGGAGTCTTATGGATTACTTTAAAGTGGCCTTTGAGATTTTTGGAGCTTCAAAGTTCTGGTCACCATTCACTTGCATTGTATGGACCTACAGAGCGGAGAAATTCTTCTAAAAATCTGCTTGTGGTCCGCAGAAGAAAAAAATTATACACATCTAGGATGGCATGAGGGTGAGTAAATGATGAGAGGATTTTGATTTATGGGTGAAATATCCCTTTTAAACCACTATGGAATACAAATTGGTGTTTTGGAAATATTAGTACATGTCTATCAAATTTGAAGTATATGTTAGTAAACACCAAAAAGTAATCTTCAGCAGATTAATGCTTTAAAATACCATTATCTTCCAGAAAACAGACCAAGAATATCGATGCCTCATCTTACACTACATAAGAAATACGTCAACACAGTAATGAAAATTCACGCTCATCATAGATTTCATGGGGTCTTTAACTTTTGCCACCTTTTTAAAAAGCTCTCAAAGGTACAAAGGCCTTATAATTTACAAGGACTTGAAATAACAATGAGCTAGATGCCAGCATGCATAATTGACAGCAATCGATCGGTAGTCTCTGTGCATGCGCATAAGCTTACCGCTTCCACTTCAGTTGGGTCGTACCACACATTAATGTAGGGGTGCTGCAGAGCTACATCCACAGAGATTCGTTTGGATGAGTCTATCACCAGCATTTTAGACAGCAAATCCCGTGCCTGGCTTGCTGCAGAACAAATTACATCCAGCGCAGAGAGTTAATTGGAGCTGCTATGTGCTCAAGTGACCTTGACATGTCACCTCAATCACAGTAGACCAATCAGGCCACTTCAGTCTGAATGCACTCTGAATGGTGAATTAGGTTGGTGGGTAGTTGAAGCATAATGTGTTAATAGTCCTTTTTTTTTTTTTAAATCAACAAAGATTTTAGGTAAAAATTTATGTGAATGTATAAGGGACTGTGTATATCTTAGGTCCTGTAACTAGTCACCACTTCATAACATTTTTAATCACCATTTTTGCCTTCACTGGTTAATTTTACATGGTCAAGCGGTGAGTCAAATAATTTTATTTAAGTAGCCTACAAATATTCCATGTAGTGTCTCAATTAATATGATTACACAAAAGCTGCATGCAAAATAGTTATAGAATAATTGGAAAAAATTTTTTTAAAACATCCATAGTAAAGCATGTCAACACTACATGTCAACTACCCAAATATGTGAGTCAGTTGAGTGAGGGACGAAATCTGTCATATTATCTGTCATATGCATTTATACACCAAATTTGCAAGCACAGATTGCACAGCTGCTCAGAGTACAAAAAAGCTACAGAATATAATGAAACCCAGTTAAACATTAAGCAGTTGTACCTTTCAGTTTATTATTTTCTGAATCAGCAGGGAATAGGACATCAGGGAACAGTTTCTCAAAGCTGTATCCAGTATAGCGTGGTCTGTTCTCAACGTAGGTCCGCACAGATTGGTTGAGTTTCATCAGGAAATCTTGCGATGGTGTTCCAAGCTGCTCTATGACTTTGTTCCACTGATCAATATCTTCACACATTAGAGGTTAAGAAAATGTACATATTCTTATAATTTCTCAAATGAGCTTGCAGGCTTACTACAAATATTTTACATTGCACCACTTCACTTTAGAGGTCCATGCCCTAAAAAAATATTGAACTTTTTGCATGAAATATAATGAAATGTAAAGTAATAGAGAATGGATGACAAAAAACAGACAGGTAAGGATACGATCAGTACCTGGAAACAACACACTACCTCTGACCATTTCAGCCATGATACATCCAACAGACCACACATCAACTGAAAAATGAAATGAAAGTGAAATTAGCATGCAACACAAAGCTTAAACAATTAAAAAGACAAAATGAAGTGCAAACTAGGTGGCAAAAATCATGTAAGTCATGCAGAATCTGCCATGTCTAGCAGGTAAAGTCAGGCATGTGCGATTTTAGAAATTAGCAAGATGACACACTGAACAGTCACTGATGAGGGAACACAGAAGTAACACAGATATGTTGATCCCAAAACAGATCTATTGATTAACCGGAAACATTCTCCATAAAGCATTACAGGCTGACCATTTACACTCGTGACTCATCAAACTTGTTTTAGCACTGAGAATTAATTATTTGTGCAATAAATCTATTTTTAAGCAGGTGTCTAAATTCTGATGTAGGCCTTTGTAGAATTACTCCCTTTGCTCTAAAACCTAACTTGACCAAAACCAAGAACAAAACCTTCAGATCTTATATAAGTGCAACAGGCTCAGTACTTATGACTTATTTTAGAATATGAAACCAAGTCAATTTCAGACCCTTATCATTAAGGTAGGGAGCAGAACAAAATGTCTAGAATTGCTGGATGAGTGTCAAAACAAAAAGGACCAACAAGAAGATGGCCATTAAGTGAAAAACCTAGGGTCCTTCCTAGATAAGAGATTCAAAACCAACTCTTGTGGTGTTCACTAAAGGTAAAACCAAATGTTCCTGAATTAGCCAGAGATGTGTCAAGATGGTTCAAAGAACCAGTCAAGCCAAGCTGCCACATCATTGAAATAAATGGAATTAAATATACCAGCAAATAGAAAGGTATTTGATGTCAGCTTTAGCCAAAACAACCGATTACTGCATGATGAACACACAGCATGCATAACAAAGACCATAATGAAATAATACAATATATGGATTCTTCAAACACACAAAGGAATACAGTACATTTAGCGCAGCATGTGCTGCATGCCTCTTCCTTGTGAACAAAATGACGTATTCTCAAAATGACAACAGACATCCAGGGGTCATTGATATATTTTATTTACTCGTATTCCTCAAGGATACAGTCCCTCCCTGGAAAAAGGATTTTATGACGGACCATTTCTGCCAAAATGCAGCCCACAGACCAAATGTCCACTAAGCGTGTGCAGCAGAGGAAAAGAGAGAAAACAGATAAGCAGGAAGTCAGGGGGTGTTAGTATTTTTTGCACTATTGCATAAGCGCTTGCATTGTTCATAAAAAAAAATCAAATGTGAAATATGAGTCATAACTCATGCTCATACAGTGGTGCTTTCACTTACAAAGCAGCACAATTGCCCCATCCTCCCCATAAACTATTTCTAACATTATTGTTCCTATTCGTATAATTCCTGTTACTCCTATTTATAGAAGTATTATAATGACAAATTTCTAAAAAGCAGGCTGAATTGTACTAATTGAAAAATAAATGCATTGCAATACAGTGCCTGCATTTTTGGAGGATGCAATTTCATATGGTTGTATATTTCAGCTGTGAATATTTAAATTTAAAATTATGCACAAAATTTCATCATTTAACATTCAATAATAAATACTTTCCAAAATTCAGTTCCAAAAAAATCTGTTTTTTTATTAATTTCATCTTTATTATTCAACAGGTAATATTCTGTCCATTATATTTTGCTTTGCAAATTTACCTCTAAAATATCAGTGGTTAAAATTCAGTTGGAAATTCAACCTTGTAAATCCTGGCACTACATGACAAGCAGTAGAGTGCAGATGCACAATCTTGACTCTCTGTTACTAGGCTTCATCACTTGGTGGTGCAATCAAATTTTAACCATTGACATTTTAGAGGTAAATTTGCAAAGAAAAATATAAATGGACCAAATATTACCAGTTGAATAATAAAGATGAAATCTTAAAAAAATAAACTACATTTTTTTAACTGAATGTTGGTAGGTGAATATTTATTACTGAATTTTTAATTCTGAAATTGTGTGCAAAATGTTTTAAGGGAGAGTTTACCCAAAAATGAACTTTTCTCATTTACTCACCCTCATGCCATACCAGATGTATATGCCTTTCATTCTTCTGCTGAATACAAACAAAGATTTTTGAAGAATATATCAGCTCTGTAGGTCCATACAATGCAAGTGAATAGTGATCATACCTTTGTAGCTCAAAAAACATATAAAGAAAATGTAAAATGAATCCATATCTTCGGAAGCTATATGATAGGTGTGGGTGAGAAAATGTAAAAACAATTAAAAACTAAACAGTCAACACATGTGGCTTTCAGATGTAAAAGTGAAAGTTGGCATTTACAGTAAAAAAAAAAAAAAAAAAAAGGACTTGCATTTTGTTCGGTTTCTCACTCACACCTACATTATCGCTTCTAAGATATGGATTTAACCACTGGATTCATATGTATTATTTTTACATTTCCTTTATGTGATTTTTGAAGCTTCAAAGGTCTGATCACCATTAACTTGTATTGTATGGACCTACAGAGCTGAAATATACTACTAAAAATCTTTATTTGTGTTCTGCTGAAGAAAGAAAGTCATACATGGCTGGGATGACATGAGGGTGAGTAAATGATGAGAAACATTTTTGGGTGAACTATCCCTTAAAACATAATAAAAAAATAAATCATTATATATTAATAATAAAAAAGAAATAATGCAATACGTGGTTACATGAGTCCTTTAAGTTAGACTGGGATACTATTCAGATTAAAAATGAATCATTAGGGTCCATGTAAACACAGCTAAAGAAAATTGTTTTCAAATAAACAAATATAATTCCTAACCATCCTAAGCCCTGAACACGTTTTTGGTGCTGAAACCACAAAGCAGTTAGTGTAAGGAAAGCATAAGAGGGGCCAATAAAAGTGTTAAATGAAACCTGCAACATAAGAATGATATTAGCCGTTAAGCATGCATAGGATATGCCAACTAGGCATTCTGCAGCCTCTCAGCAGCACTGACCATTGGCTTGATAACCCATTCCCAGGATGACTTCAGGGGCTCTGTAGTAACGTGTCACCACATATGGTGTCATCAGCAAACCCGTGGCGGCTGTCCTGGCCAGACCAAAATCGAGGATCTTCAGGGTACAGTCTGACTTCACTACTATGTTACTGGGCTTCAGATCCTATAAAAAAAAAAAACATGGGACAGTACATTAGTCAGTTTTGCATTTAACAAATTATTGTTTTGTTTTTTTACTGCAATTGTTCCAATGAACCTATATGTAACAAGTCCTGTGACCGCTGCATTTAAGAAACAGGTAACATTTCTGGATGAATGCAAATGTCAAAATGTAGGGAGTCTTAAGTATAAGCTTATCATAAGGACTCCATGAATAATTGTTGATATAACTGTCATCAGCTGTTTTATACTGTGTGGGCTTTAGAAAGGTTTATACCAGTCAGCTAAAGCAGTTACTATTTTTGGTTTCACTTAGGCACTGTCTAATTAAAAATTTATCAAAAACACAGCTATTGCACAGATCAATGTGTAATAGAATACATGCGTGCAAAAGGTACTTGTTATGCATGCCAGTGTCAGAAATTCACTTTTACATACACAAGGGGCAATATGTGCCCCCTGGATTTCAGGGGCATTTTTTTACCTTTATGAATGCATATTTTGTTAAAACATAAAAAGTGTTTATGTCAAATAAATCAATTTAATCAAGTTATTAATACACATTTTCAAAATTGAGAATTTATCACTTCTTACCCTAAGAATTAAATCAACATCCAACTCAAATGTTATGCCATAATATACATAACTAAGGCTATAATAGAATAATAAGATAATAGACAATATCAGATGTTATCAATTAAAAAAAGAAGAATTCATAACCAAGGCAGTTTTGCCCCCATATTTTGGATTTCAGGGCAAATTTCTGACCCTGTGCATGCTTCCTATTGTGCTAAACCTCTAAAATGTGTTGTGTAACCTGTGATTTTGTCTTTAAATGTTATTATAATTTTGGCATTTATTGTAATGTATATGGTACATATTAAGCATCATGTTTATAATGCTGAATTTTTCAAAATGTTCTTCTATTTATTGAATTTAATTTGGCACGCTCTTTGTATGGTTAGATGTTGATTTTCTGACTGCGAATACACCCCAGCTTCCCACATGGGATAAGTAAAGTACCCATTTATTCCAGGAGCTAAACAGTAAAAACAAATGTACTGTCATTTCCTTTTCATTGTTTCATAAATATGTCTTGCCACATTTTTAACCTTGAACAAAAATGACTTGGATGAAAGGATCTGTCTGAGATTAATGGATTTGAGTGACACTATTTGTATTCATGTGGGCTAAAGCTTGATTAACCACAGTTACGGTAAAATTATAATATTGGATGAGCAAAGGTTGCTCTTAATGCGAAATAACCTTGTACAATAAGATTCATTGTAGTACAGATGCAGTTACATAAAAGTCTCTCGTCACATCTGTACAAAAAGAATGTATCATATAAGACAGAGGTAAAGTCAAGGTGATCCAGGACTAGAGGAGTGCGATGTTTACTGAGGATCACTTGATCGCTTTCCTCCTGTCCCCTCTCAACAGCGCAATGCAGTCCACAGCAGCAGCTGCAGTCAGGCAGGCAGAGGACTGGCTTTTTGTAATCAGCCCATGGGGATGAAAACCCTCCCCTCCCTCACCTTAACTGATTAAGCTTTTCGCCGTCAGTGCAACCTTGGCTGCGTATGGCAGTGTTTTTGTTTAGACGGAGAGACTGTAGGCTAAAGTGTACAGACCCTGTGGATGATCCCCGCTGAGTGGAGGTGTTTTATTCCGCACAGCATCTGGTACAGCAGATAGGACAGCCGCTCGTGGTCCAGCTCCATCTGAATGACTTGGCAGAGGTTGGCATCCATCAGCTCCATTACTAGGTAACTGTCGTTGGGGAAGGGCGGGAAGGGGAGGGGCCAAAAGGGGTGTAATGGGGGTAAGAGAGAGAAAGAAAGAGGGGGGGGTTGTAAGAGAAAGGGGGGGCTTTCATCTGGGGTCTTACTTTTTTCCACTGAATGATATAAAAACACAAGCTGCTTCCTCAATATGTATTCTGCACTATTACATTTAAGAGTACTCACACATCTTGGAATTCTTCTAATGATTTTTGGGGTGTGAAAACATTTAAGAGGCCTATGATCTGGGAATGCAAAGAAGACAGAAGAATTAGTGGGCTTGTACCTTGCTGGATGGGTGATTGGTAAAAGTTTCCCACTGTATGCAACATGTTATGACCTATTTTGGACACTTACATTTTTATGGTTGACACACTTCATAAGCACCAGCTCCCTGTATGCACGCTTAGCATGAGTCTGATTCTGAAAAGGCCTGCTAAGTTTCTTTATAGCCACGTTTCGTTCAAGGTTGTGGTCATACGATGAGCTGAAAGAGAAAAGGATGTACAGAACAGATGAAAAGATGTGACGACTGTGTAAAGTCCTTGATTTGAGTAGGATATGTGGAATCGGTGCTCTCGAACATACCAGACTATTCCCTGAGCGCCTGATCCAATAGGTCTTAGATTCTGATACCGCTTCAACACTGTGAATGTTGAATCTCCAACATCTACACTGTAGAATTCCTTTTCTCGCTTATTTTTGTTCATGGTGAAGTCGATATCTGAGCATCCGAATGAGGCAGAGTTTAATGAACCTTGACCAAAACAAAACAAAGTGGAAAGAAATAAATCAAAATTTACTATAATACTGAAAGATGATGTCTGCAATTGTTGTGATGCCTCTAGCCTAAAACATCATATTTTAGGAGGGTGCATTATCTTTTTTCCTGGCACAGCAGAATAATGTGAAAGGGCAGCACAGAGTGGTCCAGAGCCTTTTTTTATTTGGCTCTAAGCTTTATCTCTGTGCCATGAAAAAAGAAAGTAAATATAGCATACAGCTGTTTGAAACACACAAACACAGAAAAGGGGGAGTCATTCACCACAAAGCATCTGTATAATGAGTACAGCAGCATCCTAATGGCTCTTAACTAGTTAATAAAAAAAGAACCGCAGTACAAACAGCATGACCCACTTCCACAGGAACATGCTTCCAAATTTTTGGTTGAACATTATTTCATCATATGGCATTATACCATGGACAGTTTTATTCTGACATGCCACACAGAACCGAAAAAGTAACAATTTGCAGTGATGAGAGGAAGTAGCATTGAATCTGTATGAACATGAATGCAAGGACAAATGGCAGTTTAGATCCATAGCAACAGAGAGAGACTTTAGGAGAGATTTTGCCAAAATCTGATTAATGGACAACCCTAGATCATGAGTTAGAGAGTGTAATATCATATGGTACAGAATGTGTGCAGTCAAGCTATTTAAAAATGTATTTACACACTTCTTTGATACAAAGGCAATTTTGAAGCTGTAATTTAAACAATTACTTATGAATTCTAGGCATGCACAGAGCCAAACTAGTTCATCATGTAAAACAATTTCTAAATCAGATCTTAACAATGGCTAAGACTAGAGACACCCAGGTGGTTTCATCAAAACACTGTTTTGATACAGTATAGGATGACATTAATTGGAGATAAATCTTGTAGTGAATCTATTCTTCTTGAGGGGCAAAAAAAGGTTGCATGACAACTATTCAGCTAAACAGATTGCAAAGAAAAATTTGAATAATTTCAAACCACAAATCCTAATATGTATCACAGTGTATTGCAATAAAAATAAAATATCTAAAAAGAAAACAACTGCTTTAAAAGTGTATCAGCCAGTGTACATTGGCTAGAGAAGAAGAACTGGCAGAATTGTGTGGTTGTTTGTAATATGCCAAACAATTAGATTTAACTCTATGCAAGCTCAATTCAACACATAATTTTTTTATTATTATTATTGTTATAATTGTGACGATTTTACTCATCCAACAGACAGATATAATGGGCAAATTCTGCCAAGTAGTTATAAAGCAGCATGCTGGCAATTCGTTTAGAAGTCATATTTAAAATATTTTCATTCAAGATATATATATACACTCAAGATGAATACGACTGTATGTATACAATGAATAACCTGGATTGTCCTATACAATTTCCCCTAGTCTTGAACAGTGATCAGCAAACATGGCTTATAGGCTACAATCAGAAATAAACCAATAGCTAATACAAGCCACATTCACATGTTATAGATCATTTGTTAATAAAATATAAGGTTCCTGATCAATGTCTTTCCAGAGCACACATACGAAGAACAGAACGATTACAGTGGGTGGATGGTAATGCGAGCAGTTTGTCAAATAACATTGCAACCGATCTCACCTAACCTACGGAGCCCTGGTCATTTTTCATTCGCTACATTTCAGAGACACATTGTATCCTCAACATTCCAAACAGCGACAGTTATTGATTCAACGGAAACAAAAATCAGCTGTGATGTATGCAGACACCCTCCCCCACAGCGAAACAATACAGGCTTTAAAACCACCTTTAAAACGCTCGCTTACCTGCTGCGATTGAAATATCAACAGCACTCTCTGTATCCTTAAAGCCACTTAAATAACCAGACTCTTCAGAAATTATGCGGTGAAGGCTGTATCGATTATTAATAGCTCTTATTCTCCCGGTGGTTTCCACATGACTTCAACGAATTGAAAGCGATTTCTTCCACTGGCAGCAGGCCTCGCGTGCGCTGCAGACGACATGCGCTCTACGTCACCAAACCCCCACGCTTCCGTACAATCACACCGGTCTATACATAGATATTACAGATAGATTTCTTTTTATTTCTTTATTTCTTTCTGTATATCCGAATGCACATGCAGAGACTGATGCTCAATCTAATGTCTAAATGAGGTTCAACAGTTCAACAATACTGAGCTAGATTATAATGTTAATGTAATCCTTTCATGGTTCTATAGCCTAGAGACCATTGAAAAAACTTTGATTATTTTGTTTCATCATTTAACATCGAACAATTGTACAGTAGGTAAGTGTTTATTTTTGCACATAAAATAAATTAGGATATATTCCATTAAGGCATGGGTATTGATTATATCCAAATTGATTCGCATGAATAGGCTACAAATTACTAAAAGTGTGTAGAGTTTGAGGAGGGACAATTACTTTTATACAACAGTTTAATTAACAAATAATATAAAAAAAATGTCCAGTTAGTTCGTGCATTTCTTCTCCGCCAGCAAAAACAGTTAAAGGAAGCCAAAGCATTAAGCACAACTCTGCACTCTTCTCAATACTGTTTTAAACTAGTGATGTTTTGTTCGTAAATGAACAGGGTTGGGATTTGGGAGGGTTACTTTTGAAATTGTAATTCCACTACAGATTACAGAATACATGCTGTAAAATGTTATTTGTAACGTATTGCGTTAGATTACTCAAGGTCAGTAACCATAGGCCTACCTGTCAACAATCCCGTTTTCCCGGGAGTCTCCCATATTTCACACCGATCTCCCGCCCCCCTCCCGTTCTGTTATTTCTTCAGGAAATCTCACGTAATTTTTACGGCCCAAACCTCGTTATATGAATAATCATACCAATATATTATTCCAAGGTTGTCCAGTTGCCAGATCTTGTATAAAACGCATCCTACTCACACAATCGAAACATCATACAAATTTCAAATCTTTGTGACCTCAACCTGGCAACCTCCAACCCAGTTGCGCTGTTGATATCTGCGCAGGTAGTAGACGCGGGAAATTGAATCAAGCATCACTGGTACATGGAGGAGAAGATTAATTTGGTGCTATGGCGAGAAAAACAACAACTGGATGGAAGAATTTAATTTCATATCTCGAAGCCATATCGACAATACCCACGCCTTTTGCAAAGTGTGTCGCACTGATTTTAATATCAGACACAGTGAGAAAAATGACGTTACCCAGCACATTAAACCACAGCGGCACATGTATTTAGCCTGCCTCTGCTAGGGATGGGCGGATACTTCCGATACTGATGTGGTATGAAGATATATACTGATGCAGTTAAAGGTGCGTACACACTGCCAGCGACATCGCGCACGACAGCGACTCAATACCATTCATTTTCAATGCGAGCACAGTGACTTCCGGCGACACGAGCTGTCGCGACCGTTGGCGCTAGATGTGGGCGTGTCCAGCGACACGACAAAGTTGAGAAAAGTTCAGGTGCGTACACACTGCCAGCGACTTTATCGCTGCAGGTCGCCAGTGGCTGGCGGTGAAGTCGCTAGTGGGCGTTCCCAATACTGGTTGCCTAGTAACGTTTATAAATGACATTCACGGATGCCATTCCATTGCTGTTGACAGCGAATCTCTTTTCTTGCCACTAAAAACAAACATTTTGGAGGGAAAAGACTAAATATAAATGGAATCAGTACATAAAATGCTTTAAATCAAAGATGAATGAGAAACAAGGCGTGCTGTTTGCCATAGCGGCTGTTTATCTGCGGCGAAAATGCAAATACCGGTCTGTCTGAGTCCATAAAATCCCTGCGATCTCAGATACACCTTTCCACGCAGTATTTTTCTTAAAAATGTCCTTGAATGTGGGAAGAGACATATCATAGAGCACTGGAACATTTCTAACAGCAAGAATTAGCCTTTCATCCATCTTTCCGTTACTGCAGGAGCTGAGAGAGAGAGAAGGATCACGATGGATGAAAGGCTAATTCTTGCTGTTAGAAATGTTCCGGTGCTCTATGATATGTCTCTTCCCACGTACAAGGACATTTTTAAGAAAAATACTGCGTGGAAAGGTGTATCTGAGATCGCGGGGATTTTATGGACCCAGACAGACCGGCATTTGCATTTTCGCCGCAGATAAACAGCCGCTATGGCAAACAGCACGCCTTGTTTCTCATTCATCTTTGATTTAAAGCATTTTATGTACTGATTCCATTTATATTTAGTCTTTTCCCTCCAAAATGTTTGTTTTTAGTGGCAAGAAAAGAGATTCGCTGTCAACAGCAATGGAATGGCATCCGTGAATGTCATTTATAAACGTTACTAGGCAACCAGTAGTGGGAACGCCCACTAGCGACTTCACCGCCAGCCACTGGCGACCTGCAGCGATAAAGTGGCTGGCAGTGTGTATGCACTTTAAAGTTGAACTTGTCTCAACTTTGTCGTGTCGCTGGATACGCCCACATCTAGCGCCAACGGTCGCGACAGCTCGTGTCGCCGGAAGTCGCTGTGCTCTCATTGAAAATTAATGGTATGGAGTCACTGTCGCGCGCGATGTCGCTGGCAGTGTGTACGCAGGTTTTGACACAATTAACCATGGTTTTACAGCATACTGTAATATCCATATGGTAACATGGTTTTAGTAATAGTAACCATATAATAATATCTATGGTTACTTTTGTGGATTTATATGTTGCTTATACTTACACATTTTTAAAAGGTAAACAAAGCAGCCTAATCATTTTCTGCTTAGACCTATAAATATATAGAAAATGTAAGTAATAATTGAAGTTCTAAAGAATTCATAAAAATGTAATTAATTAGAGTATCAGTATTGGTATCAATATTGGCTTAAACTTGGTATCGGATCGCCCATCCCTAGCCCCTGCCACACCGCACTGGCTCATTGATTTCATTTTCTAGCTTAATTAAAAATGTTTGTTTTGAAAGAAAAAAAATGAAATTTTTATTGATTGTTAGTTGTGACAACGGGCCCCACAGTGCAAACATTTTCATATCTTTAAAACATATAAAAACCACTGTAAATGCAATGAGTGGAATTTTTAGAGAAAGCACTAAAATAAGCATTTTATAGCTCAGACAAATAACATGTCCGAAAACTTTTATCCCAACATGCAGATGCTAGGTTAAAATGTATATGAAACTACTTGAGAAAATGTGTATTTTTTTTTTTATTCTCTTTTTATTTGGAAGAGCAAATATCCATCACATACATTAATTACAACTTTGGTCGTTCAAGTACATATGTAAGGGTGGATTCAGAAAGTTTACATGAAAAATGTGTATTTTATGTGCTGTGACAAGTCAGCATTTCTTCATTTCTAATCACCTTTCAACTTTTTTCTAGAAGCACAAATAAACTATTGTCTTGGTTAATATGAGGTTGTGGAAACAAGTATAATATCAAATCATATCAAATAACTTTATTGTCACACTACTATGTTCATAAGTGCAACAGTAGGTGAAAGTCTTGTGTGCAGTTCTGAGCAACATAGCAGTCATGACATGGCGAGACATATACCAATTTACAATAACAACACAATTTACATATCAAATGTACATATACTTACACAACATAATACTAATATGCAATGTACAGTAAACAATACACAATATAGAATACACATACAATAAAAAAATAAGAGTATATAAAAATATATATGCAGTTGTTATATTGTGGAGAATATATTTTGCCCTATGTCATTACGCTAGCCCTTATTGAATGGCAGATATGACGCTTGTGTCTGGAAAGCATGCGCAAACATCTGTGCAGTAACCTCTTGCTTATCTGCACACCACTGCTCAAACATGCCCCATTTACACTCATAAAGAGATCTTGTAGGCAATGCTCTAACAGTCTGTATGGTCCTAATAACACTGTTGGGTAAACCAGTTGCGTTCAAATTGACCCACTCACGGTGCCAGGCACTCTTGATGAGGATGAGAAATCTTTCCCTGTGCTTGTGACAGCAGATCTCTTCATAGTGGGAGAGGCAACGGCTGTTCATATAGCAGATGTATGATCACAGCCAGCCAGTACTTCCCCAGCCAACTCTGAGCAATTAATAACATTCTCAATCCCTTCTCTCTCACTCTGGAGAGCATTGGAGATATCAACGCTATCGGAGGAAACGTATAAAAAAAGTGCGCAAGCGCATCTATACCCAACTGCGCTCTGATCAGGGCTGGACTGGTAATCTGGAATACCGGGCATTTTCACCGTGGGCTGATGCACTTTGGGGCCTATCAGGGGCGGACTGCCCATCTGGAGAACCGCAGAAACGTGTGACGCGTCCATTGTTGTGACTTTCCTGGCCTGAACAACACCAATGGGCACCCCCTTAACCAAAAAGGCTGGGTGTCTCCAGTGGCGCAACGCTGCCAGTGTTACCCTCACTTTCCTCCAAGAGTGACATAATGGGTCCAGTCTCAGAAAGACTACCCAACACTGGAACACTTTTATGAATCTCCGGGCTAGTGGAGTGACCATCAGAGCCGAGGCATGTGCGAAAGGAAATGCTATTTCCTCTCCGAAACCCGGCCAAACATTGAATGAATCTTGCACTCTTTCCTCTGACAGCCACGCTCTCACAGAGAGCATGTCACAGAGTCCAGTGACAGTCCCAAATACGTAATGGACTGCGTGGGGATTAATATTCTCTTTTCTGTGTTTAATCTTAAAGCCAGTTTTTGTAAATGCTCTATAAGCATCACTGTATGCTCTCTCGCTGTGCACTGCGACTGCGCTGTCACCAGCCAATCGTCTATGTATGTAGCAATTTTCTCGAAACTAGAGCCGCTCCCATGCACTTGATAAAGACCCTTGGACTGAAAGCCAAGCCTAGGGTGACCATAAATCCTCGTTTTCCCAGACATGTCCTGGCATCTGGCCTGGATTAAAAAATGTGCATAAATGTCCGAGATTTGGCTTTAGTTGCGTTATGATATGCATCTGGTCTAATACTTGTATGTGCACCCATATTTGTATTGTTTAACCCCTCTTTGTAAGTCCCGTCTTCTCACACACCAATTGGTTGATTATAAGAGGCTTGAAGCAACTATTGGACAAATTCCTCCCTGTCAATCTCTCCATGAACGCACAAAGCGATGTTGTGTTTGGCATCAAACATTTGCTTGACAGTAGCACAAATTACAGTTAAGTGGAAACAATGCCCAAACGAAAGTGCAAATTTACAGAAGATTTGCACAAAAAATTCCTAGGCTTTTGCCCAGGTCGAGATCCGTGGGAAGTAGAATGCATGACATGTGAAGCTGGCACTTATGTGTCAGTTGCTAATAAAGGTGCAAGTGATTTAGAAGCAGACCTTTTCGAACCTCTGCAAAAATTCATCAGGTAAATTAACGGACTACTTTTTGCGACCAGGTAAAATTGTTATCATATTTTCCATGGACATTAAAAATAATAGTAATAGTAAATGCATCAAATATTTTATTTTAGTAGGCTACATCGATATTCAAAAGAATGTTGTAAATGTTTATTTATAGATATATATTTATGTTGAGCTAATAGAATGTCTTTTTCACTGATTAAAATTTGCATTCATAGTAACACTGTTTTGAACCCTGTTATTCCAACACCATCTAGTGGTGTTCTACAGTACTAAAGTTCATACAGTCTTATTATTTTGTGTATATTGTATATTATATGGTGTATTTTGTATATTGTGTTATGTAACAAGATGTGTAAACTGTGTTATGTGTAAATAAGGTGTTTGTTGTAATTGTCATTATGCTATGTTGCTTGGAACTGCATCCAAGACTTTCACCCACTTTTGCACTTGTGTATATGGTTGAGTAACAATAAAGAGATTTGATTTGATGTCACCTAGGAATGCGAAAGATCGGAGGTGGGTGAGCTGTAACTTGTGCGAAAGTTTGTCGAGGTGGTGGGGGAGTAGCAGTCTGTGTCATTTTGAGCAGACAGAGCTGCAAATCTTCATCATCCCTCTTTTTTTCCTCACACCTCTTCGGCATCCATATCAGAGCCAAACCAAAAATTCCCTCTGAAACAAACTGTGCATCCAAAATGGACTCCTTCTCCCTATCAGAAAGGTTAGCTAGGTTTAGACATCGCCCCCTCACCTGAATAACAATTATGGCCATAGCCTTGCCCGTAGCTTGGACAGCACATCTCTGAAATGTGAAGTCCGCGACGACACAGATCTCATCCCATTGTCCCTGACCTGGCATGGCAGACACGTCGTCTTGCAGCTCCGCTTGGTACGCAGTCAACATGGAGGTAGCGTTCAAAGCTGTAACAGAGAGAATGATTAATTTATAAGTGTGTCCCGTTATGTTTGACTGAAACTGGTCCGCTTTTGATGGCAACATAGGATTTGCAGCCGGCGTGCTCCTGGGGTGCAGGAGGGAGGCATGCGGAGAAGACCTTCCTTCTCCATTCCCTCTACATCCCTCGAAATATTGGAAGAAGCTGTCTTGCCATCCGTTTTGCCCTCAACAGCCATTTTCCCTCATAGCGAGACTTTGCAGCCTCCACTATCACTGTCGCCCATGGAATTTTTTGTTTCTCTGATGCACATTTACATCTTGCAGATCAACGGCGAGAAGCGTAGAGTATGGTGCCTCGCCTGCCTCTTCCTGTGATTCCGAAGGGTTGCGCCTATTGTGCTGGGGGAAGGAAAAGGGAACCCTCAAAATCTTCCTCCTCAGACAAAAGAAAATCTGACCTCGTCCTCATCTGTACTGAGTGCAGTGGACAAAGGGGCACATGTATTGAGCTGTTCATCCCAGGTCAAAGCTACCATGGTGGGCAGCTCAATGGGCGGTAGCCAAAGCAGGGCTTTATAACAACTTCTAACAACTCAAAGTAGTTAATTATATCAATGTTACTAACCTCTGGCCTTTGATTTTTATCATCTATCTCATTAAACTTGAAGGGCGAGGCACTGTCAAAAGATCATCACATCTCTGTAAATCAGCAACATGGAGCAACAGAGTTTTTTTTTTATTTGGCAATTTAATACACGAAACATCACATTACCTGCTAAAAACATATGCTGATGCAGGTGAAAACACTGTAGACCAGAAAACGGCATTCAGGATAACTAATTACCCTAACTCTTTTAAACGCAGATTGTCAGGTTTTCCCAAAATCCCTAAACCAAAACCAAAAAATATAAATTGAAAAATGTAACTTCTAGGGTTTTCAAGCTACATCCACCAAACTTGGCACAGACCTTCAGACTGTTCTGGCTCAGGTTGCAATTACTTTTCCAACTTATCAGAATTATCATTTTCATACAGAAGATCACACATCAAATTCAAACAATCTATCTTTCTATCTATCTGATGGATTTTCTGCTCTAATGCTGCCTTCATGTGCTATCAGAATGATCCTACTTCCCACTTCTGAAGTGGTAATTATGAGTATGTTGCGTTCAAGTGCTTTGTTGTCGGAAAGAACAGCAAACATGGACGACGCCAGGTTCATTCATACATATTTTTGAGGAACTTTCATTTTGACAGCATAATACATTACTCAGTTAGCCTGCTGACGATTATGGAATTTCAACACATACCAAGAGTTGTTCTGTATGAGAACAAATGTTTATAAAAATATATACACTGCCGTTCAAAAATTTGAGGTCACTTGACTGAAATATTTCTCATGATCTTATAAACTTTTTGATTTGAAGGCGTATAATTAAATGTTTGAAATTCGTTTTGTAGACAAACATATAATTGTGCCAACATATTAATTTATTTCATTAAAAAATTGAAACATTATTTAAAAAAAAAGTTTTTTAAATGGATGACTTGGACCGAATAATAAAGAAAATCAGCTAATAAGTCCCCAGTATTGATGGGAACTCCTTGAGTACTGTTAAAAAAGCATCCCAGGGTGATACCTCAAGGAGTTGGTTGAGAAAATGTCAAGAGTATGTTTCTGCAAATTCTATGCAAAGGGATGCTACTTTGAAGATGCTAAAATATAACATAGTTTTGATATATTTAACACAAATCCATTTCTGTTCTTCCATAGTTTTGATGACTTTACTATTATCCTTAAATGTGAAAAATACTAATAATAGAGAATGAGTAGGTGACCCAAAAAAAGCACCGCCATGGTCCATATCTTTGCACAGCTTAAGGGAATTTTTTTTTCTAAGACTTCCTCATCCTCTACTGTCACCGCTTGTTAATCCAATAAAACTCTTAGCTGTAGTCTAAGAATAGTTCCTCAATTTGCAAAAAGTTTCGAGGACCACAGACATCAATTTCTTCATAGTTAATAGACATGGAAGTAGTTTATCAGTAAATGCATTTTTGAATGGTTGTAAAGTACAATGCTGGAGCAGAGATTGTGAATTGTTGACTCACATGCGCCACTGGGTGACAGAAGGTAAACGAAACATGTAGTTAGTGATCCACTGGATTAAAGTGTGCACTGGGGCTGAAGGCATCAGAGGCAGATCAGGACTTTAAGACATCGAATGCTAGAAGGTAAAATCTATATATTTTTAAGTTGATATTCTAAGAATATTAGATCATATCACTTTTTTGAATCTTACTTGGTTTTCAATCCATGAATTTGTATGTTCTAGAGTATAGATGCAACATTGTCTATTTGTAATTAATTAGGTCTACTTCCATGACTTGGTCATTTATATTGGTTAATGCTATTAAAAAGCTACAATGCTGTGCTGTCTACTGTATACTGGATCTCTGAACTTGTATTTAGCTGGGAAGGCTTGTGACTTTTCATTTAATAAAGAAGGTCAGAAGAATAGTATAGAAAGAAAATTCCCTTTTATTCTGCTAATATCTGATTTTTTTTATTTTACCAGTCCTTCAAGGTTCCCCTGTACAAAAAAAAAGAGTATACACGTAAGCATATGGAAACAACGTCTGCATTGTTTATTGAAAAGCTCTCTGATTTGATTATGGTGGGAATGCAGAGAGGGTTTAGCATCCTCTCTCTCTTAGTCCACTTGCATGTCTAATGCACACTTCCAAACTATTAAACATAGAAAATACACTAGAAAATTTAAGATAATTAATTTCTCTGGACATATATCAGAAAAGCTCAGAAGCACTGCCCCCCAAAATACATTTGTTTGTTAAGCTTATGTTTCTAATCGTTACTTGACTGAACTTTTCTGATTGAACTACTTCTGCTTGTATTATTCTCATTTGGTATCTGATTGTACTTTCTCATTTGCTTTGAATAACAGCCTCTGCTACATGAATAAATGTGAATGTAAATTTAAACTGCAAAAATTGCCATCACATTAAATGGCATAAATCATTTTATTTTGAGTTCTCACTAAGAGATTGTTGATTTGATTTCCTTGTTTGATTTTCCATGTCATGATTGTCCATCAGCAACAAGACTGACTACAATGTTGTAAGCAATGGATTCAACTTATTAGTATATAATATTTTATGAAATGTTGTTGATTTAAGACTGAGACAGAATTAAGCATGCCATTTTTGTCAGTCCACAAAAATAAACTTCCTGTGTACTTCCTCTGTGTACAACCTCTTGTTCCTATTCATGATATGCTGCAGCTTGGTCCTCGGCCACTCCTTCACCCTCTAATTGACGACAGTCATGCCTCCCCGGCGGATCGGAAGCAGTCTTCTGGCCCCTGGTGGACAGAACGCCCCGCCACGTTCCCGTAAACAGAAGGGGTCTCCCCGCCCCTGGTAGCGGTTCTCCCGCTCCAGGCAGTCGGCAAGGAGCCCCTACCTATTCGCGGTTGGTGGTCTCAGACCCGGCCCTGACCGCTCCAGGCAGTTGGTTAGGAGCCCCTTCTCCCTTTGTGGTCAGCGGCCGTACCTCCGCTCTCAGGCTGCCGGGCTACTCAGTCCCCCGGCAGATGCTGCTCTGTTGGGGTGGATGGTAGTGGCGAGTACTCTACTACGGCGCATGCCTCCTCCTTCCTGGATTTCGACACCAGTGTAAAGGGGATAATGGAAAGGAGGTGGTGAGAACTGGCTTGACGATATAAATAATATTTGAATGATAAACTTAACCAAAAAGACAAACGCACACTCACAGAGGTGTCGGACAGCTGTCCGTAAATCTCTCTCTCTCTGTCGCTCTGCCATCTTTGGTCGGCCTTTATCCCTCTCAAGGGCTAATTAGCCTGATTAAGTGGTGTGTAGCATCACGACCCGGCCCCACCCTCCGCCCTGCCACAGGTATCTATAATTAACTAATTTAATATATCCTTACTGTACTTTGAGATTCTTGCATTTAAAATGTTTAGTGTATCTTATTTACAAAGGTGTGAAGTCGTCATTTTTATTTGTATAGCGCCTTTCACAACTCGTTTCAAAGCAACTTTACAGAAGATCATGCATTAACAGAAAATGAAACTTTAATATGTATAATGTCTTAGAGTTGTCATTGTGTAGTTTGATAAAATACGATTGTGAATTGTGTTTAAAACAAGTAATAAAATAATAATTGTATTTATAACCTCAGTGAGCAAGCCAAAGGCGACTGTGGCAAGGAACACAAAACTCCAGAAGATGTTGCTTAATGCAGAAAAATAACTTTGGGAGAAACCAGACTCACTGTGGGGGCCACTTCCCCTCTGGTTAACATCATGAATATAATGCCAATATTACTTATGTATAGTGCAAGTCATGGTTTAAAATTATTAAACAGAGTCAGTGTTTAAACAAAGATTTTGTATGAACTGTAAGATTAATGACTAATGTCATCCTGTATTAACTGCAGAAGTTCACATAGATGCAATTGTCCTTGTTAGTTGGCTGATGAAAGGTTTGTTGGCAATTAATCGATAGTCTATGTATTTCATTTTAAGAGTGTAGTCCATCATTAGGTGTTGAGTCTGTCTGTTAACACCTAGTTGTGTAATTAACTAGATTGTGTAATCTTCTGTAAGAATAGGCACACAAACACACCTGATCTGGTTTAATATAGAAAGCCTAAAATAAGTCAAACAACAACAGACTGAACATCATGGTTTAAAGACCATTTTCAAGTTTAACTAATTTTCAAGAAGACATGTAAATATAAATTATATGTTGCTATTTAGATATCTGATACTTTTTCAGAAAACGAATACTGGAGCAGTAAATGCAGGAATATAAGGATTAGTTATGATATCTGTAATATAGCTATTTGTAAATAGTTTTCTTCTTTTTTGAAGGTGTACTTTAGAAAATATAACTTTTTGTGCATATAAATTGACAATGCAGTATTTTACTGTGACATGTTAAAATCTCTCTTTTGACCGAACAAGAAAATATAAAGAGTCATGAATCTTTATGCAATGAAGTATTGATGGCTGTCGTAAGTGGCATCTTGTTAGATTTACTTAAGCAGTCACTGGATGCACCGTGGCTATTGTTCAAATCCTGATGTTTCTGGACCTGATTATGTCCCACTTCTCATGCCAGATTTTTCTTTCTATAATTTTTCATTCTGTTCTAGTGCATTTGTTTCAATACATTCACTAAAACCAATTTTTTTTATGAATGAGCTGATAATGCGACTAATCTACCTGGTTACAAAATGTTCGTTTACTTCATTAGTTTGGATTTATCATGTTGACCATAGCGTACAATAATTGAAACAAATTGTTGTTTGATATAAGCTCTGCATGCTATCCTCTTCTTGACTCATTAAAGTGAGATGCTTAAACTACTTTTGAGTTTAGGACATTGACAGGGTTGAGTTCTTTCACTTTGATTAAGATGCTGGAATTTCTCGATGAAACAATGCATTTGAGCTATTACAGTTTCTCTAAAATTAATAAGAAAGTAAAAAAAACTTCTTGCAATTTAACAGTCTTCTTACATTTTTATTACTGCCAAGGCCTGTATAGACTATCATGGTCTAGCTGATGCAGTTTGTATTCATATAAATTCCATCTGAAGTCGATATTGGTTTAACCAATTTAATTATGTTCAACTGTCTTTTTAAAGTCAACACGAAATAACAATGTCAACCTTTCTACTTATGCAATGTGCATATATCCAAAGTTAAAGAGAATATGCATCAAGAAAGAAATGTATAATGAGACTTGAATTTTTCCAATAGGAATTGATTGTATCATGAAAACTGTATGACAGGTGGTTTGTAACAGGGATTGATGATGTCAGCCGAGAAGGAAACTCTTCCGAGGCGAAGCATGTTATTACATTTCAATTAAAAGATTATGAAGATAAAAAAATTGTCGTTGGAATAATGTGCACCAATGAATCGTGCAGAATTAAACCAGGAATGTGCATTATGAAAGTAAATAATTCTGATGTTATGTTGAATATAACTAGCCATGAATACATCACATTAGATAATAAGGAGTTTAAAACTCTTTACAGAATTTCTCAATAGATGTGACATTATAAACGACAGAAGTGCATTTTCATATCAAACTTATTCAATGAATGATGCACAAAAGAATGTTCCCTGGTAAATACTTTGGTCTGATGTAGATCTTCTGACATCTAAATACACTGTAGCATTCTAGAACAGCACCATAGTAATGTCATTTTTCATTTTTAGAATACACACACTCAAACAAACATAGTCACACTCCCCCAGCAAGAAATGTCACAAAAATAAGAGAATAACACACACAAGAAATATAATACATACAAGAAACATTATGGTCACTCTTCTGCTGCTTTATTACATTATTTTCCCAATATATACAGAAAAGGCTCAATATTCCTTATGTGTATCATAAAATAAATGTGTACAACAACGGATCTGCTCTAGCAGGCTATTAAATGTTAGAACATCTATCTCAGATCAAAGAGCATTAATCACCAGGGAATGGCGTTTTGTACATATCATTGATTCGTTTTTGTATAAACATGCACATTTGTTTATATTTTATAATGTCACATCTGATGAGGAATTAAACCAAGCAAACTGAAATGGCTCCCTCTAGCTTCTGTGTTGAGTAGTTACATAGTTACGGTTGAAAAAACAACAGACTAAACTGAAAGACATTGAGCTTTTGTGGGATCAGCTAGACTGTAAGGTGCATGAGAAGTGCCACCTGAGTATCTGGACAATCTGACAGCTAGAATGCCAATGATCTGCAAAGCTGTCATTGCTGCACGTGGAGTATTTGAAAGGTTGTTGTCATCAGGAACAAGCTGTCTGAAATCTTTTAATATAATCTGTGTATAATACACTAAAAAATGCTAAACTAGTGAGAATGCCAGAATGCCTATTTAGAAATATTCATACTCATAGCTAATTAAATTCACTGAGGTGTTTGGTATTCCTGAAGCTCAACTGGTTGTGTATGCTAGCAACACCTACAGTCAGGCCCGGATTACCCAATGGGCATTATGGGCACGGGCCCAGGGGCCCATACATATAGAACCACTACTGATTAGTCTAGAATGACGCCTCAGCAAAAGACAAAAAAAAAAACTATATATATATATATATATATATTAGCAGAGCACAGATGTAGACAGGTTAAGATTTACATATTACATATTATTAAGCATGTATATTACAATCAATACTGTCATGAAACACTGGTGATATAAATCAGTTCATGAACCACAGCATCTCCATTCTCTTTTTTGAATATAGACCAGCTTGTGTCTCTGCTTCTCAGGTATCTGTCTCGCGACTTTGCAGGATGAGCAGTGCATTTGTGACCCTAACCGAGGTGCTGGAAGCCAGAGGAGGACCGCTGGAAGAGGACGAGGTGTGGTCCTTATTGCTGGGCTCAGCAGAATCTCTCATGGATCTTTCCTACAAAGGTAAAGCACTGACCCTTGCAGTTGTCATGTCCAGCTGGTGAAGAGTGAACTCCATGCAAAATGTATTAAATGTGGCTCTGTTTTTCTAGGTCACAATATCTGCAACATTATAACTCCTGCATCACTGCTCTTGTCAGCAACTGGAACGCTGGCTTTTAAGAACTGTGCAATGACAGATGAGGTGGGTGCCTTCACAGCCCCAGAAATGCTGCAAGGCCGTACCGCCTCCACCAAGCTAGCTATGGAGAAGGTCAGTTTCATTTAATGATCATGTGGGTATTAGACAAATAGGATGCAGGCTGACACAATATGCACTGTATTTTAGCACATTGACACTGAGTTACCTCAGATTGTGTTAGTTCTGGAAAGTTAATTGCTAAGACAACAGTAAAGAATGTTGAGAAAGAATTTCCATTAGTAACAGTGAAGGTCAAAAGTTTTTGGCTTTTTTTTTTTAAATATTTTTATTTTTTACATAATTATAGCATTAGTTGCAAAAGCAACATGAGAATTTTTTTAAAGAAAAAATATTAATAAATAAATATATAAATAGCTGACTAACTAACTAAACATAAATAATACAGTATGTGTATTTCAATCATATTTTATAGTGAATGCTGTGACAACACACAGGCAAAAAATACTTTTTAGGTTCTGGGTTATATTTTCCTATAACATGTCCTGTGTAATATTGATACAAATATTAAAAACATATTTAATATATTACAAATATGAAAAGATGTTTATGTTTATATTTTGTAGGTACACTAGTATATTTATGAACTGACAATCTAATTTACTGGTCAGTATTGAATGTTTTCAGCCACAAAAACCTTAACTGCACAAAATAAAGAGATAGTTCACCCAAAAATAAAAATTCTCTCATCATTTAATCACAGTTATGCTATCCCAGATGTGTAGAACTTTCTTTCTTCTGCTGAACACAAACAAAGATTTTTATAAGAATTTCTCAGCTATGTAGATCCATACAATGCAAATGAATGCAACATTTTGAAGCTCCAAAAAGGACATGAAGGCAGCATAAAAGTAATCCAAAACACACCAGTGGTTAAATCCATATCTTCAGAAGTGATATGAAAGGTTTAGGTGAGAAACAGATCAATAGTTAAGTCCTTTTTTACTATGAATCCCCACTTTCACTTTCCATTTCACATTCTTCTTCTGTTGTTATGGATTTATATGGATTTAACAACTGGAGTGTTATGGATTACTTTTATATTACTTTAAAATTTTGGTTCCCAATTACTTGCATTGTATGGACCTACATAGCTGAAATATTCTTCTAAAAATCTTTGTTTGTGTTCAGCAGAAAGTCATACACATCTGGGATAGCATAAGGGTGAGTAAATGATGAGAGAATTTTCATTTTTGTGTGAACTATTCCTATAAAACATAGAAGAGCTGCACAATTCTGGATAAACTGGAGAATCACAATTTTTTTACTTAGAATAAAGATCACGATTCTGAAGAAAAATGCTTATTTCAGTGATTTACACAACCTGGACATAAGGGTATTAAACAAAGTAACATAATTTACTAGAGGTTCTGACAAAATGCTCTCTGATTCAATCTATACAAAAATGCAATAAAGTTGTTAATTAAATATATACATTTAAAATAATTCCACAAGAGGGAGCAACAAACACCAAACAACTTGCAACTTGTGATTATTTCCAAAAACTAAAAACTAAAAAAAATCCTGTTAAAAAACTGAATAATAAATAAAAACTATGTAAGTTTTGTTCTCACATGCTGAGTAAAAAGCAAAACGATCAGAAAAAATAATTATTAACAGTTCTGTGTAAACTTTGCATTGCACTTGTAAGCAAATATGCAATAAAACGTCTAGGTTACGTATGTAACCTCTGTTCCCCGATGGAGGGAACAAGACGTTGTGTCAGAGAAGCGACACTAGGGGTCTCTCTTGAGCGCCGATATTCACCTCTGAACTATGAAAAAAGGCCAATGAGAGTTGGCAACCAGTATTTGCATGTCCCGCCCCCGGACATACGAGTATTTAAGCGGCGCAAATACGGGAGTTCATTCAGGATTTTTCTGAGGTGGTCCGGCCACAACAGTGGCTCGGCTCAGCGACGTGGCAGGGGAGACACAACGTCTCGTTCCCTCCATCGGGGAACGGAGGTTACATACGTAACCTAGATGTTACCCTTCTGTTGCTCTCTCCACGTTGTGTCAGAGAAGCGACACTAGGGGTCCACTTATAAAAGTGCCATGCGCTGAGCCGTGTACGTGAACTGCTGATACAGGAGCGAGCAGGTATTCTTACGTGCAGGACGATCAACTGTATCAGGCTGCACGTACCCTTCCCCAATGCCCCATTTAAGCCATCAGGATTCCGTATCGTTACCCTGGAGGGGGGAACAAGGTGCTGGCCGCCAACCTGGGAACGGGCCAAGCCTGGCCGGGCCTCTTTTCTCTCTATGTTTCTCGCATAGAGCAACTAAGGACGGGGCCCTTACACGCATTGAGGGAAGGGGGTCTTAGCCCTTATTCAGGGCGGAGAAGACCCTGCAGAGGCCACGCCTACCCAAGAGGGGAAGCAAGTTTAAGTGGCAAAACCATCAGAGGCCTGACTTAGGGCCTATGTGGAAAAGTTGGTGCGGTGGTGGATCGAGCCTCATAGAGGGGGGAACATACAGCACGGCAACCGAGGCAGCCGTGACTGCCTAAGGGAAACACGGGAGTCCGCTCGCCAGAGGGGACAGAACCGTGGTGTTACACACAGGGGGAGTCCGAAGGAGGCCTTACCCGTGGAGCACCTATCCCAGTACAGGGTAGCTTGCGGTACCCGCAGTGGCTTGGGTCGGCGAGTTCCTCCGCTGAACTGCGACCCACGAGTGCTAGGGAGGAATAAACCAGTGTCCCAAACCTGGGATCTCCTGGGAATGAAGGCGCACTGTTTCCCCTGGTTAGGGGGAAGGGCGCTAGGTGCAAGCGATTCACCCGGTCAGATCGTGGGCGTGCTACCGAGTTTTACGGGCTCGGTACCTGAGAAAACACGGGACGATACTGACTCAAGAGATTGTAGAATCTCGCAAAAGTGTTAGGTGTTGCCCAGCCCGCTGCTCTACAAATGTCTGCTAGGGCAGTGCCTCTAGCCAGAGCCCATGAGGACACAACACTCCTGGTGGAGTGGGCTCGGACCCGCAAGGGGGGGGGCACGGCCTGGGTGTGATAAGCCAGGGAAATGGAGTCGACAACCCAGTGGGCGAGTCTCTGCTTGGAGACAGCGTTCCCTTTCTGCTGACCCCCAAAGCAGACGAAGAGCTGCTCAGAGCATCTGGTGCTCTGTGTGCGGTCCAGATAAATACGCAAAGCGCGTACTGGACACAGCAGTGAAAGGGCTGGGTCTGCCTCCTCACGGGGCCGCGCTTGCAGGTTCACCACCTGATCCCTGAAGGGTGTGGTAGGAACCTTGGGCATGTAGCCCGGTCGCGGTCTTAGGATCACGAAAGTGTCTGCCGGACCAAACTCCAGGCAAGCGTCGCTAACAGAGAACGCATGCAGGTCCCCGACCCTCTTGATGGAAGCGAGCGCGATCAGCAGGGCGGTCTTGAGAGAGAGGGGCTGAGCGCTGGGCCCGGGTTGAGGCGGAGCAGGAGCTTGTCTTCTGGCTGCGGGAGGACGCCCTCGGCGAGCAGTCGGGGCATGGGCCGTGGCGGCAGGCTTGCGGCGAGGCATGATGTGAGAGATGACCTCCGTCTGCTTTTATACCGTGGAGAACTGCTGGGCAAAGTCCTCGACGGTGTCACCGAAGAGGCCAAACTGGGAGACAGGGGCATTGAGGAAGCGAGTCTTGTCGGCTTCACGCATCTCGACCATGTTCAGCCACAGCTGATGTTCCTGGACCACTAGCGTGGCCATCGCCTGCCCAAGCGCTTGCGCTGTGACCTTCGTCGCTCTCAGGGCGAGGTCGGTCACTGAGCAGTTCCTGCAGCGTGCCGGGATCAGGGCCACCCCGTGCATGTTGCGTAGTGCCTTGGCTTGGTGGACCTGCAGGAGAGCCATGGCATGCAGGGCGGAAGCGGCGCGTCCGGTGGCGCTGTAGGCCTTCGCTGTCAGCGAGGAGGTTGCTCTACAGGTCCGTGAAGGGAGTACGGGGCGACCTCGCCAGGTGGTAGGGGTTCCGGGGCAACAAGCCTGTGGCGGTGTGACGAGTGGAGAGGGGTGCTCTCCACGAAGACGTCAGCTCGTCATGCACTTCCGGGAAAAACGGAACCGGGGGAGGGCGAGGCTGTGAGCGGCACCCAGACCCCAGGAACCAGTCGTCCAGCCGTGATGGTTGTGGGGAGGATGGAGGGTTCCAATCCAAGCCCACGCTGTTGGCTGCCCGGGAAAGCGTGTCGGTCATCTGTGCGTCGGCCTCAGCCTGGGCGTGCAGGCCCGAAAGCAGCAGCCCAGGGAAGTCCTCAGCATCAGATACCACGCCCTCCAATGCTGCGGCGAGCTCATCTGCTTCCATCGCAAGAGGGTCGGCAGACTGGCTGTGAGGCGAGTCGCCGCCGTCTCGAGCACGGACGGGAATCAACGAGTGTGCTGGGGTGCGGATGGTCCGAGGGGGCGTACCCGGCGGAGCTGCACACGCTGCCATCCCCAAATCGCCTCCATCGCCAGCCGCATCGTCCTCAATCCTGTGGGAAGAAGGAGCAACACGGGGGGCGGCTGGAGTGGCTTGCTCACGGTTGTAAGCAAGCCGCGACCGCAACGTTGTCATGTTCTCGCAGTGAGAACATGAACCATCCACAAACGCAGCCTCGGTGTGATCGCTACCCAGACACACGAGACAACGCCTGTGGCCGTCTGAAGCGGAGAGCACTCTACCGCATCCAGAAACAACACAGGGGCGGAAAGGCATCTTTATAAAGACGCGTCCTTAAAAGGATGTTGAACGCCGCTGTGTTTTGCTCTTTTAGAGGAAATTACTCTTTTAAATAAAATCACTCTTTTATGAAATAAACTTGTGAGAGTTCTTTAATCTGCGCTGTCAATGGGCCCAGGGGCAGGAAGTGCACAGACGTGCAACAGGAGAAAGCCGCTGTTGTGCGCCGTAGAATCCAACAGCATGCAGCAGAGGGATAGCAGGAACTCGGTGTGTACACGCAGCAGTTGCAGACACGACCATCGGCTCCGAAGAAATGTTCTGAATGAACTCCCGTATTTGTGCCGCTTAAATACCCGTATGTCCGGGGGCGAGACATGCAAATACTGGTTGCCAACTCTCATTGGCCTTTTTTCATAGTTCAGAGGTGAATATCGGCGCTCAAGAGAGACCCCTAGTGTCGCTTCTCTGACACAACGTGGAGAGAGCGACAGAAGGGGAACTGTTATTTATAAAGGTTTTTTTTTAAATAAATATAAAATGAATATAAAAATATATAAAATTAATATAAAAAAATATAAAATTTAAATTAAAACTATCTTGTATAACTTTATAATTTGTATAAATCTTATAAGCTTGTAAAGGAATTATTCAAGAGCCAGAGTAAACAGTGATTTCAGTTTTTTTAACAACAGTAGCAATTAAATATTTAAAACATTATAATATAAAAACATATTAAAAAAAAGGTAACTTAATGCAAATGAAAGTACTAAAATATTTGACACTCTTTACTTGTGTTATTATTAGATCTACATGAATATAGATTTGATGCAGTAAAGAGGGGGTTTTAATAAAAACAGTGCTGAGTCTAGTGCAGGAGCACTGTATTCATCACAAGACAAAAGTGCATGGACTGACACGCGCATGTGAGCGTTTGAAAGCAGCAAGTTGTGATCAAACAGCATACGGATAGCGAATTTAGTCAGATCTTGGTATTTTTGTAGCATCGGTGGCTTTTAAAATATTGAACTGAACATATATTCTGTCACGCTCCTAGTTACTCGTGGCTGCACCCTGCAGTTTGTTAAGTACTGTTATGGACAAAGGTCTTTGGCCATTGCGTTTTAGTTTATTCACCATCTTGTGCTGGAGCGATGTGTTTTGTAGATGCTCTATAAAGTTTATCAACGTTTAAAAATGCATCTTTAAGTGAATTTTGTATTTAAATTTGATCGCCTTACAAATGCATGCCACTGGAACGTTAATGTACATTGCAGAACAGTTGTCATTTAGAAATGAGATTGTGTGGGTGTCTGAATCGAGATCGCAATCTTTTTACGATTAATCGTGCGATCATTTAACGATTAATTGTGAAGTTCTAACACATAGATTCTCAACTGAGGGGTAGATCCCCCTTAGATGTTCTACTTTTGTGGACACACATGTTTTGTTTTGTTTGTGTTTTTGATTATTGTTGGGTTATTCGGTATATTCTGTAGACATAAGGAAAAGCACATCAACAAATACTGCTAGTCATCAGCTAATTTTAGTTTCTACTGATTTGTGTAATTTCTTCCAGATAATTGTGTATTCTCTCGGTATGACTCTCTACTGGTCAGTTGACTATCACCTCCCTCAAAACCAGGTCAGTCACAGCAATCCCATAAAGCAAGTCATTTATGAATGAACCATAATAGAAAAGAAAAACCCTGTTACATTAAACTGCTTAGCTTCCAGCTGACAATGTTCTGGAAATTGTTGTTGTTGCTGCTTATTCAGCCTATTCAGCTAAGTGATTCTCTGAATTGCCTTCTCCTGAGCATGTGTGAGGACATGGCCCATCGGCGAGCAAACTTCAACTCAATCTTGGAGGTGTGTGAATCACACCACAAAGCTTCTCTCCTGCCTCCTCCCAACAAGGTCATCAAACAGCTAGTCGAAGATGTCTTCCAAGACTCTGTGAGTTAAATAAGTCCTTTTAAGTCTCAAAGAAATCAAATTTGAGATACTGTAGCCGAAGTTCATGAGATCTTCCTTTCCAGGTGGACCGAGCTGCTTTAACTGAGAACGTTGTGCAATTGAGTGGCAAAAGTCAGATGGTCAGAGAAAGACTTCATGGTAGGAACTTACAAAATCTGTTGAATAATTCTGAATCACAAAATGTAGTTTATTCTCTTAAAGGTGCACACAATAATATTTTGTATGTCCAAGTGTGTCGAAGAATGGTTTACACTGACACCCAGTGGCCTGGATGCTGCATCAATCAAACACAGTAGTTTTTAGTTACCATTGTCATTGTAGAAATTAACTATGCACATTAAGCTTATTCCATGAATGAAAAGGTCCAATAACAGGGCAGTTACTGAAATTAAGTGAGTAGTATTCAGCTTGCCATGTGATGCAAACATGGCAGCCCCCATGAGGTGCCCCTGCTCCATGTAGAATAAAAGAGCTTTCATAAGGTTACTGATATGACTGAACTCTTCATCTCACACGAGTGGTCATGATTTTATTAGGGCTGTCAATCGATTACAATTTTTTATCAAATTAATTACATGGTATGCAGATTAATCACAATTAATCACATACATAAATATTTATATATATATATATATATATATATATATATATATATATATATATATATATATATATATATATATATATATATATATAAAATACAGATAATTAAAATGTTTTACATTACTTTGGCACACAAGTGAAGCATTAAAAAAGATGATACAAAAAGTGGCTTTATAATGCAATATATTGTTATTTCCATGTTATTGAATCTATTGAATGTTATTGAACCTATCAGTTCACAGCAAACCATTTTGCAATTAAATTCAACAATCAGTCCGAGATTTATTATAAGAGATTGTCTAAGGATGCGTCAGTGTTCACCTGCATCAGACATATGCTTTTGGAGCATCTCGGTTCCGTTGCATCAAAAACATACCGTTTTTAGGTCGCTGTGTCAATTTAAATAAAGTTTTATACTTAGAAAACACGAGATCCCTGCCTTCGAATTTGCGCTCCATCAAGCTGTGTTTGAACACAAGAACGTGTTCTCATCTTGTGTTGTAAGTGTGGTTTGTCTGTATAAGCTGTGCATTACCTATACAACGAGTTTCGCTTACTGCCCCCTACAAATGCAGGTGGTACTCCATGCTTGAATTGCTCAGATGGAACGAATATTCCTTAATTACGGTCGGGGACATGACTAATTGCGTAAAAAATGTTTGGTTATTTTTTAAATATAATTAATCACACTGAATTAACATGTTAAATCAACAGCCCTATATTTTATACATGTGTTTCAAAATACTAATTATTTTATTAGAAGTAAAACTTTTTTTTTTATTCAACAAAACACACAAATTAACAAGACATAGCAGCTTATACAAGAGACCAATGACACACACACACACATATATATATATATATATATATATATATATATATATATATATATATAAAGGAACAACAAAATATATAGATGTATAGATATAGTAGTGTATACAGGTACAGTAATACTTTTAAGCAATAGGTAAATTTAGTGTGGTATAATAGTAATCATTATCATTAATATAATTAATCATTAATAAACTCATTGAGTGAAATCAAGTAATAAAAGTAGTACCAGCAGTGATAATAATAATAGCAATAATAGTACTAGTAGTAGTAATAATAATAATAACAATAGTAGTAGTAGTATATACACAACTCTCTAGGTCTGGGAGCCGCTCCACTACTGCCGGCGAGTACAACCAACAGACCCCCCCCCCCCCACCCGACACATGTACCAATCCCACCACTGATCCACCCGGCCCCCCTCCCCGCTGCCAGCAAAACCCAACCCCCTACCAGCGGTTAAGCCTCTGTGCTCCACTGTGTCTTCCTCTGGGGCACCTCCAAACCAAGCTCACATGGTCTGGTTGTAACCTGACTGATCAATGTTTGGTTGCCCTTTTTTGGACTGTAATCTGTGGCTGCAACTGTGGTGTGCACCAGTCAGCTCCCAAGCCAGAGACACCACATCCAACCAAGATAGCACTCCAACACAGTCCCGTTAAATGAGAGAAGGGTCTGCCGACAGACGTGGGAAAGGGAGGGGCCAGGCAAACCAAAAACTGAACCTGTGATGCCCATGCCGACAAGATGTGCCAAGCACACCCACCAACTGCACTAGAACAGCCGCCAGACCCAGACAGCTAATAAAGCATATCAATTATAAGAGTTCATTTAGAATGTTTTTGGAATTCGATTTTATAAGGGAACGGAGAGGGAAGGAGGACAAATATTAGTAGTAAAACTTTTTAAATTAGGAAAAAATATTCTGAGTGAACCTTGAAAGTTGTATAAATAATAATTAAATAATTAAATAAATTGCAGAATCTGGTGTAGTCAAACTAGTTAAATTACTCAAAATGTTTATACTGCATGTTAAAAGTAACTGTAACCTGTTTTAATTAAAATATGCAAAGGAGGTCATGTAATGAGTATACATGCAATTTTACACTCTGTGCACGTCACATCTTTTACATAACAAGTGTAAGTGGGTGGTGATGCCACAAATTAATCTATGCCATTAACTAAACTTTTTAATGGTAATCCAGACCTTTGCCTTGGATTCAAAAATATATCCTGTTAAATTCTAATTAATAAGACCTCTCCAGTTTGACCAATATGTGCGTAAGAAAGCACCATTGCACCAATAAAACAGTGTCCACAATAAGATTAAGGTTTTAAACTAAACCGAACATGGGATTACAAAAAGTTGTAATCAGGATCTAAGCATTGATGCAATAAGGTGAACCCTTAATGTAGAGTTAAAAGCTCATTTGTTTGGCCCCTTTCCAGAGGTTTTTCTGGGGCATGTGCAGTATATACTTCGGTGTGTATACAATGTGGTGGACATCTCAGTAGTGATCAGGTCTCCTTGTTGAGCAGGTAAGCGTGGACCATATACTGGTTATACAGAGGGGAGCAGAGCTTCAGGAGACACTCTCAAACTTTCTCTGGACTCTGAGGCAAAGCAAGGTGAGCATTTTATTTTATAATCAATTAAATTCTGTGCTGAATTCATTGTTGTTGTATGTTGCAGGTTAAATAAATAAAAATGTAATATAAATTTGGTACCACTTTAAAGTTCTATTCGTTAACACAGTGGAAACAATTAAAATGGAAAAGGATGTTTATTTGCCGCAATGTATTTTTAAGAAAAACAGAAGTGAAGACAAAGTTACAACCTGCAGTAAGAAGTTTGTTAAATTTAGTGACCAGTTTGAATATAATTACTGATGAAGGACACTGAGTTTGAAACTCTGAACTCTAAAATTGAATATAAATTAGCTAAATTATTGTGACTTAAATGGGTGAAAACAACTCATTCTTTAATATGATAACAAAATGTATTTATTGTTTCGTAAGAATGCATTTTAAACATTTTACAGCTATTTTGTATTTTTTTTAATCTTGGCTAATGTTAATTTATTAATTTATTCTGTTGTTCATTGTACATATTCATTCATAATACATTAACTAATGTTAAGGTATACCACTTTTAATGTAAACATTTGTTAGTACATAAAAATGAGCATTCATCAAGATATAAATATCAATAAATATAATTAATCAAAATAATACATGTATTAACACTTTACAATAAGGTTGTATTTGTCTGCATGAACTAACAATGAGCAAAACGCATTCACAATGACCTGTATTGTTCTAAATTAAATATGATTATTAAATCCTGTTAAAATGTTAATTTTGATAGCAAAGGCATTAACTAATGTAAACAAATACTTAACTAAACAAATACTTATTGTAAAGTGTTACCATAAATGCTGCAAAAGGATTGTTTATTGTTTGTTCATGTTAACGTTTGCATTAACTAAACGTAAAAATCATAATTGTAAAGTGTTTCTGTTAATTGTGTAACTCATTGTGATTTTTAATCTTTATTGCAGAGCATTTAGACATCGTTTCAATGTTCAATCAAGTTTATTTGGTTTTCATTTTCAGGAGTTTCCCATCAACATAAAACCTGGTCTCTTAGAAGTAGACCTAGTCAGACTCCGGCCTATCAGGACATCTCAAACAGGTTAGCCATTTCTGTCATGCACTTTTAAATGTACTATCAGCTTATCAGTTATCATTTTAATGAGAATCCTGAGCAATGTGGCCTCTGATGGGTGGAAATGAATGCTATGGTATCCTAGAAATTCTCAGGGGCTTCATCACAGACAAAGCACAAGTTGCTGGCTGCCGCGGAGTACGTACCTAAACGTTCCCAACAAGGGTGAAACCAGGCCTTCCAGTCCCTCTATTATTGTCAGCGAGTCTTCAGTCAGCCTCTCCCAAAGGAAAGCTATGGTAAAGTGCTCGGTGACTTTGCTGGATTGTGTATTATACAGTGGACCCAAAAACTATTTGGATAATTTTGGACACATTGGCCAATTTTGGTTATTTTTAATTGCTTTTAACCAAAAAGGTTTTGTGTAATGTGTGTAATGTTCTGGAAAATAGGTAAATTTCAAATTATCACTGTCCTGGTCACAAAAGCAAAGTTTGTGGGGTATAATAGCCATTTTCTATACTTTTGAGGCATAAGCAATTAGGAAATAACACTTACTACCCAGGAACAAAAATTGTGTTACATAGTGTTATCTGTTTTCATATTTCGTTTATAGAGTCTAGGACCTGAGTTTACCAGAATGGCTGATGAACCTCAGATCGTTTTAGAGCTGCCTGGATCTATAGTGGTAAAATGAGTTTTAATATTACTGTTACATATATCATATGCTCTTCCGAATTAAGCATTCGATATTCTGTTAAAGGTTTAATGTGTTATCTCCTTCTCTCTCTCTTTCTCTCCCGATCAATACAGTCGAAGAAAGGCAAGTCAGGCTTGTCTCAAAGGGAAGTTAATGTGATCATGCCAAACGAGCAGTGTTTGTCAGTGAAATGTGACATCAAGTCACGTGGGAGAGATGTCTTCGACATGGTTGTGGCTCACGCTAACCTTGTGGAGCACTTCTACTTTGGCCTTGCTTTCATTGATGGTAATGCAATGTTCTTCCATGTCATTCAGCTATGTAACTGTCCAGAATAAATTTGTATTGCTCTCTTTTGTGCTGTTTATGACTGAGAGAGATCAAGTATTTATGTAATATTAAACTCACATCAAAGGGCATGGGTAGTTGACATAAAAAACCTTTGGAAAGTTGACATGTCCATCTAAAAGTATTTAATACAGCATTTCACAAATTACGATTCATGCAGAAACTATATGGAGTATTTAGTTTAAAAATGCGTTTGTCACACTACAGAGCCATTTAAAATGAACTAGTGAAGACAAAAAGGTTAATCTTGATGTTCATTTTATATTCGAATGTAGATGGTGAATATTTCTTTTTGGACAATGAGACAAAAATATCCAAAGTTGCCCCAGATTCCTGGAAGAAAGTGACTTGCGCAACATTTACCATTTTTCTCCGTGTCAAATTCTTCCCTGATGACATATCCTACATATTGTATGTATTTTGCTGTTTTAGATTGGCTTAATAATTGTGTTTAAATCATGATTTAATTTTCTGTTTAATGGACAATATACCCAGTAGTTTGCAGTTAAGTCTTCTCATTTCATACTAATGCTGTGTGTGTGTGTGTGTGTGTGTGTGTGTGTGTGTGTGTGTGTGTGTGTGCGTGCGTGCTTGCGTGCGTGCGTGCGTGCGTGCATGTGTGTGTGTGTTAAATTACTTTTAAAAGGCATCGACTTACACGTCACCAATACTATCTCCAATTGAGGAGAGACATTCTTGAGGACAGAGTGTACTGTAATGAAGAAACAACATTGTTTCTGGCAGCGCTAGCACTGCAGGCTGAGTTTGGAGACTACATGCCTGAAGTGAGTCAGATAGGACTTTATAATATTTAACAGACATAGCCATTGTAGAAAAGACTAGAAAAGTATTCTGAGATATAACTCTTTTTCAGGTTTATGGGAAGAACTATTTCCAGATGGAGCAGTACATCTCTAAGAGAATCATAGAGAAAGTGGCCTTGCCATGTTTAAGAGAGGACTTGCCAAGGTTACATGCCAGTAATGCCCAAATGCTTCCAGAGGAGGCTGAGATGGAGTTCTTAAAGGTAGTTTTATTTGACCTTGAGTCTCATTATAAAAAAGACTATTGTTATGCTTGTAGAACTCAATAAAGAAAATGAACTATCAGACAGGTTGTTATTGTTTGGGATTTAAATTTATTTTAGGTCCATTTAGTTTTGCTTTTGTTAGTTTTCATGCTATGATCGTTAGTTTTAGTTATTCATATTTTTGTTTATATTTCAGTTTTTCTGTTGAAATTTTTTGAAGGCATTTTCAGTTCTCTTTCAAGCAGGGATGGATTACCGACCGGACCAATGGGGCCAGTGCCCAAGGGCCCTTTACTACCAGGGGCCCTTGACTGCCCAGGGGGCCCTGGGCTTTAAGGTTGCGCGATCCAAATTGGCGATCTCCTAGCTCGAAAATCCATCAACAATGGATTGACCCCCCCCGGGGTCTATGCAAGTCATGATCCGTCCCTGCTTCAGTGTCTCACTGTGGGATACTACATTCCTCAGAATGCCCTATTGCATTACACCAGCTCTTATTAGCTGGCAGATGTGACGCTTGTGTCTGGGAGTGGCTCCGCTTCCCAGTATAAAAGGAGCAACACATTGTCACTTTATTATTTAAAAATCTCTTCTACCTTCACTCCAGAAGCCTGGATTACTGTTCGAAATAGACATAGACGAGGATCCACACTGTCCGCTGACTACATTTACATTTAAATGTATGCATTTCGCAGACGCTTTTATCCAAAGCAACTTACAGTGCACTTATTACAGGGACAATCCCCCCGGAGCAACCTAGAGTTAAGTGCCTTGCTCAAGCACACAATGGTGGTG
The DNA here is from genome assembly GCF_025860055.1 of Xyrauchen texanus. Taxonomy (NCBI): domain Eukaryota; kingdom Metazoa; phylum Chordata; class Actinopteri; order Cypriniformes; family Catostomidae; genus Xyrauchen; species Xyrauchen texanus. The sequence continues at coordinate 16,310,747 of NC_068295.1, read as the reverse complement.
GGCGTAGGGATCGAACCAGAGACCTTCTGATTACCAGTTATGTGGATAATGCAAGCATTGTGCACATTTCACCATGAAGAGCCTTTGTCGCAGACTAGCTTGCCAAGCTAGCCTGTTGGGCCAGGATCCCCTTATGTCAGATAGCCCTGCTTTGGCTACTGCCCCACAGGTATCCATTCCCGTAGAGCTGCCTACCAAGGTAGCTTTGACCCAGGCTGAACAGCTTGATGTGTGCACTCCTTTGTCTCATTACAGATGAGGACGAGGGACAGTTTGATTTTCATTTCTCTGAGAAGGAAGATTTTGAGGGTTCCCTTTTCCTTCCCCCTGCACAATTGGCACAACCCCTCGCCGCGATGGGAACCACAGAAGAGGCGGGTGATGCACTGTCCTCTCCACTTCTCAGCATTGATCTGCAAAATGTGTGCAAACGCACAACAGAGAAACAAAATATTCCATGGCCGACTGTGGTAGCGGAGGCTGCAAAGTCTTGTTATGAGCTGCAGAGGGCAAAATGGGTGATGAGACAACTTCTTCCAATATTCTCAGAGCTATTGGAAGAGGTTGTGGTCACCTGGAAAGATAAACCTTTCACAAGTAAAATGCATATTCAGGTGGGATCCACATTTGATGTAGAGGGAATGGAGAAGGAAGGTCTTCCATGGAGACTTTATTAGCAGTGCACCTGAACCCCAGGTGCAAGGTGGCTGCAAATCTGTCGTTGCCATCAATAGCAGACCAGTTTCAGTCAAGCATGATGGAACGTGCTTATAGAGCAGAGCGATCTCCCTGTTAGGGCTAACTCCATGCTGACCACATACCAAGCTGAGCTGCAAGACGAGGTGTCTGTCATTCCAGGTCAGGCACAATGGGACAAGATCTGTGTAGTCACAAACCTCTCTCTCCATCTTCAGAGATGTTCTGTCCAAGCTGCGAGCAAGGCCATGGCCACAATAGTCATTCAGGTGAGGGGGTAATGGCTGAACCTGGCTAACATTTCTGATAGAGAGAAGGAGGCCATTTTGGATACACCGGTTGTTTCAGAGAGGATTTTTGGTTAGACTCTGACATGGATGCAGAAGTAGTGTGAGGAAAATAAGAGGGATGATGAAGCTTTGCAGCTCTGTCTGCCCAGAAAGACATAGATGGCACCTCCCCCACCACCATGACAAACTTTTGCACAAGTTACGGCTCACTCGCGTCCGAGCTTTCACATTCCTAGGCGACAGTGACCAAATGTGAGTGCAGTGGGCCAGAGTGGAGTTCCAGAGCAAAAGAATGCTTGGTTCAGGAAGAACTATCCACCTGCTACAGATCAGATGGATCAAACTGCTCTTCCGTTACGAAGAGATCTGCTGTTGCAAGCACGGGAAGAGATTTTTCATCCATATTTAGAGTGCTTGGCACTGTGGGTCTTGCCTGTGAGTGGTTCAATTTGAACACAACTGGTTTACCCGACAGTGTTATTAGGCAATAGGGGTCGGCAACCTTTTTGACAGTGACTGCCATTTTTTATTTTCCTGGTCAATTGCTGTGCGGATGCCCCCCACCCAAAAAAAAACCAAACATATGCATGTGTGTGATTATCTGAAGTTTGTGTCCACTTGTGAAAATGTTTCTCTTTTGCATTGTTTATTGTTCATTACAAATGTTATTATCAGCATAAAAGTTTGAGTGAAATTATTTTTGCAAAACCCAATGATTATGATCCTGCAAGTGAATTTTCACAGAGCATCTTGTGAAAGTGCTTTAATGAAAGTAATCCTGTCCATATGTACAAAATGAGTTAACAAAGTTAGTCACAAATTAGTTTATTTGATTACTGATCACGACATTTTGTGGATTCTTAAATATTTATTATTATGTAATAAATTTTTCAAAATGACTAGCTCGTGAACAACAGCAAGAAAGGAGCAGTCTATTTTATTTTTATGACATGAATTCCAATCTACATCTTGATGTAATCCTTCCTCATGATCACGTAGCATATTTTCATCAGCTGAATGCAAGGCTTAACACTATTAAAGTGTGACGAGATTTGCGCTGCCCGTGCATGCCATTTGCGCATCACAAGCTTACTTCCGCATCACACATAGAGGTATTGGTGCATCTAGAATTCTTCCAAATTCCTAAGAACAAACTCGTAAAATTTAATACGATTACATAATAATGTTATTGTTCTTTTGGTCAAATGATCTGGCTGTTTGATCATTGTTAATGTCTTACATGCCTTTATAGATTGCACAACAGCTACCAGAGTATGGGGTGCTGTTTCACAGAGTTGCCCGGGAAAGGAAGCCTGTTATTGGAGAGCTGATTTTGGGAATATGTTCCAAAGGAATTCTGGTTTATGAGGTCAAGAGCAATTCTCGGATATTAAGCCACAGATTTCATTGGTCAGAGACGGACTGTCTCTCAACAAGTGTAAGTTCACAATACTTAATGAAATCCAATAACATGGCATTTTAAAGTTGTTTGAAAGTGTTTTTTGGGTGTAGTTTTTTTTACATTTCTATCCTGTGACAGAGACGAAAATTCACAATTGAGTGCAGCCCGAGTGGGAAGAAGCACTCGTTTGTGACAGAGAGCTCAAAGATCGCACAATACCTGCTGAACCTCTGCTCAGCCCAGCACAAGTTTCATAGTGAGATGACCTCTCGTCAACTAAACTACTGTTTAGCTTCAGGTGTGTGGAAGTATTCTCAAAATATTTCAGTATACAGAGCCTAATTTTTAACAGTATATCTATTGTTTATAATCTAAAGTGCCGTTATTTTAGTTGTTAGTTATTTTGCTCTTTTTATTGTAATCATGTGTCTGAATGCTTTGTGGGAAACAATTTACAAGAAGGTTCCATTTGTTAACATTAGTTAACATAAACTAACAACAAGCAATACTTTAACTTTTTCATTTATTAATCTTGGTGAATGTTAATTTCAACATATAGTAATACATTTTTGAAATCATTGTTAGCATTAGTTAATGCACTATGTACTAATGTAAACAATCAACAGTTGTATTTTTGTTTAGTTGTATTTATTTAACAAAACTTAATAAATGCTGTAAAAATATATAGTTCATTGTTAGTTGCATTAACTGTGTTAAGGAATGGAACCTTATTATAATGTGTTAGCACTTTGTGAATAAGCTGAATTTCTTGGAGTTAATTAATTCTATTATCTTTTGTTCTAGATGAAAACATAGCAAAATATTCGTCAATATACCGTACTCGACACGAACAGACGAAGAGGCTGTCATGCTCTGAGATTGTGCTCAATAATGTTGGTTTGAATGCATTACAAAATGACTTCATGAGCAAGTCCTGTGATGACCTGTCATTAAAGATTGGTGTTCGGATACAACAGCAGAATGAAAAAAATTACATTCCTGAAACGAGAGCTCTGACTGAACTGAAAGACCATAGCCAAAGCTGCAGGTACTTCAAAGGACTCTGCTCTGCACATAATTGAAATCACAATGGAATATATATATATATATATATATATATATATATATATATATATATATATATATATGTATATACAGTACTATGAAAAAGGTTTTTATTGCATAGTGAGGATGTCTTAAAATATAACACAATAAATAGCTTTTATTGATCAATTAATGTCATGCAAATCCAGTTGCTCCAGATACAAATCCAGATACTTTCGTGATCCTAAGGCCGCGACCGGGCTATGTGCCCAAGGTTCCTACCACGCCCTTCAGGGATCAGGTGGTGAACCTGCAAGCGCTGCCCCGGGAGGAGGCAGACCAAGCCCTTTCACTGCTGTGTCCAGTACGTGCTTTACGTATTTATCTGGACCGCACACAGAGCACCAGACGCTCTGAGCAGCTCTTCGTCTGCTTTGGGGGACAGCAGAAAGGGAACGCTGTCTCCAAGCAGAGACTCGCCCACTTGGTTGTCGATGCCATTTCCCTGGCTTATCACACCCAGGCCGTGCCCCCCCCCCCTTGCGGGTCCGAGCTCACTCCACCAGGAGTGTTGCGTCCTCATGGGCACTGGCTAGGGGCACTGCCCTAGCAGACATTTGTAGAGCAGCGGGCTGGGCAACACCTAACACTTTTGCGAGATTCTACAATCTCCGAGTTGAGTCAGTATCGTCCCGTGTTTTCTCAGGTACCGAGCCCGTAGAACTCGGTAGCATGCCCACGATCTGACCGGGTGAATCGCTTGCACCTAGCGCCCTTCCTCCTAACCAGGGGAAACAGTGCGCCTTCATTCCCAGGAGATCTCAGGTTTGGGACAATGGTTGATTCCTCCCTAGCCCTCGTGGGTCGCAGTTTAGCGGAGGAACTCACCGACCCAAGCCACTGCGGGTACCGCAAGCTACCCTGTACTGGTATAGGTGCTCCACAGGTAAGGCCTCCTTCAGACTCCCCCTGTGTGTAACACCACGGTTCTGTCCCCTCTGGCGAGCAGACTCCCGTGTTTCCCTTAGGCAGTCATGGCTGCCTCGGTTGCCATGCTGTATGTTCCCCCCTCTATGAGGCTGGATCCACCAATGCACCAACTTTTCCACATAGGCCCTAAGCAGGCCTCTGATGGTTTTGCCACTTAAACTTGCCTCCCCTCTCGGGTAGGCGTGGCCTCCGCAGGGTCTTCTCCACCCTGAATAAGGGCTAAGACCCCCTTCCCTCAATGCGTGTAAGGGCCCCGGCCTTTGTTGCTCTATGCAAGAAACATAGAGAGAAAAGAGGCCCGGCCAGGCTTGGCCCGTTCCCAGGTTGGCGGCCAGCACCTTGTTCCCCCCTCCAGGGTAACGATAAGGAATCCTGATGGCTTAAATGGGGCATTGGGGAAGGGTAGGTGCAGCCTGATACAGTTGGACATCCTGCACGTAAGAATACCTGCTCGCTCCTGTATCAGCAGTTCACGTACACGGCTCAGCGCATGGCACTTTTATAAGTGGACCCCTAGTGTCGCTTCTCTGACACAACGTGGAGAGAGCGACAGAAGGGGAACGTCTAGGTTACGTATGTAACCCCCGTTCCCCGATGGAGGGAACGAGACGTTGTGTCTCCCCTGCCACGTCGCTGAGCCGAGCCACTGTTGTGGCCGGACCATTTCCGGCTCCTCAGAAAAATCCTGAATGAACTCCCGTATTTGCGCCGCTTAAATACCCGTATGTCCGGAGGCGGGACATGCAAATACTGGTTGCCAACTCTCATTGGCCTTTTTTCATAGTCCAGAGGTGAATATCGGCGCTCAAGAAAGACCCCTAGTGTCGCTTCTCTGACACAACGTCTCGTTCCCTCCATCGGGGAACGGTGGTTACATATGTAACCTAGACGTTTTTCCTTTGTTGTTGGCAGATACATGGCATTCTATCTTTTTAGGCAATCTCAATTGCTTCTGTCTCTTCATGTAATCCCAGACTGACTCGATGTTCATTAGGGGGTTCTGTGGGGGCCATGCCATTTGTTGCAGGGCTCCTTGTTCTTCTATTCTATTTATTTGCAAAAGGAATGTTTAGGAGTCTAAAATGTATATTTCCTATTTACATACTAAAACTGAAGAAATACAGTAAATAACCATCTTAAGACAAATGTTTTTCTGAAACATGAACAATGAACATTAACAAGTTTTTGTGAAAAATTGTGAAACAACTTAAAGACTTTTGCACAGTACTGTATATGTATACACACACACACACACACACACACACACACACACACACTCACACACACATGTTGGTCTTCCTATCATTATGAGGACTTTCCATAGACATGATGATTTTTATACTGTACAAACTATAGATTCTATCCCCAAAACCTAACACAACCCCTAAACCCAACCCTCACAAAAACAATGTCCTCATAAACGACATTTGTAGCATAATACCCTTTAATTACCAGTTTGTAACCTACATTTTTTTCCTCGTAAACCACATAAACATGCATAAACACACACACACAGACACACACACATATATATATGGATGTGTGTGTATGTGTGTGTGTATACATATACAGTACTGTCCAAAAGTCTTATAACTGTATATATGTGTGTGTGTGTGTGTGTGTGTTTTCATATACAGTACTGTGCAAAAGTCTTATAACTGTATATATATATATATATATATATATATATATATATATATATATATATATACATATATATATCAAATCAAATCAAATCACTTTATTGTCACACTACCATGTACACAAGTGCAACAGTAGGTGAAATTCTTGTGTGCAGTTCCGAGTAACATAGCAGTCATGACAGTGACGAGACATAAACCAATTACAATAAACAACATACTTACACAACACAATTTACATATCAAATGTACACATACTTACACAACACAATAATTATATACAATGCACAGTAAACAATACACACAATATAGAATACACAATATACAATAAGTGGGAGTATATGAAATATATATAAGTAGTTGAATTGAGGAGAATATGTTGACAGTCCAGTGTGAGATTATAGGTTAATAAAGTGCAGTGCTAATTATTGATCCTGATAGATCAAGTGTTCAACAGTCTGACTGCTTGGGGGAAGAAGCTGTCATGTAGTCGGCTGGTGCGGGTCCTGATTCTGCGATACCGCCTGCCTGATGGTAGCAGTGAGAACAGACCATGACTCGGGTGGCTGGAGTCTCTGATGATCCTCCGAGCTTTTTTCACACACCGCCTTGTGTATATGTCCTGGAGGGAGGGAAGCTCACCTCCGATGATGTTCCTGGCAGTTCGCACCACCATTTGCAGGGCTTTGCAGTTGTGGGCGGTGCCATTGCCGTACCAGGCGGTGATGCAGCCAGTCAGGATGCTCTCTACAGTACTAGTGTAGAACCGTGTGAGGATGTGGTGGTTCATTCCAAACCTCCTCAGCCGTCTCAGGAAGAAGAGGCGCTGGTGAGCCTTCTTCACAACGGCCTCAGTGTGGACGGACCATGTGAGTTCCTCAGTAATGTGGACACCGAGGAACTTGAAACTGCTAACTCTCTCCACCGGTGCTCCATTAATGGTGATGGGGCTGTGTACTCTGTCTTTACTCCTGAAGTCCACTACAAGCTCCTTGGTTTTACTGACGTTGAGGGAGAGGTTGTGCTCCTGACACCAGCGTGTTAGAGTGTGCACCTCCTCTCTGTAATCTCTTTCATCATTGTCAGTGATCAGACCTACCACCGTCGTATCGTCAGCAAACTTAATGATGGTATTGGAGCTATGTGTTGCCACGCAGTCATGCGTGTATAGGGAATACAGGAGAGGGCTAAGAACACAGCCCTGCGGGGCTCCAGTGTTGAGGGTCAGTGATGAGGAGGTGTTGCTGCCCATTCTAACCACCTGACGTCTGCCTGACAGGAAATCCAGGATCCAGCTGCACAGTGAGCTGTTTAAGCCCAGAGCCCGGAGTTTCATATCAAGCTTGGAGGGCACTATGGTGTTGAATGCTGAACTGTAGTCTACAAACAGCATTCTCACATATGTGTTCCTTTTTTCCAGATGGGAAAGAGCAGTGTGTAGTGTAGATGCAATGGCATCATCAGTGGAGCGGTTGTTACGGTAGGCAAACTGCAATGGGTCCAAAGAGGTGGGCAGAACAGAGCAGATGTGATCTCTGATTAACCTCTCAAAGCATTTGCTGATGATGGGGGTCAGAGCAACAGGACGCCAGTCATTTAAACAAGTGATTATAGCTTGCTTCGGTACAGGCACAATTTTTGATGTTTTGAAGCATGTGGCGACTACAGACAGGGAGAGGGACAGATTGAAAATGTCCGTAAAAACACCAGCCAGTTGATTCGCGCACGCGAATATATATATATATATATATATATATATACAGTTGAAGTCAGAAGTTAACATAGAATTTAGCCAAATACATTTAAACTCTTTAAACTTTCACAATTCATGTGAGATATTTAATTGTTGAAAAATTCCCTGCCTTAGGTCAGTTAGGATCACTACTTTATTTTAAGAATGTGAAATGTCAGAATAATCGTAGAGAGAATAATTTATTTCAGCTTTTATTACTTTAATCACATTCTCAATGTGTCAGAAGTTTACATACACTTTTTTAGTATTTGGTAGCATTGCTTTTAAATTGTTTAACTTGTGTCAAATGTTTTGGGTAGCCTTCCACAAGCTTCTTACAATAAGTTGCTGGAATTTTGGCCATTCCTCCAGACAGAACTGGTGTAACTGAGTCATGTTCGTAGGCCTCTTTGCTCGCACGTGTTTTCTTTTCAGTTCTACCCACACATTTTCCATCGGATTGAGGTCAGGGCTTTGTGATGGCCACTCCAATACCTTGACTTTGTTGTCTTTAAACCATTTTGCCACAACTATGGAGTTATGCTTGGGGTCATTGTCCATTTGGAAGACCCATTTGTGACCGAGCTTTAACTTCCTGGCTGATGTCTTGAGATGTTGCTTTAATATATCCACATAAATGTCCTTCATCATGATGCCATATATTTTGTGAAGTGCACCAGTCCCTCCTGCAGCAAAGCACCCCCACAACATGATGTTGCCACCCCCATGTTTCATGGTTGGGATGGTGTTCTTCGGCTTCTCCTCAACCTTTTTCCTCCAAAAATGACAATGGTCATTATGGCCAAACAGTTAAATTTTTATTTCATTAGACCAGAGGACATTTCTTCAAAAAGTAAGATCTTTGTCCCCACGTGCACTTGAAAACTGTAGTCTGGTTTTTTTATGGTGGTTTTGGAGCAGTGGTTTCTTCTTTGCTGAGCAGCCTTTCAGGTTGTTTTGACTATATATAGGACTCATTTAGTGTGGATATAGATACTTTTCTACCTGTTTCCTCCAGCATCTTCACAAGGTCCTTTGCTGTTGTTCTGGTATTGATTTGCACTTTTCACACCAATCTATGTTCATCTCTAGGAGACAGAATGCGTCTCCTTCCTTAGTGGTATGATGGCTACGTGGTCCCATGGTGTTTGTACCTGCGTACTATTGTTTGTACAGATGAACATGGTACCTTCAGGTGTTTGGAAATTGCTCCCAAGGATGAACCAGACTTGTGGAGGTCCAAATTTGTTTCTGAGGTCTTAGCTGATTTATTTAGATTTTCCAATGATGTCAAGCAAAAAGGCACTGTGTTTAAGGTAGGCCTTGAAATACATCCACAGGTACACCTCAAATTCAGTTCACCTCCAATCATAAGATAATTTGTCTAAAGGCTTTGCATCATTTTCTGAAATTTTTCAAGTTGCTTAAAGGCACAGTTAACACAAAGTAGATGTCCTAAATGACTTGCCAAAACTATAGTTTGCTAATATTAAATCAGTGGAGTGGTTAAAAAATTAGTTTTAATGACTTCTACCTAAGTTTTAAGCAATATCACATGAGCAAAAATGCAATATGGCCCTACATCAGCACTGCTGTGATTCGGACGCAGGCCGAGTGCCGTAGGTAATCACAGCAGTGCTGATTTAGGGCCATATAGCAAGTTTTTTTTGCGAGTGTGATATTGCTTATATACAACAGTTCAATGAACAAGTACATTTTTGTGCATGGAACTACATTCTTACGCAACGGATCATAATCTGCCTTTGCTGGTTCAGTGATGCGTCCAAGCCGCCGTTAGTAATTCAAAAATGTCACTTCAGAAATATTATCACGGCTTGTGCTGTTTTGAACAAGTTATTAGGTAAACAAGGATGGATGTGTGTGCGAGCCAGAGAGAGACAGAAAGCTGGAGTGTGTATGATCACCTATTGCCACACCCAAGAAGAGATGCTGTCAGCTTTCTGAAGGTCAGCTTTCTCAGTGGAAAAATAGCGTCCATGTGGGGGTATTTTTCCCTGTTTCGCGGTAGCCTGAGTCGATCACTTTAGAAACCGCAATGTCCTCCACCATTTTAAACAGCACCCATTGTGTAATTAATCAGTCTGTTGTGTCTCTCAGCTGGGATGAGCTGTAATGCTGAAGTTGTTCATTTAAAGCCGTTTTAAGCTATTTACTAGCTTTTGTAGTGTAGTGTAGTAAGTGTAGTAAGCGATCACGAAGAGCTGCTGTATTTAAACGGCTGATGCGGATTCACTTCACGTCACCTAATTGGCTCATATTACACATAAATATTATCTTTTGCCACTACCTGCTGGCTAACATATGTAATGTAAAAAAAAAAACAGACCATAGCTCTTAACAGATCTGCACTGCTCTTACACTTTAGTTTAGAACAGCACAAACACAAGTGGAGTGATACACACACAGTGAAGCATCGGAGTGCTGATGCTGTCACATCATCAGTGCTCATGGAACGTCTCTCGTCTAATCAGATTCAAGGACCGGAACTATCTGTTGTCTAGATATATGTGTGTGTGTGTGTATATATATATATATATATATATATATATATATATATATATATATATATATAGAAAATAAAGGCCCTTCGTATTGATCTTGTCTCTCCGCAGCCCACTGGAAACTTTCAGTTCACCAATTTACCGGATAATGTCCAATGTCTCTTTGCAAATGCAGGACTCAGAGGTTCATTCCACTACATCATCTATAAGAGGTAAAGGTGTTGAATTTTAACTGATACTAAGCAACATTTGTCAATATTTGTGAGTACTTGATAAAATTAGTATTTTAATTTAAAAATATATTTTGCAGACACTCCCACAAGAACAAGCCCGGAAAGAGAAATAATTTGTGTTTCTCTGAAAAAAGATCCCAAGCTTGGCTTTGGTGAGAAAAAATTTGTTTAAAATATAAAAGCCACTTTTATGCATCTTTTGTATAGCATTAAAGGGATTGTTCACCGAATATCCCTTTATACAGGTTTGGAACAACATCCGTAATTGATGACAGAAGTTGTGTTTTTGGCTTAGCTATTCCTTTTTAAACATTTGTTAATATCTGTGTGTATCACTGTTGTTGTGCAGGCTTTGTAATAGTTGGGGAGGACAACACAGGAAGGTTAGATCTTGGCATTTTCATTGCATCCATTGTTCCCGACGGACCAGCTGAAAAGGATGGCAGAATCAGACCAGGTATAATATTGACTGTCTTCCACCTATTATTACCAAATAAAGAAAGAAAAAGTCTTTCAGCTTTTCTCATTTATGTTTAGGTGGTCGGTTGATCTCTCTGAATAAGATCAGTCTAGAGGGCATGATGTTTAATACAGCTGCTGCCATCCTGCAGAACAGCCCAGATGAAGTGGAGCTCATTGTTTCTCAACCCAAACGTGCGTTTTGATCATTAGATCTATTGTATGTTGTATCATGTAATTCCACGTTGTTCAAATGCTCTGTCTCCATGCATTTACCACCCCAAGTCTGAAAAAGTTGGGACAGTATGAAAAATGCTAATAAAAACAAAATGGAGTGATTTGTAAATGATATTCACTCTATATTCACCATTCTCCACTGCATCCATAGATGCCAGTTAAGACTTTACTATGCAAAGCAGAAGCCCTACATCAACACTGTCCAGAAGCGCTGCTGACTTCTCTGGGCTCGGTCCCATCTTAGATGGAAAGTAGGACAGTGGAACTGTGTTTTTTGGTCCGAAGAGTCCACGTTTAATTTGTTTGTTTTTAAAACACAGCCATCGTATTATCCAGGCCAAAGAGGAAACGGACCATCCAAGCTGTTATTAGTGTCAGGTCCAAAAGCCAGTGTCTGTATGGGCCAGGGGTGTGTCAGTGCCCATGGCATGGGTAACTCGCACATCTGTAGGTTCACCATGAATGCAGACAGATATGTAACAATTTTGGAGCAACATATACTGCCATCCAGCACCGTCTTTTCCAGGGACTTCCCTGCATTTTCCAGAAGGACAACTTCATACCACATACTGCCCAGAATACATGTGCATGGCTGTGTTAGCAGAGAGTGTGGGTGCTAGATTGGCCTGCCTGCAGTCCTGACATGTCTCCAATTGAGAATGTTATGAAGGACACCATATGGCAACGAAGACCTTGTACAATTGTGTACATAAAGAAAATTCTACTTTTTAAACTTAACAAACTTGCTTTGTAGTGCTTTCAATATAGCAAAGGATGAATATAATCACTCATTTATGTATTTATTAGCATTTTTCATACTGTCCCAGCTTTTTCGGAATTGGGGTTGCACTTTAAAGGTGAAGTGGGTAATTACTTGAATATAAATACTTTCTCTTATCCCAGTTTATTATGCAGAGACTATAAGCTATTTGTAGGTTGATTTCCAAAAAAAAATATAAACATTGTAGCTCTGTGGTGCTATCAAAGATTTGCTCTGTTTGTTTGAGAATCCCAACTAGCCATGCACAGCAACATTGAGTCAACCAATGAGTTTGGGGCTGGGCTACCTTTAGGGGAGTGTTTGGGAAACCTGTTTAAAAACACTGCTTATTTTTGTAGCTTCCTTTTGTGAAACTAGTGCTGCAAAAATGACACACCTTTCATAAAAACTGACAAAGCCAACAACTGCTAGATAAAAAAAATATATTTTTTATTTTTTTTCTCTCTCTATCGAGTAGAGTCTCTTCAGGACAGTAAGACCTCTCTGGCTACAAGTAATCTAGGGATGATGCTGGAAAAAGGCTTTGACTCCCAAAGCACACTTAATGCAGAGTACAGGCCTGTCATGGAGGAACTGGAGGAGACCCTCTCTAATATCATGGCTCCTAAAATGGGGAAAAAGCTGTATATACCTGTGGTGCGGATTCTGGATATTAAGGTGTGACTTGCAGCACTGTATAGTGTCCAGTTTTATTGGGAAATGTCACACATGAGTCAAAAATAATTACAAATATTTTGTTCATGCTGTGAAGGATGGGCTCTCCAATACCTCCTCCAGCTTCAGCCTGAAGCCAGGTGAAGTGATCAACATGGAGCTTGAAAAGATAAATGGTAGCTTGGGAATCAGTGTTGCTGTGAGTATCATCTACTCAGTGTAGTGCTCATATCTGTGAATCTTCAAACATGGATGAATTAAACAAGAGTGACTGTTAGGACTGTTATTTTCAGGGAGGAATCAACACTAATGTACGGCATGGTGGAATCTACATAAAAAACATGATATCAGGAGGAGCAGCAGATCAAGATGGAAGAATACAGATCGGTAAAGCCAATTAAAATACATTAATCATATTCTGCACTCAAAATATTGTGTTATCTGCTCTTTCTCCTATAATACCAATTTAAAGATAAAATATTTGTATGTACTTAATAAGTACACCCTGCTGGGGGGAAAACCAGGCTAAGATCATTTGCTGGCTGGTTTAATCAGGTTTAGCTGGTCTCCCAGCTTGGCCAAATGCTGCAGATTTAGGTGATCGACCAGCTGAAAAATGCTATCAAACAGACCAGCCTGACCTTGAATGTATATCAGCTAACTTAACTAAGACCAGCAAACAATGTTAGGCTGGTTTAAGCTTTTTCTATTTCAGCAGGATAGTTGAGAATCTTTGGTGTGATCTATGAGTATTTGTAATTTCCTTGACAATATACAAATATGACTCCAGTGTTCTTGACAAGAGATGTTTTGCAGACATGCTAATGAGCATGAATATGCAACCTCCTGTCCAGTTGTGACGCATGAATGTCTTGTGCGTGTGACAGGTGACAGGCTGCTGGAGGTAGATGGCTGTAACCTGCGTGGTGTCACCCACAGGCAGGCGGTCGAGTGCCTGAAGAGGACTGGAGAGGTACCCTCACAAACATTTAAGTAGTAATTGACCTATGGAAGTACTCGATTTTAATTATGCTATCTTTACTCAGGGCAGTTCTGGGCATGGAAGTTTTTGAACCAATCACCAGTATCATAAAATTATGTAATGAAAATGCTGATTGACTGGTGACAACACAAGCCCAAGCCATTCACTAGCGACTTTTCTGAGCTGTGACATCAGAAGCAGCAGCAGACAGGGAAAAATATTAAGAAGTCAATTTCATGGTAACGAAATATAATGATATATGAGATTTAAATTATTATTATTATTATTTAGTCATAATTTAGGGCTACTGTTGAATAGTCATCAATGGAGTCCACAGAATAGTGTAGTTATCTACCAGCAGGGGCTGACTGGACAATGCTAACCAATCAAACAAGACATAATCCACCAGTTTATGAAATCAGACCACTAGCATTGAGTTTGTAATGTGTTTCTGCAAACAGTTTAAAAGCAGTCATTTTCATTTAATCTTCTCTGACATCTTGAGAAGTGCCGTTGATATGAACTCTAGCACAAGGTCATAATATGTCTGAAGGGTCTTTGCCCCTCTCACCAACATGTCGCTTTAGGACAGCAGCACCAGCAGCCCTTCTGTCTTAGAGGTTCCCAGACAGCAGTGAGATCTGAAGTGACATAGGGCATAGAAAGCATATGTGTTGGTCATTATTTTTGATTGGGCTAATAAGATTTTCTGGTGAATGACGCTAAGCCGTGTGGGATTGTACTGACACACTATGACACTTAAGCTGACCAATCTCCACCCCTACGCACTGGTTAGATAATACACCTTGAGTCAAGCAGTATGATGATGTCGTAATGCTTATTAGGATTGTACATGACTGTGTCCCAAACTGAACTCCCAAAAACGTGTTCCTTTTTCAACACCTTTATCTTTTAATCATGTACAATTGTTCACAAACTGTCTCTTGAATCAGATTGAAATGTGTGTTAACCTTTGAAAAGTCCAAAAATGTGCTTCACTAAAAAAAACTATATTTACTAGTTTACTTGAAAAAGTCTTATTATTCTTACCCCATTGGCTAATTATTTTATCTTGTTTAAAGCATTCACTAAATGTTGCTAGAATTATGCTTAAAACAAGAAAGAAAATGGAATTTAAACTTAATTTATATCCATTACAAAAACAAGTCTTGCCACTTGCAATATTGGTTCTCAAGAAAATGTATCTTGTTTGAGGGTGTTTACATATTTTTATTGGAAAACAAGACAAAAATGGCTTGAGTGGCTTGTGACAGGTTGCTGCACTATTTCAGGTGGTGAGTCTGGTTCTGGAGAGAGAACCTCCAGTGGTGTTGGACACATCAAGTGCCTCATCCACACTGGAGAGACAGAGATCTTTTTCACCCCTCAGTGTGCAGAGCGCCCCCACCCTCCTTAGGAGAGATGTGGCCATGGAAACGCCCTTGTCTGTCAGGGCCAAGGACTTCAGCTTTGTGTCAGATGGTGAGACGGGGCTTAGAGAGGGGGAGAGCACTCTGCCAAACATTTCAACTGAATCTGACAGCGACACTGTGCTAGCTGCCAGACACACATATCTCAAAGATCAAGCCAAAAATAGAACATGTCCAAAGGGGCACTGTTTTTTATATTTACATTAAAATGGTATAATTGCATTTTTGCTTGCCATATGTTTCACATCAATTCTGACAGTTACATTCACTTTTATATGCAAAATATAAGCTTTAAAATCTGATTGGTCTGATCAGATTTCAAGTAGCATTTATTCCTCAATTCGGGACTGTAACATCATAAACTAAATATAGCAATGTCATCTAACAATATGTCATAAATGGATATGAGCACATGAGAACTAAGTAATTACTATTGTAACCAATGTAGATATACCAGCTACTGACTATACTATCTGAACAATTGGATCAAATTTAATATCTTGCAAAAAAAAAAAAAAAAAAACATTGCGGACCGTCAGTCCTAGAGATTGGATTTGAAAAACAAATGGATTTAATTGAGGTGTAAAGAAGCTTTAGTTTCTTTTAAAGGGATAGTTCACCTAAAATTATAATTCTGTCATCATTTACTCGCCCTCATGTTGTTACAAACCCATATGACTTGGAACACAAAAGATGTGAGGTAGAATCTTAGCCTCAGTCACCATACTCTTTCATTGTATGGAAAAAATCTGCAAGAAAATGTATGGTGATTAATATTCTGTCTATTATATCCTTTTGTGTTCCAAGTAAAAAAAGTCATACAGGTTTGGAACAACCCATAACTATATAAGATTGTACATAAGTATATAAGTATGTACACTTTGAAATCAACAATTTAAAAATGTCCTGTGCTTTCTGTGTGACAGAGAACACCTTCGAGGTAACTGTACAGAAGAATGAAAGTGGTCTGGGGTTCAGTTTCCTCATATCTGAGCCAAGTCCTGATGAGGCCAGCATGGTGCATATTAAGAGCCTCTCTTCTGCTCAGCCTGCATGGGACTCTGGGCTTCTAAAGGAGGGAGACATCATCATTGCTGTCAATGGAGAATCTGTTAGAGGCCTCTCCAATGAGGTAATGGATATATTTATCCAGCATTCCAGGACTGAACATATAAAAAAGTGTGAGACGATTAATCTCAAAGATGTAGTGGGAAGATGATGAGCAAAATATATTTGTATTTGTATATATTAACTAGTGTGTGTCATGGTGTAATTGTTCTCTGATTGACAGCATTATGACACAATTAGCATGCTTTTTAAAAACTTGCCCTTCTAAGTCACAGTTAATACACAGAAATGATCCCTTTGTGCTTTATTCATAATGGATGAAATAACTACAAGATATTTACGCATCATTAGTTTTGGTCAAGATGTTTATTTTTCATGACAAACATTTCTTTCTGTTACCACAGGAAGTTCTACATCTTCTCCAGAATTCTCCATCTGAGGTCAGGCTGTCAATTTGCAGACCATCACAGGATGAACATCCAGATATTGAGACCTCACTGGTATACCCTTCAACACTGTCCTTTTATAACTGAAAATTTTAAATGTTCATGATGCTATTGATGGTAACAATATATAATTATTTTTCTTTGTGTAAATTAATTGTATATTCAGTACATAAAACCCCATCAAATCAAAATTCAAGTTTAATTTTGTGGGTTTTAGTCCTTTAGTTGTGTGACAATCTCTAATGTTGACAAATAAACTTTTAGCAAATATACACATTTACAGTTTTACAATTTACAGTCTTTCTCTTCAGGGAAAATAGAAAATAGAAAAAAATATTGTTGGCACATATTGTATAGAGAGGCATACGGAAAGTATATAGAATGTTTTGTCCAATAAAATGCTACTTAATAAAATGCTGTTTCAATAGGAAATACATCAACACAGGAAAGAAAATCACAAAGCCATTGCATTGGGTCTTTAAGAACACACATCTTTGGGAGAAAACATTCAGAATCATTTTTTAATTTGGGGTTGTGTTGTATTGTTTCATGTTCAAATGGAAATGTATGATTTGAATTACTAACAGATTTTCACAAACTTACATCCCTCTCTGAAAGGGTCTTTCCACACTTCCAACCCGTGAACTGAGATCCAAGTCTCTAGACCTGCAAGCGAGGTCTGTTGCTCCAGACTTCAAACATTTCCTCAAGAAGAGGGCAATGGAGATGGGTTTAGAGAAAGAAGGTTCCCCGGAGAAAACCCAGGAGATCCCCCTGACCCAACAGAGCCAAGACAGGGATCTGGTGGATGATACTACATCAAGCCCTTCATCTTCACCTTCACTTCCATCCTCCATTGAAGCTGAGCAACCCAAACTTCATGCCATGGTGGAGGAGGAGCATAAGTTCAAAGCCCCACCCCCAACTCCATGCACTCTTAAAGTGACAACTGCCAACACCACACGAAGTCCAGAAGCCCCTGAAGCAGCAATTACAAGCCATAAGCAAGAATCAAATGATGATAGCATCTCAAGAAGCAACCATAGCTCAGTTTATGCTAGGTAAAAGCCTGCAGGTTCTTTTTAGTACTTGTATGATACAGATACACAAAAAGATGAATTACCTTTTGTTTCTTTGATTGGGAGTTTGTTTGTATGTTTGTTTGTTTGTTTGTTTTTTTAGATACAGTGATCCCCAAAACTATTTGGACACTTGAATGTGAAGTGTGATACATTTTCTGTGTTAAAATCCTTTCTTCTATCCCAGCTTAAAGGAATATTCCAGGTTCAATAAAAGTTAAGCTCAATCGACAGCATTTGTAGCATAATATTGATTACCAATAAAATTAAAATTGATCCTCTTCTTTAAAAAAATTAAACATCTGACTTACAGTGTGGCCCTTACAATGGAAGTGAATGGGGCCAATCTGTCAATGTTAAAATACTCAATATTTCAAAAAGTATTGCTACAAGACATAAACAATATGCGTGTTAACATGATTTTAGTGTGATAAAATCGCTTTCTAACCTTTTCTGAGTAAAGTTATAGCCAACGTCATTACCATGATCATGTAATGTTAACAAACCCTAAAATGATGATTTAAACAAATTTGCAGCTCAAATAGGACAAAGGTTTTATCAGAGGAATTAATGTTATAGGTTTTATCAAATTATAAGCTTCACATTTATGTCTTCAAACTTGAGAAAAAAAAAAATTGTCCCCATTCATTTCCATTGTATGTGCCTCACTGTAACCTCACTGTTTTTTTTAAAGAAAAGGACGGACGAGTGTAAATACATCATTGGTAATCAACATTGTGCTTAACTTGTATTGAACCCGGAATATTCCTTTAATATGCATTTGTAAACAAAATTTCGAACATCTTAAAATCAATGATGCATGAATAAATTCTCTTTGGTTTGGTATTTTGTTACCTAATGCACAGACATTAAGTTTACAAATACTTTTTGGGACCACTGTATATTCTGTGTGATATGACCAATAAAAAAGATGATAAGATCCTAAAATTTTATTTAAAATGAACTAAAATCAGTAGAGATTTAGTAGAGCCAAACAAAATTTCACTTCTTGTTATCTGTTCACAGTCATTCCAGTGAAGGTATGAATGGGAGCGCTTCAGTTTTCACAGCTAATGGGCTGACTGTCATAGCTGATGAAGAATACTTGACCATCGCTGCCATGGCAGCTGTCTCCAGTAATCTGCCTCCTCCGCCCAACCTTTCTCAATCAACGTTGAGCACACCTCCACCCTACCATGAAGTACCTCAGTCAGCATCCCCACCAGAACCTCCGCCTCCTGCCCAGTCCTCTGCCCCTTCAACCAGCAACAATGGCTGGGACGATGAAGAGGAGGAGGACGAAGATCCCCAAAAGGTGAAGTCTATGTAGATAGGCACAGACAAGCTTAGACCTGTACAAATGTCCAGGCTGGTTTATGATGGCTTGGTGCTGGTCTAGCTGGTGTATCTGCGCAATCACTGTTCACAAGCAAAAGTTATTTGGTGAATCTTGTAGAAGCTATCCACCTTTTACCTGAACGCAGAAGTGTTCCACAGTTCACCTGTTTTCAATTTCCAGTCTCCAGTGTTTTCACCCGGTTCAGCGTTTATTCTTAGC
This sequence comes from Xyrauchen texanus, assembly GCF_025860055.1. Taxonomy (NCBI): domain Eukaryota; kingdom Metazoa; phylum Chordata; class Actinopteri; order Cypriniformes; family Catostomidae; genus Xyrauchen; species Xyrauchen texanus. The sequence goes on along the minus strand of NC_068295.1, from coordinate 16,291,504 downwards.
AGGTAAAGTATTACATTTGTAGAAGTTGTCAAAAGCATGTTAATCTATAGCGCTGATACTTCACAGAGTCGAGATGAACTTTTTTTTTGACAGTGCCTCACCTGAGTATGCAGATGACATGAAGTGATGGTCTGAGATGATATCATTAACTGAGTTGTTATGACAGCCAACAACTGCACAAGTTGAGCTGAAATAATTTTTTTCTCCAAATAACACTAAAGTGGTTGATGTTCTCCATCTGGATCACTCATTTCGGTTAGTTTTACATTGCATCTTGAGGCCAGGAACAGGAAGCAAGCATCATGGCTCCGCCCAGTGGTTGCTCAGGAAAACTGTGGAAAATTAAGCTGATGGACTAAGGAAGTCTTGCAGGTTAGGCTACTTAAACAGCCTGAAGGGGACACCAGAACATCAGCATCTCATAATGGGACCAGCATCCAAAACACAACATATGCAGGTGACCAGCTTGCAGGGATACATTTTAAAAATCTAATTTATATGTTCTTTCTTCTTTTAGGACATGTTGAAGGAGTTTGAATTGACTGTCTCACTCTCCAAATCATGGTGTGGCAGCTTTGGTTTTACAATAACCAGGAGTAAACTGGACAATTGCTATTATATCCAAGATGTACTGGATAATCCAGCCAAAGCAGATGGAAGACTGAGAGCAGGAGACAGACTTGTCATAGTACAGTTTTTTTCCCACTATTCTATTTACATCTAAGCAAAATTCAATTAATGAACATACAGATTTGATACGATTGAAATTTGATGGCATTATCTCTTTTTCAGGTGAATGGTCAAAATGTGACTAATGTCACAGATGACGTGGTTATTGGCATTCTAAGGTGCTCCTCCAAAAGACTTCATATGGTGCTGGGCAGAGCTGTGCAAAATCTACTGCCCCCACCGCCTCCTGACACATTCCAAGACATAGTTATACCCAAGACTCCATCAGGACAGTTGGGTGAGGAAATGCTTTATAGTGGGGTAGACCAGGGGCAATTGTAATGTGGCAATTACGAAACACAAAATTTCTTTAAGGCTGCTTACATTGTCGCTTGTAGCTACCATATAAGATTCTATCATGGCTATTAGGTTTTGTGCAATTTTAACACTAGTAATGAAAGGAACATATAATGGCTGAATTAAAAGATATTTAAAATATCTAATGAACATTATTTCATTGAACTACTCAGTTAAAGACTGTTCTTAACTTATCAGCTGATCTTGATCATTACAAAACTATTCACAGTTTTTAAAGTATTACAGCAATAATATTATTGCTTGGATGTGCTCTTATGGTAAATGTACATTTTCAAGTGCCCCCTGTTATGGGTATGACTCTAACAGAAGTTAGGGGCAATTGTAACATTCTGACTTCATGAATTCCATTTGTCTGTGCAGGTATCAAGCTCACAGGAGGCATTGGTAGCAAGTGGCAGGGAATATATGTCCTAGAGGTGGTTCCAAACTCACCTGCTAGTGAGGAGGGCAGCATCCAGCCCAATGACAAGATTGTTTACATCTGTGGGAAGTGCACCCTGGGAATGACACTGGAGGATGCAGTGAAAGTATGTGAGAGTGCCCCACGCAAAGTCAGATTCAAAGCCATGAGGTGAGAGCAGAAATTTAGAGTATCGTACAGTATGATTATGGAAAATCATTCATTACATGTCAGTGTTTGCTTTTGTAAAGTTTGGTAAATGTTTTTTCTTTGTTTCAGAGATGATCAACCAGTAACACCTAAAGATAAATGGAATGGTATGTGTTTGATTGAAACCACAATAGCAGTCAGTCTATTTGAATTACAGCAATAATTGACTTATAATGGGCTGAATCATATTTGATCCACAGTCTAACCCAAAGTAAAGAAAAATCTCAAAGGAGATCTCTTTAAAAAAAACATTTGGAGTGAAAAAATGGTCTCTTTTTACTTCTAAGGAATTTTAGGAGTAACATCTGAAACTTAAGGAATAATTGTTTGATCTCTGCTTATTTCACACTGAGAGTGTGTGTTTGTTGGTATCACGAGTCATATGATTATATGGCATTATAGGTCTTAACCTTCCCATGGGGAGATAACTATGGTTGTCAGTGAATTGTGTTCTCGCTAGCTCTGGGCATGTGAAAGCTGAGGCTGGGCTGCAGAGGGCAGTCGTGAGCTACGTGTTTTTTAGTCTAGTCTGAAGTTACAGTAATGAGGCGTCAAGCTTCTCCAGTGGTGCTCCAGAACAGCCCAGGCTTTCACTACACACTTCACTGGCCATTTCGATTTTTTGAGCAGATTGTGAACTCTTATTAGAGACCTTTTTCATTGGTGTCAGTCCTGAGTAATATTTGATTCTCTTAATTTGAATCTTCACTGTATACTGCCTGTGTGTGTCAGTTGTGTTGGAATTTCTGAAATAAAGTTTAATGTTCATATGGTATATTGAAATAAAATAAATAAATATATATTTTTATTTTCTGAATAAAATGTAAGTGGTGATTGCCCATGCAAAAATCACAGCTATAATACTAGGATGTTGTTAGTGGTTGCCAGAGCATAGCTATGCAGTTGATAGGGTGTAGAGGGGGGGTTGCTAGGGCATTGCTAGGAGGTTGCTAAGTTGTTCAGTAGGGTTGCTAGGTGTTTGCTTACTGGCCCATGTCAAAAGAGTCCACCAAACTCTCTATGATATTCTGGTCCATAGATATGGCTTGGGCCCCCTTTTCACTTTTTTATCATCTACCAGGTGAAAAGTGCAAGATTGATTGCTTAGAAAATAGTTGGCACTCCATATGAGGTATCAAACATGTCCAAAGCACAAACCATGTACATATAACAAAGGACAAGTTGAGCACAGAAATTTAACATTTAAAATTTAACATTTTGTTCGTCCAAAAATGAAAATTCTCTCATCATTTACACAACCTCATGCCATCTAAGATGTGTATGACTATCTTTCTACAGCAGAACACAAATAAAGATGTTTAGAATAATATTTCATCTCTGTAGGTCCTCAATATGCAAGTAAATGTTGTCCATGCCTTTGAAGCTCCAAAAAGCAGATAATGGCAGCATGAAAGTAATACATATGACTCCAGTGGTTTAATTAATGTCTTATTAAGTCATCCAGCTGGTTTTGGGTGGGAACAGACCAAAATATAACTCCTTTTTCATTGTACATCTTGAGAGCAGTCTCCTTGGCATTCATGATTTCAAGCTTGATTATACTTCCTACTGCGGAAGTGTAAGTGTAATCGAGCTTGAAATCATGATTGTGCCTAAAAACTGCAGATGTCAAGATTTAAAGTGAAAAGGAGTAATACTGTGTTATACTGGATTGCTTCAGAAGACATGGATTAACCCCACTGGAGTCTGATTGATTTTATTTATGCTGACTTTATCTGCTTTTTGAAGCTTCAAAGAACTGATCACCATTCACTTGCATTGTATAGACCTACAGAGCTAAGATATTCTACTAGAAATCTTTGCTTGTGTTCTGCAGCACAAAGAAAGTCATACATGTCTTAGATGGCATGAGGGTGAGTAATTGATAAGAGAATTTTCAATTTTGGGTGCACTATCCAGTTTCTTTCAAATCCCTAAACGTAAGCATCAGCAACAGTAAAAGTGATGCTTGCCTTAGCAAACACCATGTTTTCAGAAAATGTCATAAAGTGTTAATTAACAATAATTTTTTGTGCCTAACATGTGTACAGCCTATACATTTGTGTAGGGCCAAGTGTATTTATTGTAAAAAAATATATATATAAAAAAATAAAGGCTATACAAATAAAATAAATAATTAAAATATTTTCAGACAGTTGTAAATTGATCAAATCCTGATTTCTGAAGTACTATACATTACTCATATTCCCATAACATATCTTCTTGGTACTTATCCTCACTATTTCTCCTCTCTAGGTTTCTTTGAATGGAAGAAGGAGAAAAAGCTGTTCCCTCGCCTGGAAGAGCCCAGCTCACCTGATGTGGAGGCAGCTCCTGCGGATGGTAAAGCCTTTGGTTTCCTGTTTCCCTGTTGTGTAGGAGTTCTGTCCTGCTCAGAGGGCAGCGGATGCAGAATTAATTATTAGCAAGGGACATGGCCTCCTCTGGCCGATCAAAGTGCCTGTTCATTGTTTCTGACGAATAAAAGGCCATGCTGATCTAGTGGGCATCCGTGTTGCTAGGAGACCGCTAGCCAGGAGGTCCGAAAGCACTTGAAAAGGTGCTCATAGTTTACCTACTGTAGCTTGGAGCAGGTCATCAGCACATCTCCCCAGAATGGCAGCAAAGGAGGGGGACACTCGTGAGTTTAGGAATTGTTTTCAATTGCAATGCAGTGTTTTAGTTTCCATTTTAGCAGGAGGGATAAGCTTTAGTGTGATGCTTGAGTGGATTTTGTCATTTTTGTATGATTCCAGTAACTTGATTTATGTTCAATGAGTTTGATGTATCTTGCAGTTTTCAGGCACATAAACTCTTTCTCTCTCTCTCTCTCTCTCTCTCTCTCTCTCTCTCTCTCTCTCTCTCTCTCTCTCTCATTTCTGTTGCAGTTAAACCTGTTCCTGAGAGTGCCGTACGATTCAGGAAAAGGCTCTCTGTGACATCAGAGCAGGAGGTAACTGTCTCTCGGCCTGGTCCTATGTTGACGACATGGACTGTAATCTGACTCTAACTCTGTAATCTCTCCATGTCATTCACCTGTCAATACCTTTGTCATCATCCTCGGCACTAGATTCATAATTCATTAATTTTACTCTATTCAAACAGTAATCAGTAAATCAGTAAATACCAGAGTTGGGCTAAATTTGAAATATAAGAAATCCCTCCCTTTCAGTTGATGAGCTGGGATTTGAATCAAATTGGCCACGTCCCACAGAAAGTTGAATTTGAATTGGAATGACAGGAAGGGGAATATCTGTCTATCCATCTTTCTGTGTGTCTCTGTGTCTGTCCTATATAACTTTCAAGACGTTTTAATCTTTAGTAACACTACAATAAAGTTCTATTTGATTAGTAAATGCATTAGGTATCATGAACTGAAAATTAACCACATTTTTTACAGTATTGATTTATCATGGTTATTATTAATTTATGAAAATACAATTGTTCATTGCTAGTTCATGTTAATTCATAATGCATTAAATAATGTTAACATAAACAACATTTCATTTAAAAAATGTATATGTTGAAAATAACATTCACCAAGATTAAAGGCATATTTCAACTGAAATAAAATTCTTTCATTGTTTACTCACACTCAGATGTGAATGACTTACTTTCTTCTACTGAACATAAACAAATTTTTATAGAAGAAAAGCTTCAGCTCCACATAATGCAAGTGAATGGTGATCAGGCCTTTAAAGCACAAAAAAGCAATACAGTTAGCATAAAAGTAATCCATAAAGCTCCAGTGGTTTAATCAATGTCTTCTGAAGTGATCCATTTGATTTTGGGTGGCAACAGACCAAAATATAACTCGTTCATTGTACATCTTGCCATTGCAGTCTCTAGGTACGATCATGATTTCAAGCTTGATTACGCTTCCTAGTACTTGAGGCACATGGAGAGTGCTAGATGGAGCTATAGGAAGTGTAATCAAGCTTGATATCATAACTGCCATGGAGACTGTTGTCAAGATGGCTGTTGTCAAGAGAAAGTCTGTTCTCACCTAAAATCAACTGGATCTCTTCAGAAGATATTGATGGATTAAATGATTATGATTCAATGTATTTCTTTTAATTACATCATATTTTAATTTTACTTTCTATAAATTCAAGTTTGAAAATGCAATTCTGCATCCTGTTTGCTACCTCAATTTAAATTATTTTCAAATTCAAAATTTTATGAATTAAAAGCCATTCTCAATTAAATTCTGAATGTCACACAACTTCGTTTGCAAGTTTGTATTGATTAGATCTTAATCATACATTAAGTAAGTAATATACCCATTTCTCTTTTTTTCTGCAGAGTTGTATTGTTCAGGTGGAGTTCACCAAGCCAGAGAGGGGTGGGCTGGGCTTTGCTCTGGTGGGTGGAGTCAATGGGAGCACACTGAGAGTAAAGGATATTTGTTGCGGGGGCGTGGCCGAGCAGGATGGTCGCTTGCGAGTGGGAGACATACTTTTGGAGGTATATGCAAGTCATTCACTCAGTAATTTCTCTTCCATCCACAGATTTGGTGATACCATATAATGTACCTTATGTTTTGTAGGTGAATGGAATCATTGTGTCAGGGCTGAGCCACAGTAAAGTTGTGGATATATTGCGGAAGGCGGAGGGCACGGTTCAGTTGATCGTATGTAGGGACATCCTGCCCATGTCAACCTGCTCTGGTTCCAGCTCACCTGCAGAGGCCTCTCAAGAATTCAACACGTCAAATCGTGCAGGTCAGCAAGCCTCTGATACACTCTGCTATGTCTGTCCATCTGCTGTGCTGGGTTATCATTAGTTAGTTAGTTTGAAAGAGTTACTAATTTGATGCATCATAATGTTTTAGTAGTTTTTCTTTTTTTCTTTTATCCTAAAACTTTGTTTATTTTCATGTTTAAATTAGTGTTTACATTTTGAATTCCATAATTTCAATGTGGTCTCAGACCTTTGGGTCCCACTGTATTTTTATACAACTATTAAACGATACCTTGTACTTGATGGATTGATACCTATTTCAGAAAATGTCAAATATTGGATTTATTGGTTTAACAGTCTCCTCCTGTGATAATGCTTCATTTGCAGATGTTAAAGCACACACAGACACACACCCTGATCATGTGTCTTTCCAGCCTTCAGAATGTCATGGTCTCGGGGGGGAATGTGAGCAGGTATAAAAAACATTTTTTACTTCATTATTAAATTGTGAGGATGTAAATGGGTAGTTGACATCAACTAGTTTTGGAAGGTTGACATGTATCCCATGTATGTGTCTAACTCTCTCATCATTATTATGCATGCAGCTGATAAGACTTCATATTAATTGAGACTAGGTAGAATATTTTTTCTTTCATTTGTCACATTGCACGATAGTTTAAAATGAAATAGTAAAGGGAAAGGGGGATTAAAAATTGTGAAAAACTTAAATGAAATGATGACCATTTATACACTTTTTTTATATAAATGTATGTAAATGTTAGCCTACAATGGAGTGCATTGACATGTCACGTGTCAACTTTCCAAATAGCAATACTGAGATGATTGCTACTGTTAATTGAATCCCCTTCCCCAGAACTGAATGGACCTGGAGACAAAAGTCTTTTCTTTGTAAATGAGTTACTACTTCACGTGTTCCATCACCTAGAGAGGTTCACCTTAAAATGAATTAGCACCGCCTCCTATTTGCATCAGATGAAATAGTTAAAACTCAGATGTCAGAAAAGGTGGCCGAGCCTAGTTAACTATTAGCTTTTTTCTCTCTCTTTCTCTTTTTCTTTCTTTCTGTTGTCTGTAGGAAAGTCGAAACATTACACCTACCTTTCAGAGGTGTTGTCCGTCTCTGGGAGTAACGGACATGCTACAGGAAAGGTGAGTGTCATTGAATTCCTGCATTTATAATTTGTTGATCCTGCTGCTGTAACATGATGGGTATCATTAAATATCATTACCGGATCTGTAAGTGGAAAGAAGTTTCAATTTAGGATAGTTTCTGCTTTATTGTAAAGTATTAGATTTGAAAGTACATTCTGAATTAAACCAAACTAAATTCAAAGAGTGAAACTACAGTTTGTTTATTTATTCATATATTTTGCAAGGTGCTGTGACTTATCATTAACCATGCCATAATGACCAGTGACGTGCGGTGATGTCTTAAAGAGGCTAGGCACTGAGTTATGAAAGCCAGATTACCTGATTTATTGTTTAAGCTAATAATACGTAATAACAGTGAACATTACGCACAAGCGCGGCATATCAAGAAATGTAAAAATCAGGATGTATATCGTGTACTCTCTCTCTCTATCACAGACACACACACACACACACACACACACACACACACACACACACACACACACACACACACAAGCGTAAACAGTGAACGTAACATTACGCACAAGCGCGGCATATCAAGAAATGTAAAAATCAGTTTGTATATCGTGTCCTCTCTCTCTCTCTCTCTCTCTATCACAGACACACACACACACACACAAGCGCGTAAACAGTGAACGTAACGTTACGCACAAGCGCGGCATATCAAGAAATTTATGTATTTTATATATGTTTTATATATAATATATACGATTTTGTTAATATATCTTCATTAGATATTATTATACAAAATTCAGTAGTCAAAACACAGAACATATAACAGAACATAAGTTGTTTATTTTTTACAACATTATGTGCTTATTTTTTTTTAACAGAAGATACAATACAACAATCCTTTACCTTTTCATTGTGGTAGGTTATATACAGCTTCCTTTGCTCGTCAAGTGCAAGGTCGATTCGAGATTTTCCAAAGATTTTCAGTGTAATTTGACACTGGATGTGAGCTGACGACTTTTCATGCATGCTTGGTTAAAGCTGCGGGCAGGTTGTTCAAATCACAATATCCCGCTGAAGTCCAAACAGTCTGACTGGTTGAAAAAAGCAGGCAGGGATAGCAGTACAGCCGCTGATTGTTAGCACAGCCACATAGCCAATCTTTTCTTACATACCAATCAGTTTGAAATGATCGGATAATTTTTGGGCCCTTTTGCTGTACTAGTCAATCTAAGGCTGGCGTAGACCTCCCTCTTGCAATTAACTCATATTTGGAATTAAAATCGATCTTGGAAAAAATTCTTAATTCCGTGATTACGGCCGGTGCTGTCATTTTGATTTTGAATTTGGCGGGGATTAGGCATGTATGCTAGCTGTGGTTTAATGACGTTAGCTACGCAAATGTCCAGGAATATCTCGATTTTAATTGGTCCATGTCTGATACGTAACGGAGATGATTACGGGCATAACATATTTACGTCAAAAGGCACAGCAGATTTGTGCTTTTTGCCGTACATGTTAAAGAATACAGGATCGAAGTGCGCATGCGCAACATGGGTTTTCCGCGTGTCGTCTGCAATGAATGGACCGTAAAAGCACTGCTTATTCTACCATTTGTTTTTAGTTGATTTTGCGTAACTGCTACATTTGTCATCATAACGTCTAAACAATTGGAATAACACACATATTGCATATATAAATCACAAGAATAAAAAGTAAAAATACAAATACAAGTTTATTATTTAATAAACATTTTATTTTTGAATTTTGGCAGGGTAGGCAGTGCCTAGTTTGCCTACCCAGACCGCACGTCAGTGATAATGACTGAATTTCATTGGAAGTTTTTTCCCCGTTTGGTGTATTTAACACTGCTCTCAAAGGAATCACCACAGGGAGGCGCTAAAGAGTCGTTAATGTCGTTAGTCGTTAATGTATATACGTCCAACCCGACAATAATCACAGCTATAGCTTCTAGTCAGGTTGACCTACAAGCCGCACATGTTTTAGTACGTAGCACTTGCAATTAGCAGCTTTTTTACATTTTAGGTGGAAAAATCGCAGGAAAATCAGCCTTGCATGATAACAGGCCCCGGAACGTAGCAATGTGGTCAAGGTCTCTGCTCATTCCTGCCTCGTACCCCCTTCAGGACAGACCCACCGAAGCAGCATCTAGAACACTCCGTCATGAGCAAAGAGCATAGCCAATTAGACGGCTGGAGCAGTGACGAGGAAGAAGATGGTGATGATGATGATGATGATGAAGACAATGCTTCTGTGCCATCACCTCAGGAGACAAGTCCTTGTACAGGTAAATAAGTCTATGTTATCTGTTTGATTTTATAATTAAAGATGAAGTGTGTACTTTTTTGTAAAAATTATTTATCCTATCCCAATTTAATAAACAGAGACAGTGAAAAAACACTTGTAGCACTAATAAAATATTGCTTTGTTTATGAATCCCAACCAGACCTACACAACATTTGCTTAACCTCCTTAGACCCGAGTTTGACTGCTGTGTGCATTTTACAATTCCTTTTTTATTTTTAACTAGTAGCACCTAATAAACATGCTAAAAAATAAATAAATATATTCTAGAGCAAATTGTTTTACTAAAAATGTATGGCAACATATGTGGACAGCAGGACTAAGTTTTGAAATTTTAAATAGTACGAAGCAATTAATTTTTTTTTTTATGAAACTGCTTATTATGTTTCCAGAAGTGCTGGTCATTCATGTTTTTGAGACGTAACAGACATTCCATCAGAAATTAGCATAATTAATTCTGAAAGTAAATGCCAACATCATCCAATTACTGCCAACCATATTAAAAGAAAATTATACATTATAAATTCTGAATCTGTGTACTGAATACAAGTGTCCCATGTCTGGCAAACATGTCGAGTGGTCCAAACATCATCTGCAGCCTGAAACTGAACATTTGATTGGAAGTTTGTATAGGATACTCCCTTGCCCAGTTTTAAATACAATTTATTTTCATCCTAACTCAATATGAAAGCAATTTTTTTTTCAGCTTTTGGATGTACCCATTGATTCTCAATTTCATAATGCACAATAAATATAGTATTTCTAAGGAAAAGATGCGCTAAAATATACATTGTTTTTATCAACGTGGTGTTTCGTGATAAATTGCTCACATTTTAAAAATGGCATATGGGATGAAACTAGAGACTCTAATCTTTGGACTAAATCAGGTTTCAATGTAAAAACTTAATCAGGTGTCTTACCAGATGTAGTTTTGTTGGCGTTTCTCCAAAAGACAAACTCTGCTGTGGTTGGTGCAATGTTGTTTTGTCACACGAATCCATGTGTTTTACTCTCTACAAGTTTTACTCTCTACTGACCGCCCAGAGTCTCCTGAACTGAGATCAGTCAGTTTAAATAAATGTAAATTATGCATTATGCATACATTGCATTATGAATACATTGTCCACGCATGTGTACGCATGGTCACACAAGGTTAACGATTGAGTAGGTATTGGAGCGAGACTATCTATTTGTTTGACCAATGGAAGACAGGTGTTGGTGAAACCACTATTTCTCAGTTCCGTTGGTGAAACCATTCTTTTTTACATTCCGTTTGGTGCCGTTAAAGTCACAGAAATAAAATATGTCACCTTTAATTATCATCATATCAATTATATTTATTATAATATTTATTATTATCATGTATTTTGTCACTAATAATTAAATATTTATTAATAAATATTATTATGTATTTCGATATTATTATTATAATATGAGACGATGAGCACCAGTGACATTTTTTTAGAGATGGCTCCTTGGTTTGTGTGATTCCTAGACCTAGAGTATGGATCCTGGAAGCATCTAAAAATAATATTTGCATATGATCACTTTATTACATGAAGGTCGACCAATCGTGTCAGAAGAGGAGCTTGCCAGTCTTGCAGTGATATCGCCTTTAAAGAATGGCCAATACTCTGGCTCTAGAGTCAAAGCCCTCATCCAGGCCCTTGAACAGTTAGACAAGCATGATCTCATCAAAGAGTTTATGGTAAGTTCCTCTAGTTTTGGTAAGAGAAATCTAGCTATAGTCACTACATTGTACATGATTACATTGATGACTGATACAAGCAAACACATACAACCTCTGATTTATTTTCTTGTTGTGTGTTTCATATAAATCTGTTCATCTAAAACTCACTTTTGATACTCTGTGTTAATCTGATGTCTATAAAACACATACAATTTTCCTTTAAAGAATTATTCAAGTGCGTAAATAGAAGAAAATGTATTGCTGTTTTTACTAACAGGCCTTAGAGCATTTGAAACTCTCAGACAACTGCCTGGTTGGTAAAGCACCTGAAAACCGTGAGAAGAACAGATACAGAGATATCCTGCCCTGTAAGTCCTTCTGCTTCTCCCATCCCAAACCTTCTTTTACTAGTTACCCTATTTAACATTTGTATTGTCAGTTGTAAGAATCAATTTTCATAAGAGATTTTTATGTGTCACTTTTTCATACCATTTTGAAACCATGAGGACCACAGAGCAAAGGATGTTTGTCCAGGCTTAGATGACAACAGAAAGGCCCCTATATAACTTTTCCAGTAAACAGTGGAACACATGACACTGTAATTAAATTAAATGTAACCAATACCTGATTATTTACTCCCTGGTGTCTGACCAGTGCAGGCTATTAAGTTACATTGCTGGTGTAGACAAATATTTCTCACTGCTACCTCTTTGTAGCTTTTCAGGCCTCCTTACTCATGCAGTGCCATTTTCACACCACAGCCACTGTTATCCTGTTTGTACTCGATCAGTTTTTGCTGCTATGTGTGGTGTTTTTTTTTTGTTTAAAGCAAAACACAGAATGCTGCAGACGTAAAGTCAAACAGGAGATGTGTGACTCACAGATCTGCTTTCACTGTTAATAGGAAACATCCATTCGTGTGAGGGGTCAGAATGTAGGGTGTGATTTTTGGGCTGGTGTAGTGTATGTGGAGAGTGGGCTGTATTTGTATTGAAGAGAGGGGGTCTCTGTGTACAAGAGGCCCAATAAGACACTTCATGTGCTTGCGGGAGGCAGACTGGCCCTCGCCTGGCCTGGAATGTTTGTTTATTATCACGGCAGCTCACTGGGCTTCTGTTCCCTAAATAAAGTGCCCAGGATTGAAAAGTGTGAGGCCCCTGGGACTTAACCACTGTTATTACTGGATGCAGTTCAAGGGCCACAACCTTCTCCAAGAAGCCTGATGCCACCCCTTGTGGGGGCCGCTCTGCATGAGTTTACCTACTCCCAGCGACATTCTCTTCCCCTAACATATGCCCCCCTTCCCTTTTCATTTCATTTTTCAGACCCCTTCCTCTTCTGAGCTGTTTAACCTGTTTTCGCAAGCAGCCCCCCTTATAGAGTGTTACAGGAAAACCCAGGGCCATCAGTACACTAGCAGTACAATACTGTTAGAGGGACACCTTTAAGTCTGCACTCATGAGACAACACAACAACAATCTCTTCTGCACTTTGACTGTACAAAGCTATATCAATCCACATGGCCACACTGGGAGTATTCTAGAGCAGTGGTTTTCAACTGGTGTTGCTTCAGAAGCCAGATTTTACATTAGGCATCAATTGACCCTTCGCTAAGCCTCACCCTAAAAGTGTGTCTGATCAATCCTATGTTAGCAACTGTTGCCATGTGCACCATTTCTCTGAAAAGATTTAGCTTTTTTCCTACGAGAGTCTACAGGACAATTAGTCAACTTTATCGATAACACTGACAATAAAAAATCGTTGTCAAATAGTCGCTTAATGTCATTTAACGTAACATGAAATCATACGAAACTCTAACGATGGAGCGCGAGAGCAGCACTTCAGCTCGCACCTGACTGAGGAGAGGAAGAAAACACAGCTCACAATTAAGATGCACTCTAAAATTTCACAGCTTCAGGTGATGTAGATTGCAAACTACAAGGCAATTATAAAAAAAAATACCAAATTAGTAAATACAGACTTTCATTGTGAAATAAGCTGAGCCGGAACTGCCGCTCCACTGAAACAAAACTTGCGTGTCGAGCATCTTTAAAGGAAACATCCCGGCATTACGTCTATAATGCAGTTATATTTAATGCGTTATAGCTTTATTAAAGTTCAAATAATAAGGAAGCAGGTCATGTAAATAACTACAAATTCTGAAACTGGCATTTCGCTGTGCGGTCAGAGCTTCTTCAATGAGTTGCGCAAAGTGTACCGAACTAAGGGGAGAGACTGAAACTAAATCGGCTGATGCACTCTGTCGAAGGAATGCTCATCCCTCGAGTGCACACACTTGCTGCAGCTAGATTATAACATGATGGCTCGCAACTTATTTTATCATAATACAGTATATGTGTCACTGTGCATTTCTTATTATGAAAAAAATTGTGAATATGCAGCTTTATTAATAAGAGAGATTTTGTTTTTTGTGAGTTAAAGATGGATTGAAGTGAACAGAAAAGTGAGAGAGGGTAGTCTTCGCCCCATTATACACTGCAACAAAATATGTTTTTGATTTGTTTTGTTTTTTAGCTTGTTTTCCAATATAAATATCTAAACCTTCTTTAAAACAATATACATTTTTAGCAGCTATACTGCAGAAGAAAAAAGTTTTATTTGAGAATGTTGAATATAATATTAATAATAGAAATATTTTATAATATCTAAAAATCCTTTAAAAAAGATGCATTCAGCTGAGAAGCCGCACATAAGATATTTAGACTTGCTTTTAGAGAATAGATCTCGAATTAAAGTATTTTTGTCTTTATTGCACTCGCAAAAATACACTTATATACAAAATACACTTATACTTGTCTCTTAAAGCAAGTCTAAATATATTATATGTTGCTTCTCAAGTAAATGTATTTTTAGACTATTTTAAATGGAAAACAAGACCAAAAAAACTTGATAACAATATATTTTTTCCCAGTGAACTATTTACTGAATTAAACTTAACAAAATGTATTTTTTATTCCTTTAATTCAGTGAATGTCTTTTATAGGTATTTTTAAAAGATGTTTTTTTTTCCGGGTGCAAGCTGAATATTTGGTTAAGAGCTAATAATTAATCATTGCAATAATCGACCGAATAGTCAAATAATGGTTCTAATAATCGTTAGATTAGTAGATTATCAAAATAATCGTTTGTTGCAGTCCTATATGGGAGTAATGTTTGTTTGAGTAGTTTTAAGATGAATTTTATAGGAAGAAAAATAGATCTTTAAATAAATCTCGAAAACAGTATGCTATGGATTAAACTGTGTCAGCCCTCATTCACAAATATGTATAACATCAGCAGGGTCCCCTACATTTGCTCCAAGGTAAATTAAAAACTAATAAATTAACATTAATTCATTTACATATTGATGTATCACGACTGTGATAATCTTTTGCCTTGTTTGCCGAAAAATCTGTGTATCAGAACTGTGTAATTTATCCATTTCTTTTACAAAAATGTCAGGTAAATGCTTTACAATGTCACTCTTCATACCAGCCAACGATCATAAGCCTATTTATTTTGATATCCAAACTATGCAAAATTATATGGTTAGTTGCCGTTTATAATTTTTATTAGCATTGTTTTTCTCTAGTGTTTCTCACCCTGCTCCCCTGTTTTCACTCCTCAAAAATGTCTTGCCTTCATGACCTTCAGACAAGCTTGTTTCATTTATTTGTAGTTATTTGTTGTAACTTGGGAAAATGTGTTACTTCTTTATGGGGAAACCAACAACTTTGCATTCTTGCTAGATTAATAACACTGTTAGCTATCAAAGCCAACAAACACAATCACCTCATTGTATGGGGCCTCTGCATTCTTGGGTTTCAAATAAAATTGTGTTTTTGGAAACATATATATGATAGTAAATGCATGAGAGCTATGTTTGTTTGCTCATGCATGGGTTTTTATTGAATCTGAAAAGAATATCACTGTATACTTTCTGGTTTTCATAATAAGCGAAAATGTCGCCTTATGGGACTGGAGCAGTCACAGAGAGTTTAACTGTTGTTTTCTTATCTTATAATACTGCAAAATAAAACGGAGTGGCCCCGAAAGGTATTTGGACACTTAAGCCACACTTTAAATTTTTTTATGTATAAATCTTTTTGCATTAGATGTCAAACTAGTGACATTTATTTTAAAGAAAGATGGCAAAAACAAATTTTATTTTTACAAAAATAATTTTGTTTTTAAATAATAAAACAATGGATATAAGCTACTGTTCAAATTGAAGACATAGTTTTTGGAGACTATATGGTTGTCAGATGTTTGTGGAATATGTCCACTGTTAATGAGATAAACTTCATCTGTGGTTACTCTACTAGAACACCTGTGTGAACTTGACTACATACATCCAATAAATATAACCTTGAGACCAGTTGGTTAAAAATAATTGTGAAAATTGATGAAATCCTTCGTTTGCAGATGTCTCTTGGTTTGAATTTTAAGTGTCTTAAGTGTCCACTTTTTTGGGGGGCCGCAGTACACACTTGTACCAGATTATCATCAGTTGATCACAAGATACGATCCCTGTTTCTCTCTTCGGTTTGAACTTCCAGATGATAAAACGCGTGTTCTTGTTGGTGAGAATGAGGACTACATCAATGCCAGCTACATTCGTATGAAGGTGGGTGCAGAGGAGTTCTTCTACATCTCCGCCCAGGGCCCTTTACCTGGCACCCTGGATAACTTCTGGCAGATGGTGTGGGAGAACAAGTCTGATGTTATCGCCATGATGACTCAGGAAGTGGAACATGGCCGGGTCAAATGCCACAAGTACTGGCCCGAGAAGCTCAATGTTCCCAAAGAAACCAGCCGTTACCAGCTCATTCTGGATAACTACCAGATGCTCGGATATTTCCACATTAAGATCATCAAGATGGTGGAAAAAGAGGTTGGAACCATGTACCTGTAGAATGGAAATAGTGTATCTTTTCCAAAAAAATATTTTACACATTGTAACACTTTATAGTTACTGTTTGAAAATTGTTGCACTGCAAAAAAAAAAGAAAAACGTCATTAAAAATATCTAAACATCCTTAAAGCTAGATTAATTTACTTAAGAAGCAAATAAAATAAAATAATAAGACTTTTTAGATTACATTTCTTGAATTAAGTTTTTCCTATCCCATTGGCAAGATGTTTATTCTTGTTTTAAGCATAAATCTAACAAAATGTAGTGAAGTTTATACTTAAACATTTGTCAATAAGGTAAGAAAAAACATCTTGATTCAAGATATATTATTTTATCATACACAATTTTTTATTTCAAGTAAATGTATTATGTTTTAAGGATTTTTCTATATTTACTGAAAAACTACACAAATACTGATTATGAAAATCCAATTTTTTTAATATGTTTTCCTAATTCAATACCTCCCCAAATTGTTCATCCTCACATTCACCTCAAAATGTAACTGTGTACTTTTCCAGAGTGGAAACATTCACTTTGTGAAGCATCTGAAGTTCACCACGTGGCCTGACCATGGCACACCCCAGTCCTCGGAGCAGCTGGTGCGATTTATTCGCTACATGAGGGCTGTACATTCTAAAGGGCCAATCACGGTACATTGCAGTGCAGGCATCGGTCGAGCTGGGGTCCTTATCTGCACTGATGTCATTCTCAGTCTCACTGAGAAAGACCTGAGTGTGAGTATTTCACACAAGTATTGCACGAACACCCACAAGATTAAATGGTCAAGTAAGACAGATGTTGGCTGTTGATACAAGTTATTCTGACTAAAAAGTCATGAATTATAATAGGTTGAAAACAACCTTATAAAATGGCACTTCAGACCAATATATCGGCTACTCTGATGAATTGGACAATATTTGCCCATTTTGAGATTATCACACTGTAAAAATTTATTTTGCCTTTTAGTTATAATAATTTAACATTTTGAGTTAGGAAAATTGCCCTTGATTCATCTTGTTGAGATACTCAATTATCCAAGTTTTTGTTGGCTGAACTTGTGATAAGTTATTGAACTTCAGATCAGATGTTGGCCTCAGGTCATCAACTGGCCATTTACCATCAAATGTCAGTTTATTTAACCTCTGACAATGAAATGGCCCAAAGTACTTTTATAGTTAATATTACAGGATAATACAAGTTATTAAACTTCTATATTCAGTTTAAAATTATTTAAAATTAAGTCGTTTGAAATAAGAAAGTCATGTTTACTCATTAAAAAGACATTTAGCTCATTTAACAAGTTATACTGATTTAAGTAAAATGTATGCTCTGTTCAAACAACTTTCCCTCTTAAGTTGAACAACCAATATCGGTCGACCTCTGCTCTTAAATATTTAACCAGTCTTACTTTTTTTTATATATTATATCCTCCTGAGACCCAGCATCCACATGCATGGTCATTAATTTTTGCTTCACTATAGGCTGTGCTTCATTTAATAAAATTGAATTTAAACCGACTGTTCAGGAGACTCTAGGCTGTCATAAAAGAGTTAAAACTTTAGATGCACGAGTCATGTGACCATACAACATGGAGTTTGTCTTTTGGAGAAACGGCAACAAAACAACATCTGGTAAGAAACCTCATTAAGTTGTTACATTAACAACAGATTTAACAACAAAACAACAGGAGCCACAGCAGTTGATGAAACTCATCTTCTCTTCAGAGTTGAAACTTGACACCACGTCTTTTAAGAGTCTGCCAGGGAGATGACAACAGTCAAAGAAGTTTGTATAGTACATGTTTGTATACAAAAATTGTTCGAAATAGTCCAGATGGGTCCCCTTTCCTGTTCAGGAGTAGTAATGCCACAGACAGTAGGCCTTTTGTCCTTCTCTCTGTCTCCGTTTACGAGCCAACTGAACACTGGTGGGCGGGGCCTTGGGTGTGATGATTTTAAAATAGTGTTGATGTTGCTGTTGAGTCCGCCTTGAATTAATGAGTACCCCAAGTGACGTAGGGTTGTCGCGGAAGTAGAGAATGGGGCGATTTGGCAGCTTGGTTTCAATAAATGCTTTTGTTGCATTGGGGATTATGTTTTGAGTTCTTATATTTACAGTATTTTTTTATTGTAGAATGACCACTTATATGTTAAAATATCAAGGAAAATAAGGTGCATTTCAAACTGTTCTGCAACCAGTGCAGACAGACAGCACACTGGAGGTTAAGTCATGTTGTTAAGGGAGCATCCAATAGCTTTCCTGTGAAGCCAACTGCATTCACTACTAACATCTGATCAGAAGTTCAATTTCAGGCTGCAGAAGATGTTTGGACCACTCAACATGTTTGGCAGACATGGGACAATTGTAATCAGTTCATAGATTCAGAATTTTTCATGCAAAATCTTATTTCACATGGTTGGAAGTGATCGGATGATGCTGGCCATCAGAATTAATTATGCTAATTTCTGATGTAGTCTCTGTTACGTCTCAAAAATATGAATAAACAACACTCCTGAAAACAATTTGATTTAAAAAATCTGACTTTCTATTGCTTGGTATCATTTCACATTTCTCAAATTAGTCCTGCTGTCCACATGTGGACATCAGTTTCTAGAAAAACTATTTGCACAAAAAACCAAGATTTTAAAAAGGGAATGGAAATTCACAGAGCAGTCATGCTTGGGTCTCAGGAGCTTGCAGATCAACTTTTATATTGTTATATTTATAGATAAAACTGCACATTATTCTGATCAGGCGAATGTTTATACTAATGTTTTGCTTTTATAGATTAACGTAAGTGACATAGTAAAGGAGATGAGACTTCAGCGGCATGGCATGATTCAGACCAAAGTGAGTAAATAACGACATTCAAGAATACTTTATTTAGCATCCAAATGGGGCCTTTGCATTCATTTTACGCATCGCCCTTCCTCTGAATGTATAGATGAATAAATTATCTGGAGAGGTTTTGACAATGTCATTCTCTCTGATGTCAGGAACAGTACCTCTTTTGTTACAAAGTCTGGCTGGAAGTGTTGCAGAGCATCTCACTTCTTCATGGTAACCACTAGCAACCACAAACCTCTTCATTAAAGAATCCTTAGGCAACAATATATGTAAGGCAACAATATATGTGGTTTGAGTGGCGGAAATTATGTGAACTTTTTCTGATGTTGATCATGTGTGTGTGTCTCATATAGTATGACGACTTGTTCCACTAATCAAGTATTTCATTAAATCATAAGTAATATGTTAGATATTTATATAACAGTATGTGTGCAATATCCTTGGGATTTATATTTTTGTACCATTTTTTGGCTTAAAAACACTTATTTCATAGCCTTTCTGGACTCTTAGTCATTTTGCCTTGAATGTGTGGTAGTTTTGTTTTTAAAGACAAAATGTATACATATTAGTCACTAATTCATGTTGCTTTTAATTAATTACACAAATGTTTGCAGTATTTCTCAGATTTTTCACATTTTGAAGAATGTATACTGTAATTCAGCCTCAAACCAAGTGCATAAAATAACAAAATTATGCTTTGAACACCTCGTTATCCAAACTGAAATGTATGGTATTTTGTGGTTTTCTTACAATATTGCATTGTTTAATTTAAGTACCGGTAGCTGTTAGAGAGGCCACTAGACAGACACTTTAAGATCAATTTTAGCAAAGTGCCTTTTCATTTCTCTATGTGGACAGCTCACTGCTGATGTTTCTTTATCTGGACTATATCTGATTAAAGCATGCTGTTTTACCTCTTAGTTGACATTAGTTCAGAGCAAAAGTTAATCCAAAGAAAAAGGATTGATGCTGAGAGAGTACAAGCCACAGCCTTCTTATCTGTATGTGTAGCCTTTAAAGGTCTGCCAGCAGGCAAAATCCCTTGGAAACCAGAATTGGACAGCAGAGCAAGTATCTGAAAAAGCTGTTTGCAGGAAACATCTTCAGTCATTAGTCCCACAATATTAAGCAACATATGCGTGAATGGATTGACAGTGGCTATGGACCAATATTCTGTGATATATTCTGCAAACCGACAGCACAATAATTTGCAGCACAATAATGTCTTAAACAATGTTTAGTGTTGAGCACATCTGAGCTTTTAAAGAGGAAAATCCTTCCATGGAGTTTTATCACATTTGTTTATTAATTTGCTTTACTTTTCCACAGGCTTTGTGAAAGGGTGATCAAATCATTTTAATACTGTATTGTACTACATTATAAATGATTAACCTTGTACTTTGATTGAAAGCTCAAGTACTGTATAAGATATGGTTATGATCTTAGATGTTTCAAACATGTATTAATCTATTAATGTCCTAATTTTTACAAATAAAAAATTAGACCATCCTATATAATGTCTTTCATTATATCCTAAATATTTGCACTCTCTGAGTACTTTATTAGGAACACTATGGTCCTAATGAGCACTTTATTAGGAACATTGTCCTAATAAAGTGCCCGATGTGGTCTTATGCTATTGTAGCCCATCCGCCTCAAGGTTCGACGTGTTGTACATTCTGAGATGCAATTCTGCTCACTACAATTGTACAGAGTGGTTATCCGAATTACTGTAGCCTTTCTGTCAACATGAACCTGTCTAGCCATTCTCCGTTGACCTCTCTCATTAACAAGGCATTTCCATCTACAGAACTGCCACGCACTTGATGTTTTTGGTTTTTGGCCCCATTGTGAGTAATCTCTAGAGATTATTGTTCGTGAAAATCCCAGTAGATCAACAGTTACAGACATACTCAAAGCAGCTCGTCTTGCACAAACAATCATGCCACAGTTGAAATCACTGAGATCACATTTTTCCCCAATCTGATGCTTGATATATACAGTACTATGAAAATATTTTAGGCACTGGTGAAACATTTTGCATAGTAAGGATGTGTTAAAAAATAATGCCATAAATAGTTTTCATTTATCAAAGTCCAGTAAAAATAAAAAAAGCTAAATCAATATTTTTATGTGACCACCTTTACCTTCAAAACAGCACCAATTCTCCTAGGTACTCCTGGACACAGTTTTTCTTGGTTGTTGGCAGATAGGATGTTCCAAGCTTCATGGAGAATTTGCCACAGTACTTCTATCTATTTAGGCTGTCTCAATTGCTTCTGTCTCTTCATTTAATCCCAGACTGACTCGATGTTCAGTAGGGGGTCTGTGGAGGCCATGCTATATGTTGTAGGGCTTCCTGTTCTTCAGCTCTAGTCTATACAAAAGTAATGTTTTGGAGTCTAAAATGTATATTTCTTATTGACACACTAAAGCTGAAAATACATAACAACCTTAAGATAAATGTTTTTGTAAAACATCTTATGTGCCGAAGACTTTTGCACAGTACTGTACATTAACTAAAGCTCCTGTCACATATCTGTATGATTTTATGCATTGCACTGTTGCCACATGATTGGCTGATTAATCGCATAAATTAGTAGGTGTACAGGTACTACTAATAAAGTGCTCAGTGAGTTTATATTCACAGACACTTTAATAATTAAGTAGATCACTGATCCTGAAAGCACAATGAAGCAGACTTCATATTTCAGTTAAGTTCAGCTTGTCTTCCTGCACTTCGTCTGTACACATCCTGAGGTTTCCAGTTGTCATTTGTCCACACTTTGGATGATGAATTTCAGTTTAAGAAACAAAAACAGTGACTTTACAGCCAAAGCTATGGCACCTGTGGCAGTGTGTTCCTATTTAGCTTTTCCTGCAGCAAATTCTGGCTGTCACATGAGCTCTTGTGACAGCATGGAAAGCCATTTGACCTTGTGCAAGAGAAGGATCGCCTTTAAAGCCAAACATTTGGGTGAAAACATGATTAGCAATTTTGCTGTTCTAGGCCTTGTTGGTATTGTGAACTATTGCTGCCATTGCAGTAGTTGTCTTTTTTTGAAGCACTAAACCACAAATGAGTGGTAATTTCACACCAGGAGGTATGTTCCCTTGTAATATTAATTTGACAATCAATGTTTGTTGAAAAGCTATGTGTTGGAAATGAAGTGCATGTGATTTCAGGGTTGTTTTGCAAAATATCGAGCCCATCTGGATTTCATTATTGCTTCTGTTTTCTTCAAAATGTTCTCCAAGTGTTTCCAATTAGTAAAGACAAACAATGCCACTGTTGCCTCATAGTAAACATAATGTGTTGGTGGAATGGAATTCTTGACATAAGCTCTGGGGTTTATGTTTTTTTGTAGTTGTTGGCAATCCCATCATCATATTTATAGATAATTATTGTGGTTTTGAGCAAATATTGCTATTTTACATAATTGCCAAGAACTGCATTTATTGACAACAGCGACCCGCTGAAACAAAGTAATTCCTTCAGTGAAGATATACGGGCCTGATTTAAAGCATTTGCAGATGTAAACTAGAGAAGGATGTGGTTGATATCCGACATTCTACAGTGACTTATTGTGCAACTTAAACAGCATGTGCAGAAATTTGAACATATTTTAGGAATTAATACAAGATCTAACCCTGGCCCTCAGAAAGTTCATCTTTTAGTTTTATAACACTTCCAGAACAGCTGCTATTGTAACTGAGCTGAAAATTTCAAGAAGAAAGTGTATTTTTATTTCTGTGCGAAGTGCTGGAGTGGGTGTATTGTCGTGGTAAAGTCATTTGGAAGTGTGAATTTAGAGAGAGCCAGTGATTTATAAGAGTGTGGAAAGTGTAGAAATGATCTCACAACCATTTTTGTTACAAGTGTAAAAATAGAACACATGTAATGTGCCACTAATTATACAATGTCCTACTGAAGCTGTTCCACAAAAATGTAATACATTTTACATTTCATTTTTAGTAAATTATGAAATAATTGTTTGGATGAACTGTTCCTTCAAATGACTTTTTTTTTAAACATTGTGAATCTGTAGCGAATTACGGAGATCAAACAATTTCTATAACATTTGTATTGTGACAGGATGAATGAGGCACAGACACAATCTGTGGGTAATGGTGTTAAGAAGTGCAGTGACTATCTTCTTTAGTGGTGCACTCTGGGAAGTTTGAAGTGGCTGTTCTTGTATCTGGAGTGGGGTTCGTTCACCAGAGACGATAATTCATTCCCTTGTGAGTGTGTGTTTGCCACGTGCTGATCAGGTTATCCTTCACTCGAGCCTACGGGAGGAGAGATACAAAGACACAGCAGTAGACCGTCTGTGTATCAGCCCAGTGTTGGACCTCGAAAAGGAAGTCCAGGAGTGCAAGAAACCAGTGAGTCACCCTGGCATTGGAATCCTTGGCTTGAGACATCCATTGGAGAGGAGCATAATCTGTGACCAGGGAGAAACTTCGGCCTATCAGGAAATACTGCAGCTTCAAGACTGCCTACTTGATGGCGAGTGCCTCCTTTTCCACAGTGGCATACCTGGATTTGGCTGGGTTTAGCTTATGGCTGATGTACACTATCAGATATTCTTCTCCCTGTTGGACTTGGGATAGGATGGCCCCCAAGCCGGTGTCCAACTCATCTGTCTGCAGGATGAAGGGGCATCTGAAATCTGGGGCATAAAGTTCTGGGGTCTGAAAAGCTTTTTCCGCTAAATGGTTCTATTTAACTTTCTCCGGTTGCCCCTTCTTGTTCAGATCTGTTAACGGGCAGGTAGTAGCAGAGAAGTTAGGTAGAAAACATCAGTAATGCGCGGCCAACCCAAGGAATGCACGTACCTCAAATTTGGTGGTTGGTCTGGCAAATGAGCGAACGGCCTCCACCTTATGCTCCTGGGGCATGATCAATCCTCTTTCGATTTGATAGCTCAGGTAACGTGCTTCCGACAGGCTCAGGGGACACTTCTTCAGCTTGGCCTTTTGTCCAGCTCTATGCAGTTCTCTCAGAACCCTCAGTAGACGGTCTAGGTGGTCCTCCTAATGCTCAGAGTGGATCACCACATTTTCCAGATAAGCTGCAGCATATGTTTGATTGGGCCTCAGCAGAATGCCCATCATGTGCTGGAACGTGGCAGGTGCTCCGTGTAACCTAAAAGGTAGGACCCGGTACTGCCAGTGGCCACTTGGGGTGCTGAATGCTGTCATTTTTTTGGAGGTGGGATCGAGAGGCACCTACCAATTTCCCTTCATGAGATCCAGTGTGGAAATGGATTAGGCACATCCTAGTTGTTCGATCAGTTCGTCCACTCGAGGCATTTGATAGCCATTAAAGGTGTAGATTTCACAGAGTTTTCAGAAGTAATTTCAAAAACAGAGGTTGCCATTGCTCTTTGGGACCATGAGAATAGGACTGGACCACAGGCTTCGGTATTCCTCAATGACTCCAAGTTGTAGCATCTATTGAACCTCCTCCTCTATAGCCAGCCAGCGAGCCTCAGGGAACTGATAGGGCCGCTGCCTCACAACAAATCCTGGGTTGTGCCGATTTCATGGTGGATGATGTTGGTCTGCCCAGGGGTTTCTGAAAACACAGATAATTGACTCACCATCACCTTCAGTTCGTACTTCTGGGCAGTAGACAGTTCAGTTCTCAGATCTACAACCGGTTCTTCCTGTATCACGAGGGCTGCCACTCAGTTTCCTGGATCTACCAACCTCTTGAGCAGGTTATTTGGTAGATCTGTTCCACCCATCTTCTCCCCAGCTGGCAAACTCTGTCCGTTACTTGCCTAACCCACTCGGTCACCATAGACGGACCCTGCCAGAAAGCCAGGGATTTAGATGTGGTACAAGGAATAAGTAGTAGAACCTGGTCCCCCTGTTTAAACTTACATGCTTGGGTGGGGTGGTTGTACACATGCTCCTGGGCACACTGGGCTTCTGCCAGATGTTCTTGGACCATGGGCATTACTCAACTTATCCTTTCTCTCATCTCCCGTACAGGCTTGATGATTTTTCAGTGAGGGGAGGGTTGACATTCCCAGGCTTCTCGAGCAATGTCCATTAAACCTGTCAGTTGCCATCCGAACAGTAATTCGAAGGGGGTGAATCCTGTGGACGCTTGTGGCACTTCCCAGATGCTGAACAGCATGTACGGGAGCATGAGGTCACAGTTGCACCCATACTCAGTTACCACCTGTCTCAACATCCACTTTAGCATATGGTTGACTCTTTATACCAGTCCATCAGTTTGGGGGTGGTACACTGAGTTGTGGAGCTGTTTTACCTCCAGGAGCTTGCAAAGTTCAGCCATCAGCCGGGAGATTAAGGGGGTGCCCTGGTCAGTCAATTTCTCTTTAGGGAATCCAGCCCTTCTAAACCCCTACTGGATACCGTGTTGTGTAATCCACGATGACCAGTATGTGCTCGTGGCCCCGGAAGACTTTGGTAGCAGTCTTACAGGTCCATCCTGATGTGCTCGAAGGGCACCTCAATTATGGGCAGTGGTAGAGTGGGCTGGGGGGAAGTCGCTCTTGAGGATTTGGGTCTGTGGCCATCGGTTTATCCTGTATTGTTGCAGCTGCCGGTCTGCTTACTGGTCGAAGGGTGCCCTCCAGAGGTTGCCTCTCGGACAGCACCCTCCAGGGAAAGTGCCAGCTCTCTCTACGTCTCCCCGGGCTTGCACTGCCTCCACCAACTCCACCACTTCTACCAGGACCATGAGGGTCTCCGGCTTTCTCATTCCTAATGCGTTGCAGTGTACCTGGGGCAGGGATAGTAGCTGTTTATCCACAACCACTCCCTCTGCTACTTCAACCATGGTTGATTGTCCTGGGAGAAGCTACAGTTTTGCCAGGTCGGATAACTGGTCTGCCTGCACGTGAACGGAGAGGTGTGCATCATATGACCATTAATGGAAGCGCTGTCCTGCACATACCAATGACAGTCCTGCACTTGCCAGGATTTCTTGCTTGAGCACATTATGTTTATCATTGTGGGGTGGGCTTAGGGCATAGTAGGCATGCTAATCTTCCCCGGAAAGAATGGGCACCAGCATTCGTGCCCACTCACCCTGGTCCCATCCCTCTCGCTCAGCCACCACCTTAAACGTGTGTAAATAAGCTTCTATATCATCTTGCTCTGTTAATTTAGTCATCAATCCAGCTCATGCTCTGCCCCCCTTGCCAGGTGGCCATCTGCTCTACAAACTGCTGTTGGCAGAGGGAGATGTCAGTGAGCTTCCACACAATCTCATCCATTTCTTGAGAGAGAACTGAACGTGAAGTTGAGGAAAAAACTAAATACATGTGAGTTTCACTGTCTGTTCTCAGTCTTTTTCTTGAAGCCAGCATTCTATTCCACTGTGGCAGGATGAATGAGGCACAGATATGAAATAGCAGTTAAGGTTTTACCACGGAGGGGCTCTTTATTACAATCTTGTGGGTAATGGTGTTGCGCTCGGGTGCTGTGAAGTGGCTGTGCAGTGGGGTGCGTTCACCAGAGACAATAATTCCTTCCCTTGTGATTTTGTGATTGCTGCATGCTAATCGGGCTATCCTTCACTCAAGCCTACAGGAGGAGAGATACAAAGACACAGTGTTAGATATTCAGTCAAAGCTCTCCTTCCCTTTCCAGTGCTGCTTATATAACCACCTGCTGATAAACTTCAGGTGCGATCGATCAGCACACCCTCTCCACTGATGATTGAATAACGATCTCCAATTATAGGGTGATGCTGATCTGCGCATGGGATGCTCGCAAGAGAACTAATTTATATCAAACCCCATCTCCTAACATAGTGGTTAATGTTTGCAATTAGATGTTTCACTCATGAGATATGTGAGACAGAAAACAAAAGGGATAGTTTACCCCCAATTTTTTTAAATAAATACATACTGGATTTGGAACAACATGGGGTGAGTAAATGATGAAAGATGAACCATTGGATGAACCATTCCTTCAAATTACTTTTTTTTAAACATTGTAAATCTGTATTGAATTATGGAGAGCAAAGAATCAGTACAGAATAGGGAACCAATGGGTCTTTAAGAGCAAATAACAGACTTGTGTGCAGAGAGAGGTAATATGTCTCACATAAATACATCTGGAGCTTCACTTATAAACTTCTAACTCAAAAAAATATAAAGACTTGAGGGTGAAGAGTAGAGGTGAGTGAATGATGGATAAAGCAGAGAAGTGCATGTGCAGAAGGTCAGGTGATGACTAGGAGGCCAGTCAGAAAATAATAGTGATACCTGTGCTGTATCCACCATGTAGTCATGTATTTTATTAACAGCAGAAGGGCCCTCTTCCAATGTGTGCTGTCAAATATTACCAGGATTTTTGTGCACTGCAGAAAGAACTATAGATTTTACAACGTGTCCTGACCAGGCACAAATCGCTAAGTTTCCAGCATCAGGTAATTTGTCTGTCAACACTGAAGTATAGCTCCTATCTACTTGAATGGGGAAATAACAGATCTCCAAAATGGTTGCTTGAATGAAAATGTATTCATCATTTATTCAACCTAATGCCAGATGTGATGACTTACTTTCTTCATTAATCCGCAACACAATGAAAAAGCCACAGCTCAACAAAATTGAGCCACAGTACAATGAAACTGAACCATAACACAACGAAATTAAGCCACAACACAACGGAGAAGCCACATTACAACAGACATAAACCACAACTAAATTAATCTGCAACACAATGGAAAAGCCACAGAACAACGAAATTGAGCCACAACACAATGAAATCAAGCAACAACAAAACAGAAATGTCAAAGCACAACAGAAATAAGCCACAACACAATAAAATTGATCCACAACAGAAAAGTCACATCACAACAAAATTGAGCCACAACACCACAAAATTAAACCAGAGTACAATGCAAAAGCTGCAGCACAACAAAAATAATCCACAAGTTAAGTTAAGTCACAACACAATGGAAAATCCACAGCAAGACAGAAATATGCCACAACACCACAAATTAACGCACAACACAATGAAATTGAGCCACATCACAACTAAATTAAGTCACAACAGAAAAGCTACATCACAACAGAAAACAATGGAAAAGTCACAGAACAATGACACTGAGCCACAACACTATGAAATTATCCCACATCACAATGAAAAAGCTGCAGCACAATGGAAATAAGCCATAAAACATTGGAAAAGCCACAGCACCAAGGAAACAAGCCAAAACACAACAAAATAAGCCACAGTTCATTTACAACAGAAACAAACATAAATAATTAACGACTTAAAATACAGTGTTTAAAATGTTGTTTATTTTTATGTTAACGTCATTGTGTTCATTGTGGATTACTTTAGTTGTTTTGTGGCTTAATTTAAATGCTCTGGCTTTTGTTTTGTTGTGTTGTGGCTTTTCCATTGTGCTGTGGCATATTTCAGTTGTCTTTTGTCTTTTTATTTGCTTTGCTAATTTTGTTGCGTTGTGCAAATATGGGCCACCATACTTTTCCCTTTAGAATACTTCAAGTGCTTAACCTTTCTGAGTTAGTAGGGCAGTGGTTCTTAACCTTTTTTTGATGAACGCTGATATTTACATTAATACTCACTGTTTCAAAAGTAAAGTCACAAGACATAAAGGACATGCAAGTAAAAATCATTTTAGTGTGATAAAATCACTTACTAACCTTTTCTATGTAAAGTTTTGGCCAATTTCACAACTTTGTTACCATGATGATGTAATGTCTACAAACCCCAAATCCCTAAAATGACTGTAAATGTCCCCCTACTTCATTCCTTTTTTTTTAGGAAAGGAGGGACGAGTTGAAACAGATTTTTGTGGTAACCAACATTATGCCACAAATGCTATCGATTGAGCTTAACTTGAACCTGTAACATTCATTTAACCGCCCACAACATCCTTACATAGTGGCATTGACTTTTGCACAGGTAAGCACCACTTTCATTTCAACTGTGTCAATCAACAATATCTGTCAATCACTGAACAGACAGTTCAGGTTAGCAGGGGGTCAAGCTGCTATGTGTCCTACTCACGCAAAATGAAACCATAACCACAGCTTCACCATTTATTTTTCACAAGCTTGGCCTCTTCTCTTCTACTGGCAAGATTAATTCTGAAAAATAACCCCAACACCAAATGCTCTTCCATTCAACTCACGAACAGACGGTAATGTCTTTAGAGCATTTACGCTGAATGACATGAATAGGTCTAATCACCAGCGAGGTCCTCCAGTGAGCACTTTCAGGAACATTTTTGGTTATTCTATTGACCTTACATGTCCTTGGTGAATCAATGAATCCTTTAATATGATGTAGAGAAGGGTTGGCTTGTGGATGTACAATTCATTTTACCTCCAAAGTCATCACACTGGTGATGACTGTTCTTCCATATTAGACACTTGGCACAGTGTGATGTAAAGGGATTGATTTACCCATCTGGGGTCTAAAATCTTTATAAGGGTAAGTTAGAGCACTTGTAAGAGTCATGCAGTTGCAGCTACACTTTTCTGTTGGGGGTGTTTTTTTAAGCCCGGAGCTGCAAAACAGATTTCACACAAAGTGTGTTGAAAATGTCAAAGATATTGCTGGTTCTAATAGGTCCTTAGATGTATACATCTAACAGGGTGCCCTTGTAAATGACACAGTTAATCTACACCAAGTATAACATTTGAAATATTCATATTTATGCTAAGTACAAAGGTCCAGAAGTGTCAAAGCTATTCAAACTGTGGGGGGCATGTGAGCAAAGTGGATTTATATGTACAGTATATAATGTCAAAGCTGTTTTTTTCCATGCAAGACAAATGCATTGTGATCATTGGTTGTCAAGTTCGGTTCATAAAATTATTAATTAGTAAACCTATTTATTTAGCCAGTGGTGTCCCCTCACAAAAAGTAAGGTTTACAAGACAAACATAAATTGTAGGCCCTATCTTTCTAGAAAAGAAAGAACTCTGTAAATAATGTCTCCCACTAAGTATTGCATTGGGAAAAAAGGTGCACATCTAGCTCCTACTCAAAACATAAAGCATATTTACAACCTCCAGATAATTACTACTGAACCTACAAGCCTGACTCATCATAATTGGCATTTCTTGACTGTTTCTTTGTTCTGAATTGGTGAAGCTCACCAGAGTCTTTTTAGATCTTTTTAGTGTGTATCACCATGCAGTCACCAAAGAGACAGGGAGTGTACCCATCCTAAAGAACAATGTAGAAAATTAAAACACAAGTACCAGCAACAGCTGCACTGCATCAACCCAGATGGGCAGATCCTCAGCCAACTTTTATTCACCAACCATCCTTTCAAAGTCACAAGTTTGTTGCAAACTGAATCCTTTAAATTATCTGATAGTTCCCTGGACTTTCCACAGGACAGGAGCTGAATTGTCAGCATACATAAAGTATGTGTGACTCGTAGACCTATGCTCTCTTTGCCTCAGGCACTTAAATACTTTCAAATGTGCTGTTCAAGGTGCAGTTTCCTTTTTCATGAATAAGTGGTTTAGTTGTCCATCCATCCATCCATCTTCAACCGCTTATCCAAAGTCGGGTCGCGGGGGCAGCTGCTCCAGCAGGGGGCCCCAAACTTCCCTATCCCGAGCCACATTAACCAGCTCTGACTGGGGGACCCTGAGGCGTTCCCAGGCCAGTGTGGAGATGTAATCTCTCCACCTAGTCCTGGGTCTTCCCCGAGGCCTCCTCCCAGCTGGACGTGCCTGAAACACCTCCCTAGGGAGGCGGCCAGGGGGCATCCTTACCAGATGCCCAAACCACCTCAACTGACTCCTTTCGACGCAAAGGAGCAGCGGCTCTACTCCGAGCTCCTCGCGGATGACTGAGCTCCTCACCCTATCTCTAAGGTAGAAGCACGCCACCCTTCTGAGGAAGCCCATTTCGGCCGCTTGTACTCGCAACCTAGTTCTTTCGGTCATGACCCAACCTTCATGACCATAGGTGAGGGTAGGAACAAAGATTGACCGGTAGATCGAGAGCTTTGTCTTTCGGCTAAGCTCTCTTTTCGTGACAACGGTGCGATAGAGCGAGTGCAATACCGCCCTCGCTGCCCCGATTCTCCGGCCAACCTCCCGCTCCATTGTCCCCTCACTCGTGAACAAGACCCCAAGGTACTTGAACTCCTTCACTTGGTTTAGTTGTAATAAAGTATTTTTAACCAGATGCAATAGGACATTTTGTTTGTCACTTGGTTACTATGGGAAAACTCTATTAAAAAATGAGCATCACTATGCCCTACTTAAAGGGGTTCCCAACGGGACATTCAAAGGAATGAAGTAGGGGATTCATCAAAATGGGTTGAGAACCATTGTGTTAAACTTGTGTATTATTTGAGTTGTAAAGTTGTTTTTTACAGTTGTTTTAGGGTTTTGGGGTTTGTTCACATTACATTGTCATGGTAACGAAGTTGTGAAATTGGCCAAAACTTCAATCAATATTTTACCACAAATGCTGTCGATTGAGCTCAATTTGTATTGAATGTGGAACATTCCTTTAAAATGTTCTCCGGTTGCTAGGGATTTAAAAGGGTCCACCCCTAATTTTCTATTATATTCTATCCCAAAGATGTGGCTCAGGTACATCCTTCAGTACAACAATATTTTTTCATCTGTTTTGTTTTCCGCCAGACCAATACATTGCAATCGCATAGAAAAGTAATAGCACACATTTCGTTAAAGGGATAGTTCATGCAAAAATGAAAATTCTCTCAATTAAAATTCTCTCTTTGAAAAGGGGACTTCAATATTTATCTGTTTCTCAACCACACCTATCATATCACTTTTGAAGGTGTAGATTTTCATGTCTCCTGTCTTGACAGAGCAACAGTTTGAACAGAATCTTTCTGGGCAAGCAAGGTAAAGTCAATAACTGTTAATTGGCACAAACTTTATAAAGTAACTCTATCACCCTCTTCAGTACCGAAATTGTTGCTGCCACAGTATGTTCAGCCAGACCGTGTGTTGTCAATGCGTAACACCTTCTATGCGTTAGCCAAGTGCTAATATCTGCATACATGTATTAAGTATATTTTTGGCTGTAGAGGCAAACATTCTGCCTAACATCTTCTTTTGTGTTCCAAGGATAAAAGAAAGTCATACTGGTTTGGAACAACACAATTTAACATGTTTGTGTAAACTATCCCTTTAACATGCTACGCAATTTGAGGTATCAATCATTTCCGTAGCACAAATGTTGCAAGACGAGTTTTGCACCAAATTGTAATACTTGGGTTTAGTGGTGTTGAAAAATCCCTAACCTAAGTGTGGGCAACAGTTAGAGTGATGCTTGCCTCAGCAAGTACCACAAATAATAAGATAGGATCTATTTTGTCTGGTACAAACCATCTGTTTGTAGGCCCATTGGCTGGCCTCTCTCTAGGCCTGTCTTCAAAAACGTGAAGTTTTCCACTACACTCAAACAGTTATTGTAAGTTTATCCATGGAGTGATGTGACAGAGACAGAGTGCATGTCATTAACACCACAGTGTGTTTGGCAACATGCTTGCGAATGCTGTTCTGTTCAAATGAACACTTTTATTCAAAGTGCAGTTAAATCATGTGCCCTGCAATGTTAACCATTCAGCAATTACATCTTAATGATGTTCCCCTGCAATCTGCCTCTGCAAGACTTCAAGTTCTTTGTTATAGAGATTAGAGCACTAATACTGTATGGCTCTCCAGAGTTTCTAAGAGGTACATTGAGTTGCGTGTATCCAGATTATAAATCATGGACACAACGATCCATGACGTAGTCATGTTTAAACAATTCACAGAACTCTGTGTGTTTTTTCCTAAAGCTATTGTGTATATTGGGCCAGTAGATCATTTTTATTGTGGATAAAGAATGAGAAATATTATTTCAAAGGTGATAAATCTAAAACTTGTTTTACAGTGCACCATACACCCAGTGATCCGGTTTGCATCAAAGGCTGAGAACAGCTTGGATCAGGAAATCTGAGCCACTCATGGTGGCAGACAGGGGGATGGTGACATTGGACAACAGATTACTTGGCTTGTAGGGCAAATTGGGATGCCAATTAACCATGATGCCAGATGGAGAGGGCACCAATGACACTCAAAAACAGCAGTGGCTTGATTAGTCTAAAGACTCTGTGCACAAAGTAACACCCTACCTTTGACTTTTATCAAGAAAACTTGCCAATGTGATGTTAATTACTGTTTAATCGCTGTGTGGAAAATAGGTTTTCTGATCAAGATACTGTCCTCTGTTTGTTAACGTTCCTGTCCAATCAAAGGTGTAATTAGCACCTGCTTTCAATTACATTACTGCAATGTCAAGCTGAAGATATAGAGAGATAAATCATGTCTCACATCACAGAAGATGTGCCTAAATTAGAAAACAATTACAATGATGCAGCAGACACTTCGACTTCCCGGGAAGATCGTTTATCTTCATCAAAAGAGGGCTATCCTTGAGCAACTCAACAGGGGGCACGTAATTGAAAAATGCAAGGAGATGTGATTGTTGGGAGAAATAATAATTTATAACACTGAGCACCAGCAGCTATGGGAGCCATATGTTTTCATTAATGTGAATTCAAATTACCTTTGCGATTAAAATGTGACTTTGACAGGCAGAGGAGCTGTGATCCGGGAGACAGGACTGATGAGACTCCTAATTTGGGCCATTTGTTTTCCGCCCAAAGAATGGGTGAGCGGTGCTTTTCTATGCTGCCTTAATTTTACATTTTATTAGATTTGAGACATTAAATGTGATGGCCACTAATTGAGGGATGGAACTCCCTAGTCATTAAAGAGACTACTTCATCTGGAACTGAATCAGGTAATTGGATTCATGAAGACAAAGGCAGAAAACAGACTTTTAAAAATCAAAACGTGCCAGATGATGATTCTTCATTGTAAAATCTCTGTGACATTTTGAGAGATAGAGATCAGAATTAGGTCACTGTCATAAAGATAATGTCAAATGATGCTGAGCAGTCATTCCTCCACTCCACTGTCTATCAAGAACAATGATGATACCATAACATGGATGGATGCTCTGATAGATCACAATTGTGAATCAGTGCTAACTCATTCTGCCACAATGGAAAGTGAGTAACTTTATTAGATGTGGTCTGTCATGGGTCATTTGATCAGCAGGCTGATAATGTGGCATCACTGACAAATTATTTTTTTTTTCTTTATCTGCTTTAGAACGGACGTACATGAAAAGACAGAGTTTTCTAATTTCCAATGACTGCTTTCTGAGAACAATTACAAAAAAGATTTCAACATCTGTTTTTTTTAAATCTCTTCAGAATTTCAATTACAGCATGTTGTATGCCTTTCAGTGCTTGTAGGATACTGTATAATATCCCTTAAATTGTGTTATTTACGGTTACCACGCTAAATGGTTATATTTCACTAAAGGGATGAACATTCTCTCGTCATTTACTCACCCTCATGCCATCCAGTAGTGTAGTCTATGGCATACGCATATGATATGCCCACCTATCATAGGCCTACGTGATGATACGTGTTCCTGTATTCTTTTGACCCAGAACTTTAACGCGATGCCACAGCACCGTTAAGTAAATTGTGTTTTTTATTTTATTTTATTTTATTTAAAAAAGTGTACAGAGCTTCTCTAACGCACACGGAGCTGCTGGAACGCAACTGATGGCACTGGCAAGACAGACAGTCAGACTAAGGTGATCCACCAATCAGAACGCTCATTTCAGACGCAATTTTATATTTGCTAACCAATCATATTTCCCGTTTCAGTAAGGGACGGAACATTTCCAGCAGTTGCTGCACGAGCATTCCTGGACTAACCAAAAATTTGCGCTGTAGATGTACTTCCCTGCCAAACGTATATATATATATATATATATATAACTTATGCAATTAAACTTTGTGAAAATACAGCATGTTATTGCACCCCTTTTTAATGCTCTTTTGTTTTTTTTTTGTTTTTTTGCTTTTTACTGCTGTCTATGATGCCTCTCGTGATATCAAATCATTTCAATTTATATTTCTAAGTAGGAAAACAATTTAACAATACACAGACTATATGTGGTTAATACAAGATAACATGTTAACGTGAACATTACTATATTCATGTTAGCTACGATGTTTATTGTGTATTATGAATTAGTTTATTATTATATAGAGGAATAATAAAGTATTAACCATTTTCATAGCATCCTAATAAAATGAACATTAATGACACCTATTAATTTAAATATATATTTAACCTTAAGTTACCATGGTTCTTTGCAGTAGCGAATTTAGGCATGGGCGACATGGGCAGTCGCCCATGCCTAAATAGGGCGGCATCTTGCTGGGTGAGCGGCAAGAGGCACTCCTTTGGTTTTTGTTTTGTTTGTTTTTTCCTACACCACTGATGCCATCCCAGATGTTCATGACTTTCTTTCTTCAGCTGAACACAAAAGAAGATTTTTAGATGAATATTTCAGATCTGTAGGCACTCACAATGCAAGTAAATGGGTACAAAGATTTTTAAGCTCCACAATGCACATAAAGGCAGCATAAAAGTAATCCATACGACTCCAGTGGTTAAATATATATCTTCAGAAGCAATATAATAGGTATGGTTGAGAAACAAATCAATATTTAAGTAATTTTTCACTATAAATTCTCCTCCCTGCCAGTAGGTGGCATTATGCATGCAGAATGCAAATCACCAAAATCAAAGAAGAATGTGAAAGTGAAAGTGAAAGTGGAGATTGGAAGTAAAAAAGGAATTCAATCTTGATATGTTTCTCACCCACACTTATGGATTTAACAACTAGAGTCAAATGGATTACTTTTATACTGCCTTTATTTGCTTTTTGATCTTCAAAGTTTTGGTACCCATTCTCTTGCATTGTATGAACCAACAGAGCTGAGAAATTCATACACAAAGTCCTATACTTCTGGGATGCATGAGGGTGAGTAAATGTTGAGAGAATTATCATTTTTGTGGAAACTATTCCTTAAGAGTCAACCACAAGGCAATCATTTTGACAAGTCACTGGTCCTTTGATGTGTCCACAGAACATAGAAAAACTAAAGGATAATGGCTTTTTTAATAATCTGCCATATTTTCACCCTTTTGTGTAATTTCCAGAGCCTCTGTTTGGATCAGGGAAGAGTACAAGTGACAATATCCTGGGTAGACGATTACGATCAACATAATGGTGAATAAGTTACAATTCTTTCCAGAGTAATGTCATAATATCAAGCTTGCAAGTACAAAATAATGAAGAATAAAACACAAAAAAACAAAAAAAAATGCAAACTAAAGTGTACCTGTAGATGGCACAAGAGGACTCAATGGCACTTCTGCAATGTCTGGGGCACCAATGTGAAGCTGATAACATCTGTTTTTTCCTGATCAGGAACGTTTCCTCTATTCGTTGCATTAATTTCTCGGGTTCAGGAACAAAATATTTGTAGTTTCATATGCATATTAGTATGACTGAAAGAGATACTCTCAGGAGCTTGGAGAAATAACATTTTTAAAATACTGCAGTGCTGTTTTCCATTGGCAACTCTCTGGTGTTTTAAGGATTTATAATGAACTGTGGATAGGAAATGACAAAATAATTTTCCATAAAATATCTTCTTAAATTAGAAACCTGAATGGCTTTAATACAGCACACAACACTTTCCTTTTCAGAAAGCTCCAATTGATTGATTGTTAAATGTATTTTAAATGTTGTTGCCCATATTAAAACCACCTAATTTGCATTATTCATACCATAAGTAAAATTAAAAGAAAGTATTAGCAAAGGGTTCTGTGTGTAAGTTTACTAAGCCATGCTTTGGGGACAAATTTGTCCACAAAAGTGTGTTAAATCTGACAAAGCCTCCTTTTAAGGACATCCGAGAATACTCTCAATTGGAAAAAACATTTCATTATTCTTATTCTAAAAATCAATAAAGTTTTATTTTTGGAATAGGTGTTGGGTTAGTCAATAGTGACTTTTTTTAGAAGTTGAATGAATAGTAATTAGTCAGTGTGTTTGTTACTGTACAGCATGTTTATGGAGGAAGGGGAAGTGCACAAGTTGTCTGGAGTTTTAATGGCATAAAACAGGTTAATACAGTATAAAATACATGGAACTTGGCATGTTTCTCACACGTCTTCCATTGTTGTCACTTTATTAATAATAAATGATGGTCACCTGCAGACACACACACACACACACACACACTGTTCAAGTGTTTCACTCTTTTGTAACATTAACCCTCTGTTTGATGAAAGTCTCAGATAGAGACAATGAGGGAGCCCCTCAATCCCTACATAAAAAACACACAGCCCCCTCTCACAGTGTGGTATATTCGGCTCCATTTACAACACTTCTTCATAATTCATCACTCACCCAATCAAAAGCAGGTTCTGTCACCCTCAGTCCACAGCTCGGGTTTCATCCAAATATTGGTCAATAATCAGACATATCAGCACCTCTGATGTGGGAAAATTCGGAGGCAGCTTGGAAGGAGAGCTAAGAAAAGCCACATCAAACAGAATAGCGGGTGAGTATGTTGTGTATTTGTAAATTTTGCTTGCAATTTACCTCTGTAACAACTTAATTGATTCATAACAACTAGTTTCAATATCCCACTGCCTTTTCTCTGTCCAAAAACAGCACAAATTAGAAAATTAAGCAAAAGAGAGGAAAAAGATGATGAGGGAAGCCCAGATGACGTGTTTACACATATGGAATCCCCCTGATTCATTGGCCAGGCAGCTTGTTACAATTTCCAAGCTTCTAAAAACAACAGCCATTTCATGAGAGGCACCCCTTCCATCTGCAAGGGACTTACTGAGAGGAAGACATTCAAAGCTCAGCCATCCAACAAAGAACTTTCAGTCGCCTTTTTTGTGAAGTGTGAAGTTCACAAATTGTTAGCCAGAGTTTAAATATTACATTTCCCTCCTCCATCTTAATTGCAGAAGCTGGATAGGACACAAATGCCAGAGGCAATATCCAGGCAATCTGCTATTCTCTTTGTAAAACACTGACGATATTCCCACTTTCCATGCCAGAGACGTATGTGTTTGCAGTTGCGCAAACTGATATAGATGCATGTATGAACAAAGAGTGACCGAAGTTTGTTTGGGTACACTGATGTACAGATGAAGTCAGAAATGTACATACACCTTAACCAAATAAATTTAAACTCAGTTTTTCACAATTCCACATTTAATCGTAGAAAACATTCCCTGTCTTAGGTCAGTTAGGATCACTAATTTATTTTAAGAATGTGAAATTTCAGAATCATAGAGAGAATTACTTATTTCAGTTTTTATTACTTTCATCACATTT
Source organism: Xyrauchen texanus (assembly GCF_025860055.1). NCBI lineage: Eukaryota > Metazoa > Chordata > Actinopteri > Cypriniformes > Catostomidae > Xyrauchen > Xyrauchen texanus. The sequence continues at coordinate 16,252,944 of NC_068295.1, read as the reverse complement.
CCAGTGGGTCAGAAGTTTACATACAATTTGTTAGTATTTGGTAGCATTGCCTTTAAATTGTTTAACTTGGGTCAAACATTTTGGGTAGCCTTCCACATGCGTCTCACAATAAGTTGCTGGAATTTTGGCCCATTCCTCCAGACAACTGGTGAAATTGAGTCATGTTCAAGGCCTCCTTGATCACACACACTTTTTCAGCTCTGCCCACAACTTTTTCAGATACAGGTAATCAGATTGAGGTCAGGGCTTTGTGATGGCCACTTCAATACCTTGACTTTGTATATCCACATACATTTCCTTCCTCATGATGCCGTCTGTTTGATCTATTTTGTGAAGTGCACCAGTCCCTCCTGCAGCAAAGCACCCCCACAACATGATGCTGCCACCCCCAAGCTTCATGGTTGGAATTGTGTTCTTCTGTAATTTTTAATGTGTGTGTTCATGTATTTCATGTCTTTTATTTTGAAACGTTTAGTTCCTGTATCCCTTGTCATGTGATTTCCTGTTTCCCTCCATGCTCATGTGTCTTGTTTTCATTGGTTTATTGTCTTGTTACTCATTCTCAGTTCTAGTTTGTCATTGGTTTTAGTTTATTAGTCTTTACTATTTTGTTTATAGTTCTGTCTGTTCATTGGGTGTCTTGTTACCCATGTCTGTGTATTTAAACCCTCGTGTTTTCCATTGTCCCATGTCAAGTATTGTATTTTAATGTAACCTTGTTGGCTAAGTCAAGTTTATGTTCAGTTTAGTTCATGTCTATAGTTAGGTTTTTGGATTTCACGTATATAAATAAACTGCACTTGGGTTCTTCATCTTCATGTCATCGTCTTCGTCTTCATCATTGCCAGTGCCAGCACATCATTACATCTTCGGCTTACAAGCCTCACCCTTTTTCCTTCAAACATAACAATGGCCAAAAACTTTCTTCTTTTTTTTTTTCATCAGACCAGAGGAAATTTCTCCAAAATGTAAGATTATTGTCCCCATATGCAATTGCAAACTGTAGCTTTTTTATGGCAGTTTTGGAGCAGTGGCTTCATCCTTGCTGAGCAGCCTATCGGGTTGTCGATATAGGACTAATTTTACTGTGGATAGAGATACATTTCTACCTGTTTCCTCCAGCATCTTCAAAAGGTCCTTTGCTGTTGTCCTGGGATTGATTTGCACTTTTCGCACCAAACCACGTTCATCTCTAGGAGACAGAATGCATCTCCTTCCTAAGCGATATGATGGCTTCATACATACACCGGTAGACCTCCAATTCAGTACACCTCCAATCAGAAGCTAATTGTCTAAAGGATTTGCATCACTTTCTGTAATTTTCCAAGCTGCTTAAATGCACAGTTAACATAGTATATGTAAACTTCTGACCCACTGGAATTGTGATATAGTCAATTAAAGTGAAACAATATGTCTGTATACAAATGTTGGACAAATTACTCATGTCATGCAGAAAGTAGATGTTTGCTCATATATTTATTCTGCGGAGTGTTTAAAAAATGAGTTTTAATGACTTCAACCTGTGTATGTAAACTTCTGACTTCAACTGTATGTAGCTGCAAGTATTGTGCCAGTTTCTTCCCATCTTAATGAATTCAACCACAGTTTACATCCGGTTTTGCTCACAAAGCAGTTCACAGTTGAGAATGACAAGTTGACTTGGTGAGTTGTAAACATATTGCTAAATTACAGGGATTTTTTTTAAGAAAGAAACAAAGAATGCAATATTATGTATTTGTTTCTCATGATGGGACATCCAACCATTTAAACTGTTTAAATGTTTTACAAGTTCTAGAATCCATGCAACAGATTGCCAAAATGAGGTCTGAAACATTTTAAACGCCTCAATCTGCAAGTGATTTATGTCACACAATATTTCAGCCAAACTGCAATAACTCAGGATACAACAACTCTGGGTTGTCATGCCCTACAAAAAAAAAAAAAAACTTCAAAGTGAAAACTGACATAAATCAACACACTTTGTTTACTTATGTTTCAAACATTACAAGGAAAAAGAGTTCCTTCCTCTCTATTCATTCAATAAGGCCTAATGGATTTCTCGCTTTATAATAACTTGTGTTGTACACTTTCCCATTTTAAGAATTCTTTGACTCCATTTTGCTGCCACTTTGCAAGTTCTTAATGCTGCAGAAGAATGATCATGATAAAGCCTTCTCACGTGCATTGTTTGCAGGAGAGAATTTAAAGTGTGGGCCTTTGGTTTCACCTACAGTCAGAGTTGCAACTGCAGCCCTCAGCGGATAAGTGTGACTAATTAGCTAGAGAATGATATTTATACATGGCAGGGCCATTAGCAATTTAAGCTCATGGGTGGCACAGCAGGAAGAAACGACAAGCATTGTAACCAGCTACATCAGCCTTGCTACGTCTTATTCAGCCCTAAGGCAGAGTCTGCCATTTCAGAGACCTTAACCATCTTAGCGGGTTACCAAAACAAACAACAGCTGCCATTATGGAAAGGTGCCCTTGTTCAGCTTAGTTTCCAAAAAATAGTTTGCACTGGAGGAGACAAGATGTATCCGCAATAATAGCATGTAATCAGCTCTTTTGATCTTGTGACTGATAGTATAATCATTTCCACTTGACGTTATACTGACATGGTCACATCAAATAGCATGTGTCACATTGCAGATATTTCAAGCCCTTTTAATTATTGTTTGTTAAAGGAATATTCTGGGTTAAAACAAGTTAAGCTCAATCAATGGCATTTGTGGCATAATATTGACTTGTCCTTAATTTTTTTATAAAAAGCACATCAATCTGATCTAATGTTCAGTAGATTTATGTTGTCAGGACATTAAGGTATCAAAAAATAACACTCAAAATAAACCTGCCCTCAGAAATATTCACTGGAGTACAATGTGTGAAAAGGAGGCCCAGGTTTCCCCTTACTAATGAATGAATTGTTGGTACATAAATAAAAGCCACTCAGTCTGTGGTCATTACAAGCTGTTCTTTAGTAACTTTCACTTTCCTATCCAGTGTTTGGAACAGCCAGCGTTAGGAACTGTCTAAGGCTGGTGTATAGAGGCAAACAAAAGACTGACCACCATCACTAAGAAAGAAATCCTGCCTGTCTAGTGATGGAAGCCTGATTCCAGAGTGGTAAGACATGAGTTTTTATGAAAGGTGTAAAAATACCAGACTGCTCCAAGATAAACTCACTCTCCCGAGGCCTGACATTTAGCCTGGTGAAAGCCAGAGAGCTTGCACTTACCTGGAGAAAAGCCCCATTGATTTGAGCAGGAGCAAACCTTCTGCTCCTGTTTGAAGTGCACTGGGCACATTGGCCTGAGGGAAATACTGGGTTTTTCCATATGCCTCACATTGTAGAAAGTGTGTCATGGGTAACCCCTGTTTGTACAGGTATGGTGACAGCTTTTTAAGGGCATACTAAATGACTCATGCCCAACTGGGAATTTGGGAAATCTGTTTTCACATTAAGTGTTTTAAACACACTGTATAAGGAACCCCCTATTTTATCAAAACATACAGTAAATACCCTGGTACTAGGAAGAATACAGATTTATATGATGTATTATTAAGGATGACTTAAAAAGTAAAAGAACATGAGGGAATAAAAATTCTAATGAAGTTTAGAGCATAACAGACTGAACAGATAATGTTCTAAACGTGTATATATAAATACAATGAAAGGAGAGCAAAGCAATAGTGACTTTCGTTCCATTTCTTTGCTTTTTGGCCCTCTCAGCATGCGTTACTTCGCCTGTTGTTTCAGTGTTGCTGCAGTGAATAGAAAACACAGAGTTCAGGATTTACATTTAAGTCCTGTGTTTTTGTTAGGAGGTGTGCTTTTAGTGGTTAATACGCAGCACCAAAGGAACAAAACAGTGATCATATACACCTTGAATCCTGCTCATGGAACCTTTTTTTGCTGTGCCTGATGACTTTATCTCCAATTTCAGGTTTATGTATTTATTTTTAATTTTGTTTAGTCAGAACCGGACTCCCTGTGGCTTTAAAATGGGTTTACATTGATTTAAAAATACTTTGAAGTGTTGTTTATCTGGTACAAGCAGCACCTCAAGGAAATTCAAACAGAAACAAGCTGGGTTTAAACTGTGAAAATTCACAGTAAAAATATTCAGTGTTTATTCTTTTACATGCGTGAGTGCCAATAAAAAGCAAGAAATTTTTTACGAAAATATGTCATTATAGATATAGTGCATGATTAAGCAAAATTATTTAATTGTATAATTGACCATAAGAAACTATGAACTTAAAAAAAGATTGTTGGATTGATGTAGTCAAAGTGATTCAGTCATATTAACCTTCTGAGAATTAACTGTGAATGCTATGTGCATTTTACATTTCCCTTTATGTTTTGTAACTAGAAGCACCTAATAAACATGCTTAAAACAATTCAAGACTAAATAGTTTTACTAAATATTGATGTCAACAAATGCGGACAGTGGGACTAAATAGTGAAATTTTAAATGATGCCAAGCAATAGAAAGTCAGATTTTTATCAAATTGTTTATTATGTTTCTAGGAGTGTTGGTTATTCATGTTTTTGAAACGTTACAGAAATTACATCAGAAATTAGCATAAATAATTTGTATTCAGATTAATGGCCAGCATCATCCAATCACTGCTAACCATGTTGAAATAAAATTATACATTATAAATTCTGAATATAAGTATTGATTACATTGTTCCATGTCTGCCAAACATGTTGTGAACCAAAAATCCTCTGCAGCCTGAAACTGAAATGTTGGTTGCATTTAACGAGTGAATGCATTTGGCTGCAGCCTGCATAGGAAAGCTATAGAATGCTACCTTGCTCAATTGCTCCTTATTTAGTGAATGACCACCAGTGTGCTGTCTATCTGCACTGGTCTCAGAAAAGTTTGAAATGCACCTTATTTTCATCCTAACTCTATATAAAGCAATATGTTTTCAGCTTTTGGATGAGCCCATTGATTCTCAATGTGATAATAAACAGTAGGCTAAACATAAGATTTCTAAGGAAGAAATGCGCTGAAGTACACAATTGTGTACATTGTGTTTAGCAGTGTGCCGATAAATCACTCAAATTTAAAAAATGGCTTATCAGATGAAACAAGAGACTCAAATCTTTTGACTCAAATAGATTTGTGTAAAATACCATATGTAGTTTTGTTGGCGTTTCTCCCAAAGACAAACTCAGCTGTGATCGGCGCCATATTATTTTGTCACATGACTTGCTGTGTCAAAAGTTTAACCCTCTCTTCTGAACTGAGATCAGTCGGTTTAAATGAATTAAAATGATGTGTTGTATATAGCGAAGCCAGAGTAAATTATATTTACAACTTGAATAAAAGGCCAATTAAAGTTCACCCCAAAAATTATAATTCTATAATTATTTACTCACTCATCTGGTTTAAAATCTATATGACTTTTTTCTTCTGTGTAAAATACAACATACTGAGATGTTAGGTAGAATGTTAGTCTCAGTCACTATTCATTTGCATTACAAAATTTTTTCCATACAATGAAAGTGAATGGTGATGAAGGCTAACATTAGCATCTCCTTTTGTGATAGAAGAAAGTAAGTCATATGGGTTTGGAACAACATGTTTAAATGAGTGATGTGTGAGCAAATGCTAACAGATTTAAACATTTTGGGTTAACTATCCCTTTGTCTTTGACTCTTATGTGAGTTTCATTTTTGAAGAAAACATCTGCTCAAAAAATCTTTAATAACTGTTGCAGCATCTCTGCAAATGTCAGCAAAGCATCATAAAGAGAACATAATATGTCATGACTCCCAATGATGCTGTATCACCAGACAGGACAGGATGAGGTTATGGGTTACAGGAGACCTTGCTTGTGAAGGAAGAGCTCAGACAGCTTTGATCTTTCAAAAAAGAGCATCAGACCCGCAGGCAACGGCACAGCTCCCGTGCATCACACCTGCCGCTAAGGCTGACTGCTGTCATTTCCACATCTGATAGCACTTATTCCCCAGTCAACGGCACCACGGCATTAACTTGATGCACAAATCCCACCAAGGATGACAAGAATCATCAATCTTGTGCCGTCACTTGTCTCAGAGACACTGCTGCGCTGTTAAGTGTTGCGCTTACATCCCAAGAAGCCTGGTGTTGATAGACAAGTCTCTGGTTTGCAGGCACAGCCATTTACACAATGAATTTATTATCCTTTCTGGTTTGACAAGTCATGCACTCTTTTATCTTTCAATAATATATGTAACTTTACTTCATTCATTTTGCTTTGCTTGGACACAAAGAGCCCTTGCTTGCATAAGTCTTTCAAAACCCAGAACATGCTGCAAGACATGCTAGCTTTGTTCTGTTTACCACAATTCTGCCTCAACTAAGGAAAACTTTTCAGATGTTTGACTCTGATTCTCACGTGGAGGAGCCCACAAATGAGTGTGAAGTTATCTCACTTTAGTTCACCGGTGCTTGCAATGTCCTGAGGGCCATCTCTTGGGTATGATTCTGACAGAAATTTAGGACTGCCATGATTGTACTGGCAGAGACCTAGTTTCTTCACTGTTTTTGCAAAAAACCTTCTCTCGCTCAGATTCCCATGTTGTGGATGTGTTATCAGTATGCCCAGTGGATTCTTGACAGTCGACAAAAGCCTTTTCATTCACAGGTGGAGAATATCAGCTGGTGTGAGCACGAACTAGATAATGATTATCTGCTGCAACTCACTGACCTGCAGCGACAACACACATGACACCACGCATACCTGGAGCAATGTTTTGTGGGGAAAAAATGCTTGATCATGAGGAGAAACCAGAAATAGGTATTATGACTGAGAGGAGCTGGAAGAGAGAAGGGGTGAAACTGTTTTAATGAACCCAATCAACTGTACACATCCACAAGAACAAAAGCCAACACAGCTCAGAGTCAATCCCATTTCCAGTAACCATTTTTGCTGGGGTCATGCAAAATCAAATTAAGATCAAAATCTTCTCTGTACTGAATAGAACATGACACAAATTGTCTTGGCAAAGTTATTGGAGATACACAAGATTACGAGGATTTTGAATTATCATTGATTGCTCCTAGTGGAATGCTGATTATGCCACTAATTAGTGCCTAGCAGCACCTGGTTCTCCTCTAATTCACTCCCTTCTTAAGCCCTTTGTGTTCTGAGTATATTTTACTAGATTGTTGTTTGATGTGAAGTAACTTACCTCAGTTTCTCTGCCTAGTTGGTCCTGTCTCGTGTATCTGTTTGGTTGCCTGTCTCTACCCATGTGTCTGGAATGTGGTTGCCTTCTAGTTTGCTGCATGTCAGCAGATCTTCAACAGAGGAAACTTCATCTCTGCCCATGTGTCGGGAGACCAAATCTGCTGGCCTTTGTTCTGCACCTCATTAAGCTACAACAGAGGATTCCACGAATCTATTCCTGACTTCCACATTGCATACACTCATCTACTCAACTCTCAACACACTCTGAATGGACTGCCCCTTGCATGGCCATAATACGCACGCTTCTCGAATATCCCTTCCCGTTAATGCAGCTGGTGCCAGGATCCTCAGACTTCTTAGCACAGTAACCCCATAGTAATCAAAACAAGGAATTATGTACATGTCTATGTGCCCTGCCTCCACCTAAGAATTTGCAGAGTACTTGAGTAGACGAAGGTAAAAAACCCACCACTAAAACACAACTGATGTTTCTGGCAAATACTCAAATCAAGTGAAGCGCAAAAGATTGGATAAAGGAATAGTACAAAAATTACAGAATCACATACATCATGCTAAATAACGAACCACATCCACAGTGTGTTTTCACCGTTCCGAGGTGCATGAACTGTTCCAAAATGATGGTTTCAACCCATTAAAAATAATACGACACTTAATATCCAAACACCTGACATTCAGCTGTCCGCTCATGTTTATTGACAGTAGAGGATTATAGATAACATATTGAAAATATGATGTAATCAGTCAAATCTCCCTGTTGAAAATACTATTCCCATTCATTTTAATACAAGTTCTCCATCTCGGGCTAAATAGTCTCTGCATCAAGCAATGTTATGGAGTCTCTAAAGAAGCCCACGTCACTGGTAGATGGGAGCAGATGTAGTGGACAGACACAAACTGGTTTCAAACTGGTGTCAAAATTAATGAGCTAATACATGTACCCAATATGTATACATTTGTGACTAGTAAATAACAACTGTGTGAGGCTGTGAGAAACTCTTTGAGTGCAGAAAGTGAAGTATGCACTTATAAGAGCAGCGACAAGCATATTTAGCTGCAGTGTGTTGAATGCTGTAAATGAATGCAGGAGGTCCTACTGACAACAATATAGGATTTGGTTAGTGTTAATTGTATTATAATAACTTTATATTTTATATGTATCTATCTAATCAGTGAAAATGGTAAAGGTAAACATATTTGGCTTAAGTGCCCTATATAGAAAATATTTTGCATACCAACAAGTACATTAAAGTTTAAATAATAAGCCCTTGAAATATGACACTGAATCCAAACTATTCATCATATAAAAGAAAATGTGTCATTCCATTCTGAATTCCCACTCATATTCAATTTGCTTTAAGGAAAGAAATTTGAGATTGTTTACACCATCAATAAGACAGAGGTTAACAGATTTGAGGAGCCAAGGTGTTTGGGTAAAGGCAAATGTGTACCACGAGCTAGACAGCCTCATTTAACTTTCAGCATGAGTTTTAATTACACTGCTCTTTCACCTTGGTTAGCTTTAGATTAATATCAGGCATTATCAACCATAAACTTCACTTTGTCACATCTGAGGGAGGACTAGTTCAGTTGTCTCTGAGTATTTACAATCTGTGCTGAACTTGAGGGCAAAGATCATCAATATCAAAACCATGCATATTTGCTAGCACGTTAACAAATCCAGATGAATGTATGATTCAACTAAGCCATTGCAGAAAGCAATGCAATCGATGGAATAATTCAGATACAAGTAACTTCCGATTTGTTCATTGTTGAGTTGCAGCATTAACATTTTTGAGAATGTTCTGTGCATTCTGTTCCTGCTGTTATGGGTGGTTTTCAAATGTGCCAGTGCGGTATTAGAATACAGCGCATATGTGTAGGTGTGTCTACATGTGTTTGCATGTGTTTACTGAGGGAGGTGTTGAACATTTACTCTGGAAAATCTCCCAATGTAACACCTCAATAAAGAACCAAGCCAACATAGATATTAGGCCTGGGAAGTCTTGCTTGGTGGTCCATGGTAAGTCCTGTTGAATAAGAGAGGGAGAAAAAATTCACTGGAAATCTAAGTGAAATTGATCTGCAAGGAATCCTGTGTTCATGCATGCTCTTCATCTAGATACCAGCATAAAGTACTAGACAACAGCTACTGGTTATAATGGACTGAAAAGGGCTTAGGTCAGGTGTTCTTAATGGGGGTGTTCAAAGGATGCCAGGGGGCGCTAAGAGCTAATTAGTAGAGAACGGGACGTTGGGTTACAAATGGGATGGGGGGTGCTTATCAGTCATAATAATCAAATCTATTGTCAAATTCCTCTTTCCATTAAAATGTTTATCTAGACTTGGAGTAAGTTGCTTCTCAATTATAAGGGTTGTTACGCATTTGTACTGTGGTTCATCTGATTTTGAAGTCTAGCGACGCATCTGAAGTAACTGGTCTAGCAGCGTCAAATAAACAGGCAGAGCCACAACCTCAGCTAATGCACCTGTATGGCTATGTAGATGGATACAGCTCATTGGACAGAGCAGTGTGAGCGCAAAGCTCTTAAAGCTCAAGCTCTTAAATTTGTAGCTGTGCCAGAATCAGTGAGAAGCAAGGCGCGATAATGAAGTTGAGGTTAAGGGAATGAAGTTGGGGGTGTTCATTAAAAAAAGGTTAAGAACCATTGGCTTAAGTTAAGGTTAAGATTCACAATAGTGCTGTACATGGCAGCTTCTCTGTGACATTTGGTGCTTGTCAAACACAGAAAGCTGACACATAGTTAAAATAAAATAAAATCAGGAGAAAACAATTGTTATTTTAACAGCTCTTTGTACCATGTAATCTTACTAAAGAGTGAAAATCTTCAAATAGGCACATTTCAAACAAGAATGTGTCTTCCAATTCAGTATTTTCGACATTACCTTATACTGTTAAGATTTGTTGTCCTCTAACATGTTAATTCCTTTACTGCATCCTTTTCCAGAACTCCAACTTGGTTTTGTTTTAGCTGTAAAGCTGATACTGTCTTGATCATGCTAACCACATTCAAGTTTATTCAGGCTGCAGCTATTAAGCTGGGATTGGATGTGTCCCTGTTCCACGGCTGATGATTGTATGGCGGGGGTGACTTTCTGACCTGTTCACATGGCTAATAAAACATTCATAGAGGGAGAGGAATTCCAGTGTATAGTTTTGCCCCGTCTGTGATGTTTGGAATCCTGCAGTGACCCCATAGAGAGCGCCATTCTGTCTGCAGACAAAGGCCTGCTGTTTCCCTCCGTATCATCGTGGACTAGACCAACACTCCTGACTGCTCACTGCTAAGCTAATCAAATATTTTTCTTCCACCACAGAATTAGTCTCAATAAATAATTTTTGCGTGATTTTTTCCCTCTTTCCCTTTCCCTCTGTACAAATTCATCATGTACTGCATTGTGATACAGTTCATGCAGGTGGTCAAAGGGAAAGTGGCCTCTTGTGTTAAAGTACAGGGAAATAGTGAGCAAAAATTAAGTTAAATTGCTCTTACGACTGTCTTATTTGCCCCAATTGCATGGCCTCTGTGTTGAAAAAATACCCTTAAGATTTCACAGCAGATCTCATTGTTGTTGTTTGGTTTTTAATGTTAAATGTTTCAATTTACTTATGCTTCACCCATGACGGTAAAGTCTGAAGAGACTTATAAAATATTAATTGCTCTCTCTCTCTCACTCTCTCTCTCTCTCTCTCTCTCTCTCTCTGTCTGTGCATTATTCCTTTGAGGCTGATTTGAGATGGTTCACACACTCATTTCTTAATGAAAGAGCCATTTTGAAGGGTGCTAAAGTTAAACCACTTGGCCCAAGAGGCTGCTCAGCAAAATAAATGACAGAGGTTTGAAGTAGACAGAGGTTTGCAGAATTTATGTCTATTCACTCCCCTGACCCAAAGGCACTTACCATCTCACAATAGATACTTTATGTAGCTGTCATTGTTTGCCATAGATCAACTGAGATGGCTAGTTATTTTTTGTGGTATGCATTTAAAGGTACAGTTCAACCAAACATTTTTAATTTGGTTGTCGTTCACTCACCCTAATATTATTTCAAAGCCGTATGACTTACTTTCAGATGTTTGGCAGAATGTTATCCTCAGTCACCTTTCACTTTCATTGCATCTTTTTTCACATATAAGTGAATTGTGACTGAGGTTGACATTCTGCTTAACATCTCCTTTTGTGTTCCTTGGAAGAAAGTCTAGAAAGTTAGGAAAAATATGAGGTGAGTAGTTGTTTGAATGTGTACTAATGAATCTTTCTAAAAGCTGCTTGCTTTGTGTGAAAATATAATGCTCCAGAGCAGTTTCCCTCAAATCTATGTCCTGAAATTGGTTCCCAGAAGGAAAACCTCCAAAGCTACAGACTCGGTGTTGTATTTACAAAGACGGTTAAATTCATTAAAGTCTAAGCTGTGTGCTGTCATTTCCTGAGCAAGTCCAAGAGGCCCGTGACCTCCACCTTCACAGCAATGTCTTTAAGCCCTGTGGGTGACTGCCAGGAGGAAATTACAATCAAAAGAAACTCTTCAAAAAGGTTTGACAAGGATTATAAAATATAGAGTAATTAATGAGAAGAATAAAACGTTTTGTATTTGTAACCTAACATTATTGGTGTAAATACAGTTCTTTGGCTTCATGATGTAAGCCTATTTCATGGAATAATATTTTTACTGTTAGTGCAATATTATTTGGTTTTACAAATTCCTCAAGTTTCTTCCAAATACAAATAATTGTATAATTTCCTTTGTACTGACAAGTTAAATCCTTAATGTTGGGAAATTTCAAGTTGAATGCTAACAAAAGAGGCAATCCCCGGCAGGAATTGCCTGTTTGTTTGTTTTTTCAATGGGAATATTTTTTAATAACATTTGCCTCCTTTGTGAGCATTCAACTGGAAAAGTGTGGCAATGTTTCCAAATAAAATGTTAACACAACTTTCATCTGACACTCACATTCAATCTAGATTTTAAATATTTATCATTCTTATTGATATGTTATATCGCTTTTTTGGGCTGCCGCCTGCAATTTTTCACTCTCAAAAGCTCATCATTCACACGTACTGTGGAATATTATATGTATAATTTTGTATTAACATTGTAAGCATGTAATTCTAGTTCTGTTCAATCTCCCTTTAAGTCTTCTTTTTCCCACTAGATGGCAGAAATAATTTTTCCACTTTATCACCTTCCATCACAAAATGCAGATCTGAAATGTAGGTGGCGCTCTAACAAGTTCATGTACAACCCTCATTGTTTCATCGAATATACTGGCCTCTGAGTGGACTAGAAGCTCAATCTAGATGTTATTAAAAATCTGAAATACTCCCCTCTGTGATTATATCAAACATTTCATCACCAATTGTCGATAAATATTTTTCCAATGATTTGTTTAGCATGCTTTTCATGCTGGACCTCATATTTTGTCTAAGATATAACATTGGATTTATTACACAAGCAAGCTCACCGATGAGTAAAAACAAACAAAAAAAAATTTAACCGTCTAAGGTAAAAGTAGATATAACGTTTCTGGCTACTTGAGGTTTACAGCTACATTGATCATTAAAAGACATTTATTTTTGATATCATACAAAAATCATATTTGTGATAATTTTGAAAATCCTTCGATCTGTGGTATTACGGCAACATAACTACAGTCACTTTACTGGGAATGAGAGCTTTCATTTGATATATGACTTGTCCATTTAAGTGCTATGGGAAAGATTTATATTCATATTAATATTTGTACCACATCACCTTCAGGTGACGCAGATGTTTTCAGCCCTTGTTTTGTTTTTTCATGTAACAGAAATGCAAAATTGATGGTATTCTATGAAAAGTTCAGATTCTAAGATTTCAAATGATACCACATATGCTTGACTTAGGTATCCAGAAACGTTTTAAGCATAAACTTATTTAGCTATATAGTGCCCCCCATATGGTCCTGGCGGGTACACAGAGTTTAAGGGGTTAATTTTTGAGACCAAAAAATCTGATTATTCAGATCAGAAAATCTATGAATATTGAGTAGTTCTGTCTATAATGTTCTAAAAATTATTTTGGGAAAGTGAATCTACTTAAAATTAAATAGGTTTACATATCTTTAAGAGACAAAATCATCGATTGATTTGATTGATTTGATTGATTGATTGATTGATTGATTGATTGATTGATTGATTGATTGATTGATTGATTGATTGATTTGATTGCTTTAATCATTCATCGATCAGCAGCTACAGCATTTCTATTTATTTCATGTAATGTTTTGCTTGATGGAGAATTCCAAAACTTTCCATCACTGACTTCCCTACCCATGTGGGAATTTAAGGTGTAATTTAAGTTACATTTTCACCATTATCATTTCCAATTTATACAAATAACCCCACATCTCATGCTCAATGGCATTCTCTTGAAATAGCCAGGATTACTGTTTAGTGTTTGATCAGTGTGCAACTGTGTGTCTGAATTGTGGCCTTTGGCTCACCTCTGCTTTCTAGTCTAAACTATGGCTGGAAGGCATCCTATGCCTGTACATTTATTATCTTCCAAAAGCCTTCATTAACTTTCTTATTGCAAACAAAAGAACCTGCCTTTTTCCAGTTATTTTCCCTGTGTCTAGGGAGGCCATCATAACTGCTTAGAACAGAGAGTTCAGTGTGTTTGACTGATATAATTCATGTAACATTAAGACCCCTACATACGGGCTTTTCATCTTCGCTCTCTGTTAGAGCCATCAACAGAGTTAAAAGCATAAAATGTGGTCTCCCTTATAATGCCAATTCCAGGGACTCAGAATCATATGCAATAATAATAGAAATGAACTGGCATTGGTTTTAACACAGGCATAAATAATAAACAGCAGGGCTGGTAAAATGATCCTGAGTCTTGTATTTTTCCCCAAGATAGTTTTAATCAGATTTATCTGCTTCTCTGGCTCACTCTTCCTGCTACAGACTGTATTTTACAAACTCAACCAAACTGAATGCCCCAAGGTAACATTACCCTTTCTCCCCTGGCTCTGTAACCCTATTAGTCTATATATTTTTATTGGCAAGTGTTTCAAAAGGCCCCACAGAAATACATGCAGGTAAAGAAACGTGCTGAATGTGTCTAGACACTTGAGGTCAGGCTGCTTAGTAAGTTTGGATGCTCTGTGCGCAGAGCACGATCAGATGTCTGTTGTGGCATATCATGTCTGAATGCTTGGGATAGTTTTGAAATTGAGTATTGCAGCAAGTGCCGTGATTGCGCCACTGTGTCTGTTTATGGATAATGCGGAGAATGGATTTAAAGCTTTTATCACTGCATCATCAAAGAAGAATTTGGGTGGGTGGATTTGGGGTGGAGTTTGGTTTGTTGGCGTATATAGAGCAATGAAGTAGAAGGCATGCTGTGGGATTACATGATTATTGTGGAGAATTTTGCTTGTGGTATCATATTTTCTGGGGCTAGAGCATCATTGTGAGCTCTGAGGGCAATTTGGAACTCTGTTCATAATGCTAAATACCTCCGGATAAAAATAAGGAATGCATTGAAAATAGACTAAGCACCAGCTTCACAACATCCAATTCATCATGTTGTCAAATAAAAATTTGAGCATGTGATGTTTCATTCAACAAGCACATTGAAGATACCCACCCCCAAAATAAATAAATGAATGAATAAAATAAAAAGCAGTGTATAGTAAATGTTTAACACTAACCATTAAGACAGACCTGGCATAGTCTAATGGCAATTTATGAAAAGATCTGTGCAAAGTAAAAGTATTTTTAATACTTGAAGGCTCAAGGTCAGCTTTGAAGCAATTTGCTTTCCTTGTCAGCTATGATTTATGCTATATATCTTTTATGCTCTGACTAGCTTGTAAAGTACACCTCTAGTTGCACTTAGCTCTCTCCATTTAATTCGCAAGAAATGCTGTGAAATGGGTGAACTTTCTCTGAAACAGTTTAAAAGTCAGTATCAAATATCTTTATGATTGAATGGTCCTCAGCAATCTGTTGGTGACTCACTCCCTGATGAACTCCAAAGTGTAGAACTTAACAGGAATACAAAGCTCAGACTCGACACACTCATCATTAAGGACGGATGTTGAAAGGGATGGGAAAAAATCTGATGTGGACAGAAAGATGAATAGGAGGGTAGAATAGGATAACGATGACGTAGTGTTAGGCAGCTGGCAGTGCACTCTTGGAAGCAGTCACTCCAAGAAATCATCAAGACCAATCAATTCAGAACTTCCAATTCACTGTTTTGTTCGAATGCAGAAAAGGTAAGCAAGGAAACTTAGTGCAAGGAGGTTGCTGAGAAAAATAAATGTGTACAATACTTCTTTCCAGTTTTTTGTAATTTGAAGATTTGACAATACAAGAACAGAGTAACGATGGCATACACATGAACGCTGATGTCCTTATGTTATGGTTTTATTCATGTCCAATATCCATTTTATGGATTGTATAAATGCTTGAAGTGGGTTAATTTTAACCCACAGCTTAATCATTACATAGAATTTCGACTAATCACAGCAGCAAAAGGACAGTGAGCGTTCAGACAGTGGGCTCAAAGGTGACATGAGGCACAAGTATGAAGCAACACAAACTCAGCATGTGGCCATTTTCATGAAGACATTCGGCATAGACAAAGCTGTGCTTGTTTTTAGACAGGACTGTGCATGAAGAGAGGAGGGGTTGGTATTGAAGGATAACTCATTTTGATTGACAGAGAGTTAAAGATCAAAGCCAGACTTGTTCATGAAACCTACTGATCACAGTAGTCAGGGATGAAATCATGTTAGGCATAAAGCAACAGCAGTGGGCTTTTGCAAACAGGTCAGCATGAGGTAGTTTTATTACTTCTGGACCAGAACAATGTATGCACTGCATCTTTTCACAAAGCCAAGTGAACTCACGCCTAAGTCCAGGGCCACTATCCAGAACTGGACAAGCAGGAGGGAATCTGCCGTGTTTACTGGCCTCATACCAGAATCATGGACATTGACAGATTAAGATCATTTCATTCTGTTCTATTAATCAAGATTCCTTTGGATCCAGTTTGAATAATACCTCCTGTGTAACACAATGATGCTCTGTATGTTTTAAAAATAGCAAAATATAGAGAGAGACAGACAGATAGGCAGACTGATTGATAGATGGATTTATATAGAGAGATATGTAGGTGGACTATAAACTGTTCTGAGACAATAAAACAAGAGATGGGGGAATGTTTACATGACCGAAGTTACATATTAAATGTCATAGAGCCTACACAAACCTTCTTGCAAAGCTCCAGCTAGCCATGCTTGACTAGGTGATTTTCACAGCCAAGGAAAATGGTTTGGTTGGCCTGAAATGACATTTCGTGCTGTTAGATTTTCAGGAGCAAAATGGAGAGTTAAAGAGGGAAATGGAGAATATCCTATAGCACATTAAATATAATAAAATCATTAAATCCCTTTGCAAAACAACTGGGTGTCTTCTTTGTTTCTCTGGTGCATCTGAGCTTTACAAATATTCTACTTTGCCAATATGAACTTTCATGCAAGAATAGCACTTCCAGTCTCATAAATTCAAAGAAGAATTATTAAAAAAACTAAAGCATTTATACTATTTTGCTTATTAGATCAAGTAATTACAGAAGAGAGAATCTAGAGCTTTTTTCCTTTTATAACAGCAATTTTCAGTCCAACAAACAGCACTTTTAGCCAATTTAACTCTTTTAACAATTTAATAAAATTATTCTGCAAGTTTGCCGCAAGTGACTGAAGACAGAAAATAATGTAATTTGCCATTTGGTCCATTTGACGATATTGGCTCATTGATAGTGTGTTGGTTCAAGAGCACCACCATTTTGAGGACTCTTGAAGTGATTGATCACTCAAGGCACTGCAGGGATAATCGTATTTCACTTGAGTCGCCACATGGCCAACACAAACGAGGAAAGAGAAAATAGAGAGAGTGGGCAATGGCTTACTTTCTGCAAAATTCCTTGCAGATGCTGACAGTTATAGATGGCTACTTTAAACATATCTGAGGCATGGACTCTAGGGTTTCTGGCACTAAGACATTAGCAGCAGATCCTTCAAGTCCTGTAAGATGCGAGGTGGAGCCACTGTGGATCGGACTTGTTTTGTCCAGCACATCCCATATATGCTCAACTGGATTGAGATCTAGGGAATTTGGAGGCCAGGGCAACACCTTGAACTCTTCATCATGTTCCTCAAACCATTCCTGTACAATGTGTGCAGTGTGTAAGGGTGCATTATCCTGCTGATAGAGGTCACTGTCATCAGAGAATTCCATTGCCATGAAGTGGTGTACCTGGTCTGCAGCAATGTTTAGGTAGGTGGCACGTGTCAAATTGACATCCACATGAATGGCTGGACCCAGAGTTTCCTAGCAGAACATTGCCCAGAGCATCACACTCCATCCTCTGGCTTGTCATCTTTCCGCAGTGCATCCTGGTGCCATCACTTCCCAGATAAACAGCGCACACATACACAGCCCTCCACGTGATGTAAAAGAACAAGGGACTCATTGGACCAGGCAACCTTGTTCCACTGCTCCAAAGTCCAGTTCCGATGCCCGCATGCCCATTGTAGGTGCTTTTGATGGTGGACAGGCATCATCACAGGCACTCTGACCGGTCTGCGGCTACGCAGCCCCAAACGCAGCAGGGTGCGATGCATTCTGTGTTGTGTCGCATTCCTCCATAACCATCATTAAAACATTTTGTGACTTGTGCCACAGTAGACCTTCTGTCCGTTCGAACCAGACAGTACATCCTTCATTGCCCTCCCACATCGATGAGCCTTGGGCCGCCCAACACCTTGTCGCCAGTTTGTGGTTTGTCCCTCCTCGGACCACTGTCAGTAGATACTCACCACTGTTGACCAGGAGCACCCCACAATCCTTGCTGTTTCGGAGATGCTCTGACCCAGTCGTCTAGCCATAACAATTCGGCCCTTGTCTAAGTCGCTCAGGACTTTACTCCTGCCCATTTCTCCTGCATTCAACACATGGTCAACTTACCATTTAATCAACCCAGACCTTGACATGTGGCCTCGTTAGGTGCTTCACCTGTGAGCTGTCATAATGTTTTGGCTCATTTGTGTACGTATTACATAGACTAAAATGATTTGCACCAAAATAAATGACTTCCCAAAAAAGAGACAAAGTGCAGAGCTTTGCTATTAATATAAAGTTAAATGTTTATAATTTATTAAGAAAATGTTTGTTGCCCACTGTGCCGCTGTCATTTTTACCATCTTTCTTTAATATTTATAAAATTATCTTGCATCACGTAAAAGTAGACAGATAGGAAATTCCAAATTCGGCTACAAGAATCTAATTATTTATTTTGCATGAAAAGACATTTTCATGCTAATAAAACATGCTAATGTCATGTAATAAACCTATTATATCTATTCAATTATATCTAGTATTTGTTTTTGCTGGAATAAAATGAATGCTATTTCTGGTTTGACCGCATTCAAAACAATTTCTTCATCCATCATTTTCAACTTTAAAAAAAAAACAGCCCCAGGAAATCAAAGACCCATCTGCCATTTATGAAGCAAACCACATTACCACACCGTTTAAGTATTGGCAATTGAGTTTTGCAGCATTGTTTGTTTTTGCCGCCCATATCAAATAACAAATCCAATGAGTTATGTGTGGTTCCCCACAGTTAATTTTATATGAAAGCAATTAAAAATGTAAGATATTATGGTTATCCATGGTATGAGAGCTGCAAAAACCAAAATGAAATCAAGTGAAGTCAAATGAGGTGAAAATGGAGAAAAAATCTACACACGTGAGGACAGCTTACTTATTGTCAGAACTCCTTATTGTTTTTTTTTTATTATTGTTTTTTTTTTTTATATGAATCAAAGAATAATGTGGTTGAAAGTGCAGTCTGTGAGGAGATTATCTTCTCTAAATTTCCTTTAGAAATAGCTGCTTACTGAACATGTATGTAAATAATTAAAAGATTATAATTAATGAAATATTTGTAGAAAACTGAATCTTTCAGTTTTACCCCTTCTAGCCAATGAAAGATTTGTTTCTTTTGCAGCAAGCCCCATATAAAGCTCATGAATGGGAGGGAAAGGAATAGGCAAGCAAAATTATAGTGTGCTTTACAAGACCACAGAACTAAAGCTGTTTCGTAATATGGGACAAGCATTTTAAAGGAAATGATCCCATAGAGGCAACCCCCTAAACAAGACATTCTGCTTATTAGCATCACTTTTAGTTAGTTTGTAAATTAAAGAATCATTCTCAGTATCCAGAACCAGCAGGATCTAAAACAAAATAACTCTCTCCCAGGTGCCTTGGAGTTCCAACTGATCAGGCATATTCAAGAATCAAAGGACTTCTGTGAACCAGAGTTAATTTGAATTCTTTCACCTTTGTTCAGTTTTTTATTCACTTTTAAAAGCGGTGTAGGATTCTAAAGCTTAATGGCTTCGCCTTCCCACAGTCTGAAAATAAAAAGAGGGGTGGAAGCAAGGCAGAGCAGAGGTATCTTCCCTCCTACTCAATCTATTCCGCGATTCACTCTGTAACAGAGGGGCAGGAACATCAGAATTTTAGCAGATTTAAAACACATTCAAGTGTGAATTAAAAAGGGGGTCTCCAGTAGGGTCCCCAGGGGCCACAGGAGGTGTTTAATGGCACGCAATGACCCAAACGGCTGAGCTTGTTATGGTCTCTCCACTGGAGCCCTGGGCTTTCACAGAACCAGCATTGTTGGCACTGCACTGCAGACACTCCACACAAAACACAGAGGTGACGGGCTGTTCCCCTAGTTTGCTTCATATACTGAATGAATTCACTATAATTAAATCCAATAAAAGCACTCACAAATATTTAAAAATATTTTTAAGTAGCCTTCTGCCTTTATGCATTTGGTGCCTTCCTTATAGTACAAAGAAAGAAAGAAAGAAAGAAAGAAAGAAAGAAAGAAAGAAAGACAGAAAGCACAATCGAATTGCGTTACCATAAGGCTTTGAATGACCATGTTTGCTAGATTGTCCTCTTGTTGGCCTCCTGCTGGTTCGGGTGTAGTGTAGCAGCAGCTCCAGTTGGCTGATAGGCGGATACGTCAGCACCTCACTCAGCTTATGCCTGGTGCCGTGGATTGTGGAGGTCAGAAGAAATTAGTGATGTATATAACACGTTATACATGAGACTGGTAGAACACTGTAACTTCCATTCTGCGCTGCGTTAAAAGGCGGGGGGTAAACAGCTGCACTCTAAACCGCATAATTGGAAAAACGTCATTTTTTATAATACCGTAAAAGTATGTTTTAATATATATCAGTGTTTTTAGAATCTACACGGCATTCGAACTCTCATCTGGAAACTAATTTAATTCTCTCTTTTCAACATGACATTGAAATGTGAGTTTTTGATGCACCTGCTCCTGTTTTGGGTTGGTTCCGATACTGGCGCATCAGACGCTGTTTGGAGAAGTGCGCGCGACAGCGACATACTGGACGTCCCGACGGACGCGCTCACTGCCACAGACGCACTCACGCAACATATGTTTCAACTGTACGAGAAGTACAACATTAAACTTAATCGACCCAAAGAAGGAAATACTGTTAGAAGCTTTAAAGCAAAACCTGGTAAGCAGTTAACAATGTTCAGATTATATTTTGTCACATTATAAAAAGCCAATTTAAATTTATTTAAACATATTGAATTGTACATTGCCTGTTATTTGGCTTAATTCTATCTTCTGACTGACTTTTTATCTTCTGGTTTTGGTTTGCTTGTTGCTTGATGACAAACATATCTTAAAAGTAAGCCTGTATGAAAGTTGTGTGTTGAAACTGTGAACTATCAAGGGAATTGTATTGTATGAGTAGATCTCAGAAGGCATGTGATCACTTGTCCACACTGAAATTTAACCTAAACTATTGATTCCATTCAATTATGGGCTAAATAGGATTTCAGATCAACACACTGGTGGGTCATAAAAGCTGAGAAGTTAGTCAGTACGTAATATCTTTGCATATCAAGGAGCAGGCTTATAATTAGGCTATTGTTGCATTTAAAGTGTTTTTGCATGTTATCAATTTAAATCACAGTATGCATGTTAATGTCCTGATAAAATAGTCTAAAGTTTTTTTCTGCAGTTTGCTTAATCATTTAATCAGTCCCGATTAAAAGACTTGTTGATTGTTGAAGGCTCTTTAACTCTTAGGGCAACCTCAATAAACACTTCCATATGTCTGGTCTAGGAGTAACATGTCTCCTCACTTCCTTATGCCTTCTCCAAAGCCATACACATGGAACAAGAAGCCTGTTGTTTGAGCCCATTTTCATAATTAGTATGTAACTCAGCAGTTTCTCTCAAATCTCTGCAGAGAATGTGGAGCAAAGGGTCTTGTACCAGCTGAATCTAACTTCCCTTCAGGAGTCTGAGGTGATTCTCACATCCACATTTCAATTCTTTTTCGACAAACGGCCACGGCAGAGATCCTGGTTCTGCAAGCGCTTCAAGAACCCCTCTTGTCGCATCCAGAACTTCCCTCAGCTACCACCTTTTCATCTTCTTTTCTGGTCTCCCTCTTCGGGATCACTACTCGGAAACATCACTGTCGTTCCTCATAGACGTGGGACCTGGCAGACCAAGGATGTGTCTGTCATTATAAAGGAGGCCCGAGATAAAAATCACCTTTTGATCACAGTGGAGTTGGACTATGGCGAGAAGTATCAAAGGTATCAGGACCAGCTCTCATACTCCAGCCTTCCGTACTTGTTGGTGTATGCTAATGATATGGCCATATCAGAGCCCAACAGCGTGGCCATGAGCCTACAGAGATACGACCCTTTACTTGTAGACCAGCATCCAACTCAATCTCCAGATTATTCACCTGACACACGTGTAAAGAGGGAACTGAGTTTGGACTTCCTTGATCCCATTGAGAGCAATGAGCTCCCAAAGGTGGAGTACAACAGCTTCAAACAGCATGATATGTGGGAAAGTGCTTACTTTGCACTCAAGCCAAAGCCCTTCAAAAAAGAGCGTCAGAGGAAAGGCAAGGAGCACACTGATGGATTCAGCAAATCTCAGGTTCTCAAGTTTGATGAGAAAACCATGAAGAAGGCTCAGATGAGACAGTGGAAAGTGCCTCGCAGCTGTTCCAGAAGATATCTGAAGGTGGACTTTGCAGATATCGGATGGAACGAATGGATCTTGTCTCCCAAGTCTTTTGATGCCTACTACTGCGCAGGAACATGTGAATTCCCCATACCAAAGGTCAGAGAATTAGACTGAGAATCAGCATGTGTAAAATGTGTATAGACATGATGAATTATTTGAAAATGACTATGGTTAAAATAGCTTTTTTAGCCAGAGATTTTAAACAAAGAATTTCTTCAGAAAAGGTTTCAGTTCCAGCACAACTAACGCACACCAACTTTATGTGTAGTTATAGTCAAGTAATTGTGTGCCTAATGGGGGTTTTAAGGGCAGTTTGGACAAAAAAAATTCTTTCCTCTTTTTAAAATGAGCCAGTTTAAAAGCTATTCTAAATAATTGAAGGGTGTTGTAAGACATGATTTCCTCTGCTCCTTAAAGCGAAAAAAGTTGCCTATCCAAACACTTACCATAATTTTGTTCTTTTTTCTGCCCTTTTTCAGGTGGTCCGCCCCTCCAACCATGCAACCATACAGAGCATAGTCAAGGCAGTCGGAATAGTTTCAGGGATCCCAGAACCCTGCTGTGTCCCAGAGAAGATGAAATCTCTCAGTGTACTATTTCTAGATGAGAGCAAAAACATTGTATTGAAGATCTACCCAAACATGTCTGTGGAGACATGTGCTTGTAGATAGACTCGAAGGATCGATCACAGGGAAATAGCAACATATGGACATTGTTGTGGTTTTGACACCAGAATTTACCATGAAGAGGCATATTGTCTATGGTTTGCACTTTTTAGAAAGTGCAAACAGTAAGGTTAAGTTTTTAAATACTGCATCTCATCTTTTTGCTTAAACGTCCAGTTTTCTGTGATACTTCCATTTTCTCTGTTGATGCACAAGGGATGTGTTGTAAACCTTTTCATTGTAATAGATGATTAACATGAGCACTTACAATTACGTGTTTATAAAATGTCAGCTTTGCTGTCATTTCCATTACATAAATAGCTGTTGGACTCTTATCATTGTAGATTACTGGATGTACAACAAGTTTTATAGCATACTGAATATAACATAAATCTTTCATTTTGGACGAACTATTCAATTAGAACAAAACATTTTAACAATTGTAATGAATGTTGGGTGTACTCACAGTTTAAGGTGACGCTACAATGTCTGGTGGGAATTATTTTAAATCAAAGTAAAATTAAATTAATGCTTGATATTTGGGTCATTTAAAAACAAAAGTAATGCAGCGCATATGAAAAAGGTGAACTCTTTCATCTTTTTCATCAAGCATTTACAAAATCTATTAGCATGACTGCAAAGCAGTCTGGTAGTTCAGCTAAAAAACTTTGAACAAAAAATAAGAAGCAAAAACTTAACAATACATTTTGGGAAATACCCAAATGGTACAAAAATCCCCATCTTGCAGCTAATAGTCACTGGTGGTTAGTGTGTTTGTTATAGTTTAAGAGACATTTCACTTGGTTTCTTTGATCTCTCAGTGAGTGATAGTGAATAGACTTTTATTGTATTCTGACACATTTTAACATGATCATGTTGGCTTGGTGCCTTAAGCAAGGAGTGTTTGGACAAGTGTGTCAGTTTGTATTGAAATTGTTGACTATATTATATTTTATAGAATGTATTTTTGTAAATGTGTTTTTAAATTATGAAAACTCGCATTTTAAGTAGAATAAAATATATAATGAACTACCAGTGTGTGTTTTCTTTTACATGAATGTACATTGTTTTCAGTGGTCTAGCAATAGTGTGTTTATTCCTTACCAAATGAGAAGCTCTTGGTTCAAACGGGCCAAGAGCTTACATCAGAAACCTGCCTAGTACATTATTTCTCCACCTGGACGTCAAAGACAGCTTCAACCCCCCATTCCCACCTTCAACCCACTTCAAGAGCATCAGGTCTCAAAAAGCAGGAAGGTCACCTCTTACTTCAACAGATGTAATCACCCAGTTTAAACTTAATTTGACATACAGCAAATCCTTCTTATCCATGAATGAAAATGGGAAGTGTTGTGTCCTCATTAAACAGAACCCAGTTACTGTCGCTGTGTCTTTCCTTTGCATAATGATGTGTGTTGAATGGTTTCTCTGTGCAGTGTTTGAAAAAAAACAACACTTGAAGATGTCAACATGTTCGGTGCAGGCTCAAAGCTGAGGTGGTGTAGGCTGAAGGGAATCCAATGTGGATGAGCATGTATATGAGGACTACTGAAATATTAAAGGGACAGTTCACCTACAAATGAAATTGTCTTTCCTAACCCATATGACTAACATTCTTCTATGGAACACAAATTGAGATTACAGTACAGTTACAGTTTCAGTCAACATTCATTTTCATTTTATGGAGTGAATGACATTGGATGTGATTGAGGCTTTATTTTTGGTGAACTAGCCCTTTAAATTCACAAACTATATTATTTTGTATTACTAGAGCTTGCAGATTTTGTGTAAACTATCAAGTATTTGCATTTGACTAATTTCCAGCATAGAAATGTAGTGGCAACTGACGAGATGATAAATATATGGTCTTCAACGTAATCAAATGCTGTTTTTATCCAAGTGCCCAGTTTTGACAGTGTCTACTCTGCATGTATAAGATTTGTTGACTTGAAAATTATTTGGTCTCCCGCAGAGACCATGAAATAACAGAAGAATCAGAGTTCCAGAATTTGGCTGTATTGCCAACATCCTCTAAAGCTGCCCAGAAATACTGAGGGTAACTGTCAGGTGAATCGCCTTCAGGCAAGGTGTAGTTCTCCTGGGGAGTTTTTTAATATTTAAATATGTTTTATAGGACACCAGAGACTTACCCAAAATGTAAATACTCAACAGTTACTGAGAACCTAAGTCAATATTTATTTTTTCAAATGAGGCTTGATCAATTAATGGCAGTGATGAAAGATGCTCTTTAGATTGAACAGAGGTTTCTATGTGTGTGACTCTCTCCTCAAGCGATTACTGTCAGAAGCAGACTGCTAGGCTTCTAACTTCACCTATATTATGCCAGTGTATACACATCTTTTCATTCAATTTAATGTCTTCAGAAGTTCAATATTTGCTTTCTTGAATAAGCAGGTTTGATTTTTTATTTATTTAATTTTGGTTTTAGCTAAATGCCAACAGGCATCCTTCTAAACATTGCAGCAAGATCAAAACATTGACTTTCCTGTGAACTTTTAGAGTGTTGAGTGTATTACATAATACTTTATGCCTGTAATAAAAGAGAGAATTCCATGCGGTTTTCACATTAAAAGATTTCTTTCTGGAATTGAAACACAACATGGCAAAGGTAATTTTGAACAATGCTTTTAGCACATTAGTAACACAGCTACTAAGTGACCCATAGTCATGATACCTTCAAGGTCTTAAGAATTGTTAGGGTGCACTCTACTGGTCTCTGAATGTTTGTGCATGCGTGTGAGCTCATGTTTGTCTTTCAAATAATTCTTATATGGAATGGCATTAGGGTGAGCAAATGAAGAATTGGTTGAGAAAATTCATTTTTGGTTGAACTATCCCTTTAGAGCATATCTTGTGTCTTTATTGAATCGGGACATCTTTCAGGAGCCTGTACCTCATCTAATTTCTTTTTTGGAGTCATACCCACACCTCTTTAGTACTCCTCAACCTTGAATAGTTGAATAGTTACAATTGAATAGTATTATAATAATAATTTTGAAAAAATTTGTTGTTTATAATTCCTTGATTATCAAAAATGCATAGGGTCATTAAAGACCCTTGATATCTAATAGTGTCTATTTGTTTGTTTGTTTGTTGTTGTTGTTGTTTGCACTTCCATAAATCATATTTTTATGATTATTCCATATCTATATAAATTAAAAGAATATTTTTTCTATGTTTATTGCAAGACAAATTATTACTATAATCATACAAATGTCGACTATATCACATTGATTTTCTTTGTGACAATCAGTATTCTGTATGCGAACACATACATATTGTCCATGCTATTTCTTACTCAAGGTGGCACTGATGTGTCAGTGATTGAATTGACTTACATTTGACATTGCTATTTGATGAAGAAGCAATGTGGAAGTGGTGGTGGTGTAGTGGTCTAAAGCACATAACTGGTAAACTGGTAATCAGCAAGTGTATCATTTGGCTATTATCATTTGGGTTCATTTAAAAAGAGAAAATACATATGTTGTATAGTGTGTGCATTATTATTGTTGTGTGCAATCGCTCCCTATTCACAAAAGAAGTTGCATAATCTAATATGGTGCTGGACCACCTTTAGCTTTGAGTACGGCATGCATTCGTCGTGGCATTGTTTCAACAATCTTATGAAACGTCGCAGCATTTATTTCCATCTAGAGTTGCATTCATTTTTGGCCGAGATCTTGTATTGATAACGGGAGAGTCCCAAAGATTTTCAGTGGGGTTTAGGTCAGGACACCATGGTGGCCAATTAATGTGGGAAAATGATTGCTCATACTCCCTGAACCACACTTTTACAATTTGAGCCCGAAGAATCTTGGCATTGCCATCCTGGAATATGCTTGTGCTATCAGGGAAGACAAAATCCATTGTTGGGATAACCTGGTCATTCAGTACATTCAGGTAGTCAGCTGACTTTATTTTGTTGCTGTATTACGTTGCTGAGCCTAGACCTGATCACTTGAAGCAACCCCAGGTCATAACACTGCCTCCAGAGACTTGTACAGTGGGCACCATGCATGATGGGTGGTACATCGCTTCAAGCGCTTCCCTTCTTACCCTGACGCACCCATCTCTTTTGGAAATCTGGACTCATCAGACTACATTACCTTTTTCCATTGATCCACAGTCCAATCTTTATGCTCCAAAGCAAAATGAAGTCAGCTTTCTTGTGACCACACAGCTGTTAATCCCAATCCTGTAAATTCTTGTCGCATTGTGCATATGGAAATGCTCTTACTTTTACTTTTAAACATAGTCGAGAGTTCTACTGTCGGTTTTTAATGATGTGACTTCAATCGTTTTAAGGTGCTCTGTGATCACAAACATTCAAGATTTTTTCTGACCACACTACTTCAACGAAGCTGACGGTTTACCACTATCCTTCAGTTCTTAACCCAATTCCAGTGATTTCAGCAATCTCCTTAGTTGATTTCTTTGTTTCAACATCTTTTCTAGAACACGTGATAAGTCTTCCTACATGGTTGTTTAAGAATTGAGAAGATACACACTGCATCGGTTAGGGTTAATAATTGTTGCCAGCTGAAACATATTAATCAATGTAATATTGATCCAATCATAGACTCTAAAGTATCTGCTTATTTAAAACCAAACAGGGACTTTTTTTTTCTTTTTTTCTTTTTTTGGCCAGGCAGTGTATAAAACAATAAAGGCTAATGCTGACTAATATTGACTTTGCTAAAAAAAAAAAATAGGTCTGGAAAAAAATAGGTCTGGAAATTGAGGATATTTATACCATATATTTATCAACACATATCATAATTTATCGCATATTTACTTACATATGTTTCTGAAATGTATAGATTTTCAGACAAAATAATATTTTTTGGAAGTTTGTGTAAAAACTAGTAGATAAATGTCACTGTGCACATAGAAAATTACACTTGATATTATTTTTGGATTGCTAAAATCAGAGACAACACCTATGGAATATGTTCAAAATCTTTAATGAAATACAATGACTGTATGTCATTTTTTAATTAAATAAATACATCCTCCTTGTCGTTGTGCTGAGTTTATTGGTAAGACATCTGAAAAGAAAATTGTAACATAAAATTTGCCATTCTGAGAAGAAAAAGTACTGATGGATATTTCAAATATAAAATCTCTATACAAAGCAATATACGTAGCCTGATAGTTTAGTCAACTTTTGCAAACACTTAAGAACCTTTTTATAATATTAACCTTTCTCAATTCATTTACATGTATAGGCTACTCATCATGACACGTATAAGGCACTGTTAAGTTGAAAACAACCAGGCAATTAATATAGTATTACAGAGTATATCACAACTTAATGTAGGTACAGTTGAAAATTATGAATCTTCATAGCCACCTAGTGGCGGTGTAGGCCTACTATGGTGTGCTCCAACAAAGCCCACGTTTCATAGCACATACTACATGGATTAAAACGACAATGACTGATGGGGAAATTACCAAAGGTAAATTACTTGAAAATTTCAAGCTTTGATCGTGACCCAGTCTGGAATGTATTGCTCTCTGAAACAACCTCATAGCATCTCGTGAACAGTTGCCTCAAATAAAGTGCGATAGAGTTTTCAGTCTAATTATGAGAGGTCATGTGACGTGAGAGGTGGTGACGCTCTCGGAAGTACTCATTGCAGATGGGACATGTGAGTTTCTCCTCTCTCCTCCGCTTCACCTGAGCCTCCGCAGCGAACTCTTTTTTATGATGTGACCGCATGTGAAACACCAAGTCGGATGTCATTCGAAATGAGAGGTTACATTTGGCGCACCAGTTCTGAACTGAAACACCCAATGGAGTGAAGGTAGATGGGAGGACTGTCAAACAAGTCCTGGTCCCGTGCTCAGGCGCGTAATAGTAAGAGCCTCCTGAATTCAGTGGGGTGGACATCACCCCACCTGCATGGGTGCCCGGCAAATCACCGTGCAACAGATGCGCGGGCAACGCATTTCTGAATCCTAGAGCAGGCTTTGATTTGAGTGTGTCTGAGATATTATCCGAATCTGATTGACCGCATAACTGAATAGGCGAAGGATCAGCAGGGGTTCAATCTTCAGCTGGCTGGCAGGAGCCAGCCACTGGCAGGTCACGTGACCTGCCAGTGGCGGCTCCTGCCAGCCAGCTGAAGATTGAACCCCTGCTGTAATAAATAATAAAAGTGGCCTAACTTGCCAGGGATCTACACTCACCATCTGTCAAGGCCTTTGTTTTTAAGTCTCCGAATCCCAAAAGATGAGACAACACCTCGTCGTACCAAACAAGCAGTTCCTCGCCTTCTTTCACATCTCGAATAGTCTGAAAATGTAGCTGTCCACCCTTCAAGAAGGCCTCGGTATTCTGGTCTTCTGCGTTCATTGCAGCCTGCACCAATCGTAGCCAAGGAACAACTAATGGGGAGCCTTTCGTCGCCTCAGGATCTACCTGTTGTTGGTCATATATTTACTATTAGAGGAAATTAAGACATTTTTGTAAGCGCAGTTAGGCTACCCCTTTTTACAAAAGGCTACAGAGATATGCACTCTACTGATCTCTAATTCTAAAATTACAAAAAAGTTTTAAAAAAATGTGTGTGAATGTCGGCTATGCATGTTTAAATATGCAATAAGTACTACTCACCCGAAATACATATGATTTATTCCGTTTGTCAAATGATTTCAGTGCAATGAAGGCTATAGGATCATAAAAGGTATTATGAAGAACACAAGGTCCGAAAGATGTTCCGGCTGGTATATCCTGCGTAACTTGTACACTGGTGAAAAAATCCGCGATGTTGTGGTGGAGAAATTTGCTGTCGTAAGTCCACAAGGATAAACTGTGCTCCATGTTTTATTCCTGAAAAGTTTGTTTTAAAGGAACACAAGTAAGATAACATATTATTTTGTTATTGGACTAACGGAATACGCAACGTTCTGATATGATTTTATCCATGAATAGATATGATGCTGACTGCTATTGTTGCAGTTTTTATGTAATCATAATTAACCTATTATTCTTCTAAAAAAAAATAATAATAAAAAATACTTTTCCTTAATAAACAGACATGTACAATTGCATCGATTTAATAAAAATCGGCCATAGGTCTGTAAATATATAATGAATCCAATAAAAAATATATATACATAAAATGAAAGAAATTTGAATTATTAAAATACAATTATCAAGGTCCATAACTTACGCAAAAAAAGGTAACTGAAAAATAAGCTTTTGTAGGCTAATCATATTTTTGCCAACTTTCCTTTTGGAAAGCGTCTTTTCCAAAGGCCAAACAATGTCCAAACAGCCAACTTTGTTACAATCATAATATATACATAAATATATATATAGAGAGAGAGAGAGAGAGAGTATAAGAGTATAAATATAAAATACATAAAAATGTTCTAAAAATAGTAGGCTTCTCTAGCATGCAGTCAAAATGTCAACTCACAGCAGGTTAGGGTTTCGTATGTCCCAGAGCAGGTGCACAGTTCAAGCAAGACGGGATTTTGAATTATCCACAGAGCGCGCGCGATCACGACTGTCTCTTGACTGTCTCTCGCGCTGCGCTGTCACGCACTATCCACGCTGAGGACGGGAAGCACTGTTGCCCATCATTTCTTCCCAACACCCCCCACACCATCCCCCAGGTTATGTTTGATTGGTGCTTCACAAGCTTTGCAGGCGTGCTAATAAGAAGCTAGGATCATCAATGACAAATGTCAGTGACCGATGCTAAAATATGTGAATAACCCAAAGAGTATATGTGAGCAAAGATAACCTACAGTCAAGTGTTAGAATGTGTAGTTATTAAAGGAATATTCCGGGTTCAATACAAGTGAAGATCAATCAACAGCATCTGTGGTATAATTTTGATTACCATAAAAAATAATTTCTACTTGCCCCTTGTTTTCTTTTTTCTTAAAAAAAAAAAACAAAAAACAAAACATCTGGGTTACAGTGAGGAATTTATAATGGACGTGAATGGGGCCAATCCGTAAACATGAAAGTACTCACTGTTTCAAAAGTAGGCCTATAGTCACAAGATATACACAATAGATTTTAGTGTGATCAAATCGCTTACTAACCTTTTCTGTGTAAAGTTATATCTAGCCAATTTTACAACTTTGTAGTCAAGACGATGTCATGTCAACAAACCTTAAAACCATAAATCGACTGTAAAAATTACAATAACTTTAAAGCTCAAATAATATATTACTTTTAACAGAAGGATTA
Organism: Xyrauchen texanus; assembly: GCF_025860055.1. Classification (NCBI taxonomy): domain Eukaryota; kingdom Metazoa; phylum Chordata; class Actinopteri; order Cypriniformes; family Catostomidae; genus Xyrauchen; species Xyrauchen texanus. Next base: position 16,221,642 of record NC_068295.1, on the reverse strand, counting down.
GGTGCTTTTATAAAATTATTAACTTCACATTTCTGCATTTAAATCCTCCAAAAATTGTCCCCATTCACTTCAATTGTAAGTGCCTCTCTGTAACCTCAATTTTTGCTTCTTCTTTTCTTTTTTTAAGAAAAGGAGGTTGTAAATGTTTGTAGTAATTAAAATTATGCCACAAACACTGTCGATTGAGCTTAACTTGTATTGAACTCGGAATATTCCTTTAATGAAAGCATTCAATTAGAATGATTATATAGAGCAGTGTAGCTTATTTCTGCATGTGTTGTAAGGAAATGAATGCATGGGTGCACAGTTTTAACACTGGTGTCTAAGGTTTTGCAGAAACCTTATATATATAAATATATGGTCCATCTCACTTCATGCAGTAAATGCTTGACCCAAATGGCCTAACCACATTCTGAATGGGTTCATAAATATATATCTAAAACATCCTAAACTCTTATAGTGTTTAAGAAATTTTGTTGAAGCCAGAATTCCTCCCTCTCCCGGATCAAGGAAGTTTCAGTGAGCTGTTGCTCACCGTCTGGTCTGTGGTCGCTCCTCTGAGCATTTCTCCATGAGTAGGGGCTTTCTCCATTTTGGAAGCGAATTCGGATGACTATGGAATATAACACTGTGACAGGACATTTAAATATCTTTATTTAAGGCATGCATTTCCTGTTTGGAGAGAATAACCTGATCAATGGCATGTTCACAGATTTACATGTGTCTCTCTGTGGTTATGTTAGGGATTCTGATGCCCAGTCTTCCTACTGGAAAAGCTGAGTCTTAATTATTTTGGGGAAGAGAAGAGGTCTTGTCAAGGTGCTTTAGACTATTTTGTCCTCAACAAGTAAGTGGCATTCATATGACATCTTATACTCTGCTCACTGCACATTGCCGTGCAATCTTCTATGATGCTGACTAGATGTTTAATAGATCTAGTCTAGTGAACCATGTTCACAATCCAAAGTTCTTAATATCGAATGCAGTTGCATAAATGCATGAAATTCCTTGTTATTCCGAGATACTTTAACAGAAGTTGTATGGCTGGCGAGATCCCAAAGGGGACCAGACAGGTTGCATATCGAGAAGGTCTGACCACTCTCTGTGTCGACTTAACAAATATCCAAACCATATTTAAAAAAATGTGTCAATTCAATGCCTGAACGCATTAAAAAAAAAAAACTTCTGCTTTTCTTGATGGTGGGATGCTGGATTCCTGAAGTTCTTTCTATTGTTAAATGGTTTTAGACACAGCAGATAGTAGGACAACACTCATTGCCCCGGGCAGTGTTTTAATAAGCATGCTTTTCTCTCACCTGGTGCGGTTCACATGCTTATTTGTGCATCATTATCACAGGGGCGTCTCAATCATACTGTAAGGGATAAGAAGAACTCATCTGACTGGCTTCCCTAATTTTGATTGATTTACTCCTCATGGTTCAAAGCATGAAGGATTTTTAAATATCTATTCAAACAAAGTTTTAAACAAGTAACACATCTCAAGTCTAATAAAAAGCACTATGGTCCTAATAAACTGCTTGACGTGCTCTTCTGCTTTTGTAGCCCATCCGCCTCATGGTTCGACGTGTTGTGCATTCTGAGATGCTATTCTGCTCACTACAATTGTACAGAGTGGTTATCTGAATTACTGTAGCTGTTCTGTCATCTCGAACCAGTCTGGCCATTCTCCATTTATCTCTCTCATCAACAAGGCTTTTTCATCTGCAGAACTGTTGCTCACTGGATGTTTTTTGTTTTTGGAACCATTTTGAGTAAACTCTTGTGATTGTTGAGTGTGAAAATCCCAGGAGATCAGCAGTTACGGAAATTCTCAAACCAGCCTGTCTTGCACCAACAATCATGCCACTGTCAAAATCACTGAGATCACATTTTTCCCCCATTCTGATGTGAACATAAACTGAAGCTCCTGGCCCGTATTTGCATTATTTTAGGTATTGCACTGATTCCACAGGATTGGCTTATGTAAATCACATGAATAAGTAGGTGCTCTGGAGTTCCTAATAAAATGTTAAGTGAGTATATACTAATTGAATTACATTTTTGGAGAAATAGCATAACCATTATCAAGACTTTGTCCCTTTTGGTCTATTTGGCCATTTCTGAAATAATTTACAATGTCAGTCATTTTCACTTCAATATACACATACAAAGCTTTCAGACTAGATTCAATATCAGATATGTTCCTCCAGCCAATTGTTCCACTATGTAACTTATATAGCATTTCTATTCCTTGAAAAAAAAAATGTTTTTGTGTTAATTTAAATGCCAAATAAAGATGAAGTTTAACCAAAATCAGCCTAAACTTGCCACTTGCAAAATGTAATCACACAACCAGTTATTCAGTTGTTTACATTTATGTTCTGTTTGTATCAGGCACCCAAATAGCTTTTCATATGTAAGACAGTGTTAACTGTGTAATGGGCTCGTAAGGGAGGAGTGAGTTGAATGTTTGGTATAATTCTTTTGAAAATCCTGGCAGTTGTGAATACCATGGAGCATGCTGTAGTACAGTCACACGCTGAATCGTTTTATGGCCAACAGATTTTAGTCAATTCTGAACTAAGGGTGCTTTAACACTTTGTTCAGTTGTTTGGACTGAACCCGAGTTCCTGCCCCTCCAACTGCCCCAACTGGTCTCTGTTCACATCATATTATTTGGGATGAACCGCAGTCCGATTACGTCATCAATGTGGGTACAAGCGACAGCTGTCTACCACTGTAACTAGGTAACAACTCAAGAAGACATCAGCTTCACTGTGTTATTAAAGTATTAGTCTCTTTGGATTTACCACCATATCTTTACATGCACAGAATGACACTTATGTTTGTCTGCCACGGATGCATTGAATGTGCAATGATGTGATGAAAGTTAGCATTTGTCGCAAGCAATACATGTGAATAATGTGAGCTGCTCTCAGAATGCGATTTATTTGGAGACAAGCAGGTATGATAAATGCATTATACCACAATAATTGCCTGCAAAAACATGAATTACACATATTCACTGGCAGTTCAATTCCGCGATTTGGTACGGTTGTTTTTAAATCAGCAGGGAATCATACCAGAGTTTACATTAACCGTACCCCATACCACCTTTCAAGTGAACTCTGGTGCGGTTCCCAAGGGAGCACCCGAGTTTGGAAATCAGCGTTCACATCATCCAAATTAACCAAATTTTGACATCATTCGAACCCGGGTGCGCACCAAAAGTCCTAGTGTGACAGCACCCTAAGGGCTCAAGGACAACCTGTCTGTTAATTTTAGAAAATATTTTTGCTTATACATACAATAATATGTATCTGAAATGCAGAGTGCAACAGTGACATATCCAGATGAATTATACTGTTAGTTTATGCAAATAGGAGTGCAAACTCATTAGTTACACTTCACAGTTCACTTTTCTATTTGTGAAGTTTTCTGAATGCCTTTAGAGACCTAAGGGATTGCATGCATCATCAAGCTTTGGCCACACATTCACACTTTTAAACAGTTGAATGGTTTTGGTTGAATTTTGGAGCCTTAAATGCCACTCATTGACCCTATACTAATTGTAAATATCAGGCCATCGGTTTAGAAGGTTTTAGAAAAAAGAAAGTCAGCAGAGAGAAAATATATTTGGTTATTAGTGGAAGAAGAAATAGTATTTCTTCTTTTTCAAAGAAAAAGCAGGATTTGTGAACAAGGATGATGTTTTGTAATATAGCACTATGCTGGGACAACAGAAATTTGTAATGCTGAAGATTGAATTAGGTCTGAGGAAAAGATATACAGCCTGGATCAAGCTACATCAAAGGAAACTAACACTGTTATTCTAGACTACTGCATACCTCTGTTGTGTTTTCAGACCACATCACACATGCTGTGGCACATTAATTATATTATACAGTAAAATTAAACACAAAGGAGGAAGGGCATTCATTTAAGAATGCTGATGAAGAGTGTGTATCTCTGATGTTTGATTTGAACATAACTAACTTAAAGGAATAGTTCACCCAAAAATTTTAATTCTCTCATCATTTATTCACCCTTATGCCATCCTGGATGTGTATGACTTTCTTTGTTCAGCAAAACACAAATTAAGATTTTCTCAGCTCTTTTGGTACAAAGAAAGTGAACGGGTGCCAAAATGTTGACGGTCCAAAAATCACATAGGTAAGCTTAAAAATAATCCATATGACTCCAGTGGTTAAATCAATGTCTTCAGAATCGACTTGATAGGTATGGATGAGAAACAGATCAATATTTTAGTAAATTCTTACAATTCTCCTCCCTGCTCAGTTTATCTCCAATTTAACTTTCACTTTCGCATTCTTCTTATTGTGTTTTTGCTGATTCACATTCTTCATGCATACGCCCACTACTGGGCAGGGAGAAGAATGTCTAGTACAATTTGACTTAAATATGGATTTATTTTCTCTCCCACACCTATCATATTGCATCTGAAGACATTGAATTAACCACTGGAGTCATATGAATTAAGTTTATGCTGGCCTATGTGATTTTTGGAGTGTCAAAATGTTGGCACCCATTCACTTGCATTATATGGACCTACAGAGCTGAAATATTCTTCTAAACATCTTAATTTGTGTTCTGTAGAAGAAAGAAAGTCATACATATAAGTAATTAGGGATGCACCGATCCGATACCTGGATCGGTATCGGCTCTGATACTGAAGCTTTTAGACAGATCGGGTTTGTTACTGTCAAGCTCAAAAAATGACATAAAAGAATTAAAACCATTAAAACACCATTAAAGTAGTTCATATGACTCGTGCATTTTAGTCAAAGCCACTTGAAGACATGCGATAGCTCTGTGAATCACAAAAGGCTGTGTTTATTAAGTAAATATACAAAATGCACACACAGCTCCAGCGCGTTAGTAAATGTTTACACACACACTCGTGGCTATTTTTAGTCTTCACGCGAGGTGCAATATTTGAGCGCTACTCAGGAACAACATCTCAGATATAGATGCTCAATAGTTCAGTTCACTTATAATATGAATTTGAACGGCACCAGAGGTGCATTTGACCAGAATTTGAATAAGAAGCGAATTAAACTACTGTGAACTTGCCTACAAACAGACACACTTTCAGGACTTCCTGTAGAGTTTGGATGGAATGTCAAAATAAAAGCGTGAGGGTTTAAAAAGTGCATGACTTAAATATATCACTGTTATATATACACTCACCTAAAGGATTATTAGGAACACCATACTAATACTGTGTTTGACCCCCTTTCGCCTTCAGAACTGCCTTAATTCTACATGGCATTGATTCAACAAGGTGCTGAAAGCATTCTTTAGAAATGTTGGCCCATATTGATAGGATAGCTTCTTGCATTTGATGGAGATTTGTGGGATGCACATCCAGGGCATGAAGCTCCCGTTCCACCACATCCCAAAGATGCTCTATTGGGTTGAGATCTGGTGACTGTGGGGGCCATTTTAGTACAGTGAACTCATTGTCATGTTCAAGAAACCAATTTGAAATTATTTGAGCTTTGTGAAATGGTGCATTATCCTGCTGGAAGTAGCCATCAGAGGATGGGTACATGGTGGCCATAAAGGGATGGACATGGTCAGAAACAATGCTCAGGTAGGCCGTGGCATTTAAACAATGCCCAATTGGCACTAAGGGGCCTACAGTGTGCCAAGAAAACATCCCCCACACCATTACACCACCACCACCAGCCTGCACAGTGGTAACAAGGCATGATGGATCCATGTTCTCATTCTGTTTACACCAAATTCTGACTCTACCATCTGAATGTCTCAACAGAAATCGAGACTCATCAGACCAGGCAAAATTTTTCCAGTCTTCAACTGTCCAATTTTGGTGAGCTCTTGCAAATTGTAGCCTCTTTTTCCTATTTGTAGTGGAGATGAGTGGTACCCGGTGGGGTCTTCTGCTGTTGTAGCCCATCCGCCTCAAGGTTGTGCGTGTTGTGGCTTCACAAATGCTTTGCAGCATACCTCGGTTGTAACGAGTGGTTATTTCAGGCAAAGTTGCTCTTCTATCAGCTTGAATCAGTCGGCCCATTCTCCTCTGACCTCTAGCATCAACAAGGCATTTTCGCCCACAGGACTGCCGCATACTGGATGTTTTTCCCTTTTCATACCATTCTTTGTAAACCCTAGAAATGGTTGTGCGTGAAAATCCCAGTAACTGAGCAGATTGTGAAATACTCAGACCGGCACACCGAGAAAAAGTGGTATTGGTGCATCCCTAACTCTAATGGTATGAGAGTGAGTAAGTGATAAGAAAATTTTCATTTTGGGGTGAATTATCCCTTTAAAATTGATCTTCACTTATTTTTTTGAAATAAAAAGAACCCTCCACCCTCTAGTGGATGACAGCCATGCCTCCCCGTGTGGATCGGAGGCTGTCCTCCGGCCCCTGGTGGATGGAACGGCCCTCTGCGTTTTTGGTGGACGGTAGGGGTCTCCCCCGCCCCTGGCAGCGGTAACCTCTCCAGGCGCCCCTCACGGTCGGTGGCCTTTTCTCCGCTTCCAGCCAGCCGGCTGCTCCTTTGGGGTGGATGGTAGCGGCGAGAATTACACTACGAACACAGTTCAAAGTGCTTACATGACCTTACAATTTGTCAGCTTGTCACATTGTAAGCATAATAGGTGTTAGATTTTGCATGTAAATATGCTCAGTAAATGTGTACGCAAATGTGAAGCTTTCTTTGTATTATAATTTGTCTCCTCCATTGTCTGTCTTTAAGGGATGATATTTCCAAAGGCCTAAATATATTGAGGAGAGAAATACCAGGGGGTGACACATATATGAATCTTGGATTGGAATAGGTATCTTTCACCTAATTATTGCTGAATAATTTTCCAGTCTTCTGATTCCACCATGTTTAAAGTTCCTGCATCAATGATGTTTACATCTGCTTTCCATTTTACTTCCTTTTTTATTCGAAAGAGTGAAGCCAGAATGGAATGATGTTTATTTCACAGAGACAGCCAGTGATCATAACACTGACGGACGGGGAGCTAAATGACTGTCAGTTTGTCACAGGTACCTAAGCCATTGATGTCGCAATGGATGTGGCTTGTTCTCTGATAATTGACAATGGCATTAACTGTCTGTTGCACGTCTATGTGTAGGCGCAGAGGGCTCGGTCTATGGGAGCTATCGTATAATGTGTAGGTGTTAAAGATTTCAACCAGTCACAGGTAACCTGCAATTGGTACCTAAGTAAAATGAGTTTTGTTGGTGTGACCTTAGGTAGTTTGGTTTAGTGATGTTAAATAATATTTCTAACTTTAAAAAATCTGTTAATATAGATGTAATAATATATTAATATTTTTAGGTAAAAAATTTCAGTGCTCTGAACAAAGTGTTTCTCAGATGTTAACTGTTATTAGTGTATTTCGATTCATTACTGGAGGTGTTTAGTTTGTCTCAGTTGACCTGTATTGACAATGTTGCATTGGTTCTTTAGCTAGCCTCAATTGCAGACACCAATCTGTATTCCCTGTAATAGGAGGATACCAGGCCCTGGAAGGAATGATAGACTCTGTAAGTCTCTCTCTCTCTCTCTCTTTCTCTCTTTATCATTGTCATTGTCTGTCCAATTTGGAAAGCTTTCTATTTTTCCCCCTTCTTTATAGATCATCAAGAAAACCTGTATTGAGATTTTAGCAGTGTATGCGCTGGTGGAAAGAGTCGCTTCAACACATTGTTTTTTTATAATAATTCAAAAAGACTAATATATAATATAATATAATATAATATAATATAATGTAATATATAAGTAGGAAGGGAAAATGTGCAGTCAGTTGATCATTATCGCAAAATAAAACAAGATCAGGTCTTGTATATTCCTGAAGGGTTTTTTTTTTTTTTTTTTGCGATAATGACTTGCTGAGACTGAATGTATATTATCCCAATTATTACATGGCTACTTAACATATAAATAAATAATGGACTTGAAATATTGATTCGACTCGAAATTGTTTTATTATGTGAGAGGAAAGAGACCAAAGAGCGCTACGAGTGACATGAAACAAGCAAAGTGTTGTAGACTGGTTGCCAGAGACAATGGCATATATAGTTTAGCAAAAATATTTGATCACAGAATGCTACGATTGATATATCAGAATCAAGTAATCCTGAGAATAGTGTAATAAATAATTAATTAATGTATTTATTTATTTTATCCCCTTTTCTTCCCAATTTGTCATGCCCAATTACCACTACTTACTTGGCCCTGGTGGTGGTGCAGTTACTCACCTCAATCTGGGTGGAGGAGGACAAGTCTCTGTTGCCTTCTGAGACCATCAATCCACGCATCTTATCATGTGGCTCGCTGTGCATGACACCGCAGAGACTCACAGCATGTGGAGGCTCATGCTATTCTCCGCGATCCACGCACAACTTACCACGTGCCCCATTGAGAGCGAGAACCACTAATCACGACCACAAGGAGGTTGCCCCATGTGACTCTCCCCCACTACTCTCCATAGCAACTGGGCCAATTTAGTTGCTTAGGAGACCTGGCTGGAGTCACTCAGCACAGCGGTTTAAACAATTTACACCTCACGTTGATTGACATTATGTGCATTTCGTCAGTTACAGTAATTCAGTATTATGCAAAAACAAATTTGGTGTAAGTGACACTCTACTATGTACTAACTGTGTGAAAGCAGTGAGCAGTGCAACAGTCGCACCAAACAGTTATGCACGCACCAAAAAATTTAAATGGATCATTTCTGGGCAGAGCTAATTCGCTTGTTCAAGTCACTTAGGAGACGGCGCTGTAAGTGCACTCTCGCGCAGTAAGTGCATGCTAATAAGGTCATGTCAAGCCACATCCATCCTCCCTGGCCTACACACCAGTGCTCAATGTGGCAGGCCTGTCTGCTCAGCAGCAGCCAATTAAACAAATAGGCATTTCACTGGTAAAGGCAGAGCAGAACTGCAGCGCAGTTATTCGACAGCATCACATCTAGACAACAGATCCGATGTGGCAAACTGGGCCAGTAAGAACCAGCAAGGGCAAAAAACACAGCTCTCAAATTTCACTTGAGCATTCCTAACAATAAGTTCTCCGTCACATTGTGGGACATCAAACCTAAAGCACATGAATGGAGGGAGAGAGGTTACGCAGTGACCACTGGCACATGACGGCTGATTAAACAACAATAACCCTGCAGTTTATCCGCACACCCACTCAGATCTCTGCACTAAGATCTCTCCTTCATTGTATCAGTCAGTTATTATTTGTTATCCCCCTAAAAGGGATAATCTATCGACATTTACTCACCTTCATGTTATTCCAAACCCCTATAACTTACTTTCTTCCATGGAACACAAATGGAGATATTTGCTAGAATGTTAGGGACTGACAACTTCAGTCACCATTCATTTTTATTGTATTTTTTCTCCCTTACAATAAATGTGAATGGTGACTGAGGCTGTTAGTTCATAATATTCTGTCTAATGTCTCCTTTTGTTTTCCACGGAAGAAAATCTTATGGATTTGGAACAACATGAGACAGAATTTTCCTTTTGGAGTGAATGATCCCATTAAAAATCATCTTGTATTATTTCTTCATTTCAAAATCACTAGCCCCAAACAAATCAAATGACCCCAAACCATTCAGATTAACATGATTAATGAACATTATCCATAAGGAAAACATTGCATGACAATGATTGTCCTAATTATGAAACATATTGCTGAGTAATTAAATTAATCCTCCAAGTAATTCAGTTTGTAAATTATTATGCACCATTAGCTTATATTCCTAACAATATTATAGGATACATTTGATGCAGTGCATACAGATGGATTCATTAGGCTCTTTTTTGGGGGGTAGTTTTATCACGGTTAGTGATTTGGTTTGGTTTACTGTGCCATGGAGGCAGTTCCAGTAAGTGACAGTCTCACGGATCAAACTGATGAGAAGTGACCAGCCCATGCAGCCTGCAAACAGGCCATCATTCCCTGTCCTGAGAGCTAGCCCAGCCATCAAACGTGACAGCAATCGTTCCTTTGATTAACCCTCATGACTCTGTTTGAACCCCCCTACGCTCACCCCACCCCCCTCAAAACCAGCAGTGATTGAAATGTCCGTGCTCATACATGGCACCTCTGCTCTAAACAGCCTGACCCATCAAGCTCTCAGGTGTGGATAAGAAGCGTCAGTTCTCCCGCACAGCACAGCGGGTGTGAGCCGACAGCGTACCAGCCCCTGCCCACCATCTTGCTGCCAGCACTGCCCGCTGCCAAGCCAATGTTGACCTTTTTACCCCTGCGCTGTCCTGTCAGAATCCGACACACTGCGTCTGACAGTAACACGGGAAGAAAAGGACATGGAAGTTGATGCCCGGCCTCCAAAATTAAATGGAATTAGCCATTTCAGCTGAATGGCCGTCACATTAAGCAGGCATGAGCAAAAGAGCTGGGCAAATGTAGATGTAGAGGAGGGGTCTGGAGGGGCATTTGCATGGCAGACAGTATTAGGATAATTAGAGAGGAAATAACAGGTTAATTGGATCGGATGTGAGTGGAATTTGTTTTGGTAGATCCATGAAGACAAGAGACATGCTGGGAATTTTTGACTGGAATTGGCCAGTCTTTTTGCCTTCCTACAAAACCTTACATAAAAACTACTGAATAAAGGATGTTTAAAGGAATAGTTCACACAAAAATGATTTAATCATTTACTCACCCTCGTGTCATTCCAAACCTGTATGACTTTCCTTCCTCTGTGGAAATAAAATAGTTATTTACTGTGGAATGTCCAAGCTGTGCTGTCAAGCTAAAATATTCTGTGAATAACAAATTACATTTCAGTCTGTTCCTTCAGAATTCTTGGAATATAGCGCATAGGTTGATTGGACTTTTTTTTGTGAAGCTTTTATGTTGCTTTTTTGTCTTTTTTGGAGATTGACAGCACTGGTCCCCATCCACTTTGTTTGTATGAAAGAAAGCATCTTGGACATTAAATTCTAAATTCTCCTTTAGTGTTACACATAGACAAGAAATTAAAAAAGGTTTGGAACTACGTGATGGTGAGTAATTGATTAGAGAATTTTCATTTTGGGGTGAACTATCCCTTTAAAGATTTTTTAGATTGCCACTCCAACTGCATCCAGTTTAAAGGAATATTCTGGGTTTAATACAAGTTAAGATGAATTGACAGCATTTGTGGTATAATGTTGACTTACACAAAAATGTATTTTGACTTGTCCATCCTTTTCTTAAAAAAAAAGCTCCCTTATCAGGCTAATCAAGCCTCCGAGAGGGATAAAGGCCGACTGCAGAGGATTGTGCGACCCGGACCCGCCCTCCGCCCTGCCACAGTGCTTTGAATAAAATTATAAGTATCACATTTTTGCCTTTAAATACTCCAAAAATTGCCTTTAAACCCCCATTAACTTCCATTGTAAGTGCCTCACAATAACCTAAATTTCTGCTTTTTGTAAAGAAAAGGAGGGTTAAGTCAAAATGTGTTTTTGTGGTAATCAATATTAAATATACTCAGAACCAAGAATACTCTATTGTGGTTAATAAATAACATCTAATATATTCAGAATGTAATGAATTAGCCAGTCAGACTTTCTGGTGTAAAAAAATGTATGGTGACTTTGAAGTAGAAAACAGAGAGCTAATGTATTGTTATTTCTTACAGCAATGATATTCTCCTGACCTTTCCATACCACTGTTGCTCCCTGATGGCACACTACACAGAATGTTTTTCATACTGTGAACTTCAGACACTTAAATGTTAAAGGTTTAGAATCAGCACATATTTGAGGTGTAACATTATTCAGTGGACATAGAAAGGAATTCGCTCAAATCCACTCAAATCTTGCTCTCAAAACACATAAACTGGTACTCGCAGTGCCATAAGTAAGATCACATCCACTCTGTGTCCTCTGACGCCTGCTGAGACAGGTTCTAAGTGAGCGTGTTTTTCTCTCTAACATATGCTTCTTAGCAGCCGTCAGAGGGTCTACATCATTGCCCGAGGGGTCTCAAAGGTCAGGCAGCCAGCTTTGTCGGCCACCAACGCAGCCCCTCAAGCAACACAACTCAAAGAGGTTTGCGAACCTCGTCACTTTTATTATTAACAACATTGGAGCATATGCATTTTTTGCCAAGTTGAGTTGAGTGTTCTTGAAAGGTTAAGGATGGAAAAAATAAGGAGAAAAGCCCTCCAGCTAAGCACACTTTATAATTTTACATTGTATCGCATTTTTTGAAAAGGTCTACATGAAACAAATATCTAGAGAACTGGAAAAGCTTTGTGGAGGCATTTTTGTCAGACTGGTTATAGTAAAAATAAAAATAAAAATTTACGTATTTATTTATTTTCAATATATTAACTCATGTTTGGTTACTTTTTCTTAATAAATAAAATTATACAAATATATTTAATAGAAATTTTTTTTATATGTATTATATATTTATTTTTTCCAAGCGGTTGTGAGGGTTATTCGATTTTTGCATACAAGGGACATCAACCATGTAGCTTTAGTGTTAATGATCCAGTAACAGTAAGTAACATTACATTACAAACTGTCTCTTAATGTTTTAAATGCCGTTTTGTATAAATGTAATTTTGATAGCAATAATAAAATGCTCATTCTGTGAATAGGCCTAAATGTTGATTATGGTTGGAAATGTCTACCTGATGTATCTGAAGCTGAAGTGTGTAATTTTTTTATGTAAAATATTAAGGCTGTCAATCAATTAAACATTTTAATCGAATTAATTACATGGTGTGCCGATAAATTCATACATCAATATTTGCTGAGAAAGCCCCTCAAATAACAATAATTCAATATATAATGATTCAATAATTATAAATAGTTATATTTAAATAATTATAAATAAAATATGTATATTTAAAAATAATAATAATACAGAAAATTAAAATGCATTACATTATTTAGGGGCACAAGTTTAACATTAAAAAAGACAATGTAAAAAGAATGAATGTGTTAAATGACAGGCCTAAAAAATTATATATAGATATTAGTAATATATATTTAATATATAAGTAAGTGCAAACTTACTAAGTAAGGGCTCTGTTGCGCATTAAAAACATTGCTTTGTTTGTTTGGGCATCCCGACCAGCCCAAAATAGCAACATTAGCTAAACCAATGGTTTGAGATTGGGGTGAGATTATCTATTTTTGACCAATAGAAGAAGGGAGGGATTGTTTGGGAAACATGTTTTTAAACCTGTCGTTATTTTTGCAATTCAAAACAAAAAGATACACTTCACCTTTAAATAATATATAATTATAATATATGTTATATATGTTTTTCTATGCTTAATTGTCAGAAGAAAGGCCTGTGAGTATTAAAGAGACATTCCTCCTTTGCCCTGTACCAATCATAGATGAGGCTGGAAAGTAGGGGCTTTTCTTAAAAAAAAAAGAAAATCTTAATGTATTACATCTTGGTACTCTTGGTATACTTGAAGATTTAGGGTCAATGTCATTGGAATTATTCTTATCAGTCAATCCGTACACACACTAACATGTCAAGACAGAAGGCATGTGGTGTAAAAAGCCCAAGATGAGTGGATGAGTAGCATCTATGAGAGATTAAACACTAAGCTTGGGCTCGACCGGCATGAAGTTTGCAGTGAGTGCAAGTTAGCCCAAGGCTTAGGTGGTGAGTAAGAAAAGAACAGACAGTGAAATGCAGAGCTTCCTATATCCACATCCCCGCAGAGTGGCTACAGGTTCCTTTCGAGGCCCTCCACAACAAATGAGCTGCTTCGAACCCCCTGAATAAGTATGTGTACCTCCGGCTCTAGACACCTCAAGGATTTCATCTGTCTTGTTCTTGTCACAAAACATTTTGAATATCAGGGGCATTTTTGTCACTTTCTGTTGCATTTTTGCCCCGAGCGCTTGTTAATTTCGGACCATGGTCTGGAGGGTCACAGCCCCACTGTCTTTTTTATAACAGTAGTACTTGAAACGAACCATAATGTTATTTCAACTTTAATGTTGTGATATATTAAGAAATGCAAGCGTTAAAGCAAATGATGCCTGCGCAATCTGATTCCATTGTTTTGTATCCATGTTAGTGGTTTTCCTTAAAGGAATATTCTAGGTTCAATACAAGTTAAGCTCAATCGACAGCATGTGTGGCATAATGTTGATTGCCACAAAAATAATTTCAGCTCGTCCCTCCTTTTATTTGAAAAAAGAAAAAATACAGTGAAGTTACAGTCAGGCACTTACAATTTAATTAAATGAGGCCAATTTTGGATGGTTTAAATGCAGAAATGTGAAATTTTTATTTTTATAAAAGCATTTACATTAATACTTTTGTTTAAACTTGTGTATTATTTGAGCTGTAACGTTTTTTTAAACAGTAATTTTTATGGTAGTTTATGGGTTTAGCGTTTAATATTGAACAACACTTTAATTTCTGATTGGTGAGAAAAGGCGATTTTAGGGGAAAAGACTGCACTCTCTTCTTCTGCATCCACGTCTCATCAGACGACCTGTCAGCACTGTCACCTAAACGCGTGGTGACTGAGAGGCCCTCTAAAGACATGCTCAAAAAGAGCCTGCCGCTTCCTGATTGATGGAAAATTAGATGGATCTGTCATTGGACCCCCCCTCCACCCAAACCCCCATATCCTGTTTTGCACCCTTATAACCCATCCCCCACCCTGCCAATATAGTGGCATTGGAAGGGTCTGTAGGACAGAAATGAGAGAGGAGATGGGCAATACCGCTTTAGTCACTTATTTTCATGGAAAGAGGGGTTGCCTAAATCTAGAAAGCTGAGACTTCTACCAGCAGACCAGTGCTTTGAGTGCCTATGGTAGAACCAAACATGGAAACGTCTGATCATCTGATGTTAGGTTATTTTTGAGAAAGTTTTCAGGGAGGAAATGATTGTGGTACTGTCAGTTTTTATATCTTTAAGCAATTCTTCATGAGCTGTCATCCATCACATGGCAGATGCTTCAGTTCCTTCTCTCTCAGTCAAAACTTTAAAACGTGATGTTAAATATCTATGGTTCTAAAATTCTCATATTACATTTGGATGTCTCCAGTGAGGAGAGAATACATTTAAAGGGATAGTTGAAAATTTTGTAATTTTCTCTTCATTTACTCACTTTCATGCCATCCCAGATGTGTATGACTTTTTTCTTCTGCTGAAAACAAAAGAAGATTTTTAGAAGAGTATTTCTGTTCTGTAGGTCCTATCAATGCGAATAGTGACCAGACCTTTTAATCTGCAAAAATCACATAAAGGCAGCATAAAAGTAATCCATATGACTCCAGTGGTTTAATATATGTCTTCTGAAGTGATGCAATCACTGTGGGTGAGAAACAGATCAATGTTTATCAAATCAAATCACTTTATTGTCACACGACCACATACACAAGAGCAACAGTAGGTGAAATTCTTGTGTGCAGTTCCGAGCAACATAGCAGTCATGACAGTGACGAGACATATACCAATTACAATAAACAACATATTTACACAACACAATAGAATTTACACACAGTATAGAATACACATACAATAAAAATAAAAAATAAAGAGTATATAAAAAATATATATGTAATATTTGTATTGTGGAGAATATAACTTTGACAGTCCAGTGTGAGATATAAGATTAATAAAATGCAGTGCTGATGTATATTGATCGTGAGAGATCAAGTGTTCAAAAGTCTGATTGCTTGGGGGAAGAAGCTAATAAGTTCTTATTTTACTGTAAATCTCCACTTTCACTTTCAGAATGTAAAAGTGGAGAATTACAGTAAAACAAATACTGAAATTTGGTCTATTTCTCTCCCACACCTATTATATTCCTTCTGAATATATAGACTTTAACCACTGTAGTCATATGGATTACTTTTATGCTGCCTTTATGTAATTTTTGGAGCTTGAAAGGTCTGGTTACCATTCACTTGCATTGAAGTCATACACATCTGGGATGACATGAGGATGAGTAAACGATGAAATCATTTTTGTTTTTGGGTGAACTATCCCTTTAAGATCCCTGAGTGGAGGTTGCATTGCGACTTACTGGAAATCTAAGTTTAATAAATTTTTATTTTTTCCAAAGGAATTGTAGGACAAGCAAACAATTGTTGACACACTAAGACTATGTGATTAAAGTAGATGTTTCAGCTCATTGAAATCTCTGACTTTTGATTGCAGGTATATTGGCAAATATTGAGATCTCTTCTGAAACTCTATAGGAGACACATGTTGGTCTACTTTTACAGTTTTTTTGGCCTGTTGTCAGCATTCTAGAATGTAAAAAAATTAATTTAGATATGCATAGTTGTGCTTTGCTTATTTAAATAGGACTTATCAGTCACGTTATTGTGCCTACATTCTTAAAGTCTGCTGGTCTTTGAGGGTCAGAGTTATTTTCCATCCACATTTTACCAAGAAGATGCTGAATTTAGCAAAATTGCTTTTAATAATAATCCCATTACAAGCTTACACATGTCTCTCAAAGGAATGTAATGAATATGCCTTTTTAGTGTTTGTGCTGTTTAGCAGAGTGATATACCTGCTGGTTAGCAAGAATGATGGTTTGACCTACATCACCACCACTGAGTGTGTAAGTACTTCTGTCTTCTTGCCTTTTGGTGTAATACAAGTCAGTAAAACCTTGACGGTGATTCGCCCTCTTTAAATATTTTTCTCAAAGGCTATTCAACTTTGTAATTTGCTATCTACCACTTATTGTTTGCTTTCCCTTCTCTCTTCCCATTTTCTTTGTCTTTTCTGAGGTTTCCTCTAATTTCTTACATCAGAGGAGTCTGGAAATCGTAGAAATTTGTCATTATTTCTTACCCTATGATCCACCAATCAAGGCTGTGTACTTACCGTCTTTTACCTAATGCTATTTTCTTTCATCTGTCAAACACAAAATTAAATGTTAGTCAGAATGTCTCTTTTCCATACAAAGAGAGTTATTGGTGAATTGAGTGCAACAATGTCCGCCCACTTTTTCAGCCTTCTGGGTTCCGGAAGTATTTTCCCCATTAATTTCTTCCATAGAATTTGTATAAAAACCTTCATAAATGAGGTGTAAGCCATGAACCAAACCAACCAGCTCCGAGGAGAATCAGAACATCACAAACTTTGTTTTGAAGCAAAAAATTATTTGAAAATCGGATATAAAGACAAAGGAACAAGGCTGTGTACTTACCGTCTTTCATGAGGGCACGAACTACAATCCCATGAAGCACTGTGAATGTTATTGAATAAAAAACAATGGGAATATATAAAACTATTGATTTAAATTTGTTGATTTTAAGTATAGAAACAGTATATTTTATGTTAATTGCAAAATATTCCGATATGTACAAATATAAAAGTAGTTTAAGGGTGAAGGGACACCGACTCGTTTCCGTCATTCACAGTGCATCATGGGAGCGTGTTGGCTCCGAGGCACGTTTCACAGGATTCGTTGGCCGTGGTTCTCTGATTGGTGGATCTTTCTCTGCTGTACCATGGGTAATGTAGTTGTTTACCTTGATTTCCACTATCAAACACGATTTTTAAACAATGAAGTTGAAATAACACAGATGGATGTCTTCAATGGAAGCATACCGTATACCATCAATGAACAACCTCGTAGCTCAGAGTAGGTCTGTCTGTAAAGGTTTATAAGTTATCGTTGAAAATCAATTAGACTATGGGATAAATTAATGGCTTTTTACTTCCGGAACACTGTTACTTTCTATTATACTATGCAGCTCCAAAAAAATAAAAATGGCACCTGTATTAATGTGTTATATTTTTTATTGCTATACTTTTTCTAATACTGTATTTATACATTTGTGTGAGCTTTCAAATCTAATTCGCACTTGTGTCAAATTAAAAAATGCCACCTTTAGATGCCTCGTGCCAGGGTTGTTGTCACTGATGGCCATTGGTTCTTGTGTGTCACATGACCAATCCCCATGGGGCATATTGGAATATTCTCGACTGCAAATTATGTTTGAGAGCTATGGTGGAGAGTAAGATTACAGTAAACAACAACTACAATTTTTGTCTGAGCCTCATACAAAGCAATTTTATGGTGAACTATACCTTTAATCTTCTGCTCCCAATATGTTCAGTTGTGTTATGAAAATAATACTCGTGAATGTCTATGTGTGTTTCTCTCTGAGTGCTGTTTGATGGAACCATCTTGCTCACCTCATTACTTGTTGTTTTCCTGTTGCTGGGTCTGGTGCTGATGTGGTGGTTCTGGCCTCTGTGATGTACAGTGGTACGTCAGTATCTTTGGTTGAAGCAGTACACCATTATCATTTTGCAGAATGTCTTGTTTATCACAGCTATTGCAGACATAGCAATAATTCTTATTAGATATTGATGTCATATGATCCTTTTATATTGCTATTACTATGGGGGTCTTTGCTTAGATTTGATTCTTTTTCTCATTCAATTATTTCTCTTTCAGGTCATCATGGAACCACTGATATACAGTATGGCCATACATCAACATACACACACTGAGCACTTTATTAGGAACACCAGTACACCTTCTTATTCATGCGATTATTTAATCAGTGAATCATGTGGCAGTAGTGCAATGCATAAAATCAGGCAGATACAGACCAGGAGCTTCAGTTAATGTCCACATCAACCATCAGAAATGGGGGAAAAATCTCAGTGATTTCGACCAGTGCAAGACAGGCTTGTTTGAGTATTTGAGCCTCTAGAGTTTACTCAGAATGAGGCCAAAAGCAAAAAAACATAAAGTTTGCGACAGTTCTGCAGACAGAAATGCCTTGTTGATGAGAAAGGTCAATGGAGAATGGCCAGACTTGTTCGAGCTTACAGAAAGGCTACGGTAACTCAGATAATTACTCTGTACAATTGTAGTGAGCAGAATAGCATCTCAGAATGTACAGCAAGTAGAACCTTGAGGCAGATGGCCTACAACAGCAGAAGACCACATAGGGTTCAACTTCTGTCAGCTTAGAACAGAAAACTGAGGCTGCAGTGGGCACCGGCTCACCAAAACTGGACAGTTGAAGACTGGAAAAATGTAGCCTGGTCTGATGAATCTCAATTTCTGCTGAGGCACAGATGGTAGGATTGGAATTTGGCACCAGCAGCATGTATCCATGGACCCAACATGCCTTGTGTTAACAGTCCATGACAGAGGCGGTTGTGTTATATCAATCATCACTTGAATGAAAAAGCCTATTTAAGGACTGTTGCTGACTATGTGCATCCCTTCATGGCTACAAATATGGGAAGATATGGGGTAACTTCATGGCTAATTCCAGCATGCTAATGCACCATGTCAAAAAGCAAAAGTCATATCAAACTGGATTCATAAATGTGACAATATGTTCACTGTTCTTCAGTGGCTTTCCCAGTCACCGGATCTGAATCCAATAGAAAACCTTTGGGATGTGATAGAACGGGAGATTCACAGCATGAATGTGCAGCTGACAAATCTGCAGAAATTGCATGATGCAATCATGTCAACACGGACCAGAATCTCGAAGGAATGTTTCCAATATCTTGTGGAATCCATGCCCCAAAGAATTGAGGCTTATTTGAGTATATTTGGGCATTTATTGATGGGACAGATATAAATTCAACTATTATTTGGAAAAATTTTACATTTATGAAAACAGACATTTTGGCAGTAGTTTGAAATAAATGTTGCATATAAGTATGTGGCTTTATTTATATCAGAGACAATCACACATGAACAGACATATTACACCTAAATGTGTTTTACATATGTTCCCACATTTCTACATGAACTCATTGTGTATGTATGAGTGTGTGCGTTTAGCCACAACCATACACTCTCATTAGCCTCTCATGAATCAGGCAATTAAAAAACACATTACATGTGATAAAAGCAAATATGCCAGGAATGACATAATTCCTTGCAAACTACATTCCTTAACTCTGCCAATATCAGCTGCTTACTATTAGTGTAACTGCCTTGAAAAACTGTCTGTCACCATTAAAGGGCATTTTTTAACCCAGCTGCACACTGTACTTGTCATGTTCACTCTGAGCAAACTGGCAGACTGTAATTGTGAGGAAAGCCACAGCCGTGTAAATAAAGACAAGTGAGCAGTGTAAGTGGACACAGTGAAGACCACAGGCTAAACTCCAAGACTGAAAAGCAAAATGCATAAAAAGGCTCATAATGATCCTCCTGTGTTTGCTTTGTTCTCTGAGGTTAAAGGCAAGCAGTCAGTGAGGCTGATAGGAAACAAAAGGGCTTTGTGGAAATTACTTTAGAGTGTGCATCTGTGCTTCTTAACACTGAGAGTGCAAACAAGGCACTCTGTCTCTGAGGCTTCAATAGATGGAAGTCGCTCTTTGATTTGGATACACAATGCGGTTGCTACTTTTGCGGTTCACATTATTTGACTGTGTCTTTGTGTTTATTCTATCTGTGTAGACTAATGAGTATGCTAACAGTGAATTTAAAAGATAATCTCACTGAAATTAAAGCACAATGACAACAATGTGAGCGTTGTTTTCAACATGACTTGGAACTTCGATCAAGAAATGGTTCTCAACTGGTCTTGCTTCAGGAACCACATTTTACATTGAACACCAAGTAGCAACCCAAAACAGTAACAAAAGTTTTTATTGTACAAAAGTAAATGTCCTCAAAATCAAACATTGGAATTGGACACACATTTGAATTGGATGCATGGCCTTTGACGTCATCTAAAAAGATAGCCTATGGAAAACGTTGTGTCCCTTTTAAAAGTTATATTGTAAGTCTATTTATTTTGACGCCTTATGCATGAGTAATTGTTTAGGTGAATTTTAAGACCTGCAATCCGTTTTTGGGTTGCAACCCATCAGTTGAGAACCACTCCATATTAAAGTATGGAGTAAATTTGTTGATAATTATTGCTAGTGTAATTTGTTGAAGTATCTAAGTGTGGATGTGTGTGTTTGCTCAACAGGTGCCTGATGATGAAGATGGCATGCCCAAGAAGACGTGACCCACAGTTGATGTATCCTTCTATGGAGGAAGAGAGATTCTAGTGTACACATGGTGCAATTCCGCTTTATATAGGGTGTTGTATGATCATAGGTTAACACAGGCTACGGAGGATTAAAGACTACACATGACGGGTGATGTTATGAACCCTCAAGCTATTACAACACGTCACTGTGACCATAAATGCTCCCTGTCTGTCTAATGCCAAAACTAGATGGTATGACATCAGTAGACACGTTGATGCCTGTAGTTTTAGGCCTGTAATTTTTTGCACTTACAGTGCTCTATTACATGTTAAGTGCACTCAAAGACACTAATGTTTATGTACAGTAACCTTGTGTCAAATAGCTTGTAAGGCAGGGTGTCAATGTGTTTGCATTCAAAGGCAAAAAGCAAATGTATGATCACCAAACTAACTTTCTCGCAATTAGCAACTCTTCCTGAGGCACCACACCCCACTGAGCGGAGACTGCAAATTCACACCTCATTGTCAAAGTATATATCTGATGTATACAAATAATGTAACTAGTGTAACATGTTTGGAATCATTTAAAATGTCTCAGTGCGTCTGGTATAGTGCTCTTATTCCCAGGTTTGTAAACTTATAGCAAAGTTATAAGGTCTTTGCCAAATGCTTTATAATTCTGGAGGTCTGCCTCCATCCCTGCTTGTATGTTAATGAAGTATGTCCCCAGGACTTCCAAACCTAACCACTCCCAAAATCCCCTTTGTCCATGGTTGGGTATTTAAGGAGAGGCGACACATTGCTCAGGGCTCTCTGTAATCAGACGATCCCAAACAGTTTACTGTTTGTAGTTTATTTCAGGTGATTGCAATTCGTATTTCTTATGTTTTGATAAAATGTCTAACTTTGACTTATCAATGTCTAATTGGAATTGATGAATTGATTATGTTACCTGATCAATAAATTGTCAACATTTGATTTTATTCTGACTGACTCTGACATTGTGTTTCCCAAACAGATTAAACGATTCAGTATGTTACCGCAAGTCTAGCGTCAGATTAGTGACGACTAATATTTGGCATCGATTCAAGTGTACTTGGTTTGCAAAGACAAAAAGGGAATTTCCGTTTAGAACAGCGAACGCTGCTTGACCAATCTAAATCTGGGTGTCTTACCTCTGTTTTAATTTGATGTTTCTCCAGATAAGTGTACGTGGGAAACCACGCATGGCCAATCCAAAGCTATTATAAGAGAAGTTATGTTGGTCAACTTACATCTGTAATAGTGGCCGTGACCTCTACTGAAGAAAACGTTAAGTTACATTCAAGTGTATGCAATTCCATGGGGCTATACTGAAGTATCTTTGATTGTGTATACGTGAACGTGACCGATCTCAGGTATATAGCAATTACCTCTGTTTGATGATCCAATACCGGCCGCTTGTGATCGTGAGGCCCGCGGTGTAGAGAAAAACACGAGAGGACCTCAAAGCGACATAGTTTCTTAATCGAAACGGGTAAAGTACAATTAAAGAGTTAAAGGAATAATCAAACATTCGCTCACTTTTAATGATACTCAGATATCATTAAAAACCTTTTTCATGTATGGAGTCAGATGAAATAACGAGATAATACATAAGAGAAAATGTATTTCATTTAATATTGTTGTGTTGCGTACAAGAAAGACTGTAACGCGCAGAGACCTTCACCCGTATTATTGGAGACCGTCATTGGACCGATAAACGGGCTTACAAGCTATAAATTAATGTACACACACAAGACAGACTCTTGATATTGTTTTTTGTGTGGAAACAGGCATTTCCAGTAGTCTGTGTAGGTTAAAGTGTTCCTGTGGTCTGTATATGTGCTGGGGTAATATGGGTTCCACAGATGGAGCCAAACTAGAGAAGTCAAAGAATGCTGTAGTGAAAATGCTTGATCAGGAATATAAGCCCTATGAACACAAACCCAGAAAGCCTGGTGGGCGCAGACCTGTCCACTACAGAAAGTGGTACAGTCCTATTCAGGTACAGGATTTTTTTTCTCCATGTAAAAAATTCACTATTGAATGTCAGTTTGATAAGACACTGGAAGAACTACACCGATGAGCCAAAACATTATGACCACCTAAAGCGATACTTGTCCTCTGTGTGCCGCCAAAACAGCACCGACCCGCCAAAGCATGGACTCTATAAGACCCGTGAGGGTATCCTGTGGTTTTAGTGGTTTTCGCTTTCGATGTTGCGAGTGGTAAGTTGTGCATGGATCGCGGAGGGTAGCATGAACCTCCACATGCTGGGAGTCTCTGCGGTGTCATGCACAACAAGCCACGTGATAAGATGCTTGGATTGACGATCTCAGAAGCGGAGGCAACTGAGACTTGTCCTCCGCCACCCGGATTGAGGGAACCATGCCACCATGAGTACCTACTAAGTAGTGGGAATAGGACATTCCAAATTGGGAGAAAAGGGGATACAAATAAAAAAAATATATATATTAAAAAAAGAATACAGATACGATCACGATCTCTTCTGTTTCTCTCTTGTGACTCCCCCCGGCCAGTATTCCGGTACACCGGATGCCTATTTTCAAAACCATAGTGTGACTTCTCATTGCAGTTGAAATTCAAAAATTGTTCTCTGAAATGCATTTATGTTGAAATGACAACAGAAATTGGGACAGCATTTCTTTTTTCTTAGTTGAAATTTGAATTTAAAATGTTATTATGTTCTTAGTTACGTTTAAATGTGTTTTTGTTCATGTTTTGTGTTCATGTCTTTTATTTTGGAAGTTTAGTTCCTGTTTTCTTGTCATGTAATTTCCTGTTCCCTCATGTGATCTTGTCATGTGTTTCCCCTGTTCGTGCGTCTTGTTTTCATTGGTTCATTGTATGAGTATCTTGTTTATTAGCTGGTTTAAGTTTATTAGTCTTGTTATCTTGTTTACAGTTCTGTCTGTTGATTAGTTGTCATGTTACCAATGTCCATATATTTAGCCCTTATGTTTGCCATTGTCTCTTTTCAAGTATTGTGATAATATAGCATTGATTGGTGGTCAAGTTCATATTTAGGTTTTGTTTTGTTTTTGTTCACGTTTAGATATATCACTCATCTTGTAAATAAACTGCACTTGGTTTCTTCACATCACCATCGTCTTCTGCCTGTCATTGCCAGTGGACGTTACACTTAGGGGAAAAGTGCAGTGGATAATTCATCTTTTGATACTTGTTATAAATGTATAAGTCCAAAAGTATGGGTGAGGAAGAAATACTAGCAAATGTAAAATTTAAAAACTCGTAGAAAGTAGGAATAAGTAAATCAAGACATTAAAAAGGGTTAAATCTATTTCAATCTATTCTTTAAAACAATATTTATTTATTTATTTTTGTATGTTTTTGTCAATAAAATCCTCCTTAAACATAAACATAGAATCACCCACAAATGTTAGTTGGTGATGTTTGACTGTGGATCGTGAGCAAGTAGGACAGACATTGGAGGCACTGCATTAATAATGACGATGAAGATAGCCTGTGATCTACCTATTGCAGTCAGAAGTTAATGAATGATCAGTGCTAATTAGCCTACATGCTAACTACAATACATGGCAGAATTAAACTTGGTTGTGTTTTTGAATCTGAGGTATATCTTGTCAGATTTTGTATAATGTTAACAAAGACATAATTCTGTGTATCGGTTCTAACTGTATTTGCTTGATGTGAAAATAAAACATCACCTGATTTGGTTAAAAATGCAGAGTTTTTCCTACCTTTTAACATATTCTGTTTTCCTATTAAGGAGGCAGTGTCCCTGTTTTTCATGTTTTTTTTCTTATACTGTATATAATAATAGCTTCATCACTCATAACATTATTCAAACACGTTTTGTTTGCATTTAGAATGTATGATTACAAATCTTTGAAAAAATATTGCTTTTCTCTTGACTTCACATATGCGACCTTAAGGTAATCAAAATATATGGTCATTTGTAATCTTGAGGTAATCTAATTACTTTCTAACATTACTTTCTTATTGAGGTAACTGGATTGTTAATAAGTAATCTGTATCTGTAATGGAATACATTTAAAAAGTAACATCCCAACCCTGTTTATTACTCATTGCCTTTCTTTGCCATTTTCAACATGCCATTTAACCATTTATTAAACATAGAAATGCCACAATATGGCAATAAAACATGAGGGGCCTGAGACAGTGTTATGATTAAAAAATTGTATTGACTCATATATTAAACAAAGAAAAGAAAACATACAAACAGAATCAGTACTTAACCCCCTCTATTAATTCTACTCTATTAATTATATTCTACTCTAAACTATATAGAGCAAGATAGAATTCTTTAAAAGCATTATTAATATCAATGGCTGAGGCAAATATTTCACCACCAGCAGCTTTCACTGAGGGAATGTTAGAAAAAGCTTTATATTGGCAGATGACATGACACATGTTTTTTCTGTAATTAAGTCTAAATGTTTACTGAACTGCATTTCTCAACTAAAACACCACATGCCAGTGGGGCATAGAACATCATTTTATTTCAATATTATGATTTTGGGACGTAAAATGTATTTGGTGTTGTTCATATTTCAAGGTGAATAGCAAAATGTCCTGCGGTGTGACTGTAACATTGATTACTCATCAAATGTAAATATTAGTAAAATAAAGCAGATATGTTTGGAGCAGCTAATAAATGCCTTGGCATTATTTTGTATGTATTTACTTAATTAACTTAAGTTTTCAAACTGCTAAAAAGTACTAAAATAATATTTACAGTACATTTAGTTTTGAAACACAAATGCTGTCCTGTAGTGTGACATTGGATATTAGATTTTTGTACTGGCAGTTACATGGACAGCCATAGTGGTCCTTTAGTCAAGCTCCCTACCAGGAATTCCCCCAGATGTTTGTATGTCCTAAGCAGGTTAAAAGGTGAGTGTTAATCTCTTATTAATTTGATAAATTTCATCATTTCTGTCAGACCATGAACGTGTCCATTTTTGATAGTCCTGTGGTGTGACTGATCTAGTTCGAGAAAAAAGAAAAATATTTAAAAAAAAGAATCATATTCAGGTCTAAAACAATGAACTTATTCAGTTACTGTAATGCCCAAGGTCAGTCTTAATTAGCAAAGACTCAAAATGGCGGCAAAGGTGAAAGAGTCCTGTGGTGTGACAGCCCGTCCTGTAGTGTGACGTAATTAAGTCAGATGTCTAGCTAGATTCTCGTCTGTTATGTTTGCAATATTAAACATAAATATAAATATTTATCTGTCTCTCTCTCTCTCTCTCTCTCTCTCTCTCTCTATATATATATATATATATATATATATATATATATATATATATATATTAAACAAATATTGTAAATATTATATATAATACACAATCCTGATGAATAGGTGGGAGCAGTGGGAGCGGGTGAAGGTGACTGTAGGGGAAAAGGTGTTCACGAACTGGGTTAAAAAAGGGGTTGAGGGAACGCTGGGAAAGCTGGCAGAGACCTTCCAGCGTGACCTGGAGTCAATTGCATCCCATCAATTCCCATCAATTCAATTGGATGCACCAATCAGCCAAAATGAGGGAGTTAATGGAGAAATTGCAAGAAAATGATTTGGTGTTGCACGTTGATTTCTCTGAAAATTATGGATGCAAACTGAACACAGAAACACTGAACACAGAAATTCAATCTTTCCACTTTGGTGGAAATAGAAACCAAGTAACCATACATACAGTGGTTGCCTACACCAAAACGGACATTCAGAGCTTTGCAACCATCTCAAAATCTCTGAGGCATGATGAGCGTGCTGTATGGGCTCACTTACAGCCAGTCATTGAAGACCTCCAAATGCAGCATGACACACAGTTTGAGTCACTCCACCTCATCAGTGATGGTCCTGTGACACAGTATCGCAACAAGGCAAATTGTTTCCTAATGAGTACGCTACCATTTACCTGGGGGTTCCAGTGTCTCACATGGAATTACAGTGAACGGGGCCACGGAAAAGGAGCTCCTGATGGGGTTGGAGCTTGTGTGAAGCGTATGGCAGATAAGGCTGTCCAAAGGGGGGCAGATCTGCAAACTGCAGAGGCCCTCTTTGACTTCTTGTCCAGCAAAGAGGAGATGAAAATCCAAATGAAATGGATAGAGGAAAAGGAAATAGAAGAATTTGACAAACTGCTCCCTCCTGTGCTCCCTGCTGTGAAAGGCGTACTAGGTACACACCAGATTTTCTCCACAACACCAGGGGAGGTGTTTCATAGGGCAGTAAGTTGCTTCTGCAGCTACCCAAAAGTGTGTGGCTGCTTCAAGGTTACAAAAGTCACAAAGGCTGGTGACAGTCCAGCTCAAGAGATTAACCCTATCCCTACCCAGTCCTTCTTGGATGAAGATGCTGAAAGTGACCACGACCAAGTGTTTGAAGTGGGAAAGTTCATCATAGTAAAACATGGTGAGAAGCAATATGTGGGCCAAGTGTTGAATATTCAGGGAGAGGAAATACAGGTGAACTGTATGGTTCAACATGGAAACAAGAATGCCTTCCAGTGGCCTGACAAAGAAGATACCATTTACTATTCGCGGAGTGACATAATTGGTAAGATTTCAGAGCCTGAGCCCCATGGTTGAGTTGCGAAGTTAACGAACATGGACTGGCTCATGTTCAACACATAAGTTTGCCATTTCTCCTATGAAATAATTTCTACATCCTTTTTTTTTATATATATTGGCTCTAACAGCTTGTCATGTTTATGATCTGATCTTTTGTTAGTGACAACTCCAGAATGTCAAAATTCTCTTGTTCATTGGAATCTTTGTTCAATGTTATGATTTTAACATGCTTTTAATTATTTTAGCATGATTTTAATGACTTTCTCCTGAGAAACAAGATATTTGTTGAGTCTTTTAAGTTAAAAATAGAAATGAATGGACTTTATGACTGGGTCTGATTTGACACCTTCAAAATGTTAATTATTCTGTATGTCTGTTTTTAGTTCAAATTCATACACTAAGTAATAAGATTGTACTGATGTGTTGCATTTTCATTAATGTTCAAATAGAGATGCAAATGAATTTGTTTGTTACAAAAGTATTTACCACAAATGTTCATACAGTGTCTCATTTCGTCCTGTGGTGTGACGGGATGTCCTGTGGTGTGACATCACTTCAAACACAATTAAACGACTTTTACTATGTTAACTAGCTTAAATAATTATATGCATTTGAAAACATTGCATAATATAACTATATAAAAAAATAATAAACATTTTCAAATATTTTTTCTCATTTTACACAATATTTCCACTGGAGTGAGTGGTAAAAGATGGCACAAGCAACGAATCTAATCGAAAAACAGCTGTGAAAAAAAATATGCGCAGAATTTTAATGATCATTCTTTAAGAATACTTGTTAAACTTAAAACATACCTGATTTGTATTTGAAATTAATAATATTTCAATATTTGAATTTTATAGTAATTTCATGTCACACCGCAGGACATATTTTGCCTGGAGCTGTGAGAAAAGCTTAATAAATTGCATAATGAGTAAAAAAATCTGCTAACCTCTAACAGTTTCAAAAACAACAGTATTTGAACTTTACAAATTCATACAATTCTCAAGCAATTTAGAACTTTGTTTTATAAAATGCTGTTTCACCCTTATTTGTCATCTACCCATATATCAAGCAAAAAGCTTCCCTGCTTTGTCCCCCGACTCAAAGTATGATGGTCTTGCCCTGAATAGCCAAAACTCCACCTTCCGTGACAAAATATTATTATATCTGTATTTCAATCAGGCCAATTCTCTGAGACCATCAGACAACATTCGATGCTTCAGCTCTGCCTCTGCACTTTTAATATTCCCTTCCAACTCCACAAGTTCTTGTGCTTTGGATTTTTTGATGAATGAGGCATATTGTATGATCCGACCCCTAAGAATCACCTAAGTGCCTCCAAAGCTACGGCCACAGAGGATACTGAGGACCAGTTGATCTCCATATAAACATTGATTTCAGTCTTTAACATTTGTTGGAAATCAGGATTTTGCAAAGGGCCAACTATATGATTTATTTTTCTCTGTATGTGGCAACACTTCTAAACTCACCAGGGCGTGATCTGAGACTAAGATGTTTCCAATTGAGCAATAAACAACAGATGAAATGAGGGACTTAGATATAAAATATATATATATATTCTAAAGTCAATTTTATGGACTGATGAAAAAAATGTATAGTCCCTACCATATGGGTTCAAAAGTCTCCAAATATCTGTAAGACCAATATTTTTATACATCCTGTGAAGTATCAATGTTGCTCTAGGGGGCTTGCACACTTTTGCTGCACCATGATTCAATGACTGAGTCCATAAAAAGATTAAAGTCTCCTCCCAATATTATATTATGAGGAGCAGGGTCTTGCAGCATGGTAAATGGTCTGCACTTAGATAGCGCCTTTTTAATCTTAACGGTATTCAAAGCCCTGAACATCCCCTCGAAAAAACAGAAAAAAGACTAACTTTAAAAAAGCATTAACCCTGCACACGACAGTGGCAACTGGTGTCCATCCATCTAAACAGTCAATTTATGCTTACGAGCCCCATGGCCCCATGGCAACTTCGCCGTCGGACTGCTCAAGTCTGGTGCTTCTATACAAATTTTGTGAGACAGAATTACAAAACAGAAAATAATCTATAAAACACACTCCAGCCAATAGGCGGTATAAACACAAAAAACATGTAGATTCCTCCGCATAACTGTCCCGAAGGTGTTTTCCTCCACAAAACAAGCTCCAGCCGCTAGCAGAACCGGCACAACAACAAAAAGGCGTTTAGTGTCCACGGGCAGTCAAACAAATGTTCAGTGAGCCGGCACATTCGACTGCTACATGAGTGCATTAAGTGACCCAATCACTCCAATGTCTTGCAAGAAATATTCCTCAAAACAAACTCCAGCCAATGGGAGGCATAAGCACATAGAATGTGCAGATTCATCCACAAAATATCCCAAAGGAGACACAAAGCAACTCCAGCCACTATGCAGAATCAGCACTAAAAGAAACAAAAAAGGCACAGAGTTTCAGTGTGTCAGGCTCACTTGGCTGCAAAATAAGTACCACAAAATAACTTACTCAGTCCATTGAAATGAACAAATTTTTGTGGCCATCCTTAGCATCTATTCTTAATTTGGCAGGGGAAACAAACGCAAAAGCGACCTTCCGTTGATGTAAGAGTTTCTTGCATTCCTTGAATCGATTTCTCTCTTGTCGAATTCGCAAAGCCTGGGAAAAAGACAATGCTGTGGTTCTTCCAAGAAAGCCTTCCTTTACTACTCGCCTCACGTAACATGAGATCTTTTTTAATGATCTCAGAAATTTGGCCAGAATTGATTGGGGCCTGTCTCCCTCCGTGGATCTCCGAGCCAGAACCCTGTGAGCTCACTCGATTACCATCTTATGGCCTGTTTTGTCGAGCAGACTTAGGAAGAGCTCGTCCAGGAATTTCACCATATCTCGACCTTCTTCGTCCTCAGGAATTCCAACCATTCAGACGTTATTCTGCCGGTTACGGTTCTCCAGATCTTCCAGCTTCTCCCAGACATGCTCCAAATCCACCCTGGTCACTAGCGAATTAGCAGCTAATTCCCTCTCTGATGACTCCAGATAATCTGTCTGTTCCTTGACATCCCCTACTGTTATAGCCATCTCAGGGAATTTCATCTCCATAGCCATGATCGATTGACGTATTACAGCAAGATCTTCCAAGTCAGCAATGACCTTCGTCAGCATCTCCGAGACGTTCATCAATTGTCACCGAATTTCCTTTACTTCACCGGACAAATCGGCTCCCGGGCTTGCGGCCTGCTGCTCGGGGGCTTCAGCTTGAGCGCGTAAGTGTCTTTTAATGTCTCTAGAGTGCGAGGATTTTGAATTTTTAGAACAGTAAATATTCAGGATGTATCAAATCTGGTTTATGACACAAAATGTATTCAAACTTGCGTTCACACGGCCGAACCTTGCATGGCGCCTTAAAAGTGTTAAACATATTTAAATGACGAGTAAAAATTAATCTACAAACTCAAATTAAATTTCATTTTGTAGATAATATCAGTCTTAGGTGTGCTACTGTATATATTTTGGGGTTTTGTTACCTTCCTTTGATGAAATTTAAGACTAAAGTTTGAAAATCTTCCTTAGACTTCGTTCAGCATTCAAAATATAACTGAGGGCAATGTCTTATTTTTGCACACTTTTTGCACAGGCCAACACTTTTGTATTATTAATGTGCAGTTATACATTCTCATTGTTATGAATTACAGCTTATCAAAACTTTTCATCTTTTAGCTATTTTATATTTTGATTGAATGCTTAAAGTAATAGTTCACCTAAAAATGTAAATTCTCCCATCATTTACTCACACTCATGCCATCCCAGATGGGTAAGACTTTCTTTCTTCTAAACACAAAGACATGGATTTAACCACTGAAGTTTTTTTATAAGCAATAGTTTTATGCTGCCTTTATAAGCTTTTTGGACCTTCAGAGTTCTGGTAACCATTCACATGCCCTACAGAGCTGAGGTATTCTTCTAAAAAAAAATGTGCTGTGTTTAAAGAAAGTCATACACATCTGGGATGACATGAGGGTGAGTAAATGATGAGAATTTTCTTTTTGGACTGAACTATCCCTTTAACATTAGGCATGACCTGAGCTAATGTGTAACATAAATGCTTCTGAGGGCTCAGTGCACACATTGTGATGCAGCGGTGACAGGCTTGCTTTATTGCACTTTTAGTTGTTGTGTAAAGAAAGAAGCTCTTGTTGTTGGTCTTTTTGTTTGCCCAGTTTACAAGCTTCACAACACATGGTCAGTATCTGCCCCCTCACGTTGGAGAGCCATCAACATTTGAGACAAAGAAAATCTCTAGAACTCTGTTTTTTTTTTCTTTTCATAATGACCTACAGAAATGTAAAGGTTGTGACAAGAATAACTCTGGTTAACAGAAGGAAGTGGCTTTTTAACATAATTTATGAGTCAGGGTGTATGACATGCTCCTTCTAGTGTTCTCAGGGATTCCCCTCTCATGTGCCTGTCTGCTCTAGTGTTGCCAGGTCATGCTCTGTCAAAACAATCCAAAAACAAGCAACTTGTCTCAATAAAATAAACCTCACCAGAATTACCCTAAATAATTTATGGATCTGTAATGAGGCTCCCATAAGCAAGAATCGAGCCCGGGTCTGCAGTGCTCAAGTGTTATGTGTTTTACCACTGAGCTAACCCCAACATGTTTCTTCCCAAAACGTTTAAAAAAAAAAAAAGGGGGGGAATGAGGGTTATCGAGCAGAGAGTTGAACAGGGTTAGGGGCGTTGGTGCTATCTGCAGGAGTGGAGAGAACAGAGCTCAAGGTATAAGTGCCATCTGCAGGCCTGGAAGGAGCATGGCATGGAAGGTTCAAGGAAAGCACCCACTTGCTGGTCTGGAGGGGAACAGCAACCCAAAGAGGAGATCCTTTACAGGATCAATGAGAATTGCTTGATTACGTTGATGTGATTTATTGAAACCTAACCCTTTAAATCACTCAATGGGCTAGGACCTCAATATATTGCAGATATGCTCATGTAACGAGCATATAATTGAATATTATGATTTAGTGATTCCACTTGTCATGACCATATATAGACTTCCTCTTATTCTGTGGACTCTACGTAAACTAAGGTGAGTCTGCGCACTCTGCTGCTTCCCAGTTTGCGTGAACTCTCATAGAGGTAGGTCGCATGTGAAGGGTGGTCAATTAGTTAATTATATTTTTAATTTAATGAATAACTCTCTGGGTAACTCTTTGTTTAAGACAATGAGTTTATGGTAATGTATTTTGTTATGTTATTATTTTTTGCTTTCAATCAGTTTTTATTTATTTTTTTATGCACATTCTTTTTGTTTCTCACAGAGAGTGATGTAAGTGCTGCAGAGGCGCTCAAAGTTTGTTCATGTGTTTGAACAGGTATTTTATTTTTGTGTTTATTTTGTATGTGCTAAAGCCCAGTTTGCGTGAACTCTCATAGAGGAGTGATGTAAGTGCTGCAGAGGTGCTCAAAGGTTGTTCATGTGTTTGAACAGGCATTAAAAGAAGACAAAAGACAACAATTTGTGCTCCAACAGTAGTCACATTCAAATCCAGACTCAAAACACATCTGTTTAGCTGTGCATTTACTGAATGAGCACTGTGCCACTGTGTGTCCGACTGTTTGTACTGTATTTTATTTTATTTTATATTCTAAACTGTTTCAATTATTCTTATTTTTATTTATTTTTTTATATATATTTATTTCATTCTTATTTTAATATATTCTATGTAAAGCACTTTGAATTACCATTGTGTATGAAATGTGCTATATAAATAAACTTGCCTTGCCTTACCCTTAATATAATTATTTTAATAAGATTAAATACAATTTTAATGTCCATACATTCAAATGTCTTTTCAATAATTAAACAATATCATTTTACAAAAATAATACAAATGTCATATTAAACTGGCCATCTAAATCTTGTACACACACCTCTTGGGAAAGGAAAAATTCCAAATATGCCACTGTATTGTGGAAATATTTCACGCTCACAAAAAAATGCAATGCACAATGACCCATATCTATTAGCCACTTAATGAAAAACAATCCCAAAATTGCTTATAATAAGCAGACATTGCAACACTGATGTCTTCTGCAAGGGTCTGCATTAGAGTCTATCCCTTGTATAAACAATACTTGGTGGTCTGAGTTTTATTGTCTGGTTGATGGGGGATTTGGTGATTGATTCAGGATTGCCTGGCTGGTGGGCAAAGCTATCACTTTGCCAGTCATGTGCAGCGAAAAAGACAATTTGGCAAGCAGCACAGCAACAGGCCTGCACAAGCGTGAGCATATGGCCCGAATGAGAATGGAGACTCATGAATACTATGCATATGTGGGTGGAGGGAGTAAACGGATTACAGCAGAGAAGAAGAGAAATCTGTCCATATGGGGTTTTAACTACTTTGGATGGCCCCCAGCAGGCTACAAGCTTCTACAGGCTTTAGATGGTGGTGACAGAGGCAAAGGATGTCTGTTCACTCTATCCAACCACAGACCTACTGTATACTGTGTCTGATTGAAACATGACGATGCCATTTGTCTCGTAATTTGGATATTCTGACAACAGTTTATTTTGTATTAAATTACATTCATGTTGCTACATGTTTGCAAAATTATATTTTTAAAGGTGCACTCAGTAACTTTTGTCCTTGTGTCATCTTGGATTTACACTGACACCTAGCTGTTTGGATGCAGCATAATTTAAAATCAATAGTTTTCACATTCAGAAATGCAGTATTTACAGTAAGCCATGATTACTTTAATCAATGAGTGAAAGTGGTCGGGTCACTTGTCTCCATGCGAGGTTCGGACATGTGAGCGGCTAGCTCTTCGCACTTTGCTAGTTTTAATACTTTTTACGTCACAATCCGGTGAGATTCGATACACCCTGATGCTTAAATGTTCTAGGAAGACAATATGTCAAAGAATTCAAAGTCCACATGCTCTGGAGACATTACAAGACACTTACGTGCTCAAGCTGATGTCTCCAAGCAGGCCACAAACCCAGGAGCCGATTTGGCCAGAGAAGTGAGGGAAATTCGGCGAGAATTGTTGAACATGTCAGCAATGATGACGAACGTCATTGCTGACTTGTAGGATCTTGCTGTTATATGTCGATCAATCACTGCCATGGAGCAAAAATTCACTGTGGTGGTTACAAGAGTGGCGGATGTCAAGAAACAGATCGATTATCTGGGGAGAGAATTAGTTGCTACTCTGCTAGCGACCAAGGTGGATTTGTACCGCGTGGGAGAAGTTGGAGGATATGGAAACTGTAGTCAGCGGAATAACGTCCATAATGTTGGAATTCCTGAGGCCGAAGAATGTCGAGATATGGTAAATTACTGGACGGGCTCTTACCGAGTCTGCTCTACATAACAGACCATTAGCTGGAAATCGAGTGAGCTCACAGGGTTCTGGCTCGGCGATCGGCTGAGGGAGACAGGCCCCGATCAATTCTGGCCAAATTTCTGAGATCATCCGATAAAGTTACGTGTTACGTGAGGCGAGGAGTAAAGGAAGGCTTTCTTGAAAGAAACACAGCATTTCCTTGTTCCCAGATTTTGCGAATTCGACAAGAGCGAAACAAGAATTGTCTTGACCGTCCGTGGAAACTAAGCACCATTTTCTTTTTCATTTTGTGCTGGTTCTACCTAGCAGCTGAGAGCATGAAAGGAAGCACATCCACACTGTCTCTACACGCTATGCCACTACAGTGACACAGGGGTACACAGTTTGTTTTGTATTTTCTGTGTTTCCACTGGACAATTTAAGTGCAAATATGCACGCTGTGTGGCAGAGCAAACCTAGTGCAAATTGTCAGTCCATTTTTATTTTATTTTACCATAAATCATTATCATCATACGTAATGTACCATATGTACCATATATAGGAACATATTGTAAACACATTTTGAATCTTTTTAACTTTTTGGTCTATGTATAGAAATGATAGGGGGTATGAAAGTCCTCTTGTATGAAAGTTGAAGCATGTTTTTTGAACAACTAGAATTAGAATTTAGAATTGGCATACTATGTGAAGACATTGTGTCCTGTTTTTAAAGGAAAAAGATTTAGAGCTTTGCCTCAATGCAAGCACTTGCATATGAATACGTCACATTTCTTTAGCCCACTGACAAAGGTCGGTGTTGTGGTGGATCCTGTGTCATCCAGATTTTCATTTTTTGCACTTAATGATGCATAAAGTGAGTTTTAAATTGCTTTGGTCAGTCCGTCCCAAAGTTTGAACCCCAGAAACACTCTCTGACAATTCCTCTTAAAGGATCAGTCTTGCTTGCAAAAATATATCACTTCATTTTTAAGAATGTAAGTTTTCTCAGAAACAGGCCTCTGTGATCCAATGCCATTTTCACAAATAGCTATTTTTCCTAAAGACCACTGCTGCAACTCTTCAAATCCACCCCCATGATTTTAGGGACAGAATTGCAGTTGACAGCTGACTTTCTGGCTGTCTGAATTGCTGTGGGTTCATCTTCTAGGCATTTCAACCCAAAGCTAGCAAAGAATCCAGCCTATGATCAGCTGCACCAGTGCTTTAGCCTTTGTTTGTGAATCCCACACATTTCATTGTGAAGCTCTGTAACTTGTCATCTCTGGTATTTATCCCTCATGGAGTCAAAAATACAACATATCAATACTGAGTATGAAATGAGTTTGAGCATGTTTTGTCCCTGGAAGTCATTTTCCAGCTTGACCGAGAGAGGATAGTTATTGATAGCGACATAGTTTCAGGTTAAAGGAATATTTTAATCAAAAATGTGAACTTTGTCATTATTTTTTACTCACGTTTGTGTTATTCCAAACCAGTATAATTTTCTTTTTTCTGCGAAACACAAAAGATGAGTATTTCTGATATATCCTGGACACTCTTTTCTATACATTGAAAATAAATGAGGACTGGGTCTGTCAAGTTGCAAAATGACAAAAAGCACATAAAAATGTCATAGAAGTTGTCCATTATATTACAAGTCTTCTGAAAAAACATGACATCTGCCCTAGCACTTGACATGTTCATGAGAGTTCATGATAAAAGTAGTCATGTCCAATTTGTGAAATAATCAAGCGAGTCATTGCTTGATCTAATTTAACAAAACCAGTTTGAATGATCCATTCATACATTTCTCAAATTCAACTCAATATATCAATGATCTGTTCCAGCAGTTAAAGGTGCTATATGTAATATTTGTACTGTACTAAATCATAAAATGACCATAATGTGTCATTAGAGAATGAGGAACATGCTAAGTTAAAATACTGGCTTCTCCTATAACAATGCTACAGCCAGTATATTCTGCTTTGAAGTTTCCATTCTGGGGTGGAATTTCTGTTTATGTTTTCCTCCCTACTGCCCATTCACCAATAGCATTTCGACACCACCAGGTTGCCAGATTTTAACAAGTTTGCAAGCAAACAACACTGCGTGCTGCAGCCATGGAAGTCAGCAAACAAACTGGATCAGAGATAACAGATTCCACCCGACCTAAAAAGCCTTACCATCTGTCTAACCACTATGACCAGAGGCGTAGTAAAACAAGGATAAATATTGGAGATGCCTTTGGAGGGTGGAGACAGCGTAAAACCCAGAAATACTTTAAAACAGATGCTGAGTTGGCTAATTTGCATGTCAACATTCTGGCAACCCGCATGAGCTTCGAGTGTGGGGCGGGGCAGACAACTCTCCAATATTTTGAATTTGGGCTGCAGTACGCTTGTTGTCAATCTTACATATAGCACCTTTAACAGTGCACTAGAAGATTATCAGTGAATATCAACAACATTTCAGTCTATTCCTCACACAAAGTTATCGTATAACTTCAGAAAACTTAATATATTGTGCACGAGCCATATGGACCAAATCAGATCACTTTCATTATATGGAAAATAGTGGTAATGATATTCTGCAAAAATTCATCTTTTGTTTTTTATGGAAGAAAGTAAGGATTTGAACAGTATAAGGCTGAGTAAATAATTTTGGGGGGTTAAGTATTCCCTTAAACTGACAGTGATCCAGACATCTGTCCTGTTCTTGCTGGGACGATGCATCAATTTTACCCAGGTGAAAGCATAGGAGCTAAGATCACCGCCACGCAACCAGCTTCCAACTCCACCACCCCCTCCAGACCATCAGGCACGAATACGGACGACCTTATCTCCTCCACCCAAAAGATCACTATCCAGGGGACCCTCAAACAGCCACTCACCACCAGGACTTCCTTCACAACCCCCACCCTGCCCTGGAAACAGACATTGAGAACAATGGAGGGCCTTCCAACAACACTAAAATCTCTGCCTTTAATACCAATTTCTGATATTTGGTAAAGCCATTGGTTTCCCAGTTTCAGATTTGTTTAACAGATTTGTTGCTATTTGGACAAATAAGAAAAAGAATCCTGGATGGTATAAATATTCTGCATATGCAAGATATAATTAGGGTGTAATATTTACTCTCTATTGGTTTGTTCAGTTGAAGTGAATGAAATGTTCTGTGATATTTGTGGTATGTATGTATAAACAGAGGTACAGTGATCAAAGAGGGACTGCATTAATGATTGATATAATTGAAATGAATAAATTTGATGTTAAGGCACTAACCCATAGTGAATGTTGACTATGGGTATTTGTACATCAAATTTAGCATGATGTTAACATGTATGTTTCTGAATAGATGAATTGCAATGTTAGTTTAATAATGCTATACATGTCGCAGGGTGGATGGTTTTAGTATGGAATACTTTAAGTATGATATACATTATGGCATTTTTTATTATGGTCACATCTTTAACAGAAAGAAAGGAAGTCTGACATGTTGTGACTGCAGGGCAGCACAAACAACTAATTTATTTAGCCTCTGGTTTCCTGGTAGGCACTTGAATACAAAATGACAGGGTGTCCACCAGTGGTACAGGACACTCAGCATGATATTTTGTATATGTTCTGTTTTTTGCTTTGTGGATCACATGGTAATGAATAGTCCCTGGTATTATACATCAAGAAAATACTTATGTTCATGGGCTTTGAATTTGACATTAACCTTTATATTTGAAATCTTGTTGCCTTCATTCATAAATATGTAAATCATTTTCCCCTTTTGTCTCTATCAACAATTAATTTTTATTTTTTTTGCAATGGTACGAGGAAAAGACAATATGTTATATGTAAATGTAGAAATGCAAAGAACAATAAAGCATATCAAGTCCTAATATTGTTTGAACTTGAGTTGAACAAGCTGTTAAATTAAAGTCAGTCACAGTTGTTGATTGACACCAAAACGTTCAATGCTCCATTTCATGAAGACAATCTATTTTGTATTGATTATATTTATTTATTTTTTTTTCAGAAACAATCCCAATATATGCAACACATTTAACTAGTCCAGTGTGATAACAATGAAAATGCAATGTAAATGTAACAATTTTCAAGCAGATACGAATAATATCCATACTACTATTTTGCTAAGGACTTAAAGGGATAATTTATCCCAAAAATTTTAATTCTGTCATCGTTTACCCTCATTGTCGTACCAAACCGGTATGCCTGTCTTTCTTCTGAGGAGCACAGAAGCAGATTCTGTCACAATATTTTATTTCTTTTTTTATTGTATTGAGAAAAACAAATGAAGATGCAATGAAATCGAATGACTGAGGTTGTCAGTCTCTTACATTCAGCCTAATGTGTTCCACAGACAAAAAGTCATTTGAGTTTGTAACAACATGAGGGTGATTAAATGACTATTTTAAATATTGGGTGAACTATTCCTTTAAAAACCAAATTAGAAGCTGCAAGCCTCCATCATGTCACACAGTTAACCTCATTTTGCACAGTAGATGCTCTATGATGAATTAATACTCAGAGGGAGCCTGAATCACATCATGTAACATGACATGATTCATATGTCTGATGACTGCAGCTCCTTTGGCTGGGTGGACTTAACACTCAGTGAGAAACATTAGTGTGTTGACAGTAGCCACAAAACCTTTGGGGATGTTCCCATTACAGGCATTGACAGCCACACATTATGACTAATGTCCCTCCCTCTGCCTGCAGTTTTAGGTCAGTTTGATTGCTCTTCTATCAAATGAGAATCATTCTATGACCACACCATAACCCACACTTCTGTAATATAGTCTGCATTGCCCACACCAGATCCAAACTGAAAGAGATAGTTCAACTAAAAATGAAAATGCTGTCATAATTTACTCACCCTCATGTTGTTCCACACCTATATGACTTTACAAAAGGATATGCCTCAATCACCATTCACTTTCATGTATGGAAAATTATGCAATAAAAGTGAATGACGAACATCTAATTCCTTTGATTAAATATCCCTTTAAGAAATAATTTTATTAGGTACATGAATGCATTTACAAAGGCATGTGGTTCTGGTTCACTGTAGTGCTCCTGGAATAAATGTCCCATCCTTTTAGATGCCTCACTTCTAAACTTTTTTTGTGAAGTGAAACACTGCTCTCTGCTGGCCAAAATCCACTGCAGTAAATCACACAGGATTGAACGTGTCGGTTAATTAAAATAAATGGAATATATATCAAATGCAACTGAGCTTTGTTTGGTACGGAAATAGGTAGGCCTTCCGTAACTGCCCTCAAGCAATCCCTAATGCTCGAGATTTATGACTTGTTGACGGGAAAGATAAACAGGCTGTGAATAGACGTAATCCTTCATTCTGTTGAAAGTCTTCGTGTTCATAGTTGTAATTACAGACATTCCAAATCACGCCATGCTAAAAAGAAATCAAATTGACAATAAAAAATCAAAACTTATAAATTGGGTAGTCAAGTGAAGAAAAAAACATCAAACAAAGGCAATTATCAAAGTTATATATATTAATACGCTGTTGTCAGCGCTCTTAGAGCGGTTCAAGTTAGAATCTGCTGGGGTCGGGACAGGTGGGGTTCGGATTTGTAATTTATGAACAAAATATAGGCCATCTGAACTTGTTTCGCGCACGCGCTCTCACTCAAAGATACGCGATACGCGCGAATGGATGAGTTAGGGGCTGTTCACACCGAACGTATTTTTGCCTGCGTCTGCCCTGTTTTGCCATTGTTTTCCTGTGTAAACACGCGATGGACGAACGTCCATGCCTTCTGCACCGCGTCTCACGGAGGACTGGACATTTTTAGACAAGTTAATAAGAGCTTCAGGTTTAAAAAATGCACGCCGAGACATCTGCGTTCTGTGTCAGTCGTTGAAATGTGTTTAGATTGTTTTTTAGCGTATGTGTCACAAAGCTTTAATGTTCAGAACAAGTTCAGGTTGGAGGGGACTGTTACAATATTTAACATTATTCCAGATGTTTTTTTCCCTTCTGCTCTAGAGTGCTGAGGGGCTGCCGTTCTTTGTATGTTTATTGTTAGTTACGAATGTTGCCTTCGATGCTCACATAAAATACAGCCTCAGCATTAGAATATAAATTCCAGGTGAAAGTAAATAAGGCAGGAATATATTACTATTGTATACAACAAATCCTCAAATTGTTGGGTTATAAAATTAATAAATAACAACTGAATTCCAAAATGATACTGGGTGAAGTAGTAGGTTTTGCATACCCTGTTTAAAAAAACAATTTTGTATAAATGTAGGTAAATATGGCTTTTTTAAATTACTGTATTGTGGAAAAACTGGAAAACATGAATTATCTTTAACTAGATTTTTATTTCATTACAATTTTGAACGTACTTGGCTACAATGGTTGATAAGATACATTTAAAATTATGATTTAAAATAAATGTACTTTAAGTAAACATTTTCAAAATGGAGCCCCAGCTTGGACAGTTGCTTGGAGCATCAAAAATGGTAAACCTGACTTAAATATCAAAGTCCTTTTTTACCATAAACTCTCTTCCCTGCCCAGTAGGTGGTGATATGCAAATCACAAAAAAAAAACAAGAATGTTAAAGTGGAGACTTATACTAAAATATTTAAAGACTTAAATATTGTTCTTTTTCTCACTCACACTGATCATATCACTTCTGAAGATATGGATTTTACAACTGGTATCGTACAGAAAACTTTTATGATGCCTTTATATGCTTTTTGGTCCTTGAAAAGTTCTGGCCAACATTCATTTTTCAAAGTATAAGAAAAAGATGCAATAAGTGAAGTGATGGTGGCTGTAAGTCCCCTTACATTCTGCCTCACATCCCCTTTTGTGTTCTACAGATGCAAGGTCATGCAGATTTGGAACAACATGAGGATGAGTAAATGCAGACAGAATTTTCATTTTTCCATGACTATTGCTTTAATAATGCAGCATTGTTAAATATTGTAATTGAAAGATGGCTCTCAAAGTCAGCTGTGGTGTCCAAGCTAGTAGACGTCAGCATAAGCGGTGACAGTATAAATGTTCTCTCACTGGGACCATCGGAAAAATCCAGTCGAGCTTAATGGAGTAAGAGGACACATCTGACCTCCAGCAGACCCCAGCCCTCCCTCTCATTCACACACACACACACACACAAACACACACACACACACACAGCTGGGGGATCCACATTAACACCAACAACATCCTCTGCTCAAAATCTGGTGCACAATCAATCAACAATATTTATGAGATTTAAATTACATTTTGTTGAGCACAAGGGGAATTTCATTTATAAAGATATGCGTTAAAGGGAAAGAACACTAGAAAATTTAAATAATCACCATTTACTCGCCTTCATGTTGTCAAAACCATTTCTTTCGTGAAACACAAAAGGAGACCATTCACTTTAACTATATGGGAAAGTATTCAATGAAAACAAATGGCGATTGAGAACAACATACTGCCTAGCTCTTTTTGTGTTACAAAAACCAACAAAAAAATGAAATAAAAAACAGGAAAATGAAACTTCACTCGAAATACATCACACATCGGTTTATTTTCTGTCCATCAATGCAAGTACATAAAT
Source organism: Xyrauchen texanus (assembly GCF_025860055.1). Taxonomy (NCBI): domain Eukaryota; kingdom Metazoa; phylum Chordata; class Actinopteri; order Cypriniformes; family Catostomidae; genus Xyrauchen; species Xyrauchen texanus. Next base: position 16,179,115 of record NC_068295.1, on the reverse strand, counting down.
ACATTTTGCACAAAGCTATTGTCATACTGCCATTTTCTTACTATCCAACCACAGCAAACATTGAAAAGGAACACTTGGAAAAAATCTTTTTGTAGAGACTCTTCCATAGGAAGTTCTTATCAAGCATTAGTACAGGATAATAAAAATATTGTGTTTAGATTTAATTCCATCATGCTATAAGAAATGAGAGCAGATATAAGAAGAATGTAACAAGAACATAATTTCCTGTAGCTGATAAGGTCAATTTTCTTCCAGCGTACAAACATGTCTTAAGCTTTCCTCTTCTTCTGCAGCATTCTCTTGCCTGATAGCGCTCCTTTCTTGGCTCCTCTGACCATGCCTTTGAACTGACCCTGCAGTTTAGCCTTTTTCCTGTTATAGGGAAAGGTTACATTTAATCAGCTGCACCACAGGTTTTTATAGAGGAAGTGCAGAAATACAAACTCTGTCCTATACCTGCGGTTGAGCTGGGCTTTCTTCAGAGGAATGTAAGCATATGGGTCACACTTGCCTTTCTTCTTCACGTCACCTTTTCCTTTCTGCAATAGACACAGATGTTTCACAGAAGTCTTTCAAATGATCATTATGTAATTTCTGTTAAAATAACAGAACCTTCATTTCTTACCTTGGCTTTATACTCCGAACCAAATTCTCCCCTTCCACCCAGAGGCCTGTGGATGCCAATGCCACCAGCTGAGGAGTTCAACAATACAAATGTCACAATATTCAGAAACATATTGTTTTATGTAGTTCTCAGAAAGAAAAAAAAATATTTCTTTAAATATTTGTGACATTACACTGAAAATGTTTTCTAGTAGTGCTCAGAGCAATACAGTAAGAAACATAGTGTTTGAACAAATACTTTAAGTGCTTAAAAACAAATAGTAGCTTAAGTTTTTAAAGGGATAATTCACCCAAAAATTTAAAATTCTCATTTACACACTTTCATGCCATCCCAGATGTGTGACTTACTTTCTTCTGCTGAACACAAATTAAGATTTTAAGATTATCTCAGCTCTGTAGGTCCATACAATGCAAGTGAATGGTGACCAGACATTTCAAGCTCCAAAAATCACAAAGGCAGCATAAAAGTATGTTATGAGCCTTTAATAATAAACAAATCGATTTCTATTCCAATTTTGTGAAAATTAATTAGATGACTGGAATGGAAAAGGAAAGACTAAAATTACTAGTTGGTAGACTAGTCTCTTTAATGAAAATATTTAAAAAAATATATATATCTTTTTTTTAAGAATGTTTTCAAAATTTTCTCTCGGGACACCCCTGAACCCACATTCAGCATCATTCCAAAGTCACAAGGGCTTCTATGTCCCATACTTGGGTATCTGAATCTAAAGAAATATAAAAAATATTTCATTTTAAATGTAAAAATATTCCAACAAATACTGGACTGCTGTCACTATGCTTAAGAACAAACAGATGATCTTTTAACATTCATTTTCAATTGATAAACTACAAAATATTTTTAGATTTTGGTAAAAGATCCCACAGACCCCACTGCTTTGGTCATCCCTGTGCAGTTTTGTAGAGACTATTTTGACTGTTTAGAATTTATTTTTTCTTCTTTTCTTCCGTAACCTTTTAAATAAAAAAAATGCAATATGAAAAAGATTATCGTGATAACAATTTTGGCCATATCGCCCAGCCCTAAATACGCTAAGGTTAAAAAGGTGCTATATAAGTGCAGACCATTTACACAATCACACAAACCACTAATGTACTCGTAGTCTGGCTGCTTTAATAAATATCACACCATGTATACATAGGTTAGGGTTTGCATTGTATGTTTTGTTTAATGTTTGTTACATGCGGTTTATCGCCTTATTTTTGTAAAATGCATTATCACAGCTTTCTGAAGTTCATCATTCTCTCTCTGCTGTTAGAGCTCATCAGGATTACCATAAACACTCATATAAATGGGCCCCATACAATTTACGCAAGTGTATTTTCATTTATTTCTTATTCAAATCTGTATTCATCTGTAATATAGGCACATTTCTGGTTCATGTTACTGCCAAATTTAAAAAGCAGCAAGTCCAAATTCCAGGCTTTTAAATTACACAAATTTTTCAAAGGAGAAGCTTAATGAATTCGCAAGCAGTTCCAGGTTACAAGATTTAAAAAATGTTAACTTTTTTTAAATATCGGTTATCGTTATTGGCCACAATGAGCTGTGAATTTTCAGTTATTGGTATAAGCCCAGAATGTTCGTATCAGTGCATCCCTAGTAATCGGATACCACCACAGTACTTAGTTTTTTACCTTTATATTTCATTACGGGCTCAACGTCCATGTCATCATCCAGATCGTCATGCATTTTCCTTTTTGGATTCTTCTTCTGTTCCAAAATGGAAAATATTTTAATGTCACTTCTTTTCATGTATACGTACGATATATATATATATATATATATATATATATATATTTTATACACACACACACACACACATACAAAAATGTGTAATCATGTAAAGATTTAGCTGTTTCTGAAGTAAATTGGTACTTTAATTCACCAAAGTCGCATTCAACTGATCACAAAGTATAGTCAGGACATTACTGATGTAAAAAAACAACAACATTATTTGAAAAGTTCATTTTTGATCAAATCTAGACAGACCCCATTTCCAGCAATAGACTGAAAGGTCAATTATGGCCAAAAAGGATCATCTTTTCTCATCAGTCAATCATTGTTTTGAGGAATGAAGGCTATACAATGCTTGAAATTGCACAAAAAAAAAAAAACAGAAGATTTCATCCAAAGGTGTACACTACAGAATTTAAAGTCAAAGGATAATTGTCTCTAACAAGGACAAAAAGAGATGTGGAAGGCCAGATGTACACCTAAACAAGAGGATAAGAACATAAGTCTCTAGTTTGAGAAATAGACGCCTCACATGTCCTCAGCTGACAGCTCACTGAATTCTACGTGCTCAACACCAGTTTAATTTACAACAGTAAAGAGAAGACTCGGGGGTGCAGGCGTTATGCGAAGAATTGCAAAGAAATTCACTTTTGAAACAGAAAACAAAAAGAAAAATTTTTTTGGGCAAAGAAACACAGACATTGGACAACAGATAATTGGAAAAGAGTGTTAAGGATCTTAATTAACCCCATTAAGTTTTTGTTGGATCAGCTAGACTGTAAGGTGTGTGAGAAGTGCCCGACAGGAAGCGTGGGTTGAAATGTCACCTTAGTATCTGGACAAAATGACAGCTAGAATGCCAAGGATCTGCAAAGCTGTCATTGCTGCACGTGGAGGATTTTTTGATGAGAACTCTTTGAAGTAGTTTAAAGGAGCAATATGTAATATATTTACTGTACTTAAGCATACAATTATCATATGTTATCAGAGATTTAGGAAACAAGTTGAAATACTGACTTCTCTGAAAACAATGCTACAGACAGTATATTCTACTTTGTATATTCTAAATGTCTGTTACAGCCAGAATTTCTGTTTGTGTTTTGGCCTGTGTGATCCTGTCCACTGCCCATTTCCCAATAGTTTTTCCCCGACACCCCGGTTTGCCAGATTTGAAACAAGTTAGCGGGCAAACAGCGCGCTGTAACCATGGAAGCCAGCAATACATATGACAGAGTTATAAAAAATCCACATGAGCTGGTTTATAATTCGCAAAAAATAAAAGCATTGCAAACGTTTACATTAGCTGATCAACTAACCGTGTAAGACTTGTTGCTTGCCATTGTCGGTTTCTGTCAACCCATGTGAGCGAGTCTGGGGAGGAGGGGGTGGGGGAGGCAACTCTCTCCAATATTTTGAATTTGGACTGCAGTACCCATTTTAAACGCTTGATGTCAATGTTACATATCACTCTTTTAAGAAGTTCTTACATTTTTTTTTTTGATTATACATGAAGTAAATGTGTATACTCACTGTTTTGATTCCAGCCTCTTCGAGTATATCATCCATTTCTGTGTCTAAGAGATATTAAACAAATTTGCATGATCATATGCATAATATATGTAAGCCACTAAGATTTAGCACAGATGATGATGTCCCACCTTTAGTTTTTTCAACCTGCTCATCATCATCATCATCTTCTTTGATGATCAATCGTCCATCTGACGTCACCTTGAACCCATGCTCAACTTTGGGTGCCTTCTTCAAGTCAGGATTGGTGGCTAGATAAATAGATTTGATTTAAAATGAACTAACATACACAAGCAATACAGATGTACATGATCCATCGTAATCAACTAATTAATGAATGAATCAAATTGAAAGAAAAACGACTAAGAAGGTTTCTTACCTAGAACTCGTTGTGCTGCTTTTGGATCAAGGAAGTTGAGAGGATCGTCAGACACACCATCCTTCAACCAGGCCAGACCCTTCTTTTTTACTGGCTTTTTCTGACCCTTCTTGGATTTCTCATCTTCATCAGTGTCATCAGAGTCAGAATCAGCCAGAATGTCCTCAATACTACAAAAAGAACAGTGATAACAGCCAATCAAAGTGAGGCACATCATTCAAAAGCCTCCAGTGTACCAGTCACAGTGTTGATAGTACCATGGGTTAAAGTGAAAAAAAATCCTGAGCCTGAACTTTTTTTTTGGGGGGTACTGCACAGACAGACTTATCTTCAAATATTGACGATAATAACAAAAATACAGTAACATGAGCTTAAAGTGCTTAAAAAAAAACTGTTAAACTGAGACTGAGATGGACAGATTCACTTCTCTTCAATGATTATGCTTTGCACCATTTATTTAAAAGTAATATGTCAAATAAAGTGTTTTCTTCTGAACAATAACAAGTGCTTAAAGTGCTTAAATAACAAGTGCTCAAAGTGTTAAAGAACTGAACAGCTAAACTGAAGATTAGAAGTGAAAATCAAGGCCATTATTACTTATTTTTTCTTTTTTTCCGGGTTGTAAGCAAAGTCCTGCAAACTCGTTCTTTTTAAGACATTTGGACCAGAAGATGGAGTGTTCATGTAACTCGCATGTTGATTTGAAACCGACAGGCTAGTTAACGCTTTTTTGTCTTCTGCTAGTTTTCTACACAGGGTGACCAGTGGCTGCGAAATTCTGAATGACAAATCATGTTCTGCACGTATTTTTAAATCGCAGATACGGTCAGTCATAGACAACGGTGTGTCAGCTGTAACAGTTGCTCCGGCAACGTCGTGGTAAGTTTGAGTGCACAGGCAGCGGCTCTATGACCGGAGTCTAAATCATGACGAGCAAGCACTTTCTTACCGCTGCTGGCATACAGTAGCTTCCTCGAGCAAATCGGGCTCTCTCAGTTTCTGGCACCAACTGCCAAAAGGCTCGCCTTTTAGTTAGACACGTTAGTTAGAGCTGCGTTCCTCTCATATGATTGGTAGGTGAAATAAATTGACTAGAAAATATTAAACCGCATTCGCAGGTTCCCAAATATTATTTTATTTTTTTCCCTCAAGGCTGCACGCCGGAGATCCGGCACGGTGCCTGAATGCTTTAAGCCCTGCAGTACCTCTCTCCTTTCACATTAGACGTCTCGTCCTCAGTGTCTGATCCTCTGTCCTCATCTGTTTTACTCAGGAGCTTGCGTCTCTTACTTCTGGCCTCCACTTTACGGATGTTCACCAGTACCTTGTGGTGCTCAGCAGGCAGCATGCTTTTCACCAGCTCAAACCTGAATACATTTTGCATTCACACATTTTAATCACAGTACAAAAAAAAATAGAAGCCACATTAGAATCAATTGGATATGTCTCTCCCAAACTCACCCAAATTTCCTAATTAATTTGGTGTATATACTCTTAAGTTTCATCCTAAAATGTCTCCGCATGTCATCTTTCATATTACTGATGCCTTCCATCTACAAAAAGAGGGCAGAAATGCACACGCAGTCACTTCTCTTCTGCTGATTACCAAATATAAACTTTTATTGACAGAAAAAATATGACTCTTTTCTTCACTTACAATGACTGTCACATGGCTGGCCAAAACCTTCATATCCAGTGCAAAGAGAAGGACTTTCAGGAACCCCAGAGAGGCTTTGACGATATCTCGTGTTCTGCTGGTGAGCAGCAGGCAGACGTTATGCAAGAGCTGCTCTAGTGAGGAGACATCTATGGAATCTGCGCATAAAACCACAGTAATTCTATAATTATCTATGCTTTTCAATAAAACATACTAGTCACACACATTTAATGACACCTGCTATGATCACAATCACATATAAGGTTGAATTTCTTCTACTCAACAAGCATGTTTTAGCTACCACCACCAACTGCTTTATCATCACATTTATAATATAATCTGTTAAATCACAAATTAATTCTGAACCAACCTATATTATCACACTTTGATTATGCAGTGAAAACATACCTAGATAAAGTTAAATTGTGTATAAGTAGCAGTCATTCTCACCTTTGTAATGATACACCAGTCTTGTTAAGGCCAGCACTGTGCAAGTAATCATGGTCACAGATCCAGTGAGTCCAATGTACACGTGGCTCAAATACTCATATATAGCATCTAAAACATATGATTGACACTTTGTTATTTCAGCTCTTATTTTAGACATATAAATAAACTTGTTGAAGATGAATCTGGTTCTATCTTTATACCTTTCTGGTTCCCACAAAACCTTACAAAAGCATTGCCGATCTCAACCAGGAGCAAGTAGGCATTTTTGCGGGCCCCAATGGACATTTCCTTTGTGCAAACGATGACCTAAACAAAAACATATAATATCAAAATCACTCTGCAAAAACACTCTTTTTAAAGACTCTGTGCGAGACATACCTCAGGAAGCAGAGCCGAAATAAAATCCAGGTGTTCTTCATTTAACTGCTTCACTATGTGCATCAGACACTTCAGTCTGGGCTGAAAATAAATAAAAACAAATAAAGAAATAAATATATATATATATATATATATATATATATATATATATATATATATATATATATACACATACATATATACACACACAGTCAGAGGTTTACATACACCTTAGCAAATATATTTCAACTCAGTTTTTCACAATTATTGACATTTAATTGTAGAAAACATTCCCTGTCTTAGGTCAGTTAGGATCCCGGTTTTGCAGCAGTGGCTTCTTCCTTGCTGAGCAGCCTTTCAGGTTATGTCGATATACGACTCATTTTACTGTGGATATAGATACTTTTCTACCCGTTTCCTCCAGCATCAAGTCCTTTGCTGTTGTTCTGGGATTGATTTGCACTTATCGCACCAAACGAAGTTCATCTCTAGGAGACCGAATGCATCTCCTTCCCGAGTATGACAGCTGCGTGGTCACATGGTGTTTTTACTTCATTACTATTGTTTGTACAGATGAATGTGGTACCTTCAGCCATTTGGAAATTGCTCCAAAGGATGAACCAGACTTGTGGAGGTCCAAATGTTCTTTTTTTTCTGAGGTCTTGGCTGATTTCTATTGATTTTTCCATGATGTCAAGGAAAGAGGCACTGATTTGGAAGGTAGGCCTTAAACAGGTACATCCACAGGTACACCTCCAATTCAGTACACCTCCTATCAGAAGCTAATTGGCTAATTGTCTTAAGCCAATATAGCCAATTAAAAAAGTGAACCAATCTGTCAGTAAAAAAATTACTTGTGTCAAGCACAAAGCAGATGTCCTAAACGACTTGCCAAAACTATAGTTTGCTAATATGAAATCTGTGGAGTGGTTAAATTGTTTTAATGATTTCAAGTGTATGTAAACTTCTGACTTGAACTGTGTGTGTATATATTATACACACACACACACACACAATAATATTGCAGTGTATTTTTATTTATATTGTTATTAAGGCGTTTATTGAGGCCGATTACCCGTTTGGCAGGTGAAGCCGCAGTCTTCAGACTGTCCAGCAGAGTTCCCTTCAGCTGCTTAAAATTACCCAGAACAAAAGTCTTACATGGTTCGCTCTCTCCTCCACACATCTCCTCCAACACTCTGTAGGCCTTCTTCTGGACGCCAGAGTACTTGCTCTACAAACACACACAAACATTAGATAAAGCACATTAATAACAGAAAAACAAGTCAAAATACAGTTGGAGATGGTAAAAACTAATTTCCAACACATTTTGACCACTGAATTTTAATTATATTTAAAGTTGTAAGATTACTGATGGATACAAATCTTTAAAAATCATTTTGGTTTAAACAAATCTACTGATGAATCAGTCAGATTGACTTGACTGATTCATTGACTAGAACTGACTTTAAATATTATACAAAATGTCTATTCACTGCAAAACTTTTCACAACTTTTAAAAGGCCAAGACATTTTTTTTTTTTTTCAATTTGCTGATACGTCTATGTTTTCCATTACTGTGGAAACCCTGTAAAAGGAAGATTCCCACCTCCAGAAAAGGTTTAATCAGTTCAAAGGTTTGGGTCATAGATGCTTCATCCACAAATGGAGCCATTGCAACTATCAGATCCATAACTGCAAGCCTACAAAACAAACAAAACAAAAGCAAGCTTTTTCTTAACACACCAAAATCTATCTATCTATCTAGTGCCATATTGCAATTAGAAATTTTGCAAATTGAGCTTGTTATTTTAAAGATGAAACTCAATTTTCATCTCAAAATCAATTATATAATGAAACCATAAGTGATTACACCTGCCATTCTACTGAAACAACAACCCACTTCTTTAGGCTGATTCTTGGCACGGTGTCCAATAACAAAATACAGTCACAAAATATAAATTTTTTAAGTTTCTATTTGGGTGATTTTTTTTTCTTCTGTTAAACATATATACTGCCCTTTAAGAGAAACAATAAAGGTTTGACATCATATTTACCTTGTAAACTCAGAGCTGTCTGCACTGCTGAGCCTTTCAGATGCTTTCTGCAGGAATGTGCACACCATCTGAAGTGCAGACATTGATGTGTATTATTACCAGAACAAATTATTTCACAAACATCAGTCTTCAATTTCATAAGGGTGCAATTTATTTTTTCAAATAGTAGATTCTGACAGGGAGAACTTGAAAATGACCTTCTGATCTGTGACAGTCAAGTAAACTCTGATTGTGTCCAGGACAGCCATCCTAGCACAGGTCACCTCTCCAGGTGTTGGCTGCTGGCTGTAAATGTTAAACAGGATGGGAAGGAAGTTTTTGGAAAATCGATTCATTTCAGCCTTCTCTTCCTCTGCGAATGACCAAAAAACATCAAATTACCATCACAAATATCTATGAGCTATCATAAACCATAGCAACGAAAATAAAATGACCAAAAAGGAAATCAGATGTGTTTTAATAACCAATTTGTCCATATATTCTTCATAAACAGAGGTAGGCTGACCTGTTTCACAGCTCTTGATGAGAGTGCGTAGGGCCTGACAGATGCAGAGGCGGAGATCAGGACGTTCGCTGAGAGCCATACCCAAAGACCGGGCAATGCCCTTAAAAGATGCCACCAGATCTGTTGGTTTAGTGCAGAAACCAGGTAACATGGTCCAAATCTAAAACAAAACAAAGAGCATGGCCTATGTTGAATAACACTTTTTAAGACCAGAGGAAAAATAAATAAATCAAATGGATGAATCAATGACTTTTCACCAAAGCAAAACAAAATTGCTGTTCAGAATTAAATACTTTGCCACTTATTGTACCTGGAGCTGCAGTGTCTGATACACTTTCACCATAAGTTTTTGCCCTGATTGCTCCAGTTCTTCAGCTGAAATATCATGCCAAAGGATTGAGAAATTAAGCATCATTTGACAGTTAGTTGCAATGTAAACCAATGTGTGTGTGTGTGTTTGATGAGCACCGAAACAAACCTTTCTGTTTAAGTTTGGTTGCCAAGGGGAAAAAGTATGAGGTGAAATAAGCCAGCTGAGTATTTTTTACATGATCTCTAATGACTGGGATCAGCCAGCTGCGCGGGAACTCAAGGTCATCGCTGCAAACAAACAATTAACAATTATTGTTTGTATTTAAAGTAATGACTATGACAGAGTAGTTTCTAGGTTGCAAAGCATCAGATTAGCAGTGAGAGTTTTCACCAAAAATGAAAATTCTCTCATCATTAACTCATGCCATCCCAGATGTGTATGACTTTCTGCTTTTGAACACAAAAACATATTTAAGCACTGTAGACCCATAAAATGCAAGTGAATTGTTGCCAGAAATTTGAATGTAGCATATAAGTAATGCATATGACTACAATGGTTAAATCCATATCTTCTGAAGAGATATGATAGGTGTGGGTGAGAAAAAGATCAATATTTAAGTCCTTTTTTTACTATAAAGCTACATTTTAACTTTTACTTCATCATTCTTCTTTTGTTTTTGGCAATTTGCTTTCTTCATGCATATCAACACCTACTGGGCAGGGAGGAGAATTAGTAGTAAAAAAGGATTTTTAAATGTATCCGTTTCTCACCCACCCCTATCACTTCAGAAGACATGGATTTAACCACTGGAGTCATAGGGATTACTTTTATGCTGCATTTATATGCTTTTTGTACATTCAAAAATCTGGCTACCATTCACTTGCATTATATGGACCTACAGAGCCGAGAAATTTTTCCAAAATCTTGGCACTGAGCAGAAGTCCTACAGTTTTTTTTTTAAGTTGGATGGCATGAGGGTGAGTAAATGATGAGAGAATTTTAATTTTTGTGTGAACTATCCCTTTAACTCACTCTGTTCCAGTAATGAGGAGCGGGATAGCATTCAGGACCACCTCTGGGCCCATGCTCTCCACTGCACCGCCCACAGCCAGATCCAGCTCCCCTGAGAAGGGGAAACGAGGGGTGGTCCGCATGTCACAGAGAGACTGCAGACTCTGAGGATCAAACACACACACACACACACACACACACACACACACAAGTTGGAATAAACCAACAAAATACAGACACATATTTTTAAACTAAACCAAAAATGAATTATGTAAGGTCAGTTGAGAAATATTAAATGTAATTTAAATAGCTATGAAGGAAATTGGTTGCCAGGGACAAGGCTTAAAGTTTAGTGATCATTAAACAAAAATATTTGACCACAGAATGCCGTGACTCAGAATCAGAATGGAGTTTTACAGAGCGCAATGAGCGAAGTAGTTATAACAATTGTGATCTCTCTTTATAAAACGAATATACCTTTGTCATAATAGTATGAGCCTGTTTTCCTGCAGCTCGGTAGAAGCAGCCCAGGATTTGTAGCACAAACGGCCAAGAGGCATGAAACCGATAGGATAATCCTTCCTCCACAGTACTAAAAAGACAATGAAAGGTTTGACTTAAACAAGACCCTAGATCAGGCTTTAGACAACATGACGTAGGGTAGATAGGGTCAAAGGTAGCTCACTGAAACATCTTAAGGATGTAGGCCCCATTTCCAGTGGATGTGTTTGGTAGAACTGTCCTGATCTCAGCCATATGAGCAGCCACACATTCATTTATCAGACTCTGGAGAGAGAAAATCAGCAGCGATCATCAGAATACTTGAAGAAAAGTTTATTTCTGACAAATGTTATGTGACATACCTTCAGCGTCAGCATTGCAGCAGAGACGACTTGTGTGTGCGGGGACAGGAGACACGACATGGTGATGGAGAAGAAGCGAGGAAGATGACCAAGACACAGAGAGCTCTGTAAACTACAGGCCAGCGATGGGATGAGAAATTTTTCTCAAAGATAAAACATAATTAATGACTCGGTGCTGAAAAAAGCCTACCTGGACAAATGAATGTGGGCTTTTTCCATGACAGCTAGCCATGCTAATAAAGGCTGTAGATCATTTTCACTAGGAACATAGTCGTACAAAGCCTGGAATAGAGGTGTTAAAAGATTGATGCATCAATACATTGGAAGGCACAATAAGTGTTTTATTTCAATGCCATTAGTCAGATGGAAAAAAAAAAAGGTTGCAATTTCTTTTTTTAAACAGCCTAATTAGACCAGACATAACATTGTTTAACGTTGAACTGTTTGCCAATCGATGGCATAGTTAGTGCTCGAAACACCCATTTAAAAACAGTAATTTTATTATGTTTTGGTGTAACTAGTGGTGCAGAAATGACACACTTCATCTTATAGTATAATACAAAACTGTGCTGAATTTAAACAATTGTTTTTAAAAAGGCAGGCTATGATCATAAAGGCCAGAACAAGATTAAAACACTTACTGTGATGATCTGGGCATTGAGTTCTGCGGACATACTGGAAGGACTGTGTTTGCCACTGAAGAGTTGGTGGAAAGCCTGCATTGCACCTGCAGTCACCAGCTTCAGAAAACACAGATAGGTGTTAAGCATATCTCTACATCCTAGTGGAGATGACAATATAGTTAAAAGTAATCTCTTACCACATGGCTCAGGGTCATCACACGCAGGAGGGTCTCACAGCAAGACTTGACAGAGCTGAGGGGAAACGCAGATAGAAGGTCCTTCAGTAGACCAAGCATGTGGAGAGTGGTAGTGTCTTCCTTGTTGCCTAGACGCAAAGAGAAATAAAATGTATCTTATATATAGTACTGTGCAAATGTTTCACAAAACATTTGTCTTAAGATGGTTATTTATATCTTCAGCTGTGTCAATAAGAAAAATACATTTTAGACTTCCAAACATTACTTTTGCAAATAGAAAAGATTAGACAGAAAAACAGGGAGCCCTGCAACAGATGGCATTGCCCCAACAGAGCCCCCACTGAACATCGAGTCAGTCTGGGATTATATAAAGAGATAGAAGCAATTGAGACAGCTGAATCTTGGTACATCCTATCTGCCAACAACCAAGAAAAACTGTGTTCAGGTGTATCAAGGAGAATTGGGGCTGTTTTACAGGCAAAGGTGGCCACACCAAAAATGTATTTAGCTTTTTTGTTTACTGGACTTTGTATGATATTAATTGATAAATGAAAACTATTTATTGCATTATTTTTGAAGAAACCCTCACTTAAGCAAATTTTTTCACCAAATTTTGCCTAAAACTTTTGCACAGTACTGTGTGTGTGTGCACATTATATATATAGTCAGATATCATACAAAGGCAAGCAAATTAGCAAAACAAATTGTGACCATTTTTGAAACTGTTACAAGGTATAAAATGTACAAATTGTTCAACTGACCTCCTGATTGCTCCATTTCTTTGCAGCAGAATTTGGCTGTGGTGACTGCTGCTGGGTGGTGGCTCGGGGCGTTATCTGAGAACATGAAGTCACTGCCACGAAGGATGGAGCAAACACCCTGCTGTGCTGCTTTTCGTATCTGCAACACAAACATAATCATCAATTGGACATTTTGCAAATCAGTCACTTACCTGTAATGTGGCAATACAAAAGTATTAGTTTTCCCATCATTTATTAAGGTAGTTGTTCCATCATTTATTATTATAATAAATATGGGAATATTATAAATTGTTAGAACAGTTTTAAAACATGGTAACGGTTTATATCATGTTAGAGTTATTTGTGCTTTAAATTCATCAAAGTAATTGTTTAAAGAAGAAATAAACCTGTTAATACCTATTTGAAAATCCAGCAAAATAAATATTTACAAATGAAAGGTAGTCTCATTTGATTATTTGGTAACATTACAATAAGGTTCCATTGGTTTACAATAGTTCATGCATTAGATATCATGGATTAATAAATGAACAATATAATTTGTACATAATTTATTAATCTTTGCTAATGTTAGTTAATAAAAATACAATTATTCATTGTTAGTTCATAGTGCATTAACTAATGTTAACATACACAACTTTTGATAAATAAAATGTATACACATGAAATCAACATTAACCAAGATTAATAAATACTGTTAAAGTATGGTAACACTTTATTTTACGGTGTTCTTTTTACACATATTACATGTATTGACTATAGTAATAAGTCAATTATGCATAATTAAAAGTAACTAACCCTAAACCAAACCCTTACCCTAAAACTATAGTAAGTATATGCTGTTAATTAGTAATAATCAGTAATTACGTGTAATACTGTAACAAGGACACAGTAAAATAAAAGTTTAACCAAAATAATTGTTCATTGTGAGTTCATGTTAACTAATGTTAATAAATGGAACTTAGTTGTAGTGTTACAGATTATTTCCCTTTATTTGGAACATGATAAATCCAAACCAAAAGAAAAATATTAACAGATAAATGGCATCAGTACAAAAACATTATGCAGCTTTGCAATATGTAACACTTAAGTTAAAAACAAGAAACTCAAAACACTTGATTGAGAAAACTGTTGTTTTTCAGTTTAGAATATCTTTACATTATTGTGTGGAACTAATTGGGTGTGCTCTATAATATGTAAAGAAAAACAAACCTCTAACTACATATTATTTCAATACAAATGTATAGTTTATTAAGAAACACTTTATTATTAACTACTGGATAATGTAGCAGCAATGGTAATTCCAGTATAAGTCATCAGTAGAAAATAAGTTTTTTTTTGGACAAAATGTTTTCAACTTATAACATGTTTTTGACTTTTATCTGGACTTTAAAAGGATTAATCTCTCTTTTTTTGTCAAATTTAGTTTTAAGTAATCAGCTCACTTTTCATTCACACGGTTATTTTGTGGAATCCCTTCAACTTAAATATTATTATCATTTGAAAACAAATAATAATATATTATAATAGTAATATATCTCAATCATGCACCTTTAACTTTTAAACCCTAATGCTTTTATTTTGACATTTTTTGAGCTTGACCGTAATAAACATGACTAACACACAGTATCAGATTTGGATCTGGCTTGTCGGACCGATACCAGATCCGTATAAAAGCTTCAGTATCGGAGCAGATAGCGATCCAGGTATTCTGGATAAATTATATCATATTACTGAATTACAAATGGTGCATTGAAATTTCATTCCGTTTGACATTTTATTTTAAAACACTAGAACTCAAAATGAAAATGCCCTCACGAGGGCACAATTACATTAACCTGTGAATCATTAAAGTTGCAATCACATTTTCTGAAAAAAAAAATAAAATATTAAAAAACATTGTTGAAGGATCATTGGTCAGGCTGTGAATTTGAAGTTAAATGGAAAACTTAAATCAAATACATTTCTAAATTCAAATTCCACTCCAAACGAAACGAAAAAGCAATTAAAATATATTATTTTTGGATCACTTTATACACACGTATATATATATATATATACACACACACACACGTAACCACTTTTTCATTTACTATCGGGCAAGTATCAGTCTAAACATGCAGGCAGAATTTTTTTTTTAAGACATAAAAACCATTATAAATGTAAAAATAATAATTATAATGATGATAATAATCACTGAAATATAAACCGTGGTCTGAGGTCTTTGTATTTTATGTTTTAATCACAGATGTATAGGCTGCAGATTTGTGGTCACAATGAACTGCTCAAAGCACCTCCTAAGCTGAGGTAACTATGGTAATTTGCAGAAGACAGAAACAAAGAAAGAGTGAAAAAGTTTTCAAGCACGTGTTCCTGCATGCCTCCGTTCAAACAGTGTGCCATTCATGCGCATATATTACTTTTATGTCATGTTATTAATAACATAATAAAGTGTGTTTCTTCTAGCACGTGTCTGTGTGCCACAGGGCAAATTATTGTACTATTAATTTGATGATAATAATAATAGCCTTAATGGGCTATTAATGGGAAAATAGGCCAAATATCGTCTTGACATCGTCAAAGGCATCAGCTATTGGCAATCACTCTGATCATCGTCGATCCCCAAGAACATCGTCTATAGGCACAACCCTATAGTGCATTTCTCTATAAAAATTTACAAAATGTTACATTATTTGTGCAATTCCATTTGGTGGTGCTAGTCCTGCAGAAATTACATAAATCAGGTTTAAAAAGGCTCGGGGAATCAACCAGATTTACCTTTGGTTTGGAGTGCACAGTGAAACTAAGGAGGCCGTGGTAGACCTGTAGTGTGGACGGGTAACTCCACACTGAGATATCCTGTTTCCGCAGCAAGGTAGCCAGACAGGATAATATCTGCATGGGAATATAAAAGCTACAAACTCAGAATATGTAAATACAAAGACTATCAGATTCTCTTTTCACTCATTTATGAGAAGACAAGCAGAGTTTACAAACCCATCTCAGATAGGACACAGAGTCAGAACTGGATTGGTTTGACATCACATCCATGAAGGCCTTGGCTGTATCTGAGAACTTGTTCTTAAGCACTGCAGCAGGAACCCTTGAAACAATAAGCAGGCAAACATCATATTTAGATCAAAACCTAGGCTAATCAGAATTGCTAATGCAGAAATCAACATATTCCAATGCTGCATCATCTGGCAGATTCTGATTTGATTTATGACACCACTCACCGCTTCATGACTAGATTGAGGAGATAAGCAACAGCTGCTAGTGATTCGCTGCTGTCTACAGCCTCAAGAGTCGTCATCTGTTGATTTAAAAATGCAAAAGGGATAAAAAGTAATGCTTTTAATTTTTCAATTTGAAAATACTTTCTCTTATCTTAATATGCATGTACAACTTTAAATTATTTGGGGGTTGATTCCCCCACAAGCATGAATCCTTTGACACTAAAATAGTGTTTAAGCATCTCCGTAACAAAATTCTCTTAACCAATGGCATGAGTATGGGGCAGGATTATTTATTTGGGAAACCTCTCTTGTATGAAAACAGTCATCATGGAAAATTACACACTCCAATAATTATGATACTCTTCCTGTTGGCCCTATTCAGAGAATAACATGCTATTCATCAAGTTAAGTGTTCATCTGAGAGGACATGATGCTGATACGGTCAAATGTGCTCCACTCACCAAGGCCGCAAAGTATTCTGTCTCCGTTTCCTTTCCTCCCTGAGAGCGAATCACTTCTGTGACGGCTGCCAATACAGCACAGATCTGCAGAACAAGTACCCACCAATCAAACACCTACCTGCTGCATTCAATACCAAGATACTGTAATAAACCAACATGCACCTATCTGTTCATCACACTGAATACAGACCTCCTTATGTGCCGCAGAGTTTGACTCCCAGTAGCGCTGTACTTTCCTGAAAGTAAGGTTGGAGCAGTCCGACAGTCCACTGAGAAAAGTTCCTGATGTTCTCTCTGTGAACGCCTGCTCCTCCATGGCATCTCCTGCAACATTACTGCTCCTCTCCAGAGACCCAGTCTGAAGCTCATTATGAAGTTTCAGGGCATCTACTGTCAGATCACTCTTCTCTGCAAAAACAAATAAGTTAGTTTAATGAATCCTACACTCAGAGCAGTCAAAGTGCAATGACATTTTATCCAGAAAGCCAATCAAAACAAAGACAGTCCTAATAAAATGTCAGTGTCTAAAAAAGTATTTTTACTGCACATGGACATCGGAGCAGCTGATGTTCATGTCTGCCATCACCCGACACTGCTACAGTATAGAAATCATGCAACAACTAAGCTGCACAATGATCTGCAGACTACGCGGCGTGAGTTTAGAGACTGCTGCATCTTTGTTTTAAGACGTGGCTCAGCAACAGAGTTCTGAACGCCGGCATTCAGCTACACAGGTTCGCCTCGTTTCATGCCGACAGAAATGCAGCTCTGTGCGGTAAGGCTCGCGGTGGTGGCTTGTGTTTACATCAACACGGAAAGGTGCAAGATCTCTGTGCTAGTTTCTAGTTACTGCTCATCGCAGGTGGAGTTTGTGACTGTTAGATGCAGACCATTTTATTTACCACAGGAATTCACAACCGTCCTCATAATCGCTGTACATTCCCCCAGTGCTAATGCTAAGGAGGTGCTCTGTGAACTGTATGGTGCTATTAGTGAACTGCAAAACATTGTTGCGAATGCGGTTCATAGACTTCAGTTCAGCATTCAGCACAATCGTTCCTCAGCACCTGATTGGAAAGCTGCACCTGCTGGGCCTGAACACCTGAGAGACCTCAGTCAGTCTGGATCAGGAGCAGCATCTCCAGCACACTGAGCACTTGGGCCATCCAGGGCTGTGTGCTCAGTCCACTGCCGTTCACTTTGCTGACTCACGACTGTGCAGAAATGCACCACTCGAATCACATCAAGTTCGCCGATGACACGACCGTGGTGGGTCTCATCAGCAAGAATGACGAGTCAGCATACAGAGAGAGAGAGGTGCAGCAGCTAACGGACTGGTCCATAGCAAACAACCTGTCTCTGAACGAGGACAACACAAAAGAGATGGTTGTTGACTTCAGGAGAACACAGAGTGACCACTCTTCACTGAACATCAACGGCTCCTCTGTGGAGATCGTCAAGAGCACCAAATTCCTTGGTGTTCACCTGGAAGAGAACCTCACCTGGTCCCTCAACACCAGCTCCATAACAAGAAAAGCCCAGCAGTGTCTCTACTTCCTGCAAAGGCTGAGAAAAGCCCATCTCCCACTGCCCATCCTCACCACATTCTGCAGAGGGCCTATCGAGAGCATCCTGAGCAGCTGCATCACTGCCTGGTTTGGAAATCGCACCGTTTCGGATAGTGAGAACAGCTGAGAAGATCATTGGGGCTCTCTTCCCTCCATCATGGACATTTACATTTACATTTACGCTGCATCCGCAAAGCCACCAGCATTGTGGATGACCCCACGCACCCCTCACACAAACGCTTCACCCTCCTGCCATCTGACAAAAGGTACCGAAGCAATCGGGCCCTCACGGCCAGACTGTGTAACAGTTTCTTCCCCCAAGCCATCAGAATCCTCAATACTCAAAGACTGGACTGACACACACACACACACCCGAACACCATCTGACCCCATTTGCAATTTTTGCACATTTCTGTATTATCGACCCCAATTGTTTTGCTGCTACTGTATTCATAAAAATACTGTTTTTAATTCTTGTCACTTTCTACCTGGCTGCTACCCCAATAAATGCTATGTCCATATATGGTATAAGCTTAACTGCAGAATACTATGCCATAGTATGTTATGTTTACATTCAAGGTATTTTCAAATATCTGTTTTATATGACACCTTCACACTAGAACAGTGTACTGGTCGGCGCTGCACTGTCTTTTACTGTGCCTGTTGTCTTGTTTTTAGCAATTATTGTATCATCTTGTACTGTTATCTCATCCTGTACACACGTGCTCTTTATGTTGTAATGTGTAGGTCTTATTTAGATCTGTGTAGTCTCACGTTGTTCGGTGTTTGTTTTATGTAGCACCGTGATGCTTGAGGTACGTTATTTCGTTTCACTGATTACTGTACTAGCTGCATATGGTTGAAATGACAATAAAAGCCACTTGACTTAATATGAAATATTAACATTGTGAAAATGAAATCAAAGTCATCCCCCTTTCAAATGTCAAAACATGGATTTTATTTGGTTTACAGAGAGGAAACCATTGAACTATCAACAGACAAATATTTGATCAGCTTCCCACGTGTTGTCACGCAGGGCCATACTAAAGCATACTGCATCGTCTTACCTGTAGGACGGCTAAAAAACCGGCTCCTCGCAGCCTTTCGATAACGGCTCGTCTCTGGATTTGATTCACTACTGTGTCCTTTCTTCCAGCGCTTTAATTTCTGAGCAGCTCCGGATCGAAGTTTTCCGGATTTGACCATTTTGGCACCTGGAATTGCTCAGAGTGCTTCAGTCACGTTGGTCTTCAGTTCCCAGTCTGCGTGGCGCATTGGCCACTACGTCATCATCCTGAGCCAACAACATTTTCTATAGAATCAATTCCATGCCACATATATTTGCAAAAATATAAAGTATTGCAAAATAAAATAAAGTTTTGCAAAACAAAAAAAGTATTGAGCAAACAAAAAAAAAAAATTTTAAACAAAAATTAAGTATCACAAACGTAAAATAAAGTATCGAGAGAAAAAAAGAAAGTTTTGCAAACAAAAATAAAGAATTGCAAAATATAAATAAAATATAGCAAAAATCAAGATGTAATTAATTGCAAAAATCAATGACTGTTGTAAAATAATCTAAAGATCTTTTATCCTTTTTTATCTCTGCAACAGATTTTTAGGCAGCAATGATTTTGCCACACATCTTTTTCTTTGCAACGCTCGTTTTAATCTGCATTTCCATCACGTGTGAGCTCGTGATACCGTTTTGCCTTTGCGCTTCACTTTTCTCTGCGTTTCACTTTATGGCACTGTTTTGACGTGGGGGTGGAGTCAGGGGATTGGGGCGTGTACAACGGGCTCAGAGATGCCTCTCTGGAAGTTACGTCATTAGCTTGAGACACGGATCAAACATCATGGCTGAGCACAGGCATGCAGGTGGATCTCAGGTATATAAAGTTGATTGTTTAAGGAAACTCATTTTAAAATATTCAATGGGGTATACCCGTCAAGTGAATTTTTAAGACAACGGTTTAATTTGGAAGAAAATGCCTGTACTTTTTGTCAAATTGACAGAGACGTTCTGATCATCTTTTTTTCTCGTTTTTCTTCAAATACTTTTTGGGAAAATATGTCTTATTGGTTGGAATCAAAGATTCACTCACTGCCCACTTTTGCTAGGAAACATGTTATGTTTGGAGTGCTGTTGGACGAGAAAAGAAATGAATTTCTTATTAATGTAATGGGCACATTTTTCATTCATAAGTCCAAATGTATGAAGACGAAACCTTATTTTTCTGTATTTAAAAGAGAATTGTAATTTCTTTCCAGCGTTGGAATGTACGTGAAGTAAAAAGGCCCAGAAATTGGCTGGAATAATAAGAGACCTTGAGCTCTTAAAAGAGGAATAAAGAGACCCCTCTGTATTTGTATTTTTTATTTTATACATTTAATTTATTTATTTTAACTGATATGTGCCTTGCTTAATACTCATTTACCTGTACTTACCAATGCCATTGTAGATGTACATTCTGTTTTTGTTCTGTTCTTGGTGTTCAATAAAAAAAAAAAAAAAAAAAGTTTCCTTTTATTTAATTAGCATTAAATGTGCTTTAACAGCGTTTGCTTCAGATAAAGAAGTTAGAGATCAGTTAAAGCGGTGGATTTATTAGCCATACGCGCTAACATAGCCAGCATCTGCAGTTTATTCTCTCTCAATTGATTGGACTGTTGATTGATTCTTATGTTTATTTTATAATTGTCTATACCATAGTATGTTGTCTTCTAAAAAAATGTAAACTCCATATTTAAAAATATATAAATAGATGTTACATTATCACTGTTAAAGGAGACAATAAATAGATTACAAATAAAAAGTTAAACGATCGTAACAAATAAGCATCCCAGGAAACGATCTACAAACAATAAAAGAACATCACGTATAATGTTAATTGTGCAAAAGCAAAACTAATTTAACAGATTGATTCTTAAGAGTAGGTGCTGATAACCTGGTTATATCCTGCTGAGTATACTCAAGGCAGAGAAACAGCAGGAGAAAGCTGTTGTTGTTGCTGCTGACCCGCCTGAATATGACCGAAGCTTTGAGTCAGAACACTAATAAGATTCGTCACGACATCTGGATATTCTCTCTGCTAAATGTGACATGGCAAATCATTACATGAGATGACCTAGATACACGTACATTTACTGTGAGCATTGTAAGAACTTAAGTAGCTTGTGAACAGGTTCGTTGAGCAATGGAGGAGTCAGGAGACAGCGAAGCAGGTTTGAAATCAGCACTTTAATTTCTTTCACGAACATACGACGGTCACCGCCGTAGAAATGTAAACATAAAACAATATCACACTCAGTCTGTGGAGCTTTCTGGATCCTCTCCCTCTCGACACTTGGCGTCCCTTTAAATGTCTCTCTCCGTATCACTACAACAAGACACAGGTGTTAGAGATAATTACAAACCAGGTGACAAGCCTTACCGCTCTCTCTCTCCCGCAGACTGACACACGACCACGCCCCATGCCACATAGCTGTATAACGCAGGGTTAAGAATATAGGGGATGTGAACATTTTATATTTCAAAACTTTATTTTTAAAGACAGAACACATGCACGTTTGTTACGATCGTTTAACTTTTTATTTGTAATCTATTTATTGTCTCCTTTAACAGTGATAATGTTACATCTAAATATGGAGTTTACATTTTTTAGAAGACAACATACTATGGTATAGACAATTATAATCTATAAAATAAACATAAGAATCAATCAATAGTCCAATCAATTGAGAGAGAATAAACTGCAGATGCTGGCTATGTTAGCAGTATGGCTAATAAATCCACCGCTTTAACTGATCTCTAACTTCTTTATCTGAAGCAAACGCTGTTAAAACACATTTAATGCTAATTAAATAAAAGGAAACAATCAACTTTATATACCTGAGATCCACCTGCATGCCTGTGCTCAGCCATGATGTTTGATCCGTGTCTCAAGCTAATGACGTAACTTCCAGAGAGGCATCTCTGAGCCCGTTGTACACGCCCCAATCCCTGACTCCACCCCACGTCAAAACAGTGCCATAAAGTGAAACGCAGAGAAAAGTGAAGCGCAAAGGCAAAACGGTATCACGAGCTCACACGTGATGGAAATGCAGATTAAAACGAGCGTTGCAAAGAAAAAGATGTGTGGCAAAATCATTGCTGCCTAAAAATCTGTTGCAGAGATAAAAAGGATAAAAGATCTTTAGATTATTTTACAACAGTCATTGATTTTTGCAATTAATTACATCTTGATTTTTGCTATATTTTATTTATATTTTGCAATTCTTTATTTTTGTTTGCAAAACTTTCTTTTTTCTCTCGATACTTTATTTTACGTTTGTGATACTTAATTTTTGTTTAAAATTTTTTTTTTTTGTTTGCTCAATACTTTTTTTGTTTTGCAAAACTTTATTTTATTTTGCAATACTTTATATTTTTGCAAATATATGTGGCATGGAATTGATCCCATAATTTTCGGTATCTGTAAACATGTTAAAACCAGTCTGTTTTTACTGTCCAAAGTACATATCATTGATATAAATACACAAGTTTTATGTTTTCCTGCTTGTTTCAAATAACTAAACATGACTTATTTTAAATAATCGCAGGCTAGATAATCTTCACATTAAAGTCGAGATAAAACTCAGATTAATTAAATGAACACCATGAATAGAAAAAAGTTTTTAAAATACGACACACATTTCATACATTTAATATGTAAATCTATTAGCAGAACAGAAAGTTAATTTTCTATTTAATATGTAGGCAGGGGTGGTTGGACTTTTTTCAAGGTCATTAAATCCAAAGGTTTTTGAAAAACTGTCCAATAAGTAAAAGGATTGTATTTGGGGTATATATATATTTAGAGAGAGAGAGAGAGAATAGATTGTTCTGAAAAATGTTCAAAGTGGCCTCACATTGACTCACATTGGAGATTAAATAGTTTGACTTCCATTATTTCTTTTCACACAAATGATGTTGCTCCATCAATATTTAGAAAAAAGAAATAAAGTCTTTATGAACTTCATACATTTTGTGACCAGAAAAAAAGCAAATTTTCCTTAAGGTGTCCCTTTAGTCCTGTTGTACCCTATTCAAATACCCATTATGTTGTTCAATTTTGCATACCTACACTGTAAAAAAAAATCCTGTTGTTTTTCCAAAACAATTTGGCAGCTGTGGTTGCCAGAACAATTCTGTAAAAAATACAGTTAGATGTAAACCACTTTACATAACAACCTGTACATTTTACAGTTTAAAATGGTTGTAATTTACACGCTGGCACTGTAAAAAAAAAATAATAATAATTCTGTTAAATTTACAGTAAAAAATTAATTAAATGAACATGCCTTCTTAATCTGTAAAAATGTGTTGTTTACTATATGAGTTATTTGTTAATCACCATAGTATCTACAGAAGGGCACATGATGACATGAAGTTTATCAGTAAAGCCTCTTCCAGGAGCTGCAACATCACTTCCACAAACACTAAACACCATCATGGTAACACATGTGACATTTAAATAATGCAGTAAACATTAACTAAATTAAATCAAATATAATACAGAACACCCCAGTGTACATAACTGATATTAAATTTTAACAATAATTTACTGTAAAAAAAAGTACATGTACTGTCTTGTTCTTTTTATTAATACAGGAAAATCGTTCTTTTGACATTTAAATTATTTAATTTATACATAATTTTATTGTAAAAACTACTGTATTGACTTTTAAAATATATTAAAACATTTTACTGTATATTTTAGTTAATATTTGTTAGTCAATTAACATTTTATTTCTGTAGCATTTTTACACTATTTTACATTTAAAATTATTGACATTTTTTACAGTGTAGGCCATCAAGACCACGAGAGTAAGAAAAAAACACCCCACCTTACAAAGTTTACCATATGGGATCCACCTACTCACACATCAGGATCAAATCAATGTCAGGAAAATAACCCTGATTCCTTCATTATTCAGAACTGTATCTTTATTGGTTGCTCATTAATAGATGTGTTACAACACTGATATTTGCACTGATACTCAAACTGCTGTGTTTTGCATTATGCTAGTCCATTGCATTTCATCATATCAGATATTTAAAACAAAAAAACAAAGCAATAAAAGTCTCTTTTGATAGATGCTGTTGATAGAGCTTATCTTGTATTGAACCCGGAACATTCCTGTAAGCCAATTAGTGAAGCTATCCAACACTTTGCGTTACAAAAGTAAAAAATTATTTGTTAAACTGACAGAATTTCCCACGGTATAAAATTTAATTTTAAAATTTCCAATATTATTACAATTTAGATCTAGTTGTCTACTTACAACTTTAATAGCAACAATGTTTTGTTTCTGGCGTTTTACTGTATTTCCACACCTTTTGGGCTTCAATTAATTACTGTACAAACCTCTGTACAACCACATAGCTACAAACAATTGGCTGTATGTATACAAATAGTTCTATACAAAGTAGATGAATATGTATAATTATGACAAATGGCAACATCTTGACCCAGTACCAGTTCGTTCAGCACATCAAAGGTTTTTTTGATGTTAAAATCAGATACCAATAACAGAACTATTCAGAGGTCTCAGAGCAGTCAATAACCTTGTGACCTAAATCAATAACCTTTTAAATAGTGTTTTTAAAAATAAAAAAATCCATGCATTTTGTAAATCTGCCCTCTTGAAAAATAATCTATTGCTATTTAAAAATTAAATCAGACTGAATCAAGGATCAAGGCAAATTCTACCATAGAGGGCCATATAAATTACTTTCTACATAACATATGTAGGAATATTTAAACCAAGTAGGCAGGGTTACTTATGTTTTTTAGTATGCTACAATTTGGTATTGTTTAGCATGAAGTAAACAGAAAACAAACCGAAATCCTATGAGTGTACATTTTTTTATTTATTTTATTTTTTTTTATTTCGAATTTATGCAAAAGAACATCTGACAAGAAAATAAAATCAAGCAAACAAATCAAAATGATTCCAATAACACAATAAAACAAATTAATTACAATGGTTACAGTCAAAGACTTTTTTTTTTTTTTTTCTTTTCTTACTCTTGTCAATGTCCATTACATATTCGAAAAGGAGTGGGAAGAAGAAAAAAAACGTATTTAATCCCACCCCCTATCCATAATTCAAAAGCTTACCATGAGTCGACCCACGTTCCATGTATTCATAAATCTACTTTATTATACCCCAAAGCAAAGAAAAATAATTCAAGAAAAAAAAAGAGAGAGAAAAAAATAATAATATTAATTAAATTATCAATTACTTAAACAAGGAAAATAATAATTAAATAAATAATATAGAAGAATAACTTAGAAATATCAGTAGCTCAGAAAATGAAATGACATAATAATAATAACACAAAGAAATGAAAAATAATTACTAGCCCCAAAACACTCATTGATTATTCACCCCATTCTTCATCCCTGTATCTCTTGAAGACAATATCTTTATACCTATTTTTAAACTGATTTATGTTTGGACATTGCTTTAGTTCATCATTGAGACTATTCCATATCTTTACTCCAGAGCTTGAGATACAAAAACCTTTTCTAGTTGTCCGAATTCTGTTAACTTTGAAGTTATGTGTCCCCCTTAAATTATAACCTCCCTCTCTTACCCTGAATAATATTTGAATATTTCTTGGCAATATATTATTTTTAGCTTTAAACATTATTTGGGCTGATTGATACTTCACAAGATCTGTGAATTTTAATAATTTTGACTGTATGAATAATGCATGAGTGTGTTCCCTATACTCAGCATTGTGAATAATTCTTATTGCTCTTTTTGGAGAACAGAAAGTGAATGTAATGAACTTTTGTAGTTGTGTCCCCAAATCTCAACACAGTAAATCAAATATGGTAAAACCAGTGAACAATACAACATGTGGAGTGATCTCCGATCCAGGACCTGCTTTGCCTTATTTATTACTGCAATTGATCTTGATAGTTTAGATTGTACATGATTAATGTGTGATTTCCAACTGATTATGTCATCTATAATTACCCCAAGAAACTTATTTTCATGAACTCTATCAATTATAACCCCGTCTATTTGTATGTTCACCTGAATATTCATATTACAATTCCCAAATAACATTCTTTTAGTTTTATTTAAATTTAATGATAATTTATTACTATCAAACCATATTTTTAATTTATTCATTTCTTTAGTGACATCCTTCACCAGTTGCTGTAAGTTTTCACCTGAACAAAATATATTGGTATCGTCTGCAAATAAAACCATCTTCAACAACTTAGATACAGAACATATGTCATTAATATACAAAATAAATAATTTTGGTCCCAACACTGACCCCTGGGGGATACCACAAGCAATGTCCAAACATACTGACCTGGAGCTTCCCAACTTCACAAACTGCTGTCTCTTACTTAGATAACTCCTCACCCAGTCTAATACTATCCCCCCTGATACCATACCTTTCCAGTTTTTTTATTAGTATGTCATGGTCGATTGTATCAAAAGCTTTTTTTAAGGTCAACAAATACCCCCATTACATAATTTTTATGATCCAGGGCACTTGTGATTTCCTCTATTGATTCTATTATTGCCATTGATGTAGATCTATTTAGTCTGAATCCATACTGACCGTCAGTGAGTAATTGATGTTTATCCAAGAATGTATCTAATCTATTGTTAAAGACTTTTTCAAGAATTTTGGAAAATTGTGGAAGTAAGGAGACAGGTCTGTAGTTTGTGAAGTGGTATTTGCTCCCATTTTTATACAGAGGTATGACTTTGGCTGTTTTCATTTTGATTGGAAATGAACCTGTTTGAAATGATAAGTTACAAATATATGTCAATGGTTTTGAGATCTCCTCAATGACATTTCTCACTATAGTCATGTCAATGTCATTGTAATCAGTAGACTTTTTGTTCTTACAATTGCTCACAATTTCCAATATTTCATTCTCATCCACTGGCCTGAGAAACATTGAGCTTTGATTTCTCTCTATTAATTTATTACAATGACCTTCCGATGACCCAGGATCAGGGATTTTTGTGGCTAGATCAGGTCCCACATTTACAAAGAACTGATTGAAACTGTTGGCCACATTCTCCATATCATAATTTTCCTTATCCTTGTCAATAAAGTACTTAGGATAACCTATCTGTCTAGGACTATTTCTTATAATACTATTCAATGTATCCCATATTCCTTTAATATTGTTTATATTATTATTTATTTTGTTCTTATAATACTCCTTCTTGCAAGCCCTTATAATTTGAGTTAACTTATTTTTATATTTTTTATACTTGTTTTCTGTCTCTATGGTTCCCCGTCTTATGAATTCTCTATACAGTGTATTTTTCTTTTTACATGCGTTCTGTATTCCCTTAGTGATCCATGGGCAATTAGTATACCTTAATTTTCTGCTATATTCTTTTACTGGACAATTGTTGTCATATGCATTCTTAAAAGTTCTAAGAACATGTCATATGCATTGTTAATATCTTTTTCCTGATATATTATATCCCAGTTCTGTGCCAGCAGATCTTTTTTCAGATTGTTAATAGATTCCTCTGACCTCACCCTTCTAAATTCTGTTTGCTTATCGGGCTTTTTAATCCTATATTCGCAATCATATACAGTAAAAACTGGTAGATGGTCACTAATATCAATAATTAATAAACCTACATTCACTTTATACCACTTATTTCTGCATGTATATGTTTTGCCTTTTCAGCTACTCTTGGGTTTTAAAAACAGATGCTTCTAGGAAGAACATTTGTGCTTCATGTTTGGAAAAAGTTTTTAAACTCAGACCTGATAAGTGGGTTTCCAATGAGGAGTTACTTAAGCTGTGAAAAAGGAGGGATTTAAGAAGGTTTAAAAAATGGAAACATATAAATAGCTCAAGTGTCTCCTGGTTTTCATTGTGTACTGGTTCACATTTTTGAGAGCTTATTTGGGAATAATATGCTGACTGACAATGACCTGTATTACAAAGTCCTTTTGGATCTTGGTGTCCTGTAAACGTGTTTTATCTGTGAGTAGTTTGCCGGAGAAAAACCAGCGCTGGCTGGCGGTATCAATGTCTTCCTGAATTTGAAGCTGCTTCTTCAGCTTACGGATGGAGTCAGCCATGCTGGCACTGAGGCGAAGGTCTTTGCCGGTGGAAAGACGCACCTTCAGCTGGAACTCCTTCTCCTTTTCCTGTGGCTCAGGGTGTTCAGACACATTATGATCATTGCATTCAGAGATCAGGTTCACTGGAGGACCCAGGCAGTAAGCAGGGAGCTTATAGTGGTTCCCCAGTTCATCATAGCACTCCATAAGAGACCCTAAAAGAGCAAAAGAGCTGTGGTAACCTCTAATTCAGTAAGTGGAACATCATCTCCAAAAAGTATTATTATGTGTCTTAATAAACAGTGTTTGTAATGTTTTTTTAAATGATTAAATCAGAAAAACATTCACTTTTGGTTTCAGACTTTTGGACCCCCCACTGTATATTAAAATGCTGTTTAATTCTCAATCTTTACCATGAGGCATTGTGATGCTAGCTCCATCTACAATAGCTTGTGCAAGCTTGTGATCATTACACTCAATTGCTACGGCTGCAGCTTTCAACGCATCCCAGATCTCTTTACGGCCGTCAAAGGACGGGGCGGTGTCCCAGAATTCATCTCTTTTACTGCGCAGCTGTCCTTCGGTCATAGGATAGTCACTTTTCCATTTAGGTTTGTCTTTCTTCAGGGGCTCATTGCGTCCTAAAGAAGACAAAGGCACAAAGGTAGAATTGTGACCTACAAAATAAATGGATCGTTCACAAATGCATTATGTGAACAATCTATATCTGGTTGACCCATGTGAAAATCCTGTTTGACAAAAGGGTTTTACATCCAGAAAGCTCAAATGAGATTTAAACTTGTTAAGGAACTAGGACAACAAATAAAGAACGACCAGTTACACAGGTATTAGCTAATTGTATAGGCCCATCAGCCTAAAAAACAATATTACAATCTATTTTTAAGATTTACATATTTCAAATGATACATTTCCATTAAATTGAATTGGGTAATTTATAGTGTACAAATTACAAATTTAAAATAAATTTCTAGTATTTATTAAAATGAAGAGTTTATGCACTTGTTTGTAAACTAAATGCATATGTTTTAGACAATGCAGTTTGGTAAATGGGAAAGCATACATTTGTTTTGGCATCAATTGAACAAAATTAGCTGAACTAGATTTTTCAAAGCAATCGGTTTGCATGCTTTTTCTTAGTAAACGTACTTATTTGGCATATAAGTAAACTGAACATAATTTTTTTAATAACATTAACTAGTTACAAGTAAACTTAACTCATCTGTGATTGAAGTATCATTGTTATTATTTAATTATTGAAATTGTGTTATAACACGTCTTATACGGTATAAGGGAAATTATGACTGGAATCTCAGTTAGCCATTGGGCACATTGGACTATCCATAATTCTTAGACATAAATCAGCACTTTTGTAAAGTACAACCGATTAAAGAAGAATGGCTTAAATTTAACAAGCTCGAAGTTCACCAGAGATAACACTAATCACCCTAATGCAAACTATCAGCCAGCTACAACAAAACATCTACAATACTCATAAGAATTAAAACAACGTCTAAACATTTTTAACTACCAATTATAATTTTTCTACACAGTTTTCCTTTTTGAGCAAACATACATAATTTATTCAAGCTCAAGGGTATATTCCACACAGCCACAATTTTGTATTTGATCATTTTGAGTTGTACTCACAGCCAAGTTTAATGTGACATTTCAAGAACTGTTTAATCAGGACCACTTAAATGTTTTTATTAATGGCAACTTTAGGGTTTAGAGAGTAACGGTAACTTAATTAAAACTAGTAAGAATCGTCAAAACTTAAACTTAAGTTGAGAACCATTTTCTTTTTTTACAAGAACTTAGTATTTACAGTGTGAATAATTAGTATTCAGATGTGTAAACTTTAAGACTATAATGGTTCGTACAGCTTTTTAAGAGTGGAATTCAAGCAATTTTCAAGGTACCTTAATCATCTTTTTCAAGCACCACGAGCTTTAAACATTATCCTTTTTTAAATGACCCTCACAAATATGCAATGATAAAAAGCATCCTCTGTGATTTCAAATATTGCCCAATCTATAAAAATGAAAGTTTCATGAATTCCTTTAAACCCACAGACATCTAAAATTGGAATCCTTAATATGATTACTACCAATGTCTTGCATTAACACACAGATACAGTCGGCAACACCAGTTATCTATAGGATGTGTTACCATGGGAGAAAACAAATGCTGGTTGCTGTAGCTACTTATTCATTGTCATCTGATGTATCAAATACATTTGGCTATTTTTAAAGAAAGTTTGTGTACCGAAGGTGTTTTTTCTTCTTCTCCCACTTCAAATAAAAGCAAAAATTCTACATATGAAATTTGGTCCCATCTATTTGAATAAAAGCTAAACGAAAACTGCTTTGAAAAAAAAAAAAAAAAAGATTTTCAGTGACAAGATATGAGAAGCATGTGGAACCTCACTTCTAAATATGCATATCTGCAGCAGAAATACATTTAGTGTGATGGGATTGATTTCCCACACCAGTATTATCAGACTGGGTTTCATATTTTTTTAGTATTTTATTATGGGTTATCATGCAGTTATTATGCAGACTGATTTGAAGAATAATATTTTATTATTAATATGTTGAGTGATTTCAGCTGTTCTGACAGCTAAATAATGTAAGGGATAAATGTATATATCCAGGCTGGGGCACACATTCAACAAGGCCTTGAACATGTAGCTGCTTATCAAACTGGGTTTCTGCAAGTTTAAAATAATCAAGTTATGTACTCATATATTTGTGTTTATCATATTAAAATGGGTAAAAACCAACATATCAATACATAGCAGATGAATAAACAACAATATTTACCAACAAATTAAACTAAATTATTTATTAATTTTGAAGAGATTTAATAAGCAAACTGTAATAATATCTTGCTGTAATGGAATATTAAAGGATAATTAATATGTTAATTTCTTTGTAGTACAACAGTAATATTTCTGTTGTAATTTCATTACATTCACACAGCATTTGTCTTATTAAACCCTCAAGCCATTTTTAACTGTAAACTGAAGACATTTGTATTTCTTATATATATATATATATATACACACACACACACATATATATATATATACACACATATATATATATATATATATATATATATATATATATATATATATATATATATATATATTTTTAGCATGCTCCTCATTTACAATGTGGTGAAATGCCACATCCTCTTCTGCTCACCAGTGTCACATTATTACAAGAATATTTTGAATTACATGAAAATGAAGTGATTTTACAGCACCTTGCATTCTCAATGCACCACATAAGAAAAACACACTGTGCACTAATAGCAAACCAAACTCAAGTGTCAGAACACTCCCGAGATGGATGTAGTTATTGTGGGTCGTTCACTGTTTGCTTGAGCTGGGAGGGGTTAATAAATCGCACTGGGCCATATTGCGATTTAGATTTTATTTGGATTAATTCAGCCCTCGATTTAACATATTTAATTTATCACATACATTGACTTTCATGCTAAATAACTTATTGTATTGTAGATTGCAAATTATTCTAGAGTAAATTCAAATGTTTGAAAAATAATTGTCTCATCTTATACCTTCAGAATGGATTAGTGCTGATAAGTGGAAACATCCATTGATATCTTTATTTTCTTTGCACATCATTTGCAAAAGGATTCCCTTTTGTTGATAGCTCCTCCACATAGTGATATTTTATGTCTACTCTTCCAGCCAGCTGTCATTCATTGAAACGGCACTTAGGCATGTTGAAGAAAGCAAGAGATGAAAAGTATAATTTTTTTGGTGCCAATTTAGATCTTCCGTGTATACATGAAATCAAAACAATATAATACACTTATTATACAATAGTGTGATATCTATTTCAAATTCGAAATCATTTGAGATCTTTTATAACAGTTAACAACTTAAGGAAAAATCAAGCATTTCAAAAACATATTCAAGGGGTCTGGGTATCTCAGTGAGTACTGACGCTGACTACCACCCCTGGAGTCATGAGTTCGAATCCAGGGTGTACTGATTAACTCCAGCCAGGTCTCATAAGCAACCAATTTGGCCCGGTTGCTAGGGAGGGTAGAGTTGCATGGGGGTAACCTCCTCGTGGTCGAGATTAGTGGTTCTCATTCTCAATCGGACACGTGGTAAGTTGTGTGTGGATTGCGGAGAGTAGCATGAGTCTCCACATGCTGAGTCTCTGCAGTGTCATGCACAATGAGCCAAGTGATCAGATGCATGGACTGACGGTCTCAGAAGCAAAGGCAATTGAGACTTGTCCTCCGCACCCCGATTGAGGTGAGTAGCCGGGCCACCACGAGGACCTACTATGTAGAGGGAATTGGGCATTCCATATTGGGAGAAAAAGGGGATAATAATTAAAAAAAAAAAAAAAAAGAAACATATCCAAAATTCAAGCATATTTCAAACATTGAAGACCTAACTGTGAAAATCAAGCATTTTTACAACTTTCAAAACTCTGTACGAACCCTGCTATAATAATGCATTAGTAGCCTGCATCTAAGTTACAGCCTTCAACCCGTAAACCTAAACAATAAATCATCAATTAATCATTCATGGTTATTTTGAAAGCATAGTAGCCCAGCCCATCTAAGGAGGCTCATGTGGGCCTATTAGTCCCCCCTGATGGAAGAGATACTGTTTGTCCAGACCATAAATGGCTGAATCACAAAATATAATTTTTTATATTTTCAAAAGAGATGTAGAAGTACTTTGAATCTTCATAAAACCATGATAAAAACCTGCTCTTGAGTCAAAGCAGAGCTGGAGAAAAATCAAACAAATTATTTATAGTCACTGAGTTTAAAGCCTTAATCCGGATTTAGTGGGGTCTTTCCCATCATGCATCACTGTTGGCCAGATGACAGTTTGCAAGAGGAAAATGTCACAAAACAAACATTGCAATTCAATTTAACCCTTCTCAAACACACACATTTTTTCCAGTGTACCCCAAAATAAGAAAGCTTTATACTTTTGTTGCATGATGTATTCTGAGAAACCATAAAGTTTGTTGGCTTATACTGGTCAATTTACAAAATCAGCATGAATACCAAACATAGAGGATGCCAGCCACAATCCTACAAATCAATGTGACTCTGTAAGCCAGCAAGCAAAATACTCTACGGCCAGTCCATCTGACATCTTGCCTACTTAAAAATCCATCTAATTACTAAGGAGTTTAAAATGCTCATTCAATTTAGACAACTCCGTCCAGGAGGGAATTCTAGTTGTAACAGAACAGGTATGACATTTTTCAATCTGTTTTAAACAAAAAAATATATATTTGAAAGCATTAAAACTGCCTTTAGTTGCTTTTTTGGCTCTTGAACTACATTATACATAAATATACGCAAATTATATAGAACAGAAGCAGGCTATGTACTGTATGTTAACACATTATGCAGAATTTACAGACGTAAAGTCTAAACAATCAAGAAGGCTATTTCAACACAAAATTGTCCACTTAAAGGTCTTGTCCACACAAAGACAACATTGTGTGCTGTACTTACTTTTTAGCACAACAGTAACTGTCGGATGATAGTCTCTCGAGTTTGGAACTCCCATGGTCTGAACAATCACTTAGTCATTCAATGTGAGAAAAGTTGCTGGACAGCTCTTCCTATGACCTCATGCAGATGTTTGAGAGCCACATCAACGCTTCTTGCCACACTCCTTCCGGTTGCTACAAGATGTCTAGCAAAGCACTGATTTGACACTTGGCTAGTAGCTTATTCAAGTTTTCTAATCCAGCGTAGACACCCATTATCTGTTTCGTAAAAACAGTTTTGTAAAACTAATAATAACAAGCGCAAAAATATAAATCAGAACAGCTCACCAAGTTTGCTTTAAGCAGCAAAAAATAGCCCATGCTTTTAAAAGCTCTCGCTTGGGTTTAGGTGCATGGTTGACTTTTCAAAACAAACTTAATCCCATCAGCTCTGTTTAAGAAAAGGACAGAGAGACAGAAATAAACTGTGACGGTAGGCTAAATCCCAGGATTATCCAGAGCAGGAGTCAAGAAATCCTTCAGCCCTGCACCTAAGGATTTCAAGAAATACGTCTAATCTAAGATGTCCCAATCTTAATTGATTTCTAGGTAAAGGAAGTATGTATGTAATGTGATGTAAATATTAATTTGACCATTTAAACAGACAAGAAATGTAAAATTTTAACAGACGATGTCGTCCAATAGTCAATTTTCTAAGCACTGTGTAATCAAAATAATATTTCCCACATTTTTTCCTTAAAACTAATTTTAAGGCTTATATCAGGTAGAAATAACTCCTTAAGGTAACAGTTGCAGTTTACCATTTGTGTATTTACAGTAATAGCTTAGATGTCTTACCTTTTGTATGTGTTTGCATTTAGGAATTGTCATGTCTATATATATGGTATACTGTGTTGCATTAATTACATTTTTAAAATCAGGTACAGTGACAATCTGACACTTTTATAAACAGGATCAGTAAA
This sequence comes from Xyrauchen texanus, assembly GCF_025860055.1. Classification (NCBI taxonomy): domain Eukaryota; kingdom Metazoa; phylum Chordata; class Actinopteri; order Cypriniformes; family Catostomidae; genus Xyrauchen; species Xyrauchen texanus. Next base: position 16,144,139 of record NC_068295.1, on the reverse strand, counting down.
AGCAACCAATTTAAAATACCCTGGCATAACAGCATGCACCTTCTCTGAATATTAAAAGATGATTATACAACACAAGCACAGTGATGATGTATCTGGAAAAGTGCTCAAAGTTCTTATATTCACATCAAATGCATTCACGGTTCACATTATAATTTATTTTAGACACGATTCCCCAGATCAAGTCTTACCTCCACGTTTTGTGCTGTATCTGGACGCATGCCTGGAGGACATTTGTGACCTTTGGCCCATCACTCAAACTCGCGCTGTTTACCTGTTAGCCTACACCAGCACCACAACACAGATGCGTCTTTCTAGATTCAGACTTAAATACATTTCTACGCGATCCAAATTATTGTGTTTAGTTTACTGTTATAAATGTTTTCCTGCACACTGTCCGAGGAGAGACACAAACACGTTTTATTCCGCCATGTGAGTCGTCATGTGATATAAGCAGATCAGCAAACCTCCGAAGTAGACAAAGATGTTAAACTAATGCAATGAACTGTTAACAATAACCTAAATGTGTTATCTATTCACGCGCTGGTTTAACATAAACATCCTTGCCGGTGTTTTCCGCACTAAAATCCTTAATGAAGAATAGATGATCAAAGAGCGCCACAGTGTCATACTTAAACAAGTGACCTGTCGAAACAAATGCAGACAATAGAGGGCACTGTTCATTGCATTTTGCAAACGCGCCTGTACATATATTTGTACAATATTGTGTTGCGTCATGTTTCTATTTTTTTTTTTTTTTTTTTTTAACTGTTTCAATTATTGTTTAATAGCCATTAAATACAAGACATTTTAAGTTCAGATTTAAATTGCCATTAAACAGTAGGGTCACTATGGAGTAGTTAAAACAAATAATTAAACTTAAATAATTAAACAATTATTAAATAATAAATAACAACAGATAATTTGCAGAATATGACATTTAGACCAAACGCGCCCACACTGTATGTTGTATGCAGAAGAGGGATATTTAGGCTATTAATGCATTTTAGATGGCCAGATGCTTATTTTCAATATTTTTAGGGATATGAATAAAATTAAGCATACGTTTATTGAAAAAAACATTATTTTATATTGGCAACTGTAGACTATGCTTGCTAAGACTTCTATGCTTATAACAAAAATAACTGCATAAAAAAACATTAATTGCATTACTATCCGTTCTTTTATTTAGATCTAACTGGTTACCAATTGGAAAGAAAGCTGTGGAACCAGAATGAAAAAATACAGTTTCTTCTCAGAAATAAGTGAAATGAAAAACAAGGTAATTTAGTTAGTTAGGAAACTAACTTACAATTTATTCTGGTTTTAAAATAGACACAATAACATTTGTTATTAAGGGTATATATGTGCAAGCCATAAAATTATTTAGATAAATATGCTGTTGACATTAAGTGTGCTGTCAAATACATTTATATCATCTAATCCAGGCTTTGACCAATTGTATTTGGGTGAATGGAAATTCCTAATGTGACAACTGATGAAACATTTCCATTCAAAATGCTAACACAGTAAAGACTACTATATAGCCTGCCATTTTATATATCTCCAATAATTGATATGCACAGTTCTGTGAATAGTGACAAAAACTTGCACATATATGTTCACTGGTGGCCAACATTTTGGAATAATGTACAGATTTTGCTCTTGTGGAAAGAAATTGGTACTTTTATTCACCAAAGAGGCATTCAACTGATCACAATGTAGTCAGGACATTAATAATGTGAAAAATTATTATTACAATTTGAAAAACATATTCAGAACTTGTTAAAATACTTCAGAGTTCTCATAAAAAAAAATCCTCCACATGTAGCAATGATAACTTTGCAGATCCTTGGCATTCTTGCTGTCAGTTTGTCCAGATACTCAGGTGACATTTCACCCCACACTTTCTGTAGCACTTGCCATTGATGTGGCAGTCTTCACTTCTCATGCACAATACAGTCTAGCTGATCTCACAAAAGCTCAATGGGGTTAAGATCCATAACAAGGTTATATAAGGTGTTGGAGTGATGGCTTCTGGAAATGGGGCCTGTCTAGATTTGATCAAAAATGATTTTTTTTTTTTCAAATAGTGATGGGGCTGTTTTTTACATCAGTAATGTCCTGACAATACTTTGTGAACAGTTGAATGCCACTTTGGTGAATTAAAGTATGAATTTCCTTCCGAAACAGCAAAATCTATACATTATTCCAAACTTGTGACCGCCAGTGTATTTAAAGTGTTATGCGGCTCACACGTTGATGTGTTATCAGAGATGAGGCCTTGACATACACTGAAGTGAAAAGAGAAAACAATGTCCTGTATATTGATTGCCTGAAGGTTATTTAGAATGTTGCCAGTTTTTTATTTATTTATTTTATTTAAGATAGATACAATCAGGGGTGAAAATTTCATCACAAAGTTGGGGGGGGGGACAAGAAACATAACAATTCTCAAGAGCAATTTTTGAAGGGGACACCAATAATACAGGCAAAATTGTACTTGCAAGGATACGTGTACATCGAGGAAAGCCTTACTACTATTATTAGCGTAGCATGGAGCTAAAACAGGCAATATGGTGTCTAAAATGTACATCACTTAATATCAACTTCTTGTTTATTAAACTTGTATAAAATCAAAATCACATTTGTTATCATGCTGATATCTGGAGAAAACCTGCACTCTTTGTGTGATATTATATTAGATTAACTATATTAAATGATATAAACCGACTAAATCACAGTGAAAGCGTTAAAATCTAAATGCGCACCCGGACTAGTCTAATCTACAAGACTAACGTTACATCACGTAGTGTATGCGTACACTCTATCGGTGTGTGTGTGAGTGGGGATATACTACTGTATTAAACAAGCTAGGTAAACGCATAGACTGTATTAAACAAGGGTAGCATTAAACGTTATAATCGCTAACACAGCAGACTGCATCAGTGACAAAAGTACATTGGTACACAAGTACACAATCATATATTTGTTTTTTGACATGATTTATTTATGACTCAGCATCATCTATATTAAAGAGAAAATAATCACTTCATCCGATGTTTAAAGTGAATAAAATAACATTGACTTGCTGGAGTTCCACAACTACTCAAAAAACTTTGTTCTTCTCTCCCGCCACCGGAATGTGTGTGTGTCGGTGGTGAGGTAAAAGTGGCTGGGCAGTGGACCAAAGCACTGTGAGGCAAGGGAGGGGTGACAATTTCCACCTATGGAATCTGTACTTTAAATGCAAACTGTAACAGACTTGTGTTTAGACCCTTCTGTCAGAAGGGATTAACTGGAATATCCTCTGGATCTGGGGAGCTGTAATATTAGTAGAAGGAATAAATAAGTGATTATGTTGCCAGTTTTTGGTTCAAGTGCTCTTTACTGCTGTTCAGAATAATGGTTTGAAAACTGTTGATAAGCAAAGTGACAGTTATAAGACATTACAATGTAATCTCAGTCCCACCAGCTTTTCTCAAATTTTGCTATGTAATTTGTGGCATTGTTTGGGTTGTTTTGGAGTGAAAACAAACAAATAATTATTATACACCTCTGAAATGGTGTTAATTACATAGTAAATGCAATTGCATGTAAATATTTTAGTGCACAATACCTGAATATGCAGTTAGAAAGCAAATACAAAAATAAATAAAAAAAATACTATACATTTAGGTGAAACCTGTGTGTATTGGAAGACCCTTAATTATTTTTGTATTAAAATGTTCTGCCCCAGACAATGCAAGAAAACTTGTTTAAGGATAAAATAGATCTGTAAACTAAAAACACAAATTAGGATTCAGTAATTATGGCTGTTGCAATTATTACATTGTTTGATATTGAAATCTGATATAGGGCCGTATATGCACAAATATAATTAGTTCATATATTTGAGCATTTATGTACAAATTTAAATTCCAATAGTGTTTTAAAAAATATATGTTACATATATGAAAATGGCAATTTTTGTCATATTTTGAACTGCAGGCTTATGTTACGCATGCATGTGACCTTTTTATATCTGTAAAAACATTTATAAAAACGTATTCGCAGCATATAAATGCATATTTGACCATTTTTTAGATTCTTAGCTAACTGTATTAAGCACTGTAATTAAACTCCACTGGTGTTCCACAAGGATCTATTTTGGGTCCTTTACTTTTTATGTTGTACATCAATGATCTTCTATCTGTCTGTCCTAATACTAACATTCAAATGTATGCAGATGACACTGTTATTTATATACACGGAAGTAGTGTGTCACAAGTTGCAAATTAACTTACAAAATCTCTGGTTCATGTTGCGGCTTGGCTAGAACAATGCTGCTTACAGTTAAACATCTCTAAAACATTGTGTATGTTTATCACAAAAACTAAGAATTTAAGTATAGTGCCAGATGTATTTGTATCAGGGGAAAGATTACAAGTTGTATCAGAATATAAGTACCTTGGTATTCTGATTGATTCCAAACTTTCATTTAAGGCACAGGTTAAAAAGGTCTGTAACCGGGTCAGATTTAGTTTATCAAATTTTAGATTTATTCGTGATTATATGTCGTCTGAAGCCGCTTTGATGTATATGCATTCCATGATCATTTCTCATATTACCTACTGTTTAACTACTTGGTCGCAAGCTAGAATTAGGCCTACTACTCTGAAACCACTAGAGTCTTTGTATAAACAAGCACTAAAAACTCTTGATAAGAAATCAGTTCGGTTTCATCACTGCTCAATATTAAAAAAAATACAACTTGCTAAGCTGGGATAACTTGATCAAATATGTACATATCTGTTTGCTGTTTAAGCCTATACATAGCCTGTCTTCACCACTAAAACAGTTTGTGAACATTAGAACAACTGCTCACCGATCTACAAGGGGTGGGGAAAGAGGGGACTGTATTATCCCTCTCAAAAGAAGTAACTTTAGCCAGTCTGTATTTTCAGTCAAAGCTGCAAGGGAATGGAACTCCGTCCCATCAACAATTAGACGATTACATGCTTTTGGTTCAGCTGCATCTTAAAAAATGGTTACTGACAATTCAGCACTGTCAACATCAGTATTGTATTCTTGACAATAGACTTCTTTGAACTAATTGTTCTTGGCTATGTTGCTCTCTTCTGTTGCCATCTTTCTCTCTCTCTTTCCTTTCTCTCATGTTTACTTTGTTTTAGATAATTCACGTTTATTTTTTTTAAATGTCATATGATGTGTATATGTGTGATGCTCTGTCTCTGTTTTAAGGGTGACCGTTTAACATTCTGTCAAGGGTCTACAGATGAAAAATAGCCTTTTGGGCTAATTCTGGCACGTTTACATTTATGTTTATTAATGTGCATTGCCCCTGTAAATAAATAAATTAAATTAAATTAAACTTAAAATTCTAATCACATTTTACTACAAAACTAATGGAGATTGTAAGTGAATGTTAGAGATTCTTCGTATCTTTTGGGTCTCATTTGCAGCACTCGGGGTGAAGATTAAACGATAGCTGTGATGTATTGTGTGCTTTCTGTGGTCCCGCAAAAGTTTAGACAAGGATTTTGATAGTGAACGCACAACGTGTACGAGACGAGATGGAGACGCTTACACTGTTATGAAGATAGGCATTTGGATATCTTGCGACAGCTTCAAGCTTTTCAAGTATTTGTTTTGTCCCTGTCAAACATGAAGGAAAGTGATTGGATTCCCTCTGATTTACGTTTTTTTTTTTTTTTTCTTCGGAAATTATTACAAAATTCCAAGCTATCAAAAATAATGCAGGGATTGGTTTATTTCCAAAAATTCTTGAGAACGCAAAATCCTGGAGGGACTGTAATCTACAGCAATGCATTGAAAGTGTTAAGAAATGCTACAAAGCAATTCAATTTTAAAATTATACTGTATTTTTACTGTTTAAAATCTTTCAACAAGAAATCTTGTGGCAAATTATGTAATAAAATCACAGGCAAGGTTTTTGATATGTAGTTGACTTGTAAATAAAGTGTTGGATTTCAGTGCATATGAATCTTAAAGGCGTCATGACATGAGGAATAAACTTATCCTTGATCTTTTGACATATAAGAGGTAATTTTACTATAAAAACATACTGAAAGTTTCAGAACTCAAAACTTTTGTTTCACTTCATAACTGAACATTTGTTGAAACAAAGCTGCCAAAACGACTCACTCTATTTCCTCTGTATTGTGATGTCACACTCTAGATATTTGTATCTGACCACCTCCACAACACCACACCAATGCCTACTTTACTGTATTACTTCCGTAGCCTGCCCAGTATCTGTGAGGAGTGACATGGAAAGGAGAGAGCAGGTCAGTCAGAGCAGAGAGCCAATCATAACAGTGGGCATGTACTGTCATGTCTTAATGGAGAGGCAGCACCAGAGTGTTTCTGACAGAGGATCAGAATGAGGGTGGAAAATGATCATGTATTACAAATATTATTCTTTTCTTTTTAGTTAACTAATATTATAAGTGAACCTCACGGAACATACAAAACTTATATATAAAAAAGGCATGTCATGACCCCTTTAAACAATGACTGTGTGACATAAATCCAGTTAAAAACAAAATTACACAAACAAACATGTGTAAACCAGAGAATAGCCCCAAATGGCAACCAGCATTTTTAACACAGTATATTCCGTAAATAGCAAATGTCATTATGAATTCCTTTACAAAATATCCAAAATTTAAATGTTCTTCCTGGAGGACAGTCTTTACATTTTGCCATAATAAGCAATCGTCATCCCATAAGATCATGGTCTAAATCTGGGCTCTGCAGACTCCCATTATCCCAGGGCTCTGGTTCTGCATTCAGCCATGGCACAGCTGGTGAGATTCACCCTGGTAAGAATGTTGGGCAGGACAGCCAGGTCTTTAACATCTCAGACAGGGAACATGTCTTTTTTAAGAGGGTAGATATCCCATGTCAGTCCATCCCCATATGGGGTGTGTCCCGAGGGTAGGACAACACGTGTCAGCCAATGACTGTGGAGATAACATTTTACTTTAAACCATGGCTAACAGACTATAGAATTCAACAAAGAACATGTCAAATGTAAACGCTACATTTAAGTCAAGAACAGTCTGTCAGTATTTTATGGTTTATAATCTAGTACACTCAGTATAATCTGTTTTTCCTGTCTGCTAATGCACCCTCTGTAGACCTGACTGAATTTAACGATTGTTCGCCCATGAGCTAAAAGGAATATTTCGGGTTCTATACAAGTTAAGCTCAATTGACAGCATTTGAAGAATAATATTGATTACAAAAAAAAAAAAGCAAAAGTCTGGTTTACAGTGAGACATTTGCAATGGAAGTCAATGGGTCAATCCATAAACATTAAAATATGATTTAGAAAGTATAGCCACAAGACAAACAATATGCATGTAAACATGAATATAGTGTGATAAAATCACTTACTAACCTTTTCTGTGTAAAGCTATAGCCATTTTCACAACTTTATTGTCATGACGATGTAATATCAACAAACCCTAAAACTACTGTAAAAATGACAATTTATATTGTTAAACTTTTCAGCTCAAATAATACATGAGTTTTAACAGAAGAATTAATGTAAGTGCTTTATAAAATTATAAGCTTCCAATGTCTGCCTTTACACCCTCCACAAATTGGCCCCATTCACTTCCATTGTAAGTGCCTCACTGTAACCTCGATTTTTGCTTTATTTAAAGAAACGGAGGGATGAGTCAAAATTATTTTTCTGTGGTAATCAACATTATGCCAAAAATGCTGTCGATTAAGCTTAATTAGTTTTGAACCCAGAATATTCCTTTAATCTTTGTATCAAACTTTATCAATAGACAGCTGCTGGTGGGATAGTTTACATTTAAATAATTGTCAAACATTTGTTTAATAATTAAAATTACTAACAAAAACTAGTTCTCACCTTCTCTTCTCCACACCAAAGAACACTTTCCAGTTATTCAGTTTACCATAATTGAAAGGATTCCGATAAACCTTAAAAATATTAAGAAAAATGTTTAAGCTAAACAGAGGTTTAAAACTACAGATCTTAAGCAACAAATTTTTTTTTTAAATGATTTAATAGTTAATTTAATTTAGTTCATATTTATTTGTAATCACTTTTCACTATACATATTGTTCCAAAGTACAGCGTTCACACAGATTTGACCAATGAATTTACATTACTTTTCCAGTTCTAATTAATAAATTAACAGTTTTAAAATACCCGGTTATGTCTACGTTTCCATGATCGTGAGAGAAATGGAACAATAAAAATAAAAGTTAGCAGGGATCTTAAGTAAAAGAAACAACATAAATCCCAATGGACCTGGCCTGTTTATAAAGGAATAATTGTCAAGGTCTTACAATCATTCTCAATGGGCTGAGTAAACACTTACCTTTCCAAGTTTCGCCAAACGTTTGGCCTCTTTATCATTTATATGCCGTTCAATGCTGGTCTCTCCACGGGTGATAAGTACAGCATGCCACAATGTCAGAGCTCCAAGCGCAACTGTGACTGTGCTGATGGAAAAACCAGCAAACATAACAAAAGATGTGCATCTATAGAAATAATAGAACAAGTTTTGGAGCTGCTGTGAAAGAATAGCCTTTTGAAATGATGTACCTTGTGAGGACCCACATGTAGATAACACTCTTGTGAAACATCCTGTCCTTATAGTTATATGAAGGTTGTGAAATTACCTATGTATCCAATGAAGCATAAGAAGAGGAAAATTACATATTATATAAAAGCATAAACTATAATAACATTATAATATTATAATAATAAAAAAATGTCTAATTTGTTATAATTTATTTTATCTAAATACATAATTATATCCCTATATGGTAAATATTAAACAACAGTAAAAAGTGCACTCAGTTAATTTTTTATTATTAAAAAGATTACTACTAGATAATGTATAGTATTTTTCAAATATATGCACAAAATCATTAGCACTCACATGAGATGAAAACTCAGTCATATCAGTAACCTAATAAAAGTTGTCTTATTCTACATGGAGGGCCCCCTCATAGGGGCTCCCATCATATGATCAAATGACCAACTTAATACTACTCCCTTAGTCACAATAAATGCCATGTTACTGGACACTTTCACTCATGGATTAAATGAATCATTGCTAACTGTGAATAAGTTCAACACTGTCATCGGTAACTGAAATGTATTGTGTTTTAATGTTGCTTCATCCATCCCCCTAGGTGTCAGTAAGTCCAAGAAGACACATTTAAAAAAACAAAAAGGAAAAAAGAAATACTCTGTGCACCTTAAAGCTTTAGTAAACCAGAGTTAACGTAAACACAAATGGTTCATGAAGATCACAAAAAACTATACATGAAAGCTGAAATGTGGAGCAAATACCAAATTCACTGCTCCAATTCTAGGACATGTCTATTGCTTCAAATCTAACCAACCAGAGCTTAAACAGTCTAAAGTTCAGCAGTAAATCCTCCCTCATCCAATTGTGAGAAAAGCAGGGTAAGTAGGTAGTACTAATTTTAATGTGAACTGTTAGCATTGAGATAAGGGTATAATTTGTTGTGATTTCATAGCATGTCGTTTGTGTTAAGAGTGTTAATTAGCAAGCAGAAAAAGATCAAATTCCAGCTCCAATTCAAGCTGACATCATGAGCCGTCTATTATACCTTCCCAGCCAAGGCTTCTGACGGTACGATGCCGATAAGCAACCCAATCCCTGTCACCGGGACCCCCTGTTTCTCCGCTTCCATGTGCCTGAATTGCTAGGGATTGGCAGAGAGACAGCTGGCAGTTAAGACATGCCTACTAGCCCAGACTTTGAGAACAGAAACAGAAAAGGAGAGACAGATAACCATTGAGAAAGAAGAGATAAAATGCCACCTTAGAAGGGACACAAAACACCTTCTTCATTTTGCAGAATAAATGCATAAAAAATGATGCCCAATTATTAAAGGGATATTTCACCCAAAAATGAACATTCTCTCATCATTTACTCTTGCTCATGCCATCCCAGTATGACTTTCTTTCTTCTGCTGAACACAAACAAAGATTTTTAGAAAATATATCAGCTCTGTGTGTCCATACAATGCAAGTAAATGGTGGTCAGAACTATGAGGGTCCAAAAAGCACATAAAGGCTGCATAAAAGTAATCAATATGACTCCAGTAATTAGTTTCATCAAACATCAATATTCAAGTCCTTTTTACTATAAATTCGCCTCCCTGCCCAGCAGGTGGTGATATGCACAAAGAATGTGAATTGCCAAAACAAAAGTATAAGAATGTGAAAGTGGACACTGATAGTAAAAATTACTTAAATGTTGATCTGTTTCTCACCCACACTTATCCTATTGCTTCTGAAGACATGGATTAAACCACTGCAGTCATATGAATTACATTTATTCTGCCTTTATGTGCTTCAATATGTTGGTACTGATTCACATGCTATATACATGATATATTCTTCTAAAAATATTTTTTTGTTTTCAGCTGAAGAAAGAAGTCATATACATCTGGGATGGCATGAGGGTGAGTAAATGATGAGAGAATGTTAATTTTTGTCTGAACTATTCCCTTAAATAGGGAATTTTACAGGCTTTGAATAAGTGCGTAAAAGGTCCATACCTGTATGATACAGAGATTATGAATTAAAAAATAAAGAAAACAATGGCATTAAAGGAAATTCAGATTGATTCACTAATGAATCATTCCGACCAATAACAAAAAAGAATTCATTTTGTATCATTTCAAAATAAGGGTCTCTCTGATGTATTTTTGGCATTGTTTATACTTCAAATCTTGTGTTATGCACCACATTTTTTTCTGGCTATTATTGGGATTTTGGTTGAACAAAAAACTGCATCTGGGATTTTATCCATTTTTGACACTTTTTCCCACCATAGTAAAATGATTTTTTAAATATTATTTTTCATTCTATAAATCGAATTAATCGGTTATCTCATTTCCCACCACTTTAGTTATCAGTATCGACAAAATCCACAATCGGTCGACCTCTTAATGACTCATTAATCTTAATGACTTTAAGATTGTAGACGTTTGGAAAATTCTGTAATATTTCCATGTATTTATTGACTGTGGGAACCCTGAAACTAATATTTTAGACTGAGAAGCATAATGCAAAATAATAAATATATAAAAAAAACAAAGCCTTACATCTATGGCATTGTATGCATCAATAAAGAGATTACGACCACTGATGCTACAGTACATGCAGCCCAAAGTCAAATAGACACAAAACGAGAAGAAGTAACGATGATTGTAATGACCAACACAGTTGTTCAGCCAAGCTGAAAATACACAATTAAGGAACAAAGTACACAATTGGAAACAAAAAACATAGTGTGTATTTGAGGTGCTAACCTGAATGTATAAGTGTGTAAAAACCTAGCAAGTGAAAAGGAAGCTAATGTATATATGGTCATACATTCTTTCACAAGGATACGGCAATGATGGTCCATTTTTAGAATACATCTGGAGAGAAAGATAGAGGGATGTCTGAATGCATGTTTCTCACAATAATAATATAACATGTAGCCGTACTTCAGTCACCAATCATCCTGTTTGGAAAATGTCAAGTAGTGTCTTTCTCTTACGTTTTACAGATGCCACAGTGATGACTCCTTGCTGGTTTAGGAATGACACACTTTTTACAGACTGACACAAACGGGATGTCCTTTTTCATCTGAGGGAGAATGAGAAAAAAGAAGAGCTATTAGGTCATGCATGACTCTGATTATATAATGCAGCTCTACTGGAATGTGGTGTGTCTTGAGGTGCTGAACCTGAGGAGGATTTCCAGGGGGGGTCTTTGTGGCCTTGTAGTAATGGAAGGCTATCATGACAATGATCCAATTTCCATAACAAATGTGCCACATTATCCAGCCAGGAGTGTATGTTTGCAGGACCAACGGCAGAAGGCAGTAGTATGCAATGAAGACCACAGAGCTGGTAAGAGCTACTACTAAAAATACAAAGACCTTAAAAGAAAGAGCACCGGATGTAAGAGAAAAGCATGGCCATAATAATTAAAAATATAACAGGAGAATAATGATAAGAAATTATTTACCTTTCCGAACCAGCGTGTGACAACCTCGACCATCCAAAACACTGGCTCAAGGAGGGAGTCCATCACCACTTCCGAATTAGTGAGAGAATTAAAATAAAGGGATTTGAATAGAAGTTTGATGTAGCTCACAGGTTGCCTCAGGTGCCTGGGCAGGCGACAGCGACTGTGCCTGCCACACCCGCGCAGGCATCTCAGCAGCAGGTGCATGATAGTGGAGCAGGGACGCATATTCTGCCCCTGTAATGACAAGATATTCTATTTTACTAACTTATCGGAACTTCCTGAATATCCTCACATGCAAGTTTCTCTATGGCAGCCAGCAATTCACTCATTGACAAAGCCCCCTCTGTTGAACTTTTAAGCCAATTAGATTAACGAAGTATCCACCTAAGCAGTTGGTGTGGACTGATCCAAACCAATAATTCAAGCATGGTTTAGTTTTCTGATACCCCCAGATTATCTGACAGAATACAAAGATACAACAGACCTATTTAGAGTCTCTAAAAGGAGGCATTCTTTACTTCTTGGTGCATACTTCAAATGACTGATAACAGTGATCACAGCACTTAAACAGCCCTGCCCATTTTAGGTTCCCATTCACTTTTCAAAAAAATGCAGACATGGTTAGGCAAGTGACTAATGCTTCTTTCATGGATTTGTTGTTCTAATCTGATTTGTAATCTTACTAGAGGGGTTTCAAAAAGCAACTCCACTGGCTTTGAGATTAAAACCTCACGGTCACACAAAAACATTTACATACACAATCACACATTGCGAATGATAGCACTGCATACCCAGACATTGTAAAATGTACAAATGCCGGATACAGATCTTGACATTCTACATTCCAGGCAAATCATAATGTGGATAGAACAGCGCCACCCATATATTGTAACAATGGCAAGAGCTAAACATCATAAGTCACATCAAGTCAGAAATGCGAGCAGTTTGCTCTCTTACCTGCCTGAAAACTTCTACCAGTGCGATGGACTCAACTCATGATACCGCTGAAAGAGCATTTAATCATGACAGATGGAGGCAAATAAATGGAAAGAGTTTCAACACCGATGATTTCATCTGCTTCGTTGTCTGTCTGTTGCGCAGGACTGTGAGCTGTCACGATGGGACTTCTGGGAATTGCAGTTGTTCTTCATACGAATAAGCAGGACGGTTTGTGTTCGTCTGCGCTCTTTTTCCATTGTTTTTCTATGTAAACGTGCAAAGAGGGACGTCTTTGGCCGTTGCGCCGCGTCCAGTTCGGGTTTTAGAGTAAGAAAAAAAAGAACGTCAGCTTTTAATAGCGGGTCTCGGCTCTCGAGAATTTTAACGCAAGAACGTGTTCGGTTTGAACGGACACTTACTCTGGAACTTTGGGAATTGGAGTTTAGGAAGTGGAGAGTATAATATTCGGTAAAAATATATATGTTCTGAATTTTTATCGTAACATTAGGCGAGATCAAAGGCAGATATTGCGTGATTAACGTCCATGTGCTTTGTTGTTAATAAAGTGGATTCTATTTAAATTGTTGCTTTTAAATGAAAGAAAATATGATGAACAAGACACTCAATATACCTGTTATTTAATTCCCCCTATAAGACGTGTCTTTCCATAAATGTTTAGTTTAATAAAGACACATATTTTGGATATTTTAGAAACATGATACCATTCACATACACTGGCGGCCAAAAGTTTGGATGTAGAGATTTTGCTCTTATTTCTCAAACTAAAGACTCTTGTTTAGTTGTACATCTGGCCTTCCACATCTCTTTCTGTCCTTGTTAGAGCCAGTTGTCCTTTTGCAGTTTGTGTTGCACTGATTTTAATATCGGACAAGGAAAAATAACGTTAAGCACATTAAATCACAATGGCAAATTTGTTATGTATTTAGCCTACCTAAACATCTAAATCTGTACATAATTCCAAACTTGTGGCCGCCAGTGTATGCCATACATGAAATTAGAGATAATAATAATAATTAAAAAAAAACATTTTAAATGAGCACAAAAAAAAAAAAATCACGGTTGTTTAAACCAATGAACATTAAGTTGTGTCGTCAGCCAGTCATTTCCCATCGTGTTTCGGAAAAAGCAACTGCGGCCGCTTCGCTCTCGCGGGATTATGTTGCCCTACATCATCATGACATCACAGTAAGTCAGACAGATATCTTACCGACAAACGGTTTAGCAAAACCTGCTCATCTCAAACCAGCCTGTTTACTTCACATCGTGTCATATCTTATATCGTAATTACAGTTTAGTTCAATTGTTTTTCAACGCGATTACAAACCAACTGCAGCAAAGATTTGTGGGAATTGTAGTTCCACTATTGTAGCTATTCACACGTGTTAACGCTGTGGTTGAATTTGTCCTCGACATGGCGTTCAGTTTCAACTTCGATATTCCTTTGCAAACAGAAGGAACCAATGGTGATGAACATAAAGACGATAAAGCACAATATGCGGATCCTATATGCACGGTAAGGGACGTTAGCATTAGCTTGCTAAGCTATATCCGTGCTATTTAAGTTGCTTTGGAAGGTTTACTTGAGATATAAAACTATACTGATTGGGATTATAAAAGTAATAACGGAAGCAATAGGAACTGACCATGCTTTGTTTATTCATGTAGAAGAATAAAACGGCAATATGGTAGTGTGAGTGAATTTACTCATTATCTCGTGTCAAAATGTTAAAAGATTGAGGGGGACCAAAGGTAAAATTGTATCCATCATTGAAAATCGAAAATTAATCGACCAGTAATCCAATTATTGGGGAAGCTGATACATCCTTCTCAATGGCTATGGTTGGTACAGACCTGTTTATTTTTTTTATATCACAACAGACCATTAAGAGTATACACATGGTTTGTATTTTCACAGGAAACTGTCCCAAAGATGAAGGATGCAATTGAGCATGGACATTCGGCAGATCCTCTCTCACAACTTGACAACTGGGTGCCTGAAACCATCACTATTGGTACTCTGCCTCCTCTCCTCTGTCTCAATGAATCAGTGTTTGAGAAGACCGCCCCTGAACGAGAGGACAGTGAGGAGATACTGGCTAAAACACTCACTCAAAACTCAGACCTAATCTCTGGAATTTACGAGGGTGGACTTAAGATATGGGAATGCACTTATGATCTTCTTGAGTACATTGACGATAAACAAGAAACCTTCTTTGGGAAAAGTGTGTTAGATTTGGGTTGTGGAGCAGGTCTACTTGGTATCCTTGCATTGAAAAGAGGAGCCACCAAAGTTGATTTCCAGGATTATAATAGCACAGTGATAGAGCAACTAACATATCCAAATGCATTTCTCAACTGCGAAGAAGAGAGTGATGATGATGAGACAGGAGGGGAAAATGGCAGCCCACCATCCAAGAGGAAAGCCCTGAATTCACAGAAATTACTATTAGATCATTGTGGCTTCTTCTCAGGGGACTGGAACTCTTTTCTCACACTTGTGCAAAAGAAAAATCCTAAACCAAAATATGATATCATCTTCACATCTGAAACCATATACAACACAGACTACTACCCTTCTCTTCATAATGTGTTTTGCAGCCTGCTTGCTGAAAATGGGATTGTTTATTTGGCAACCAAGTCTCACTATTTTGGAGTAGGGGGTGGGCTTTATCGGTTTCAGAAGTTTGTTGAGCAGAATAATGTGTTCCAAGTCAAATGTTTGAAGGATGTGGATCAAGGCCTGAAGAGACATGTTGTATCATTGTCATTTAAAAAGTGAACCATATGATCTTCTAAAACTGATCTGCACAAAAATCATCAAATAAAAGGACTGAACACATGTTTACATCACACAGACCAACATATGAAATACTCAAGTTTGTTTTCAAACTCAACACTTGTTTAATATTAAAGTAAACATAATACTTACCGTACAACAAAATAGGCTTTAAAGAAATGCAAATTTCCATAAATAATTGTGTCCCTTCTTGATGAATTTGAGAAAGCGTGAGTAAACATTCTTGCCAAAGTGTAGACTAAGTAAATTAACCAAGGGAATGACTTGGATAAGATAAATCCAAACAAAAATTAAGTGCCCTAATAACTGTTTAACCAATAAATACTAGTAACGATTCCAAAAGTATGTATGTTAATATACTGGTTTCATATATATTTTTATATTACACAATGTTATAGAACTATGTCTAATTGATGTTAAATATGGAAGTCTCGTTTAATCAGCAAATCAATGCTGATTTACAATTTATAACGCTTATAAGTTAAATACTCTATTTCTTGGCTTTGCCCTGGGCTGCCACAGCCTCCATAGCCTTGCGAACGGTTTCCTCGTCTCCAAGGAACTGCATTGGCTTGATGGGCTTCAGATTCTTGTCTAGCTCATAAAGTACAGGGATGCCAGTGGGCAGATTCAGCTCCATTATGGCCTCCTCAGACATTCCTGTAAATGTAAATAAACTATGAGACTAAGGGGAAAAAAATGTCAAATGTGTGGTGACCTAATAGCATTTAACCATTTACAACAAATGTCCTTAAGAAATCGATTTCAATTTATTACAAATAAACTGAAATGATACACAAGAAGTGTTGAAACATTAAAATAATCCAGCTGAATATACAAAAGGAATTATATAACATACTGTACTTGCCTTCTAAGTGCTTCACAATGCCTCTCAAACTGTTTCCATGTGCAGCAATCAACACTCTCTTTCCCTCCTTGATTTGATGCACAATCTCCTCATTCCAGAATGGTAAGGCCCGCGCAATTGTGTCCTTCAGACTCTCACAAGAAGGCAGCTGGTCCTCGGTTAAGTCACTATACCGTCTGTCCTATAGAAAGAACAGGCATGCCACAAGACATGAATTTGGTGCATTATAGGGATAGTTCACCCAAAAATAATTAATCATTTACTCACACTCATGCCATCGAAGATGTATATGACTTTCTTCTGCTGAACAAAAACAAAGGTTTTTAGAAGAATATATCAGCACTGTAGGTCCATACAATGCTAACTGAATGGTGATCAGGCATTTGAAGCTCAAAATTGGAGATAAAGTCAGCATAAAAGTAATCCATAAAACTCTAGTGGTTAAATCAATGTCTTCTGAATCGATTCAGTTGGTTTTAGGTGAGAACAGACCAAAATATAATTCCATTTTCACTGTACATCTTGCCATTTCAGTCTCTAGGCAAGATCATCATTTCAAGCTTGATTACAAAATTCTAGAGTGCTTGAAATCATGATCCCCAAGGAGACTGCAGTCAAAATGTACAGTGAAAAAGGAATTATATTTTGGTCTGTTCTCACCATTGATTTAACCACTGGAGTCTTTATGGTTACTTTTATGCAAAAAAAAAAAGCCTGATCACCGTTCACTTGTATTGTATGGACCTATAGAGCTGAGATATTCCTCTTAAAATCTTTGTGTTCAGCAGAAGAAAATCATACACATCTTAGATGGCATGAGAGTGAGTAAATGAGAGAATTGCACACTTATACATTCATTTTTGGGTGAACTAATCCTTTAATTAAACATATATAAGCAACACAGTATGTAATAGTCCTGCTTCTTTAATTTAATAGTAATTCCTGACTTGTTTGGATGTTCTCGGTCCGATAAGAGCCAGTCTTCTCAACAGTTGTGCTTTGTTTTTTTGACCCTTTACATTGATTAACCACATACACAAATGTGTCAACATGTAACAGTGTCAATTTTAGTCTAGTAAGATCAGTTAGCATAATGTCATCATGCTTTTTATGAAGTCTGCACTGTGCTGGGGATAAGAGATTTTTATTAGGCAATATAATCTATTATATTAAACAAGCCCACCCTTTAAGAGTGGCATCTGTCTGACCTGATTTAAACTATTTAAATATACATGCATTTTTGCATAATTTGAGTGAGGAGCTCATGTCATGATACTATTCTGGATTGATTGAATAATAATGAAGACAACTATGTATGATCTAAAAAATAATGTAGATGAAGAAATCAGATTAAGTACTACAATAAATAAAACAGGCCTCACTTTGCTAATGATGCTGTAAAAGTCATGATCTGCATCCATAGGTGGAGGGGGGATGTCATAGGAGCGCCTCCAAATCTTAACCTGGGCTTCACCATGCTTAGCCGCAGTCTCAGACTTGTTCAGCCCAGTGAGACCGCCATAGTGGCGTTCATTCAGCCGCCAGGTCCTGTGCACAGGCAGCCACATCTGATCTATACCGTCCAAAACGATCCATAACGTCCGGATGGCTCTCTTCAGCACCGATGTGTAACAAATATCAAACTCGAACCCCGCATCTGAGGAGACACAAAAAGAATAAACTGCTAGTTACAAAGCATAACTTTAAATGTATGCATTTGTATGTTACAACAGCCTTTACTGAAACATTCAGCACGTGAGTACAATCACGTTCCTAGCTGCACGATCACATCACTGAGAGCTAAGAGAGTACCTACGTCATAATGGAGGCGGGAACTAAACCGTCTGAAAGTCATTTATTTTTTTTTAGGATTTTTCTTCTAAAAATGTGAAATGTCAGTCTATATATATATATATATATATATATATATATATAAATAAAGACAAGCGGCCAAAGCGAAAGTAACCAATTTAGAAATACGAGTATGTTTCTAAAAACGCTGATGTAAAAAAGACGCAGATATACGGCCCTCGTTCACGATGCTTTCAAATAATATACTTTTAACAAACCTTTTAAAGCCTGACCGCCTCTTTTTGCCTCCTGAACCCCTGTCTCGCTCAGGTCTGCGTCGAACCAGCCGCAGAAGCGATTCTCCTGATTCCAGCAGCTCTCGCCATGGCGAATGAGAACCAGCTTGTAAGCAGCCATTTTTATTGTTAGAGCGATAAATATGAAAGGTAACAGTTGAACTAAACAGGATGGCTGAGCCTGGTCGAACAGGTTGTTAAGAGTCCTATTAAAATGACCCTTCTCTCATCCGTGTCTGTAATGAATGACGCTTCCGGCCTTTCCATCTCAAAACTCCACCAATCAAAGCCTCGGAAACAATGCGCAACGACCGCTAACACAAAATGGAAAAATCATTGACATTCCTGTAAATTCCTTTGCTTATTACATATTAAACCTATTCCAGATTGTTTCTGGTATATGCTAACTATAATAAGAAGGTTAATAATAACATTTAATATTTCACAGTTTATCTACCTTACACGATATTCGAAGTCTCAGTGTAAAAGTCCAAGAGAGGAGTGTAACTTCCCGTTCATTGGATGTATGCAAGAGAGGTGGTTTTGAAGAGCCAATGAAAAGTAATTTAGGATAGCGTGGGCGGGGTTTAGTGAGGACGACCATTAACTTAAATGCATTTAATTTCAAAAAGTAGTTCTCTTATGAGAGGTTCTCTTGTATTGCGTAAGCTAGCTTACGCTACGGGAAAGATTAATCTTTTCTGAGATATTGAAGCCAAAAAATTATCCTTAATATTGTATCATTTGTCAACGCAGTGCAGCAACTGCAGACCTTGAGTGGGCTAGCTAGCGAGCTCATTGGTTGCTCTGCGGCAACTGCTGCAGCCTATAGATGAACCTGGGCGAACTCGCGTCCAATGAGAGAGCGTCCGCACGCTTACTGCATCAAAGCCGCCAAAATGGCGTGGCTAGAGTGCATATAAGCGTAGTTCGTGAGGCTGGAACCCTGATTTTCATCTCTTCAGCTGAAGCTCTTCGCATCTCTGAACTGGAAGCCGTGTCGCCGTTCGAGGGGCATCTAGCAAGCTTGGACAGCGCCGAAGAAGCCGGCCGTCTCCGCCACCTTCAGCCATCCTGCGAGCTACGCCATCCGGCGACGTATCCTTTTTAGAGCAAGCTAGTTCTTAACGAACTTCACAAAAGAGTAACGAGCATCTTTTTAAGATGCCTCGCACCACTTGCGCTTCATGCCTCGCCCCTCTCAGCGCGGAGACCGCCACATCATCTGGCGCTCTCTGCCTGGGACTGGAGCATGCAGAGCTCGCCTCGCTGAAGGCGGATGCGACCTCTGCGAGGAGCTTCGATGTCGAACCCTGCGGGCTCGACTCGAAGCGCTCAGAACCGAAGCCGCCGAGCCGCCTTCCGTTCCGCCACGCAGGAAAAAGCGCCGCTCCCAAAGGCTGCCAGAACCGATGATAGAAGCGACTGCCTCGCCGGAGCCTCTCCAACGAGCATCGCTCTCATCTCGCACTGCGGCCATCTCAGAGGACGAGGCGGAGGATAAGGGCTGTTCCATCATGGCTTTGGACAGCGAGGAGTGGTCAGGCTCCCACGCCTCCTCCTCGGCCCAGGAATCCAGCAGGACCCGCGCCGGAGTCGAAGGGGAACTCACGTCTCCACCCCTCTCGCTTCGGTGGACGGCGCCACTGAGAAGGGCTACTCCTCCATCCCCCCGTTCGAGGATTCGGTAGCAGCACACCTTTGCCCGCCCTCCGCGAGATGGCAGTCTAAGCCAGTGCTCCCGTCTAAGGCTTGCAGAGCGACTTCCGCCTATGTTGGCCGCGCCTATTCCGCCGCCGGCCAAGCCGCATCTGCTCTGCACTCCATGGCCGTCTTACAGATCCTCCAAGCGGACCTTCTTCGGGAGTGGGATGAGAAAGGCCCACTATCAGTGATCCTCTATCAGGGAAACGCGTCACTCGGTGCTCCTCATAGCCCCGCGTTGGGAGAATCAGACATGGTTCCCGGAGCTTACGCAGCTGTCACTGACAGCACCGTGGCCCATCCCAGTGAGAGCAGATCTCCTCTCTCAAGCTCGCGGCACGATCTGGCATCCCCACCCAGAGGCTGGGCTGCACGCTGGGTGATCAACGACTACCCGTCGCTCTGCCAGAAGGGGTAATAAACACCATCATACATGCTAGAGCCCCTTCCACGAGAAGACTCTATGCGTCAAAATGGTCTGTGTTTTCAAAATGGTGCACCGACAGAGACCTGGACCCACGGACATGTGGGGTGTCGTCGCTGCTCGTGTTTTTACAAGAGCTGCTGGATAAGGGCAGATCCCCATCCACGCTCAAAGTGTATGTGGCGGCGGTCGTGGCGTTCGCTGAACCCCTGCACGGCCAGTCACTGGGAAAAAACGAGCTGGTCATCCGCTTCCTCAAGGGAGCTAGAAGGATGAACCCCCCGCGTCCCCCATCGGTTCCTATCTGGGATCTTTCTATAGTTCTCCAAACTATGAAAGCCCCCCCTTTCGAACCGCTTCAATCCGTGGATTTGAAATACCTTTCACTCAAAACCGTTTTTCTGACTGCCCTGTCATCAGTCAAACGTGTGGGAGACCTTCACGCGCTGTCTGTCAGCGCTGCGTGTCTTGAGTTCGGACCAAGTGACTCCAAGGTCATTTTAAAGCCTAGACACGGCTATGTTCCCAAGGTGATCAGTACTCCTTTCAGAGCACAGGTCATTTCCCTATCGGCGCTGCCAGCATCCGATAGCGAACGCGACGCCAATCTCCTTTGCCCAGTCAGAGCACTGAGATTGTATACTGCGCGCTCCGCCTCTTTCAGACGCTCTGAGCAGCTTTTCGTTTAGTTCGGCGGGCGCACCAAAGGTCTCGCCGCCTCGAAACAGACACTGTCTAGATGGATAGTGGACGCTATTGCTGCTGCATACGCGTCAAAAGACCTGCCATGCCCGTTGGGCATTAGGGCTCACTCCACTAGAGGCATGGCCTCATCGTGGGCATGGTCCAGCGGGATTTCCATTCACGACATATGTGTGGCAGCGGGCTGGGCTTCCCCTCCACCTTTGTCAGATTTTACAATCTGGAAGTGCCCGCCCTGCAGGCAAAACTACTAGCGGTTTAATACGCTACAGTACGCTGCACTGATGGGACTCATTCCACACAGACCGGCACTGCCGCTCTGTCGTTCCCTTCCCACTATGTGCTTATGTATTACACACACACTGGCCCGCACTCTTGCCGGCCAAATATTATTTCCCCACTCACAAGGGCTCCCCCAGGTCCCCCCACCCCGGGGCTCATGCAGTGGATGCTTGGCGCGCACGGCGTTGACAATGGGTTCCCATAGGGTAAGCTAGCTTACGCAATACGAGAGAACCTCTCGTAAGAGAAGGAATCGGTTACCTAACGTAACCTCGGTTCTCTCTAGATGAGGGAACGAGTATTGCGTAGCCGGCCGTACTCGCGCCACGAGCGACTTTCGCTTCAGTCATGAAAACCAGCCTACGAACTACGCTTATATGCACTCTAGCCACGCCCATTTTGGCGGGCTTTGATGCAGTAAGCGCGCGGACGCCTCTCATTGGACGCAAGTTCGCCCAAGTTCGTCTATAGGCTGCAGCAGTTGCCGCAGAGCAACCAATGAGCTCGCTAGCTAGCCCGCTCAAGGTCTGCAGTTGCTGCACTGCGTTGACAAATTTTACAAAATTAAGGATAATTTTTTGGCTTCAATATCTCAGAAAAGATGAATCTTTCCCGTAGCGTAAGCTAGCTTACGCAATACTCGTTCCCTCATCTAGAGAGAACCGAGGTTATGTAACCGATTCGTTTTTCTGTATTCTCTCTCTCTCTCTCTGTGTGTCTGTGTTGTTTCTTTGCATGTGTTATATGCTGTGATAAATAAAGCATTACAAAATATTTCAAAATTAAATAAAATAAAAAAATATAGGCTATATAAAAAAATAGCGTGAGAGCATGATGAGGTTCGTCCATGAACTAAACACATGTTAATCTGCTGTATTTTATGTTCATTTTCCCCAAAATGTAACCCACATACAGATCTGGCTATCATCTAAAGTTAATTGTTTAATGATCACAATGTGGGCAAGCAGATTACCACAGGTGAAACTTCCGTGTGTGGGGCTATGTAGAATGCAACTTAAGAGATGTTTAGATAGTTAGAAGAGTTAGAAAACTCAGAAAATCTTTTGATAACAAATTGTGCCAGCAAGTGGAGATTCAGCCAAGATGAAACTATTAATGACTCTTTTAAAATCTCATGTTGCATGACATTTGGACATCTGAATGTGACTTCATGAATATTAATATATTATATGAATATTTAGGTGCAACTAGTTTGTGTTGACTCTGTCTTTTTTTCCAAGAAGAAACCTGAGCAGAAAATATACCCTAAAATGTTAAGGAATCATGCAGGAATACCAACCATTGCATACATTTTAGCCTGAAAGCTGGAGAAGTTTGTTATCCATTACTTTAACTCTTGAGTACACTTTGAGTAGTCAGTAGTTTGCTACAAACAAAGTATAGCTTAAAGGTGCACTCAGTAAATTATTCCTCATTGAAAAAGTTTTACTCCTAAATAAATTAATTGTACTTTTTAAACATATATAAAATGATGATAACTCACATGAGATGAAGACTCCAGTTTCAACCTTATAAAAGCAGTTTTATTCTATATGAGAGGGTCCTCTCATGGGAGCTTCCATCTTATTACACGACCAGCCGAATACTACTTGCTTAATCATAGTAACCACCCTGTTATTAGACACTTTAATTCATGGATTAATGCTGCCTTTAAGTGGACCCGGGAAGGTCATACCTCAAAGTTGGGCATTCTTTACAACAGCATATTACACATTCAAGTGGGAAAATAAATACACTATGAATGATGGCAAATCTTTTTCTGTTGTACCAGTGAATAAAAATAAATAAATACACTTGCATCACTTATTCAAAACATATTTGATTTATAAAAGCATGGTATCTAACAGATTATTTATTAATATGCTTAAAACAAACTGCAAAAGGTGAGTCAATAGTTGGCAATCATATATAACAAATTCATATTATTAAAATAACATAGGCCTACAGAGGGGGTCCTGGGAAGCTTAGTGAGTAAAGACGCTGAACACTGAAGTTCGAATCCAGGGCATGCTGAGTGACTCCAGCCAGGTCTCCTAAGCAACCAAATTGTCCCGGCTGCTAGGGAGGGTAGCGTCACGTGGGCTAAACTCATCATGGTATAATGTGGTTCTCGAGCTCTGTGGGGCACTTGTTGAGTTGTGTGTGGATGCCGCGGTGGATGCCGTGAAGCCTCCACACATACTCCACGGTAACGTGCTCAACACGTGATAAGATGCACGGGTTGACGGTCTCAGATGCAAGAGAACTGAGATTCGTCCTCTGCCACACGGATTAAGGCGTCACAAGGACCTAGAGTTAGAGTGCATTGAGAATCGGCCATTCCAAAAAGGGGAGAATTAAAAAAAAAAATAACGTACAGAAGTTTAAATGTTTTTTCACAGTCATTCGTTTACATCATCTTTCCTGTCGACATGCCCCTTCCAACATCCCATCTCGGCAACTCGTGTATCATCTCAAATTGAGAGTTTCCCACTTGTAAGTTTGACTTTGCTTGATCGTTCATGAGCTCGGAACTCATAAAGGTGCACTCAGTAACGTTTTTGTTTGTTTCATTTTGGACTTGATGCAGAGTGGATGCAGCATAATTTAAAATCAATAGTTTTCAGTTACAGATTCCATTGAAGAAATTCCCAATTCTAGTCAGCCATGATTAATTTAATCCATGAAAAAAGTATCCAATAAAAGGTTACTTAGATTAAGTGAGTAGTATTCGGCTGGTCATGTGATTCAAACATGGCAGCCCCCATGTGGGGACCCTCCCTATGTAAAATAAAACAGAGTTTATTAGGTTACTGATATGACTGGAGTCTTCATCTCAAGTTCTCATGATCTTATACATATATTTCAAAATTGTAATACATTTTTTTAGGAGTAAAACTTAAAGTGCACCTTTAAATTAATCATGATAGTTTGTGAATAGTACAATTCTATCATGGCAACGGTAACTAAAAATTATTTAATTTGAAATGTGCTGCAGCCTTTAGGTGTCAATAAGTCAATGTAAGTCCAAGACGAAACTATGGGATCAAAATCCCATCAAAAGTATTGTGGTCACGGATCCAAAAATAATAAGCGTGAATCAAAATAATAAAAAATGCGGATCAAATTGGGTTCTAAACTCACAACTACATTGGTACAGCTAGTAAAAACATGCATCAAACATCCACGTCAACCCAGCCTTGTTATATATACACTCACCTAAAGGATTATTAGGAACATCATACTAATACTGTGTTTGACCCCCTTTCGCCTTCAGAACTGCCTTAATTCTACGTGGCATTGATTCAACAAGGTGCTGAAAGCATTCTTTAGAAATGTTGGCCCATATTGATAGGATAGCTTCTTGCAGTTGATGGAGATTTGTGGGATGCACATCCAGGGCACGAAGCTCCTGTTCCACCACATCCCAAAGATGCTCTATTGGGTTGAGATCTGGTGACTGTGGGGGCCATTTTAGTACAGTAAACTCATTGTCATGTTCAAAAAACCAATTTGAAATGATTCGAGCTTTGTGACATGGTGCATTATCCTGCTGGAAGTAGCCACCAGAGGATGGGTACATGGTGGCCATAAAGGGATGGACATGGTCAGAAACAATGCTCAGGTAGGCCGTGGCATTTAAACGATGCCCAATTGGCACTAAGGGGCCTAAAGTGTGCCAAGAAAACATCCCCCACACCATTACACCACCACCACCAGCCTGCACAGTGGTAACAAGGCATGATGGATCCATGTTCTCATTCTGTTTACGCCAAATTCTGACTCTACCATCTGAATGTCTCAACAGAAATCGAGACTCATCAGACCAGGCAACATTTTTCCAGTCTTCAACTGTCCAATTTTGCTGAGCTCTTGCAAATTGTAGCCTCTTTTTCCTATTTGTAGTGGAGATGAGTGGTACCCGGTGGGGTCTTCTGCTGTTGTAGCCCATCTGCCTCAAGGTTGTGCGTGTTGTGGCTTCACAAATGCTTTGCTGCATACCTCGGTTGTAATGAGTGGTTATTTCAGGCAAAGTTGCTCTTCTATCAGCTTGAATCAGTCGGCCCATTCTCCTCTGACCTCTAGCAACAACAAGGCATTTTCAGCCCACAGGACTGCCGCATACTGGATGTTTTTCCCTTTTCACACCATTCTTTGTAAACCCTAGAAATGGTTGTGCGTGAAAATCCCAGTAACTGAGCAGATTGTGAAATACTCAGACCGGCCCGTCTGGCACCAACAACCATGCCACGCTCAAAATTGCTTAAATCACCTTTCTTTCCCATTCTGACATTCAGTTTGGAGTTCAGGAGATTGTCTTGACCAGGACCACACCCCTAAATGCATTGAAGCAACTGCCATGTGATTGGTTGATTAGATAATTGCATTAATGAGAAATTGAACAGGTGTTCCTAATAATCCTTTAGGTGAGTGTATATATATATATATATATATATATATATATATATATATATATATATATATATATATATATATATATATATATATATTTAGATATGCAGCCAATAACAAACAAGGAAGTCTTAAATAATGCCTAAACTAAAGAATCTGCTATCTAAATTCAGCTGACACGACACATGTGTTAATGGACTATGTTAATGGCCTGCTCGGACAACACATTGTTTAATAGAGCTGGCAGATAATACTCAAACACAAGCAGCGTATCTATCAACCACAAATAATATAATATTATTAAGCAGCAGCCGTCAGAGTTGTATTGGAGTGATGTCACCTCTCTTTGAATGACTGGCTAGAGGAGGAGCTGTCGATCAAGAACTAGTGGACCAACAGGGACGGAAATTGCTCCTGATTTACATGATTTACATGTGAGTTATACTCACAAGTTTTGGAAAACCAAGCGCAGAACTTGGAAACAAAAGCAAAAAAATAAAAAATACAGCGTAAGCATAAATAAATAAATAAAAAATATTAGCAAAATTGTCAGAGCACAAAAAACAGTAATATAACCAAGGAAAACATGATTTTGTTTGCAATTCTGATGACTTTGCTTTAATTTTTCTGTCGTTTATTTTTGCAGCATATTTGAACCCCCACCCCCACCCCACACAAATAAATAATTTTACCCTTCTGTATCTTTGTCCGATTTTTTTTTCATTTAATGTGTATTCATATAATGTGAATATTATCTCTTTGTAAAAATAATAAAATAAAATCTAATAAAACAACCCAGTTATGCGAAAAGTATGCGCACAGATCCAATACTTTTTTTTTTTTTTTAAAAACGATATATTTGTATGGTCTATACTAAAAAGCATTATTTTAATCCTCGACTGAAGCATTTGGCGCGGAAAATGCACACACGTCACATGCTGCGTTCAAATTCTAAAATTTCGGTCACATAATTTCTGATTAATACACCCCTTTCGGATGTATAGGGTCTACAGATGCAGGAATTTAATTTGACATTGATATCTCACCACATCTCCTTGCTCCATCTCCGATTCACATATAACAAGTAGTAAAAATTCGCGTTTATTCGTCGAAAATTGTGAAAAGGTGAGTTTTAACCTTGTACACGCCCCACCTGCTGGAGGAGGAAAAAGATGATAGTAGAGGGAGCGCGAGACTAGCGGACGCACGTTAGCTGAACTCTTGTAGCTTGGCATATCAATATTGTTCGGTTTTGGTTGATTTGACTACATATTTTGTGCAGGATGCGTCAGGCCATCACATCAGCACAGATAGCGCACTGGTTTACTGTCGGGACGCAGTTTGCAAACATCCGAATCACTGATGAAGTAAAAACGCAGTCACAGCCCGACGGTACAGGTTCTGCAGACGGGTAAGAATCATGAAGGCACGAGTTCTGTTTCACGCTTTAACATGCACGAGCCATCATCCATGGTGCTTTCAGATAGTACCGATTAAAAGCTTTGTTCAGTGACTTGGCAGAATGGAATTGAGGCAAAAACTTTTGTAATTTTCATTTAACATTTTCAAAGATTAAAATGTTAATTTCTAAGTTGTTTTTTAGAATAGTCCAACAGGATCTTTGGACCATTGTTGGCGCCAATTACAACAAAAAATACCATGACACATGCTTAAACTTCCTAAATATATATCATATTTTCATATACAAGCTATGTGAACGAATTTTACCACGTGCATATCTATCCTTTTGCTCCGACGCAGCAGCTGTGTGTGGAGTTCTGCCATACTTGAAACTTATTTACTCTTTAACACTAAAGGAAAGGGTCAATACTAGTTACGCTCAATCTACAGCATTTGTAACAGTGTTGATTACCACAAAAAAAGTATTTGGATTAATCCGCCCTATAAAAAAGGCACTTATAATGGAAGTGGATGGGCCTAATTTTTGGAGGAATTGAAGTCAGAAATGTGAAGTTTATACATTATAAAAGCACTTATTCATTCTAACATGACAATAATTCTTCTTTTAAAATTCAAGTATTTAATGTAGTATTTTTACATATTGCATATGGTTTTTATCTTGTGGCTATACTTTTGAAACTGTGAGTATTTTAACATTAATGGATTGGCCCCATTCAATTCCATTGTATGTGCTGGAACATAGATTTGTGCCTTTTTATTTATTTATTGTATTTTTTTTATAAAAACTTTTTTTTAATATGCCACAAATGCTGTCAATTGAGCTTAACTCGTATTGAAAATCATAACATTGCTTTAACATTCTGCTTAGTTTATGTATAAAAGAGTGAAGATTATGTAAAAATGTTTGTTTGTGTGCATTTGCTGAAGGTCTTTAGAGCAATGCTCTGAGCATAGCTTTCCAGAGAAGGATGAATCAGATGGGGGAAACCAGAAAAGCAGGATGCCAGAACTGCTGACCAGTAATCACATACACACACCTCTACATACCTGCTGCTCCTGATGCACATGAACGCTCAGACACTTTTACAAGCACATTCATATTCGAACACACTGAAGTTAGCAGACATATACTGTGATTCAGAAGTGTGCTTATACCACACTACATTCAGAACTCATAAGGGAATGTGAGAGGCCATCTTGACACAGCAGCAGGGCTGGACTGGTAATCTGGCATACTGTGCATTTTCCCGGTGGTCCGATGCACTTTTGGGCCGAGCAGGGCCGGAATGGCCATCGGGAGAACCGAGCAGGTCGGTAAGCAACAATGAGCCGCCGCGTTATGCAGAATGGTCCACAAAATGGTGCCGCGATATGCAGAAAAGGACAGCGAACAGGCCGATTTCTCTTCCCAATCCAGCCCTGCACAGCAGAATGTGTTTTCATAACTAGGTGGTTTGCTATATGATCATTTTAGGTAGATCAGTCACAGTCATTTAATTATATTTGATCATTTCAATTGAAACAGGACCAACTGAGGTCTTGGCATATTTTAATGACCTTTAGATCACATAGGCTGTGTAAATATGACCACAATTGTTGTAACTGTTGGCTAGTATCTTTCAATTTTTTTTGGTTTTGTTTCATTTAAGTAAAAATGTTGCAATAATTTCCCAGGAAGTCTTAGTGGTCCATAGCATAATGTATTTTTAAAAGGATATTTATTTCACTATGACAAAAGTTGTGGATATGACCTTTCGATTAGACCTAAGCTGTCTTTACACTGCAAAGGCTACACAGAAGCTACATCTAAAGCCCACATACAATGAAAAGGCCAGTTTACACAAACTTTGAAGTGCAGCACAAAGGCTGCCAAAATGTACTTGCACTGGAATTACAATCACAGGGAACAATTTATCATGTCTAAAAGTTGATTGACTTTAAAGCGTCACTACGATACAATACGAGATCAGAGCCGAAAAGTTAAGTAACGACACTGCATCTGTACATAGAATTTGCAGGGGGCAACTCGGCATTGTAGAGATTCATTTAGACCAGCGTTCTTAAACTATAGTTAGCAACCCAAATTGGGTTGCATAGCCATACATGTTGGGTTGCACCGTATTTTAATAAATGTGCAATTATTTCATTAGTAAGAGTAACTGATAATTGTTTTAGCAAATGTGCTCTGTCAAAAGCACTTTTCCATGCTGTTGCGCTGGCCCGGGACACTCTTTTGCCTTTTTTTGTTTAGATGACATCAATCCACAATGTAATTTGATAGGAACGCTGTTTTGACATATGACCTTTGAACATCCATAGGTCCAGGGACCTCCCCCCCTCCACTGGCCAGTTATGAGTATCCAATTCTCCCTATTACAAAGAACAGACAAGAGGTACACACAAACAGACACATTTACACCTTAAGTTAACCAACCTTCTCTATCCCTATGGGTGGACAAGAACCACATACAGACATTTACTCATAATCTAAGAAAGTACACGTTTGTATATAATGCTTCCAAAATTAAAAGTACATTAAATATGTATGTTTGTAGATAAAAGCCTAAGGCAGAAATTGTTATTGTTTAGTTCTAGTATGTATCAATTATGTCATGTCAGGTGTGTGCATATAGCAATCTGTGTGTGTGTTTGTGTGCAGTTGGTCACTCTTATTGAGAATAACTCCGTCATCATTATCCGTGGAGCGACAGGCAGTGGGAAAACCACCCAGCTGCCACAGTTCATCCTGGATCACTATACAGAGAGAAACATGCCCTGTAACTTGGTGGTTACACAGCCACGTAAGATTGGTGCCACCAGCATTGCCCGCTGGGTTGCACGTGAACGAAAATGCACCCTGGGCAGCTTGGTGGGGTATCAGGTGTGAGATGCATACAGT
The DNA here is from genome assembly GCF_025860055.1 of Xyrauchen texanus. Lineage (NCBI taxonomy): Eukaryota > Metazoa > Chordata > Actinopteri > Cypriniformes > Catostomidae > Xyrauchen > Xyrauchen texanus. The sequence continues at coordinate 16,113,508 of NC_068295.1, read as the reverse complement.
AGTAACTTGCAGTATAAAACATTATGCAGATTATTTACTTGTGAGCATTAGCTGTTTGGCTTACTAATATATATATGTACTTTCTGTCTTTCCCTCCTGCTTGCTCCAGGTGGGTTTAGAGAAGATGGCCACAGAACACACTAAACTGATTTATGTGACCACAGGAGTCTTATTGCAGAAATTAGTGGGTTCCAAAACACTCACAGAGTACTCTCACATCTTTATAGATGAGGTATGTACAATATAACCAATTTATAGATTAAACAATTCACAGATGCAATGATCAGACCTTGTTACAGGTTGGATATGTGATGGTTTCTGTATTATTGTGTCTTTTATCAAATTAAAAGATTTAAACCTCTCCTTTTGTGATCTTCATGAGAAAGAACAGTTATAGGCTAATGCCAATATTCCCAAAAGGGCCCAATGCAGTTTATAATATCCTGCCTGGCTAATATACAGCTCTGGAAAAATTTAGGAGACCACTGAAAATGATCAGTTTCTCTGGATTTACTATTCATAGGTACAGCATGTGTTTTAGTAAAATAAATTTTTTTGTTTTATTCTGTATAGTGCTGACAACATTTCTCCCAAATTCAAATATTGTCATTTAGATAATTTTTTTTTGTTGCAGAAAATGACAACTGTTCAAAATAAAAAAAAGATGCAGTGATTTCAGACCTCAAAAAATGCAAAGAAAACAAGTCCAAATTCATTTTTAAACAACAAAATATTAATGTTTTAACTTTAACTGAAGAGTTCAGAAATCAATATTTGTTGGAATATCCCTGATTTTCAATCACAGCTTTCATGTTTCTTGGCATGCTCTCTACCAGTCTTTCACATTGCTGTTGGGTGACTTTATGCCACTCCTGGGGCCGGTTGCATAAACATAGCAATTAACTTAAGACTGCATCTAACAATTAGTTTGACTAGCTAAAGACGCCATAGAAAGCCTGTTGCATAAAACAAGCTCACAGTTGTCTTTAGTAAGACAGTCTAATTTGCATTGCATTGTGGGAAAAATAAGACACTGAACAGCTTAAAACAAAATGGCCGACAGTGGACGCTCAATAAAAAATGTTATTCGTTGAGAATAGTTGCTTATTAGAGAACTACAGTGCTTCAAAATGTATTTTAATGAACACATTTAGTGATTTAACCCAAATAATTAAAAACACAACATTTTGTTACCATTTTTGAAGTCAAAGTCTTCAAGTCTCAACTCAAGCCCCTTACAGCCCCCACTGGCTCAGCTGACAGTTATTTTCAATGGCAAAATAGAATGTAAACAAAAGTTAGCCTGAGGTGTGCTGTCTTACATTTTGGTCTTTAATTAGACTGATCTAAGTTTTTATGCAACTGATTGAAAAACTTAAGACCAACATTTTAGACGACTAACTAGTAAGACTAGTCTAAAACAGTTTTATGCAACCGGCCCCTGGTGCAAATATTCAAGCAGCTCGTCTTTGTTTGATGGCTTGTGGCCATCCATCTTCCTCTTGATCACATTCCAGAGGTTTTCAATGAGGTTCAGGTCTGGAGATTGAGCTGGCCATGACTGGGTCTTGATCTGGTGGCCCTCCATCCACAACATTATTTGACTTCGCTCTGTGGCATGGAGCATTGTCCTGCTGAAAAAAACAATCCTAAGAGTTTTGTCAGCAGAAGGAAGCAAGTTTTTTTCCAGAATAAACTTGTACATGGCTTGATTCATGGGTCCTTCAAAAAGACTAATCTGCCCAATTCCAGCCTGACAGAAGCACCCCCAGATCATCACTGATTCTCAGCCTGTATGTCTAATGGTTAGACGGAGACATGGAGAAGCCTTCAAGTCACAGTGTCTCTCACCCACTGTGAAATTTGGTGGAGGATCGGTGATGATCTGGGGGTGGGGGTGACAAGCCATCAAACAAAGATGAGCTGCTTGAATATTTGCACCAGGAGTGGCATAAAGTCCCCCAACAGCAATGTGAAAGACTGGTGGAGAGCATGCCAAGATGCATGAAAGCTGTCTTTTGAAAATCAAGGATATTCCACCAAATATTGATTTCTGAACTCTTCCTAAGTTAAAACATTAGTCTTGTGTTATTTAAAAATGAATATGAACTTGTTGTCTGCATTATTCGAGGTATGAATACACTGTATATTTTTGTTATTTTGACCAGTTGCATTTTCTGCAAATAAATGTTTTAAATGATAATATTTTAATTTGGGAGAAATGTTGCCAGTATTTTATAGAATAAAACAAACATACTAAAACGCATACCTATAGTATATAAATCCAGTGAAACTGATAATTTTGCAGTAGGCTCTTAATTTTTTTCCAGAACTATATATCAATTTATTACTACAGTTGATTTTTTTTTGTGTGTTTATAACCTTGTTCAGGTCCATGAGAGAACAGAGGAGCTGGACTTCCTGCTGCTGGTGGTCAAAAAACTGCTACGGTCCAATTCCAGATATGTCAAGGTTTGCGCAACACAAATAATTTCACTCATATTCACTCTAGATGTTTTGAGATCTGAAACTTGCAAGATGTTTTTATAGTACAATGACCTCTTATGTCAAAATTGTAAGGAAAATTTGATTCCTCATGACATAACCCCTGTAAAAGCCGGCTTATAAATATTTGTATTTTATTTTACAGTGTATATATATATATATATATATATATATATATATATATATATATATATAATACATACACACACTCACCTAAAGGATTATTAGGAACACCTGTTCAATTTCTCATTAATGCAATTATCTAATCAACCAGTCACATGGCAGTTGCTTCAATGCATTTAGGGGTGTGGTCCTGGTCAAGACAATCTCCTGAACTCCAAACTGAATGTCAGAATGGGAAAGAAAGGTGATTTAAACAATTTTGAGCGTGGCATGGTTGTTGGTGCCAGACGGGCCGGTCTGAGTATTTCACAATCTGCTCAGTTACTGGGATTTTCACGCACAACCATTTCTAGGGTTTACAAAGAATGGTGTGAAATGGGAAAAACATCCAGTATGCGGCAGTCCTGTGGGTGAAAATGCCTTGTTGATGCTAGAGGTCAGAGGAGAATGGGCCGACTGATTCAAGCTGATAGAAGAGCAACTTTGCCTGAAATAAACACTCGTTACAACCGAGGTATGCAGCAAAGCATTTGTGAAGCCACAACACGCACAACCTTGAGGCAGATGGGCTACAACAGCAGAAGACCCCACCGGGTACCACTCATCTCCACTACAAATAGGAAAAAGAGGCTACAATTTGCAAGAGCTCACCAAAATTGGACGGTTGAAGACTGGAAAAATGTTGCCTGGTCTGATGAGTCTCGATTTCTGTTGAGACATTCAGATGGTAGAGTCAGAATTTGGCGTAAACAGAATGAGAACATGGATCCATCATGCCTTGTTACCACTGTGCAGGCTGGTGGTGGTGGTGTAATGGTGTGGGGGATGTTTTCTTGGCACACTTTAGGCCCCTTAGTGCCAATTGGGCATCGTTTAAATGCCACGGCCTACCTGAGCATTTTTTCTGACCATGTCCATCCCTTTATGGCCACCATGTACCCATCCTCTGATGGCTACTTCCAGCAGGATAATGCACCATTTCACAAAGCTCAAATCATTTCAAATTGGTTTCTTGAACATGACAATGAGTTCACTGTACTAAAATGGCCCCCACAGTCACCGGATCTCAACCCAATAGAGCATCTTTGGGATGTGGTGGAACGGGAGCTTCGTGCCCTGGATGTGCATCCCACAAATCTCCATCAACTGCAAGATGCTATCCTATCAATAGGAGCCAACATTTCTAAAGAATGCTTTCAGCACCTTGTTGAATCAATGCCACGTAGAATTAAGGCAGTCCTGAAGGCGAAAGGTGGTCAAACACAGTATTAGTATGGTGTTCCTAATAATCCTTTAAGTGAGTGTATACAGGTATATATAAAAACGTGGCACAGTATTTTCTCCAAGTGTGGAGGGGCTTGTGAGTGTTTTCAGAAGTTTGCAATCATTAGGCCATATCAGAAATTTATGACAAGTGATCACTAATGATCAACTGTTGATGATATAGTTTTGATGAAATTTGACAATGTTTACTTTTAATTGTTTATATTGTAATTCGTTGTACATTTATTGTAGTGTGCACATTTTATTTCCCTTATCTGTTTGAATGAGCAGCTGGAAGCAGTGAAGCACAAACATTTCAAAATAAGAGTCCCCGGTGTATTTCAACCTTTTAAAGTTAAAAGTTTTATTCCTTGTTATTAGTGTTTTGGTTGCACCATAAACTGCATCTGAAATTTAATTAAATATGGATTTTATAGCCTCTGTCTGGACCTCCCCATCACAGGAAGGAAGACTAAGAACATTAAATATAAGCTACCAATTTTAAAAGCTATTGGAAGATTTATTGCCTTTCAACACATTATCATATCAGCAACCATCCAATATAGATATGTTGACATTTATTTGCATTTATTTATTTATATAATCGTACTAGGCCTGTTACAATTATTACGTTATCGACTTACTGTACGATATATGGACATGACCTCGATCATTTTTGCTGACCTTGATATTGCCCATTGGGTTTGTTTATATAAGTATGGACTTTGTTTCAAAGCCATATTCCATAGCTCCGGTGAGAGCTATGGAGAGCGGAGAGCCCATTAACGTGAGCAAGACAGAGGCAATGAAATGTGGCAATACAACTCTGGGCTCGACATTAACACTTGTCCTTAACAAGTGGATTTTTGCAAGGGCAAGTCAAAGTTTCCTGACTGAACCTTAAAAAAAAATAAAAAATACCAGGTTTATTTTTGATTTTGCGTGTGCCTGTATTACTTGTTAAAAAAAAAAAAAAAAAAAATATCCTGCTTTTGAAAATAATCTACAGTGCCTGAAATTCTGCGCATGATTCTGAGTTTTGTCTTTGTATTATTTTAGAATCTGCGTGAATACAGGAAATCCCCTTTTGCACGTCCTCCCTCTCTCATGCAGCAGCGTTTGTTGAATTTGGTGTGAGTGTGCGAAGTGGACGCATTTGTTTCGACATGAAATTCATTGTACTGCGCTATGTATGTACTTTTAACTATGTTAAAAGAGAGATGCGATAAAACCAACGCACCTATTTATAAACAAAAAACTGTTAACGTTGCAAGCGCTTAAAGGCGGGTGCACACTTTATGATTTATAATAGTCCTTTACGATTGTTGCTTGTCATACTGTATGATACGAACGCATTGATGGCACACTGTGCTACAATATGTCAGACTGCACGATATACATCGCAACCGACTGGGGTCCCAATCGTCCAGATCAGTGAACGTGACTCACATTACGGGAGTGTTGCGGAATCGAAACCAAACGGCAAAATTTGCCCACCACAGACATCAGCATTATCATTGCTCTAATACCACTCATCATGAACGTAGGCTAACATTTACAACAAAGATGGAATTTTTCAAATAGGCCCATAAGACAGCCTGATCACAAATACAGAAAATTACAGATATTGAGTATGAACGTGTGTGCGGGAGGTAGCCTACCATAATAATGAGCTACCATGAGTAAATATTCATTGTGGAAATAAAAAGACTTGTGTCCCGAAAAATTGCAAACTTCTCCATTCACATTGGAGAAAACAAAAAAAGGTGGGTTATAGTACGTCCTTCTCCCCATTCCTGAATGCATGTATCGTCTCTCTCTCTGTGAGCAGGTCATTCTGATGTCTGCCACCATAAACTGTGCAGAGTTTGCAGAGTATTTTGGAACTCCAATCCGCAATCAGATGAATCCAGCATATGTGTTTGAGGTGGAAGGAGCACCGTACATTGTTGAAGAGTTCTACCTGGATGAACTCAAAAACATCCTGCCTCTTGGAGTAAATATATGGCTTATTTAGGCTTTATTGAGATTCAGAAATTTTGATTTCTTTTGGCATATCTGACTCAAAACTATTTATTTTGTTTCTAGTTAATGGCAAAATCAAAACTTTACAAATTGGATCCAAAACACATTCATATGTTATTTGAAATCTGATTTAAATCTTTGCATTTGATTCACCAGCAGCCCTGTGTTGCTATAGATGTTTTTATATAAATGTGTGTGCCTTTTGTATGTGTGTCAGGTGGACTTAACCCCCCCAGATGATCCTTGTATCACAGAGGAGATGTATAATGTTGCTGTGTCTCTAATCCAGAGCTTTGATGAGATGGAGGCTAAAAATCAAAGGTCAGAGATCAAAATGATATGTCATAAGTTTAATGTTGTGTGATCAACAATACATTACAACTCATAGTATAATGTTTATATTTATTTAAAATCATTATGATTTTAAACCCGGGGGGCAGATCCACAAAGCAGACTGGATGTTCCACTCACCCAGATAGAGGTAGTGTGCTCGTCTTCCTGCCTGGGCTTGCTGAAATTCAATATATGAAAGAAGCCCTCGCAAAACTTGTGCGCAAGAGGTACGTCTGCTTGTTTTGTGTGTTTGTGTTTGAGCATGCATGTGTATAAATGTGTTAAGGTATTGTGCGTTTGTATACTCGCAGGTTGCAGGTATATCCTCTCCACTCTACTGTAACTTTAGAGGAGCAAAACGGAGTGTTCCTAGTTCCTGTACCTGGATACAGGAAGGTAACATTTATCTAGAAGCAAAAGCCACTTCCTTCCAGTTAGCACTATTTTGGCATTGAGACATTGTTATAATAACCCTGTTTTTTTGTCAGTAAATGATTATTTTGTGATTATTTCTCTGATACTTAATTCACAAATTCCTGTTCTGTTTGTATTTCCAGATAATCCTCTCCACAAACATTGCAGAGAGTTCTGTCACTGTGCCTGATGTGAAATATGGTGGGTGTTTATTTTTTTCCCCCTACTGCTGGTCAGAACCACTTTTGTACACCAGCCCTCTGTAGGTCCTTAAGGTCATCTCATGAAAACCAATGCACAGACGATCTTTTAATAAGACTTATTTTTGTGTGTGTTTATACAGTGATTGATTTCTGCCTTGTGCGTCAGTTAGTGTGTGATAAGGAAACCAATTACAGATCTCTCCGTATCACCTGGGCCTCCAAGACCAGCTGCAACCAGCGACGAGGTACTACATATGTGGACTGATGTGTAACAGCACAAATGAACTATACAAGTGTACTAGTGTCTAACACTCGTTTCGCATCGCAAGCGTGATCGGTGCGTGAGCAGAGCATATTTCTTTTGCCATCCATATTAACAGATTTGAGCATTCACATCGGAAGCGTCAGCAGCACAGTGTGATTGTCATGTGAGCTGCAGTGCAGCTGGGGTTTTCAGCTCCAAGCGGTGCCGCTCGTGCTCAGTTAATGTTACCATGCGCTGTTGATGGATAAAATTTGTGATTTGACACACAAAAAGTACACCATGCACAGAATAAGTATATACACTGCATGCCCAATTATTAGGCAAATTGTATTCCTCAGGATTAATTTTATTGTTGAACAAACACAATGCTCTCAGTAAATCCAAAATGTTATTGAACCTAAAACTTGAATGTTTAAGTTCCGAAATTTTTACCTATTTAAAAAAAAAAAAATGTTGTGTATTATTGTATTAATTTTATACTTTTTCATTAATTTCATGAATTTAATTAATCTGAATTGAAAAACTACAAACCAATAAAATAAATCACACTTTTATTGAAAGTAGCACAACAAAATTGGACAAAAAATATATTAAAACTATATTAAATATTATTCTTCTTTCAGTTCTGTAAAAATCAAATTTTACAGATTTTATTAACAATTATCCAAATAATGTAAAGTTTTAGAAAACTATTATATGCACAACAACAGTCAAGTAATGAACTTAGCTAGCATCTTTCAAAAAGTTTAAATATGCAACAGTAATTTTAATTAAAACAACAGTCAGAACACAGAATGGCAGAGGACCTCTATTCCACTGATCTATATAAAACTATAATATATAATTATATATATATAGATCAGTGCTCTATTCTGTTTATGTAAACGTATGTACACTTTAAGTGAAAATGATTGTGCAAAACAGCAGTAATTGAACTAAATCCAACCTCAACTGTAAACGACAGATGTATCCTCAAGTGAAGAACAAGTGTAATGTAATTGCTATACACATCATATTGGACCGCTTTCTATTTAACTACAAGTGACAGGTTTCTCTTCAAGAACAAAAGTTGCTAAAATTTCTGACAGTCTCTCCTGTCAGAAAGCTCATCAAGAACAGATAAATACCTGTGCGCAATCTGCGCAAGCAAAGGAAAGTGGTGTTTGTTTATGCGCCCGTAGTCAAGGGGATTGTCGCTTCTGGCACTGCGGTCAAGCCAGCCGCCACTTCGAAATGAGCGGTCAAACTAGCCGCACCTATATATCGCGGTGCGCGTATACACTGGTTATTGCGGTATGACCGTCAGAACTAAAACAAGTTAATTCCTGCTAAGACAATTTCACATGCATTCATTTATTCTGTCTGTCTGTCTGTCAGAAAGAAAGGAAGACAGAACGAAAGAAAGAAAGATTTTAGCACACCTCACAACCTGTCACTGCATGATATATTGAAGTCCAAAATAAGAACCCCCCCCCCAAAACTCATATATTACCTTTTTTGTCCATACATTCAGAAAATCATAAAAATAAAAGTCCTAGCTTCCACAGACCAATTTCACCTCAGATGGAGAGGACACCTTCTCAAGGTGTGAACTACAATGTTTCAGGACATTCTGATGTTGTCTTCCAAAATAAGAGCCCCCCCAACTCTCATATATTACCTTTTTTGTCCATACATTCAGGAAATCATAAAAATAAAAGTCCTAGTTTCCACAGACCAATTTCACCTCAGATGAGGAGGACACCTTCTCATGTGAACTACAATGTTTCAGGACATTCTGATGTTGAATTCCAAAATAAGAGCCCCCCAAACTCGAATATTAGATGTTTTGTTTACACATTCAGAAAATCATAAAAATAAAAGTCCTAGTTTCCACAGACCAATTTCACCTCAGGTGGGGAGGACACCTTCTCAAGGTGTGAACTACAATGTTTCAGGACATTCTGATGTTGAATTCCAAAATAAGAGCCCCCCAAACTCGAATATTAGATGTTCCCCTTCTGTCGCTCTCTCCACGTTGTGTCAGAGAAGCGACACTAGGGGTCTCTCTTGAGCGCCGATATCCACCTCTGATCTATGAAAAAAGGCCAATGAGAGTTGGCAGTCAGTATTTGCATGTCCCGCCCCTGGACATATGGGTATTAAATACGGGAGTTCATTCAGGATTTTTCTGAGGAGCCGGAAATGGTCTGGCCACAACAGTGGCTCGGCTCAGTGACGTGGCGGGGGAGACACAACGTCTCGTTCCCTCCATCAGGGAACGGAGGTTACATACATAACCTAGATGTTCCCCTTCTGTCGCACTCTCCACGTTGTGTCAGAGAAGCGACACTAGGGGTCCATTTATAAAGTGCCATGCGCTGAGCCGTGTACGTGAACTGCTGATACAGCAGCGAGCAGGTATTCTTATGTGCAGGACGACCAACTGCATCAGGCTGCACGTACCCTTCCCCAATGCCCCATTCAAGCCATCAGACTCCTTATCCTACCCTTGAGGGGGGAACAAGGTGATGGCCGCCAACCTGGGAACGGGCCAGCCTGGCTGGGCCTCTTTTCTCTCTCTGTTTCTCGCATAGAGCAACTACGGCCGGGGCCCTTACACGCATTGAGGGAAGGGGGTCTTGCCCTTCTTTCAGGGCGGAGAAGACCCTGCGGAGGCCACACCTACCGGGGAGGGGAGGCAAAAAGTGGCAAATACATCAGATGGCCTAACTTAGGACCTATGTGGAAAAGTTGGTGCAGTGGTAGACCCAACCTCGTAGGGGGGGGGTAGCGAACAGCACGGCGACCGAGGCAGCTGTAACTGCCTAAGGGATACACAGGGGTCCGCTCGTGAGGGGACAGTACCATGGCATTACACACAGGGGGAGTCCGAACAGAAGGCCTTACCTGTGGAGCACCTATACCAGTACAGGGTAACTTGAGGTACCCGCAGTGGCTTGGGTCGGCGAGTTCCTCCGCTGAACTGCGGACCCACGAGGGCTAGGGAGGAGTCAACCAGCGACCCGAAGATGGGATCTCCTGGGAACGGAGGCGCACTGTTTACCCTCGGTTGTGGGAAAGGGCGCTAGGCGCAAGCGATTCACCCGGTCAGATCGTCAGCGTGCTACCGAGTTCTACAGGCTCGGACCTGAGAAAACATGGGAGAATACTGACTCAACTCAGAGATTGCAGAATCTCGAAAAAGTTTTAGGTGTTGCCCAGCCCGCTACTCTACAGATGTCTGCTAGGGAGGTGCCCCTGGCCAGTGCCCACGAGGACGCAACACCCCTGGTGGAGTGAGCTTGAACCCGCAAGGGGGGGGGGCACAGCCTGGGTGTGATAAGCCAATGAAATGGCGTCGACAACCCAGTGGGCGAACCTCTGTTTGGAGACAGCGTTCCCTTTCTGCTGTCCCCCGAAGCAGACAAAGAGCTGCTCAGAGCGTCTAGTGCTCTGTATGCAGTCCAGATAGATACACAAAGCACATACTGGACACAGCAACGAAAGGGCAGATCGTCAGCGTGCTACCGAGTTCTACGAGCTCAGACCTGAGAAAACACGGGACGATACTGACTCAACTCGGAGATTGCAGAATCTCGAAAAAGTGTGTAGGGTGTGAACAGGTCAGGTTTGGGGAATGTACAATTAATATTACTGATCGAAATCAATGATTAATCATACAGTGTGACCCGAACACCCATACATGTAAAAACGCCCCAAAAAGGGCTTATATAGTCCAAGAGTCTGCTTCAAATATATATAGATAATTAAACACAACGAATTATGATTAATTAGGAATATACATCATATGCAGACAGGCTATATTAATTTTAATAACACCGCAACCAGTCAGTTCATCCGCCGAACCACTTTATTTGGTACTTTTGATCAATTCTCCAGAGGGGTTATTCCTAGTTATAAGCTCACTCATCAAAAGCACGTTAACTTACTTTGATAATATCAGCTCGTAGCTTAAAATCGCACATTAAAGAGGCTTTGTTTTGTAACCAACACACACAGACAATTACGCGTATAATTGAGTTTAATACAAGGCACTATGATATATCAGTGCAATTGACAAACATACAGTGAGGAAAATAAGTATTTGAACACCCTGCTCTTTTGCAAGTTCTCCCACTTGGAAAACATGGAGGGGTCTGAAATTGTCATCGTAGGTGCATGTCCACTGTGAGAGACATAATCTAAAAAAAAAAATCCAGAAATCACAACGTATGATTTTTTAACTATTTATTTGTATGATACAGCTGCAAATAAGTATTTGAACACCTGAGAAAATCAATGTTAATATTTGGTACAGTAGCCTTTGTTTGCAATTACAGAGGTCAAACGTTTCCTGTAGTTTTTCACCAGGGTTGCACACACTGCAGGAGGGATTTTGGCCCACTCCTCCACACAGATCTTCTCTAGATCAGTCAGGTTTCTGGGCTGTCGCTGACAAACACGGAGTTTGAGCTCCCTCCAAAGATTCTCTATTGGGTTTAGGTCTGGAGACTGGCTAGGCCACGCCAGAACCTTGATATGCTTCTTACAGAGCCACTCCTTGGTTATCCTGGCTGTGTGCTTCGGGTCATTGTCATGTTGGAAGACCCAGACTCGACCCATCTTCAATGCTCTAACTGAGGGAAGGAGGTTGTTCCCCAAAATCTCGCAATACATGGCCCCGGTCATCCTCTCCTTAATACAGTGCAGTCAGCCCTGTCCCATGTGCAGAAAAACACCCCCAAAGCATGATGCTACCACCCCCATGCTTCACAGTAGGGATGGTGTTCTTGGGATGGTACTCATCATTCTTCTTCCTTCAAACACGGTTAGTGGAATTATGACCAAAAAGTTCTATTTTGGTCTCATCTGACCACATGACTTTCTCCCATGGCTCCTCTGGATCATCCAAATGGTCACTGGCAAACTTAAGACGGGCCTTGACATGTGCTGGTTTAAGCAGGGGAACCTTCCGTGCCATGCATGATTTCAAACCATGACGCCTTAGTGTATTACCAACAGTAACCTTGGAAACGGTGGTCCCAGCTCTTTTCAGGTCATTGACCAGCTCCTCCCGTGTAGTTCTGGGCTGATTTCTCACCTTTCTTAGGATCATTGAGACCCCACGAGGTGAGATCTTGCATGGAGCCCCAGTCCGAGGGAGATTGACAGTCATGTTTAGCTTCCATTTTCTAATGATTGCTCCAACAGTGGACCTTTTTTCACCAAGCTGCTTGGCAATTTCCCCGTAGCCCTTTCCAGCCTTGTGGAGGTGTACAATTTTGTCTCTAGTGTCTTTGGACAGCTCTTTGGTCTTGGCCATGTTAGTAGTTGGATTCTTACTGATTGTATGGGGTGGACAGGTGTCTTTATGCAGCTAACGACCTCAAACAGGTGCATCTAATTTAGGATAATAAATGGAGTGGAGGTGGACATTTTAAAGGCAGACTAACAGGTCTTTGAGGGTCAGAATTCTAGCTGATAGACAGGTGTTCAAATACTTATTTGCAGCTGTATCATACAAATAAATAGTTAAAAAATCATACATTGTGATTTCTGGATTTTTTTTTTTAGATTATGTCTCTCACAGTGGACATGCACCTACGATGACAATTTCAGACCCCTCCATGATTTCCAAGTGGGAGAACTTGCAAAATAGCAGGGTGTTCAAATACTTATTTTCCTCACTGTACATATAACACAGAATAAGCATAAAATAAACGAAATAAATGCAGTAAGGGAAAGTGAAGAATTATTGGAGGTATGGCAAACTTATTACAACAATTAACCCTTTAAGAGCCAGCAACTGGAATTACACACTTTAACGCGTTGGAATTTCAGGTGAAATCATACATGCACACTAGACCTTTCGTGTTGCTTGAGCGAGACTGCGCGTCCTCGTGGCGTTCTTGAGACAGAGGACTTCGGTGCGGTGTTTCCAGAGCGTGGAGTTGAAACTCACTTGAAGAGGAATTGAAGGGTTGTTCCGAGAAGTTCGAAGCGTCTTAGGAATACTTGTTGAATAGTTGGTGAGTGTTCCGGAGGGTTGCAGAAGATCGGGTGAAGAAGTGAGAGATGTAAGATGGCTTGAAGAGGTCCGGGAGAAGAGGGTTGAAGCAGCAAAGGAGTTCGAAGATAAGAGAGAGAAGGTCCGTTGTTGATGCAATTTATGCCCTTAGAAAAGGTGTCCCACCTCTCATTGGCTCGACCAATAAGAAGAGTGGAAGTTTCAGGCGGGAATTTGGTTTATTGCCCCTTTGTTCAGTCACAGCTCATTTGCATACTTCATGATTTGGTCAGACCTTTGCTTTGAACAACTCAAAAGCTGGTAAAAACCTAACAGAACACAGTTCTAAGGTTATCTTATATGTATATTCCGTTAGGACACATCGTAAGGTTTAATTTGATACCAAGAAAAATGTGTTTGGTTTCACTTAAAAGGAATATACACCCTTGGGCTATTAAATATGAAACCTCAGGGTTTAAAACTACACACGTTAAACCATTCTACTAGTTTTGATCTAACACCAAAATACACAGCACACAGGGATTAAACATATTTCATTAAAACTAAGCCCTTTTAGGCTTTATAAGAAAGACACACACATTTTTACGTTCAAAGTTTCACATGGTAAAGCACGTGGTGAGCGGCTAGTCACATGGGCAAGGGGGTTTTTGCAGGCACGAGGATTTTCTGTCAATGGCTGGATTGTCTCTCTGACAACAGTTCCTTGTACTAACACAGACCATTTCCGTGATCTTACAGAGGTCCTTTTGTCTCCAAAATAGCTGAGTCCATGATTCTCCATTCATTGATTCCTCCAGATGCTACAAGTGTTAGGTGTTGCCCAGCCCGCTGCTCTACAGATGTCTGCTAGGGAGGTGCCCCTGGCCAGTGCCCACGAGGACGCAACACCCCTGGTGGAGTGAGCTCGAACCCGCAAGGGGGGGGGCACAACCTGGGTGTGATAAGCCAATGAAATGGTGTCGACAACCCAGTGGGCGAACCTCTGTTTGGAGACAGCGTTCCCTTTCCGCTGTCCCCCGAAGCAGACAAAGAGCTGCTCAGAGCGTCTAGTGCTCTGTGTGCAGTCCAGATAGATACGCAAAGCACATACTGGACACAGCAACGAAAGGGATGGGTCTGCCTCCTCCCGGGGCAGCACTTGCAGGTTCACTACCTGATCCCTGAAGGGTGTGGTAGGAACCTTGGGCACATAGCCCGGTCGCGGTCTTAGGATCATGTAAGTGTCTGCCGGATCGAACTCCAGGCAAGTGTCGCTAACAGAGAACGCTTGCAGGTCCCCGACCCTCTTGATGGAGGCGAGCGCGATCAGCAGGGCGGTTCAGAGCCAACTGAATCTAGCGGCTCGAAGGGGGGTCTCTGGAGGCCCGTGAGGACGACCGAGAGATCCCAGGAGGGGAACAGGTTAGGCCGGGAGGGAGTCAGCCTCCGGGCACCTTTGAGGAACCTGACAATTAAATCGTGCTTACCAAGAGACTTGCCGTCTACCGTGTCGTGGTGAGCCGCGATGGCGGCAACGTACACCTTGAGGGTGGAGGGGGACAGCCTCCTCTCCAGCCTCTCCTGTTGAAACACGAGCACTGACCTAACCGCGCACTTCTGTGGGTCTTCGGCTCGGGAAGAACACCAGTATGCGAACAGACGCCACTTTAGGGCGTAAAGATGCCTGGTCGAGGGGGCTCTGGCTTGGTTGATAGTATCTATGACAGTCGTGTAGGCGGCTAGATCTTCCACATCCCGTCCAGGGGCCAGACGTGGAGGTTCCAGAGGTCTGGGTGCGGGTGCCAGAGCGTGCCCCATCCCTGAGAAAGAAGATCCTTCCTCAGGGAAATTCGCCAGGGAGGGGCTGTCGTGAGGAGCGTGAGGTCCGAGAATCAAGTCCGGGTGGGCCAGTAGGGGGCCACCAGAGTGATTTGCTCTTCGTCTTCTCTGACCTTTCATAGCACCTGTGCAAGAAGGCTCACTGGGGGAAATGCGTACTTGCGCAGCCCCGAGGGCCAGCTGTGCGCCAGAGCATCTGCCCCGAGGGGAGCCTCTGTCAGGGCATACCAGAGCGGGCAGTGGGAGGTTTCCTGGGAGGCAAACAGGTCTACCTGGGCCTTGCCAAACCTGTCCCAAATCAGCTGAACCGACTGGGGGTGGAGCTTCCACTCTCCGCCAGGCAAGCTCTGTCTTGACAGCGCGTCCGCTACCGCATTGAGGTTGCCGGGGATGTGAGTTGCGCGCAGTGACTTGAGTCGCTGCTGGCTCCAAAGGAGGAGACGACGGGCGAGCTGTGACACGTGGAGGGAGCGTACTCCGCCTTGGCGGTTTATGTAGGCTACCACCGTGGTGTTGTCTGTCCTGACTAGGACGTGCTTGCCCCGAATTAATGGGAGAAACCTCTTCAGGGCAAGAAAAACAGTCAGCAGCTCTAGGCAGTTGATGTGCCAGCGCAGCGGGCCTCGGTTCCACCGGCCTGCGGCTGCGCGCCCGTTGCGCACGGCGCCCCAACCCAGTTTGGAGGCGTCGGTTGTAACCAGAACACGTCGGGACACCTGCTGCAAGGGTACTCCTGCCCGTACCCTGCGCTGTGACCTTCGTCGCTCTCAGGGCGAGGTCGGTCGCTGAGCGCAGTTCCTGCAGCGCGTCGGGATCAGGGCCACCCCCATGCATGTTTCGCAGTGCCTTGGCTTGGTGGACCTGCAGGAGAGCCATGGAATGCAGGGCTGAAGCGGCACGTCCGGTGGCGCTGTAGGCCTTCGCGGTCAGCGAGGTTGTTGCTCTACAGGGGCGAGGCTGTGAGCGGCGCCCAGCACCCAGGAACCAGTCGTCCAGCCGTGATGGCTGTGGGGAGGATGGAGGGTTCCAATCCATGCCCACGCTGTTGGCTGCCCGGGAAAGCATATTGGACATCTGTGCGTCGGCCTCTTCCTGTGCATGCAGGCCCGAAGGCGGCAGCCCAGAGGAGTCCTCAGCATCAGATACCACGCCCTCCGATTCCACGGCAAACTCGTCTGCTTCCATCGCAAGAGGGTAGGCAGACTGGCTGTGAGGCGAGTCGCCGCCGCCTCGAGCGGGGACGGGAGTCAATGAGCGTGCCGGGGCGCGGGTGGTCCGAGGGGGCGTACCCGGCGAGCTGCACCCGCTACCATCCCCGAATCGCCATCCCCGCATCGTCCTCAATCCCGTGGGAAGGAGCGATGCAGGGGGCGGCTGGAGTGGCTTGCTTACGGTTGTAAGCAAACTGCGACCGCAACGTTGTCACGGTCATGTTTTCGCAGTGAGAACATGAACCATCCACAAACGCAGCCTCGGTATGATCGCTACCCAGACACACGAGACAACGCCTGTGGCCGTCGGAAGCGGAGAGTACTCTACCGCATCCAGGAACAACACATCCTTAAAAGGACGTTCAACGCCACTGTGTATTGCTCTTTTAGAGGAAATTACTCTTTTAAATAAAATCAATCTTTTATGAAAGAAAAGGACTCATGAGAGTTCTTTATAATCTGCACTGTCGAAGCGCTCAGGGGCAGGAAATGCACAGCTGTGCAAACAGGAGAAAGCCACTGTTGTGCGCCGTAGAATCGGCTCCGAAGAAATTTTCTGAATGAACTCCCGTATTTGCGCTGCTTAAATACCCGTATGTCCGGGGGCGGGACATGCAAATACTGGCTGCCAACTCTCATTGGCCTTTTTTCATAGATCAGAGGTGGATATCGGCGCTCAAGAGAGACCCCTAGACCGCGAGAGAGAGACAGAAGGGGAACATCTAATATTCAAGATTTGGGGGGCTCTTATTTTGTAATACAACATCAGAATGTCCTGAAACATTGTAGTTCACACCTTGAGAAGGTGTCCTCTCCATCTGAGGTGAAATTGGTCTGTGGAAGCTAGGACTTTTATTTTTATGATTTTCTGAATGTGTAAACAAAACATCTAATATTTGAGTTTGGGGGGCTCTTATTTTGGAATTCAACATCAGAATGTCCTGAAACATTGTAGTTCACACCTTGAGAAGGTGTCCTCCCCACCTGAGGTGCAATTGGTCTGTGGAAACAAGGACTTTTATTTTTATGATTTTCTGAATGTATGGACAAAAAAAGGTAATATATGAGTTTTGGGGGGGCTCTTATTTTGGAAGACAACATCAGAATGTCCTGAAACATTGTAGTTCACACCTTGAGAAGGTGTCCTCTCCATCTGAGGTGAAATTGGTCTGTGGAAGCTAGGACTTTTATTTTTATGATTTTCTGAATGTGTAAACAAAACATCTAATATTTGAGTTTGGGGGCTCTTATTTTGGAATTCAACATCAGAATGTCCTGAAACATTGTAGTTCACACCTTGAGAAGGTGTCCTCCCCACCTGAGGTGAAATTGGTCTGTGGAAACAAGGACTTTTATTTTTATGATTTTCTGAATGTATGGACAAAAAAGGTAATATATGAGTTTTGGGGGGGCTCTTATTTTGGAATTCAACATCAGAATGTCCTGAAACATTGTAGTTCACACCTTGAGAAGATGTCCTCCCCACCTGAGGTGAAATTGGTCTGTGGAAACAAGGACTTTTATTTTTATGATTTTCTGAATGTATGGACAAAAAAGGTAATATATGAGTTTTGGGGTGGGTCTTATTTTGGACTTCAGTATATCATGCAGTGACAGGTTGTGAGGTGTGCTAAAATCTTTCTTTCCTTCGTTCTGTCTTCCTTTCTTTCTGACAGACAGACAGACAGAATAAATGAATGCATGTGAAATTGCCTTAGCAGGAATTAACTTGTTTTAGTTCTGACGGTCATACCGCAATAACCAGTGTATACGCGCACCACGAAATATAGGTGCGGCTAGTTTGACCGCTCATTTCGAAGTGGCGGCTGGCTTGACCGCAGTCTTCTGGCGTAGTTCAGATAAATACGTCTCAAGTTGTGGTGTAGCTGCGCTAGTTGTGACATTTTCCTGTAGAATCTCTTGCTGTATTCTGTATATATATATATCTTGAAAGTTCTGCTGAATAAACACTGCAGATCGCAAATTTGATGTCCTTATCAGAAACTTTGAAGATTTTCCACACCGCTGACATGATCGGCCTTTGTTTGGTAGTGCTGTTGTGGAATTATCTAACAGCTGTGATAAGGGCTACATCGATCCAGATTGAAATCTGAGCACTGAGGGGCGGGGCGAGGAGGTATATATTTTCGGCTCATATTTTCGGCCTTTTTTCTCTTTTCGGCCGAAAATTTTCGGCGGCCGAAATTTCGGTGCATCCCTAATAATTTTGGATTTAATTAAGAATTTTAGTTGTTGGTAGTGGAGGAACTGGTCTTTCCCTACCCCATACCTCTGGATTAGTGCATTAAATGATATGAGTTGGTTGTTTTCGAATAGGTGATGGCGCCATTGTGTGTGGCTTGCCGTCTGTCACTGTCATTGCTGTGTGTGTTTTTGCTGTTTGTCTTGCTTTTTGCTCGGGATGTCGATTCCCTGCTGGTGTATGATCGCCAAACACTACTGGATTTGCGATTTTCTGCTGAAAATGTAGTAAAATTGGATGATGGTGGACGTGAAACCTTGCACCCGCTCCTGGCGAGGTTCCCGGCTCACCTTTGGCACGCCCCGGCTCCACCTTCTCGGCGTGAGCGCCGAAGAAAGCGCACCCGCCGCCGGGGAAATCGTAGTGGCCGGCTGGTGAGGTTGAAGGCCCGTCTTGCATGGTGTTCTAGGCCTTTTGGACTGAGTTTGGAGTCGTGACTAGCCTCGTTATTCCTCGACGCTCGCTGGACCCTGTCGGCGCCTGGCTGATACCTGTCGTCGGCCCGGAAGAGGTGTTCCAGCCCCGCGGCCCCTGCTCTCCTCGTCCCCGCTGGCGCGGAGTCAATCACAGCAACTTGCGGTCTCTGTGTCGGGTTTCACGAACATCCAGCGCCGCGGATCCGCCGGTTCCTGCTAGGTTTGGGCTGGTAAATGCTAGATCTCTAGCAAATAAGACTTTTGTCTTAAAGGATTTTTTCACGTCCCGAGGACTGGATCTCCTCTGTGTTACTGAGACATGGCTGAGTGATGGTGAGTCCAGCGCTTTCACAGAATTTTTACACCATGTTTGCTGCTACCTTAATTCCCCGCGAAAATCTGGCCGAGGAGGAGGAATAGCGACTATATATAAGAGTCAGTATAAATGTAAGCAGATATTGCTGTCATCCGCTTTCAGCAGCTTTGAGCTGAGTTTATTTGAGATTGGTCGCTCTCACACAGTGTTGTGTGTTGTGGTCTATCGGCCCCCCAAGTACAATAAGGACTTTTTAAATGATTTTTCTGATTTTCTGGCTGAAATCATGCCTAAATATGATCGTGTTCTTATTGTTGGGGATTTTAAAGTTCATGTGTGTTGTCCTGATAAGCCAATGACAAAGGGTTTTCTAAACCTCATTGATTCATTTAATCTTGTGCAATCTGTGTCTGGACCCACACAAGAACATGGACACACACTTGATCTTGTTTTATCATATGGTTTGCCTGTTCTTAATCTAGAGATATGTGACGCAGTGTTTTCTGATCATATGCCGGTATTATTTGAGACTGCCTGTCATACATTTAAACCTCGCGCTGCTGCAAGGCGCTGTCGCATGATTAACCCTTCCACTGCTGCTCAGTTCTCGGCTGCTTTCAGTCAGAACACCATCACCCCTGAGTCTGTATTGCACACAGAAGAGCTTAGCTCATGGTTTCACTCCACCTGCCAAACTGTTTTAGACACTGTGGCTCCATTAAAATCCAGGCAGCAAAAAACTAAATCTGAGCCCTGGTTAAATGACATAACTCATGCTGCCAGACGTGAGAGCCGTAGAGCTGAGCGCAAGTGGAAGAAGGACAAACTGCAGGTGTCTCTTCAAATGTTAAGGGATTGCTGGCGTCATTTCCAGGAAACTGTGAAAGATGCCAAAAAAAAACATTTCACAGATATTATTCTGGCAAATAGTCGCAAGCCTCGTGTTTTGTTTAACACCATTGACTCACTTTTAAATGCACCACAGAATGCTTGTATGGAGGCATCCCCTGCTATGTGTGAAAATTTCCTTTGCTTTTTTATTGATAAGGTCACTTCTATTAGGTCTCAAATTGCGCCTTCAGCTTCAGACCCTTCAATCTCTGTCCCTTGCTCAGTTGTTTTTGATCATTTTGAGCCGGTGACTTTTTCTTTTTTAGAGGAGGTAGTTGGTCACTTGAAGCCCTCGGGTTCTCCAAATGATGCTGTTCCCCCTCGACTATTTAAGGAGGTTTTCCCCACTGTAGGACCATCTGTGGCTGCATTTACTACACAGTCATCTAAACAGTAGTCTGACCTCGGGTGTGGTCCCTGAAATTTTGAAACATGCAGTGGTTCAACCTCTGATTAAGAAACCTGCTCAGGATCCGTCAGTTCTTGCTAATTTCAGGCCTATTTCCAAACTGCCCTTCCTTTCAAAAATCCTGGAGAAGATTGTGCACAGTCAATTATTGGTCTTTTTGGAAGAACATAATATACTAGAGGTTTTCCAGTCTGGCTTTAAAACCTTGCACAGCACCGAAACCGCTCTTTTAAGAGTTTTTAATGATATCTTTTTAATGACTGACTCTGGCGACTGTGTTATCCTTGTGCTTTTGGATCTAACTGCTGCATTTGACACAGTGGATCATGAGATATTGATTTCACGTTTAAGGCAGTGGGTGGGCATCAGTGGCATGGCACTGGAGTGGTTTAGGTCATATTTAGCGGATCAAACTTTTTGTGTCAGCATAGGTGAATTTGTATCCTCCACTGCTCCTCTCTTGTGTGGGGTCCCACAGGGCTCAGTCCTCGGCCCTCTACTTTTCTCTTTGTATTTGCTTCCACTTGGTTCCATACTTAGAAAGTACGGCATTTCATTCCACTGTTATGCAGATGACAGTCAGATTTATGTACCCCTTAAAAAGAAAAATGATAACTCTGTTGGACAACTACTCAATTGTCTCGACGACATAAAGGCCTGGATGGCTCTGAACTTTTTAAATTTTAATGATAAAAAAAACAGAAGTGATGGTTTTTGGAGGCACCACTGGGACCCTGCCTGTAGATCTGGGCTCCTTGGCACCCTATATTAAACCTAGCATTACAAATCTAGGAGTTAAAGTGGACCCTGAGCTTAAATTTGACAGTCACATCAAAGCTGTTGTCAAATCAAGCTTCTTTCATTTGAGGCAGCTGGCCAAAATAAAGCCAATTCTGTCAAGACAACGTTTTGAAACTGCAATCCACGCCTTTGTAACTACACGGCTGGACTATTGTAATTCCCTATATGTGGGGGTTAGTGGGTCCTCCATCACCCGTCTCCAGATGGTACAAAATGCAGCAGCACGTCTTTTAACAGGCACACGTAAACATGAGCACATTTCCCCTATTTTAGCTTCATTACATTGGTTGCCTGTTCAATTTAGGATCCATTTTAAAATTCTGTTATTTGCTTTTAAATCTTTAAATGGTCTTGCCCCGCCATACCTCTCTGAGCTTCTACACTCTTATAAACCCGTCCGCGCTCTCAGGTCAGATGATCAGCTGCTCCTGACTGTGCCTAAAATTAAGCGTAAGCTCAGAGGGGACCATGCCTTTGCTGTGTCTGCCCCTAGACTATGGAATGATCTGCCTTTGCATGTAAAGCAGGCCTCTTCTTTATCTGTTTTTAAAACCCTTCTTAAAACCCATCTTTTCTCTGTGGTTTTTAACACCTAGTAAGAGGTCGATTTTATTTACTCGATTTTATTTACTTGATTGTATTTGTTACTTTGTTTTTATTGTATGGTTATTAATTGTACATATGTTTATGTATATTTTTCTATATTTTTATGTACAGCACTTTGGTCAACTTTGGTTATTGTAAAGTGCTTAACAAATAAAGTTGGTATGGTATGGTAGGTGGTGGAGGTGGGTGATGCCACAGTGCTGCCATGCTGGGAAATAGACAGGGGCGTTATGCAGTTTGAAATCCTGATTGTGCCAGATTGGGGTGTATTTACATGGTGCTAGTGATGACTTGGTGATTTTATTAACTTTCCACCAGGCTGTGAGAGTTGAGGAGATTGTAGTATTCTTACAGTAATTCAATTTCTTGATGCTGGTAAGAAGGGAAGATCTGCAAGTGATGTGGGTGTACATTGATTTTGTTTTAGTTCTAGCCATGGGTTATTGAAGTTGTGCTTTCGGGTCCATTTGAATAAATATTGTAATTGATTTGCCAAGTAGTAGTAGTAGTAGTAGTAGTAGTAAAGAAAATTTGGTGGTGCTAAGCCTCCTTGTGATTTCCTATTTTGGAATGTAGAGAGTGAAATTCTAGGTTTTTTTGTTTTCCCAGTAATATTGAGTGGTTAGTGAATCTAATGTTTGGAACCATTTGTCAGTAAGAGTGATGGGAAGCATTGAGAACCGGTAATAAATCTGAGGTAATATTTTCATTTTAACTGAGGTGATTCGTCCAATGAGAGTGAGTGGTAGTTTTGTCCATCGTTTAAAGTCATCTTCTATTTTTTTTTTAACAGAGGGGTGTAGTTGAGGTGGAAGAGATCTGACATCTTATGTGAAATGTTAATGCCTTAATATTTTATGTTACCAGTGTGAAGAGGGAAAGAGTCGTCGTGGGCTGCAGAATCCCAAGCATCTACAGATAGTGGTAGTATAGTTGACGTGTTCCAATTTATTGAGTAGTGTGAAAGATAATTTATTAATGATGTTGAATGTTTCCTGTAGTGACACATGTGGGTTTTGTAAGTATAATAATAAATAATAATAAATCATCTGCATAAAAACTAATTTTATGTTGTGAATTGGTATCCTGGATTCCCTTAATTTTGTTTTGTCGTATTGCCGTTGCGAGTGGTTTGATGAAAATCGCAAATAATGATGGTGAGAGTGGGCATCCTTGTCTAGTTCCTTGATGAAGTGTTAAGCTAGGTGAAGTGACCTGGTTTGTGATTACTGTGGCTCTAGGTTAGGTGTGTACAGTGTTTTAATCCAATGGATAAACGACTCTCCAAAACCAAATTTGCACAGGGTGCTAAATAGAAAAGTCCAGTTGACTTTGTCAAATGCTTTTTCGGCATCTAATGATACAATTAGGTTATCTGAAGCATTTCTATTTTTGATGAAGCCTGTCTGATCTGAGTGGATTATCATTGTGGTGACCGTCTCGATTCTGGTTGCTAGGGCTTTAGTAATAATTTATAAGTCTGTATTAATAAGAGAGAGGGCGGTAACTGTAGGGGTGTGTTGGGTCTTTATTAGGTTTTAATAAAAGTGTAATGACAGCAGTATTCATGTGTATGGGTATGGTCGAGGTATCTTTGATTTCGGTTTTTACTCTGTTAAATAGTGATGATAGAATATCCCAGAAGTGTTTATAGAATTCAGCCGGAAGTCCATCTGGTCCAGGTGATTTATTGTTTGCCATTTTATTTAGAGCTTTATAGAGTTCTTCAGAAGTGAGTGATGTGTCTAAAATGTTGGCTTGTTCTCTAGGTAGTGTGGGTAAGTCTAATTTATCTAAAAAAAATTATATTTCTAGTTGGCTGGGTTCGTGATTTGAGGAATACAGATTTCTGTAGAAGTTGTGAAAAGATTTTATTTATGTCCTGTGGATTATTGGTTATAGTACCTGTAGCATTGAGTATGGATGGGATAATTGCTTTCTCTTTTTTTGCATTGTAATTGATTTGCCAGATATTTATTTGGTTTATTGCTATATTGAAAGATTTCATGTTTGAGTTGTTGGATAAGAAACTGTGTTTTTGTTTTTGTGTATGATACTTTCAAGTTGGTTTTTAAGTTGGCTCAATTCGTTTTGTATTTCTTCGCTGGGGGTATTGGTATATTGGTTTGTTAGCTGTTTGATTTTGGACTCTAATGTATTTTCCAATTTTTGTTGTTGTTATCTCTTGTATGATGAATATGATATGATTTTACCTCTTAATACCACTTTGCGTGTTTCCCATAGGAGTGATGGTGAAATTTCTGGAGAGTCGTTCATCTCCAGGAAGGATGCCCACTCTCTTCTGATTAGTGAGCTGAAGTCCGGATCTTCTAAAAGTGATGTGTTTAGACGCCATCTTGTGGGAGGCTTAAATTGGGCTTGGGTATTTATTGTTAAAGAAACAGGAGCGTGATCGCTAATCATAATTGGATGAATTATATTTTCTTGGATGTGTTACTTATGAGAAAGAGGTCAATTCTAGAGGAGGATTGGTGGAGAGAGGAAAAATATGAGTATTCTCTTAGTGACTGGTTTCTCATTCTCCAACTGTCGCCAAGACCATAGTTATGTATATATTGTTTTATGTCAGTGGAGTGCCAGATTCTTAAGCTACCAGAGGTACTTGAATGGTCTAATGTAGGATTGATGACATTGTTCAGCTATTAGTCTCCAGCTATTATAATATTTGTTGAGTCACAGAGTAAGAAAAGAGATTGTGGAAAAATTATGGGACATCATTATTGGGTCCGTATATGTTGGCATTATGTTGGCAAGTGTAAAATTTGTGTGGTTAATCAACGTATTGATGATTATGAATCTACCGTCTGGATCATTGGTAGAACGAGTAAAATAAATATTTGTATTTATTAAAATTTAAACGCCTCTGTTTACTGTTGTATGTAGATGAGAATATTTGGTCATATTGTTTAAATTGGAGCTATTGTAATTCTGAATCTATCAAGTGTGTTTCTTGTAGAAAACATATATCAGCCTTTAATTTACTGAGATGATTGATAATTTTAATTATTTTATATTGTGTGCGGAAGCCACACACATTCCATGTTACAATGTTGAGCGTTTGCATGATTGTATGTTAAGCATGTCTTGCTTGGGCTAATATAGGAGGGAGAGTAAAATAGAAAGGAAGAAAGAGGGGAGGAAATAAGATATTAAATCACTGAGTAGGAGAGGGAGAGAGGAGTTTGTATGTTTGGAGCCATCAACAATATAAAAAAATGATAGACCTATAACATAAACTAGAAGGTGTACATATGGGACTGGACAAAAAAAGATGTGGTGAAACATAAAACATAAGATAAACACAAACTGAGCAAACACATAGAGGGGCATTGATCAGTACTTTAGAAGAGGTTTTGAAAGTGAGCGGTACCGGGTAGGAGGTTTATGAGAATCTAATTAAGATGGTTATATTGATAGTTGTGTGTATCTATTCATTTCAGTCTGTTTAGAAGGGCCATGGAGTAATTTTCGAGTTCTGAAATAATTGTTCGTCGATAGACAACCAGTAAAGCACGTTTGTTGTTCTTTCTGCTTTCCTTTAATATCGGATACAGTATTTTCCTGCATTCGTTTATTTCCTGTGGGTGTTGGTCGTTCATTCTAAATGCTGTGCCTTTTGAGTTCCTTTCCTTGGCATTTAACCTGTTCTTTTTGCTGAAAGTTTTCGAATTTTGTAATTATGGGTTGTGGTCCTTTTTTAGTCTGATTTATTTATTTTTTTCCCCAGGCGGTAAATTATATGGAACGTGATGCGTTTAACGTATCGGGTGGTAGTTTCAACTGATTTACCATGAAGCTTTGGAGTAACGATTCTGGATTGTCGGGTGAGTTTTCCGGAATACCCGAGATGATGTTGTCGTCATGCATAGAGCGAGTTTGTATGTCCAGAATCGTCTCTTTCATTCGTTTGTTGAGCTTTACAAAGACGAAAGAACATTATTGAAACTCATTATTATTATTTGTCTATTATTGTGGTCTTTTCTGATAAAGGCCATATTTGGCAGTTTAAATAGGCTACTGATCTGCTTTGTGTTTATAATTGTTATACTGAAGTCAGAAGATTTGTAGACATGCAAGTTTTAATAAAGGAGAAGGTAAGGATGTTATTGAAACTCACTTATTATTTTTGTCTTTTTGGATGAAAATTAATGCTTGGACTGAAGGAAGACTGCTTTTTTTTCTTTTAATTCTTAAACACTAAATTCTCTTGGTAGATTTCAGTCATGAATGACTTGTTGACTCACTCGTAAGACGCTCATTTGTCACACCTAGTGACATTTCCAGAAGGGGTCACTGAATTAATCATTTAATAAAATTGAACAAAATTGTGAAACAGAAGCAAGCCTCACCAAAATACTCAGCTAATCCTGCACAATTGTAAACTTTTTAATAAACTTGAATCACTAAAATAGCTGGAATTGTTGCTTTTAGCTTATTCTTTAAAAAAATCTATTTTTAAATATCAGAAAATCCTTAAAACAAGATACATTTACCTGAGAAGCAACATATAATATATTTAGACTTGCTTTTAGAGCAAATATCTTGAATATGAGTATATTTTTTCTTTACTGCACTGGCAGAAGTATGAACAAGTGAAATATTACACTTATCAAAATACACTTATATTTAAGATACATTCTCTTAAAGCAAGTTAAATATTACTTATGTATAGTGCAAGTCATGGTTTAAAGTTATTAAACTAATTAAGTGTTAAGCGACATTGTTTAAACAAAGATTGTGTTTGAACTGTAAGTTTAATGATTAATGTCTTTGAAGTCCTTCCTGGATTCATTGAAGAAGTTCACATAGATGCAATTGTCCTTGTTAGTTGGCTGATGAAGGCTTTTGTTGGCAGTTGATAGCCTATGTATTCCATTTCAAGAGTGTAGTCCATCAATAGAACGAGGTGATGCATCAGTGAGGTGCATCACTGTTCAACCTGGCCGGTAATTTCGGTGAGGTTCGGTGTGGTCCATGCTAAATCCAAGGTTCAGGCAATGGCATATGAAGTATCCCATGTCTTATGGTTGGAGTTGGCATCATTCAGTTCATCCTCTGAATCCATTGTAATAAACTGAAGTGAGGTTTGGCTGGCACCGTCTGCACTTAGTCATTACACAGTGACACGTAGTAGTAGAGTCTATCACGAAGAAGGAATGGAGCTGGATCCAGCCGGTTCTGATGACCTCCGGATAGGAGTCCCGATGTTGAGACGGAAACAAATAAAATAATATTAGCATAGATTCCATTCAATTTAATGCAGTTATAGATCATGATCAATGTTTCTGGTATCTTATATGTTCTCAAGTAAATGTATCTTGTTTTAAGGATTTTTAGACAATGTTAAATGGAAAAAAAGACAAAAATACTTAAACTATTGGATATTTTGCAGTGAAATGTTTTTATTTTTAAAAAGTTTTTCCCATTTAATTCAATGAATGTCATTTAGAGGTTTTTAAAAAGATGATTTTGTCCTATTTATTGTTAGTCAGCATGTTTAATTAAACCTTTTAAGGTGGCGCACAAGCTGAGTAATTGGTTAACTTAATTATTAATCATTGTAATAATCGCCTGAATAATCGTTAGATTAGTTGATTATAAAAATAATCGTTAGTTGCAGCCCTGTGTGCCATAGAATTTTCTAGTTGTAAAAAGTGCCGTGGCAGAAAAAAGATTGGGAAATGCAGAGCTAGACTAACGTTACTGGTGATGGTGAGCAGTTAAAGGTCTGGGTAATTATGCTCTGTTGTAGGGTGTTACAACAACTACAGGTGGCTTAAAAACTACTGGAAAATGAATGTCACAATGATAAGCCCCCCAAAAGCTACCAATGCTCGAACCAGATGTTGTAATCAGAGGTTGCATTAAACTAATTCTCCGTCACTTATCTTTTTGACAGATAATTCCAAATACTGTCCATCGTTTTGGAAGATAAAAAAGATGAAAAACATTTAACCAAGCCTTTGTTTTATTAATCATCTTTACAAGGTTCATATCTCCATGTTGTGCTTTTGTGTATGTGAATGAGGGAGAAGGCAACACTTGTTAATGAAGAAATAGTGCAAAGGTACGTGCCTCAAATCTGAAGATTTTTAAATGGAATCTATTATGACCATATATCCTGACCTTTTTTTTTCTCAAAAAGCGAACAGTCGGGATCTCTAGATTTCCTATATGTCTGCGGTTTTCATATTAAACTGCTCAAAAAGAATTTCATTAAATCTCACACATCATATATGTGAATTCTCTCTATCTATCTCTCTCTGCATGCTGTATGTCTGGGTCTCTTTCTCTCTCTTTCACACACACACACACACACACACACACACACACACACACACACATACAGGGCGTGTGCATAGAGCACTAGAGCCCAGTAACTTTACCATGTAAATGTGTGTGATTGCGTACTTATCTATTCAGAGATTGCAGTCAAAACCGAATGTCTACATGAGACCTTTAGTGAGAAAGGGATTTACGTTAAGTAAACACAGACTGTTCACTTGTTTTTTACTGTTGTTAGTGATATTTCAGTGCTTGGTAATAGGAATAAGCTGCGAAGCGGAAGTCTGTAGCATCCGCATTGGAAGAGTGCGCTAAGCGAAATGGGTAATTTCGCTGCCTGTGAAAAAGGTGGATAGGCTTCAGCAATACCCAATCACAGCCGACTTTGCTTTCGCTTGTAAACACATGCATGTGACCGACCGTGACGTCTGTAAATTCAGAACTTGCCTCATTTGTGTTCAACAATGTATGACACAAGACTGATTGTGGAGGTGGAGAAGCACAAAGTGCTCTATTGTTTACTATTAGATGCAAATGTGGTGGTCCCCATTTAAATAAGATTTCACTATGATCAAATTTGTAATATTGTAAAATTATCAATGACCCACTCCTGATAACTATTTTATAAGTTATGGTCTTTATTAAAATAAATACTCTCAGTAACACAGAAATCACAATATTTTTCTGTATAGCCCTGTCAAGTCTGCAGCTGCACTGTAGTTAAGCTGATGCTATGCTCATGTCTCGATCAAGTTTGTGATGTGAAACTTCCGTAAGGTTCTACTGGTAAGATTTCTGAATGGCAGTTTACTTATACACATTTGTGTCTCTTTCTGTGTTTCCTCCCAGGTCGTGCTGGGCGGGTGTCTAAAGGGTTCTGTTACCGGTTAGTGACCAGACATTTCTGGGAGCATGACATTCCAGATTTCACAATCCCTGAGATGCTGGTAAGTAATTAACTGTACTCCTGCCAATTACAGCAGTATTTCTGAGAAATGTCTGAATAAATTGAGATTCTTTTTTGAGTTGATAATGTCTGAGATATGAAGATGTGCGTTTTAAATGGCAGAGGTCACCACTGGCCAGTTCCCTGTTGAAGGTAAAGCTGCTGGATATGGGCGATCCCCGCTCTGTCCTCTCCACGGCCCTCACGCCACCCAACCTCAATGACATCGAGAGGACTGTCCTCCAACTCAAACAGGTTAAACTCGGATTTAATTAAGATTTATAATAGCCTTGAAACAGATCAACAACAGACATAAATCGATCAACAACAATCTTAATATCAGTCATAGTCTAAATTTACATCCCCTATAGACCTATTTCATAAAAATAAAATTCTAATAGTTTTTATTTGAATTGATCTCAAATGATTGTAATGTAAAAATGAATTTTTCTGTTTGTTTATGTATTGTGTTTGTGGTCAACTGTGTGTGTAGATCGGAGCTCTCTCTGTGCAGAGCAGCAGTCAGAGGCAATTTGATGGCGAGTTGACGTTTCTTGGTCGTGTGTTGGCGCACCTGCCTGTGGACCTGAACTTGGGGAAGCTGATTGTTCTTGGACATGTGTTTGGCTGTCTAGAGGAGTGTCTTATCATTGGTATAACATCTTCTGTATTTGTTTGTGTGAAAATATCTGTACATAATCTTACTAATTAGGTTATTAGCAATACTTTATTTCCATAAAATTAGATTCATGAAATTATATAATGTGTTTTTCTCCCAGCTGCATCACTCTCTCTGAAGAGCTTCTTTGCAATGCCATCACTGCAGCATCTGGCTGGGTATAGGTAGGTTGACATTTGACCCTGCATGTAGGTCTTGTCAAGATTCTGAGCTTGATATTCTCGGTGTGTTCTTCTGTAATTTTGTCTCTGTTTGACATTACAGGAGTAAGCTGACTTTCGCACAAAATGTTTCCAGTGATTTCATTGCTTTTGTTAATGCTTTTAAGGTACAAAATGCCATTTCTGAGCATGCTCAGTTAGATGCATATTGACACTAATTTATGTTCCATGCAGTGTCGTATACGGTTTAAAAAGTTAAATATTTGGGATGCACAATATATTTTTATTTTTATTTTTTTATTATCGTCATTGGTCTGGTTTTGTCTCTGACTGATTTTTAGGCCTGGTACTCGTCTAGAGCTAAAGGAGAACTCAGACACCCAAAGGTAAGAGTGTGTGAGTTGAAAATGTTTGAAGAAGGGAAATCGAAGTGAACAGGAAGCATTAAGTGTACACATCTGATTTATACGACCCTACGGCCTCTTTTTTTCAGGATGAACTGGAATGGGGCAAAGAGAACTGCATTCAGATCAAACGAATCCGTGAGGTAAACACACGCATAGTCACAGAGTTATGTAAACACTATAAAGAATCTGTGCACATTCCCCATTGTGTGGTGTTCTAGGTAGCAGAGCTCTTTGAGGATCTGAAGAAGAGAGTGTCCAAATTCAACATGCTCATCAGCAGCTCATCAAACCCCACAGATTACACTAACCTGCACAAACAGAAATTTATCCTGCAGGTATTACACCGAATTACACAGGCAGTTATTTTTTAACTCTCTTGTGCAGCCAAGTGAATGATCCCCACCCAAATTGTACCTTAATATCCCCATATGTTATTATGTACTATGCTACTAAATATGTGTATATCTTTCTCACTTCCTCTCTGTTTCTGGTTTAGTTGGTGATTGCAGGTGCATTCTTCCCAAACTATTTTGCTCAGGGAGAGATCGAGGAGCAGATGGCATCTAAGGAACTTTCCGGAAATGACCCAAAGACCACCGTTCTGGTACTGCTGTTTCCTCTAAATCAGTCCCTCCTTACACCTTCCCTTTTACAAAATCTCTCTAACAAACTCAGGCTCAAAACATAAGTGTACACAGACACTTCTAGCTACCACAAAGGGCACTATACACTCAATAAAATAGCTCTTTGGCTAAACTTGATTCAATCATGGACAGTGGTTCCATGTTTAAAATGAGCTTTCTTAACTTAAAATTACTAACTTAGTAATTTCAATAGTTAACTTAGATTACTATTGTAATCTCAATACAAACACTTTGTGT
Source organism: Xyrauchen texanus (assembly GCF_025860055.1). Classification (NCBI taxonomy): domain Eukaryota; kingdom Metazoa; phylum Chordata; class Actinopteri; order Cypriniformes; family Catostomidae; genus Xyrauchen; species Xyrauchen texanus. Next base: position 16,082,256 of record NC_068295.1, on the reverse strand, counting down.
AGAAAAAACCTAGCTGAATTGGGTAAACCCAACCAAATTAGACTTGTTAATGTAACACAAATAAATATAATTTATTTCTTTGTTCTAATTATTGAGAGTTATCATGCTAAATACTTGCTGGTTGGAAGCACTACAAAGTGTAGTTTAGTAACTATATGCCATGGTTTAGCACAGCATTTGCTCAACAAAATGAGCAATCAATTTAATGTGCAACATTACACATAAAAGAGAACAAAAAAAGACATAAAATAAAACCTAATTTTAACATCCCATTAACATTTCCCTATCGAGTCCCATGCAAAGCCTGCTGGGAAATGGAAATCCCCTGCCCAGTTTCATAAATGCTACATTAACACCACAAAAAGTATTCATGTGGAAGTAAAGTTCCATTTTACAAATTTAAATGGATATAATGCAATGAATTGTGTTGCTTTAAGCCGTTTTAATTAAAGCTGCAAAAATCCTTTTTTTTTTTTTTTTCAGTTTAGTTTTTGCAGAGGAGTGGGCATTAGCATAAACGTTCTACTTCTATGGTCAGTTTTCTCTTTCAGATCAACTAATGTCCTAAAGGAGATTGAAGTTAGTTAAAGTCAACATGTTTTAGCAAGCTACCTGAATGGTAACACGTGCAGTTTAATGGCACAGACATTTGAAGGTAACTCTATCACCCCCTTCATTATGGAGGTTTGTTACCACCACAGTAATGCAAGAACGCACATTAAATATCTACATGACTGGACACATGTAATGCATTGGTCAAGCATTCGCGTCTGTGTACTTGTGTAGAGAAGGTTTCTGGAATAACCATTTCTCCCTATTTTTCCCTGCCTCTTCGCTCTCTCACTCAGCTTAGGAATTTGCCTCCATATGCGTTCCTGTGCTATAAGCAGATACAGTCTCTTTTCCGTCAGTGTGGACAGGTCAAATCAATTGCATTCGACGGATCCAGGTAACAAGGCACTGTTTGTATTTTGTGTGCAATTGCTGTATTCCTGATTTTCTGTATTGCTGCTTTTAAATGATATGTACCATTTAAAAAGCACTATACAAATAAAATTGACTTGATTCTGCATTTTTTATTAACTGTGTTGGATGTATATATGCTCTCTAAATTCTCTGTTCAGAGCATATGTGGAGTTCTACCGCTCATGTGTGAGGGAGACAGGTGTGTTACCTGAAGTGTTGTTGGCATTGCTGCGAGCGCGACACACTCCAGCTCTCCAACTTCAAGTGCACCACGCAGATGAGGTGGAGGTCCACGCTAAAGGAAAGCCCATAACACACCTGCGTTATGCAAGGTACTGTAGCCATGAGCGTATATGCACACACATAAAATGTCCCTATTATCTCACAGATATTACTGAAATAGATGTCCTAAGAAATCACATCTGTCTGTTTGATAGCCATAGGCTCTTATTTTTATTTAATTTTTGTATTAAATTAGATACGCTCCCTGCTTGTCAATCCTTTTGCGTGATCAGGGTGTCTTTTTTACATGTCTTTAGAGGGGAGGGCATGTGGCTGAAATGTTGGAGGTGGTCTTCACTGGTAAAGTCTTGCAGAAGTCAGCCAAATGGCTAAAATCATTTAATGAAGATATTGTTAGTTTATGTGTTAATTTCTTTTTTGGCCCATTTATGAAGGATGAATGGAATTCTCAAAAATGTTCTGTTCTCAGTGAAACAAGTACATACAGTACACACTAGGGTTGCAACGGTATGGAATTTTCACAGTATGATAACAGTCTCAGAAAATATCACTGTTTCACGGTGTAAGGTATTACACTATTACTATTATCAGTGAAAACAGAAGGGTTATTTTATAAATTTTTAGCAAACACTTTATTAGAATTGAAACTTTAAACCATTTATTTTATTGAAGTATGTGTAAAAAAAAAAAAAAAGAGTCATATAAATCAATATAGTCAATAAAATAAATAGAAAAATAAGAAAGCTAATAGAATTATAATAATAAATCGAATTATAAACATTATTAAAAAAATAGCATGTAACTATAACATGTTACATAACTAAAGCATGTTAGTTTATATGATAAATGAACTACTAAATGAAAAATAACATCAGCTGTGTGAGAAAAATGTGCTTGTGTGCATGGTTGCCAGATTGCACAAAATAAGTATTACATTAGGCGGATTATTTCCAATTACCGCAAGTATAAATCTCAAACTGGAGGTGTTGCGTATCTTATCTGGCAACCATGAGCATGATAAACGCTTGTGGAGACGCGTTATGACCCAATGCAAGTTAACGGAAATATCCAATTAATAAAAACGCTTTTACGATAAATGAGCCGCAGGCCACATTAAACCATGTGGAGGGCCTGATTCAATTGCCCATGTCTGCTTTAGCTGTTTGCGAGATTATCATTAAATCTGCCTCGGCAGTCCTAAATTGGGCGGCCACCAAAATATCTTCAATGGGAGAACCATGGCATTGCTCTTTCCCTGCTGTCCGCGACCCAGTCCGAATAAACCAGTTGAGAAACACTGCTTTAACTGACACGCACACTCATGTCAGACCCCCTCGCCTTGCTTCTCTCTGACATTTTCTCCGCTGCATTTGTGTGAGTGTGTGTGAGATGCAAGTTGACTAGTCTGACAGCCAGACAATGAGGAAAGGAGATGCGCATGTGAGATTCTCTGTCCGGTTGCATTTTTTTCTCAATACCGTAGATAAGCAAATGTACATGGTATGATAACCGTAAATTTTCAAACCGTGGAATACCGTGAAACCGGTATACCGCTGCAACCCTATTACACACAGACATTTACAGAGTTATGCTCTTTTAATATGCAGTTTTTTTTACCAAAATCTCTCTTTCAGGGTTAATGTGGATGTTCAGAGCCATGCTGTGTGTCCTGTTGGAGTTCTGAGCAGCACCGTAGATCCACACAAACTTCCATCCAGCAGAGATTTCATCATTAACATCACAGAGGTAAAGACTAACACCTCTCTCAGAGTATCAGGTATGATGCTGTTTCAACCTTCTAAATGTTTTTTATTACTAGGGCTGGGTATTGATACAGATTTCTCAATTTGATTCCGACTCACAAGTTTTCGATAAGATATCTATTCATAAGGGTATAGTTAAGTTATAATGTCCCTTTTGCTTACATATGAAATAAATTCTCCTTCAGCTAATGCTGTTAATTATACAGGGGAACTTCTATGATATTTTATTAGTTTTTCATCATTTTGGTAAAATTTTGGATTTTTAACCCTAAAACAGGCAATGTGCACAACAAATACATACTCTTTAGTTTCTTATGGGGTATGAGAAGGAGTTTCTCACTCAATCTTGTATCATTTATCATAGTTTTGAGAAACTTAAGTCATATGATGTTCATGCTGTTATTTAGCACATTTTGAAGTGTGTATCTCCTGAGATTCGTTGCCAGATTAAGGGAAGAAAAAGGGTTCATCCACAATATTATACATACACATTTATTTCGCTTACATATGTCATACATGCAACCTTAAATCTAAACTTTTCTCAGTTTTGTTACACACACACGCACACACTCTCTCCCTCTCTCTCTCTCTCTCTCTCTCACAAAACTTTTTTGTAGGTTAATAGGGCAACGTATCCTGGGAGATATAACTCATAAAATCCAAAATGAATCAAATATATCAAAAATTCCTTGGGATATGTTTTACTTGAGTCCAAATTATATAAAAAGTGACATGAAATAATTTTTTTGCTGATCAATTTCCATTCTTGCCTGTTTAAGGGTTAAAATTGAACAAATCCATGTGTTCATTAAATAAAATAATATATTTCATATTGTTTTTTGTTACATGTTTATTATTTAATTGCATCATTTACATTAAGCATTTACATTGATTTGTTGAACACGTGCTAAAATCAGTTTTGTCTCTTTAAAAAAACTGGCATTTCTGTAAAGAGCGTCTGTAGATGTGCGCATGTTAACAAAAGAGAACTCTGATGGCTTTATCTCATCTGTGCCATGCATGATTAGAATTAAATGTTTATTTTTGTTGTTTTTGATCAACAACTGACTTTAAAGAACAGAAAGGGCATTAAAAGACATTATTCAATGACAAATGTGTCCTTCGGATCTTGTCTTTGGACATGCATTACACGGATCAACTTTTACTCTCAACACTCATTGAAAGGATCTCACTGTTGAATACTCCTAAATACTATACTAAACAATTACTGATGAGTGAAATTGCCATTTGCCAAATGCTGTATATACATTTTAGTTGCATAGCATGAAATGTGGTTGCAAATACAAGTGATTTTCTCTCATTGTAGAAGGGGGTTGTACATAGTGAAAGATTGATCCTGGGATTTAAGAATCAATATCTAGATCATTCAAATGAAGATCGCAATGCATCGTGAGGAAAAAAAAACTCCCCCCTAATTATTACTATTTAATGGAATAGTTCACCCAAAAAGGAAAATTCTGTAATCTTTTAAACAGCCTCATGTTGGTCCAAACCTGTATGACTTCTTCAGTGGAACACACAAGATGTCGTCACCATTCACATTCATTGCATTTTATTCCATACCATCAAAGTGAATGGAGGTTAACAAACTGCCTAACATTTCCTTGGGCATTCCACTGAAGAAGTCATCAAGAAGACTTCAAGCCGTGAGACCAAAATCGATCAGCATTCCCACCATCGGTCCACCCTGGTGCCAAAATCACACACCCCACTTAGCTGCCGTTTGATTGCTTATTTTGGTCTTTGCTTGGTGGAAAGAGCGAGACCTGACTCAATGAAACTCCTTTAAAATTGACCCCAATGCCAAGTGTGCCACCTTTGGCCTAAGGGCTATTAGCAGGCGCTAGACCGTTCGCTACGATGATGCTCAGGAAGTGACCATGGGATCGCAACTGGCCCTGGCATGCACTAGCACACCCCCATTTGGCCCAATAGTGTAAATACTGCTATTGATTATTCTTTAATAAGGTGAACTATGCCAAATTATGGCCTAATTATGATCCATTCTTTGTTAGTTTTCTTCAGCAGTGTCGGTGTGTGAAGCTTATTTATATGTATGTTGGTTGATAGGTGATCGATGTTGGCCATTTCTGGGGCTTCCAGACAGATGAGAACAGTGTAGCAAAACAGTGTCAGTTAACCGCAGCATTGAACATGAGAGATCTGAGACCCGTGTCTGTCTCTCTCTACCCAAACCTGCTGTGTGTGGCACCCTTCACAGACTCTCAGCACCCAGCAAAATACTACAGAGCCAAAATACTGCACATTCTGTGCAGCAACATAGAGGTACACACTCAGATTGCGCACTGTCATATCCCAATAACTAGCTTTAGGAACCATATGATTTTCAAGACATTCTGTTCCTTTAATGATACAGAACATGTGGATTTTTTCCATTGATGTGAAAGGAATATCAAACTAAAATACCTTGACAGTGTTTACTGTGCTAATCGTCTGTGTATCACCAGCGCAAACAAAATTATATCACATGACAATATGAAGTTAAAGATACACATTTGAAACATAATTTTGATGTAAAAATGATACTATAAAAAATATGATATCTTGTTTACTTAAGTATTTTTATTTTGTATATAGTGTGGTCCAATTATTTGGGATTGCTTTCTCAAAAAGTGCTAAGAATTGTTAAGGAACCGGAATCTTATTACTGCTCTGTGTGTTCATGTGTGTGCATGTAGGTGTTCTTTGTTGATTTTGGCAACACATCTAAAGTCCCATGCAGCAGTCTGAGAGAACTCCCATCTGACCTTGTGACTCAGCCATTTCAAGTACCGCTTACTACTATTCCTCACAAAATTTGAGTTCTCTGGATAACAGCTGGATTATAGATGAATTTAAGCGATCCATAGGCTGTATCTGCATGTTTCTTTGCAGGCACAGGAGTTCTGCATCGCAGGGATGGGTCCGTCTGCACAGTCACTGATTCTTGGCGATCGCTGGAGCAGTCGGGCACGGAACCGCTTTAAGATGCTCACGAGCGGCTGCTCTGCCATCGTGTCGCTGTACTCCATTCTTCATGGTGTCATGCGCGTAGACCTGCGCATCTCCATGGAGACAGGTGATGTCAGCGTGGCTGACCTGCTGGTGCAGGAGGGACATGCCTGCCATGCCCCTGAAAGCTTTGAGAGTCAGGTAACCATGGCAACACCACTGCCAACAGCATCCCTTGTTTTCCTGCCCACCTGACAAGAACATTTCAATGTTTTGTTTTTTGTTCTTGTAATTTTTTTGTCTGTCGTTGTTAAATTCCTCTGCAGGGACAGTTTTTGATATTTATTGTCTGTTGTTGCTTAGAAATAAAGAATGACTTCTGCCATATACACTAAAATTACTTGTACTACCTGTAACCAGACCTGCCAACCTGTACTCATTTTGCGTAGCAAGTACGCATTTTGACATCAAAGTACGCTGGTACGATCTGTCACACTAAACTACGCAAAAAGCTGGTGACGCCTTTTTGTTCAATTGTGCATGTCCAGAACTCAAGTCTAACAGCAAGGGGCAGCTGCATCTAGCCTGCTGAAAAGCAAAAGAAGAAGAGTTCGACCAATAATAGTGCTGGGTTCATTCCGCCAACTATCAAGCGGGGATGATTGAAAATGCATAATGTCTATCATTTCAAGAGATTGCAAATCGATAGCAACACAAAATAGGTTTTATCCTTCTCGTTCTTCCTCAGTCTGGCTGGTTCCTCAAGTGAGGACTGTGCTTTTAACTCCTTTGCAAAGGTAAACGGGCTGGGGTGGATGTGGAAAGTTGAAATTGTGAACCGAGTTAACTTGACGCAGACCTGCCAAACTTGGGAAAATATTTAATGTTAATAACGTTAGCCTAATGTTACGTAATTTGCAAGCTAGCTTGCTTGTTCACCAGGCATTTAAGCTGGCAATGTAACGTTGTTATATGGTCCATGTGTCACAGATTGTTAAACCTGATTTTCCATAGTACCGTATTCATAATTATAATAGGAGCCAAACCCGACACCGTAATGAGTATATGTCAGGATGAAAAAAGCGAGTGCATGTGCCGCATAAATAACGTTACCTAGAAAGTTACCGGGAGGTGTGTGTGTGCCTTGCAGTTAAAATAGTTATGACGTCAGATGAGGAGACTGACAGGGAGAGAGAGAGGGCAACAGACCTAAAAAGAAGCAAAAGTTCCTCACAAAGTATCAGGAGCAATTGCCGTGCCTACGCCCCTCAAAATTGCCAAATCATGCATTTTGCACATTGTGCAATTACGATTTTGACGTCCAAGTCCTACATTCCTAGATATTTTTTTAATTAAATAGGCTTCCATTAGGCCTATAATATGTGTGCCTATATAAGCTGATTCAATTATTTAATTATTAAATATAATGTAAATCCTGAGCAGGAACCTGTGTGTGTGTGTGTGTGTGTGTGTGTGTGTGTGTGTGTGTGTGTATATATATATATATATATACAGTGAGGAAAATAAGTATTTGAACACCCTGCTATTTTGCAAGTTCTCCCACTTAGAAATCATGGAGGGGTCTGAAATTGTCATCGTAGGTGCATGTCCACTGTGAGAGACATAATCTAAAAAAAAATCCAGAAATCACAATGTATGATTCTTTAACTATTTATTTGTATGATAACAGCTGCAAATAAGTATTTGAACACCTGTCTATCAGCTAGAATTCTGACCCTCAAAGACCTGTTAGTCTGCCTTTAAAATGTCCACCTCCACTCCATTTATTATCCTAAATTAGATGCACCTGTTTGAGGTCGTTAGCTGCATAAAGACACCTGTCCACCCCATACAATCAGTAAGAATCCAACTACTAACATGGCCAAGACCAAAGAGCTGTCCAAAGACACTAGAGACAAAATTGCACACCTCCACAAGGCTGGAAAGGGCTACAGGGAAATTGCCAAGCAGCTTGGTGAAAAAAGGTCCACTGTTGGAGCAATCATTAGAAAATGGAAGAAGCTAAACATGACTGTCAATCTCCCTCGGACTGGGGCTCCATGCAAGATCTCACCTCGTGGGGTCTCAATGATCCTAAGAAAGGTGAGAAATCAGCCCAGAACTACACGGGAGGAGCTGGTCAATGACCTGAAAAGAGCTGGGACCACCGTTTCCAAGGTTACTGTTGGTAATACACTAAGACGTCACGGTTTGAAATCATGCATGGCACGGAAGGTTCCCCTGCTTAAACCAGCACATGTCAAGGCCCGTCTTAAGTTTGCCAATGACCATTTGGATGATCCAGAGGAGTCATGGGAGAAAGTCATGTGGTCAGATGAGACCTTTTGGTCATAATTCCACTAACCGTGTTTGGAGGAAGAAGAATGATGAGTACCATCCCAAGAACACCATCCCTACTGTGAAGCATGGGGGTGGTAGCATCATGCTTTGGGGGTGTTTTTCTGCACATGGGACAGGGCTGACTGCACTGTATTAAGGAGAGGATGACCGGGGCCATGTATTGCGAGATTTTGGGGAACAACCTCCTTCCCTCAGTTAGAGCATTGAAGATGGGTCGAGGCTGGGGCTTCCAACATGACAATGACCCGAAGCACACAGCCAGGATAACCAAGGAGTGGCTCTGTAAGAAGCATATCAAGGTTCTGACGTGGCCTAGCCAGTCTCCAGACCTAAACCCAATAGAGAATCTTTGGAGGGAGCTCAAACTCCGTGTTTCTCAGCGACAGCCCAGAAACCTAACTGATCTAGAGAAGATCTGTGTGGAGGAGTGGGCCAAAATCCCTCCTGCAGTGTGTGCAAACCTGGTGAAAAACTACAGGAAACGTTTGACCTCTGTAATTGCAATATTAACATTGATTTTCTCAGGTGTTCAAATACTTATTTGCAGCTGTATCATACCAATAAATATTTAAAAAATCATACATTGTGATTTCTGGATTTTCTTTTTAGATTATGTCTCTCACAGTGGACATGCACCTACGATGACAATTTCAGACCCCTCCATGATTTCTAAGTGGGAGAACTTGCAAAATAGCAGGGTGTTCAAATACTTATTTTCCTCACTGTATATATATATATATATATATTACAACACATGTTTCTGTAAATACTTTAAAATGAAAACATGTATTACAATATAAAAAATACATTATGTCCATTTGTATTAATTGAATGCAATAAATTATGGTTATCAGTTTGTATAAGCACACATATCATACAATAATTTTTTAATCATGAAAAAAATGGTTTAAGCAGGTGTACTGAAACTTTTGACTTTCACTGTATATTATAATATAGCCCAGTGCAAGTATGTAAAATATTAAGAGTTCATCTCAAGAATATATTTCTTCATAGCCGATTTATATGTTGAATAACTTGATGATATGGTGGGGAGTAGGGAAATGACTGTAAAGCGTAGTGGTGCAAAAGCATGTGAACCAACTATTGTGGTACTCAAAATATTTTCCCATGTTTGGCAGGTCTGTGTAACTTTTTGCAGAAATAATAACATTTATATCCATCCACATTAATCAAACATACAGGTAATTCTGTACGACTAAACTAAAGTTTATGCTTTGAAAGTGTCACAGTGTTTAAAGTTCTGGGGCAGATTACTTGTAGTTGTACTTTCTCTTGTTCAAGCTTAATAAGCATTTATCAGCATTAACTACCAGTCACTTGTGATCTCTCTTTTTTTGTGTATCTGCAGCAATCCCATGAGATTCTGATGTCTCTGTATCAGGATATGGCCTCTGGCAGATTCACCCCCAGTTCTACTTGTGGTTCCTTGAACAGCAGGATGGAGGAAGACAAACAGCTTATCAACCAGCTCCTTCAGCACTTTTCCACACCTAGTAGCAGCGCCCCCAAGTGCAAGGTGATGGAATAGCAGCAGTTACATTTCTAAAGGACTATTTATACTTCTGCATCAAACCTACCATAGCATCTATGCCAGGGGTAGACAACTTTGAAAAGCCAGGGGGCCAGAAAGGGCTGCACTTCTTTTTTAAATTTAATTGTTTATTTTTATTCAAACATGTGTTAATTACTTTTTTATATTAATGAGGTGAGCAGACTCTGGACACATGTAATTACACAAGTAAAATAAAACATTGCATGTAGATATACAGCAAAATTCTTGTAAAAGTGTGGTTCTTTAAAAAAAATAAAAGCTGTGATATACCATTATTATAATGATAATATATAGGCCAATATGGTTTTTTGTTTGTTTTAAAAGATCCACACTTTTACAAGTAGACCACATACTGCAGCAGAATACACAAAAAAATTACAATGTATAATATTTTATAAATATATATAATTTTTTTTTTTTTTGGGCATGTATAGAAAGATTATGATCTGTTCTGTTGTCACGGTCAAAGATTGTCATGACACACTGGCCACCTAGTGAACACACGCACATACCAGAGATATAGTGCCCTCCAAACAAGACATTTATATTCAATACTTAAAACGTCAACTCCGTTATTGCAGGAATACCCTTTTTTTTCTGATATTACCGTTCGTGATGAGCATATATCTCGTAGTTTGTCACCAGACTCTTGGTTGATTTGTGCTATAGCAGTAATGAGCAGGTATGGAAGAGAGACTCGGCTTGTGGATGTTTTTAAAGAGAAATTCCCAATTTGGAATGCCCGATTCCCACTACTTAGTAGGTCCTCGCGGTGGCTCGGTTACTCACCTCAATCTGAGTGGCGGAAGAAATGTCTCAGTTGCCTCCGCTTCTGAGACGTCAATCCACGGATCTGATCATATGGCTCGTTGTGCATGACACCGCGGAGACTCTGCATGTGGAGGCTCATGCTACTCTCAGCGATCCACGCACAACTTACCACGAGCCCCATTGAGAGCGAGAATTAATCATGACCACGAGGAGTTTACCCCATGTGACTCTACCCTCCTTAGCAACCGGACCAATTTGGTTGTTTAGGAGACCTGGCTGGAGTCACTCAACACACCCTGGATTCGAACTCGCAACTCCAGGGGGTGGTAGTCCTCGTCAATACTTGCTGAGCTACCCAGGCAACCAGCGTGTGCATGTTTAAATTGACAGAGTGTGCACAATCTGTGAATGCATGCGTTCAGACTGACTCTGCCCTCATGTTGTATAAAGTGGCTCATAATCAGATTTTTATATGCGGATTTGTTGTCATTGTTTATCCGTTTGCCGTTTATTTTCCTCTATAACGTTTCAACAGTTTAAACCTCAAAACACCTGAATTCATACACATTCAATAATATTATGTGATGACAACATCACGCAGGCTACAAAAAGATGGTTTGCGGGCCGGATGTGTCCCATGGGAAGCCTGTTGAGTACCATGGCTCTACGCCATGGGTGGGCAACTGTTTTGGTAAAGGGGCCACATCAGGCTTTAATTATCACATGGGTGGCCACATTGTATTCCTTTTGAGATACAATGTTCTGCATTGATTTGGTTTTTGTAACTTAAGCCCAGAAATAGTTGGGTACTCACATTTTTCTGAAGTGTATCTGTGACAAATGGGACTATTCTGCAATTGCCTAAAGTATTGTATGGTTCTATAAAGGTAGATACTTTTCTATCAGTAGATACTGTCTACATCAGGGGTCTGTTTTAATAAAAAAAAAAAGAAGAAATTTATAGAACTTTTAATGTTTGGGCAAAGCGGGCGAGTTTACTTATTCTTTTTCTAAAACATTACCCATTTACATGCTAAAAGGGTCATGATGCGGATCTCCTCGATGGTTTGACTTTTAGCACACAAATGAATAACACAGGCTGCATGACTGATTACTGCAAGAGTTAGATTAACATACAGGTGCGAAGGGACTTTGCACAAATAAAATATACATACATATTCGTCTCTGGCTTGCTTTTGCATGCATGTCAATGATGCCGAGATCTACTTTTATATTTAATTTAATCACTGAGAAGGTTTACCTGCAAAGTAGTACCAAACATCACAAGCAGCCTCAATGTATACAGAGTAGCCGTATAACACTTTTCCTTGAACAGAATATCGCACTACAGATCGCTACATTTGTACAAAGGTGAAAGCGAGACAGAAAATCTGCACTTGCATGTATAGTTGCCAGATTGCACAAAAAATAAGTATAACATTAGGCAGAATATTTACAATTTGCGCAAGCATAAATCTCAAACTGGGGGTGCTGCGTCTCTTATCTGGCCACCCTGAGCATGTTAAAAACTTGTGGAGGCGTGTGATGTCCCAATGCAAGTTAACTGAAATATCCAATGAAAAATAAAAGCACTTTTATGATAAATGAGCCGCGGGCCACATTAAACCATGTGGAAGGCCTGATCCGGCCCACGGACCATATGTTGCCCATGTCTGCTCAACGCGGTGGCCTACACAGTGGTTTGCATTTGTATTTCTACATTGGTGTATTTGCGTCGAACATATTTTGTATATAAACAAAAGCAATGTCATTTTTGGTGTTAGGGGTATAACAGTTATGGCCCGGACCAGATATGGAGAAAGAAAACCAGGAGTTGAGAAATTCAATTAAAGAATCAAAATTTACTGAAGAATAGTTTGCAGTGAAATTGGTAGAGCCAGCGACAAAGTCTCACGAGGAGCTCGAAAGCTAACTCGTACCTTACACAAAATCTTACATCAATTATACCATTTGCAAGGACGTACATTCCATTATTTTACTCCTGATTGGCTAAAAGAACATAAAGTCACAACATATAGATAGTTAAATGGCCTATCAACATTAATCTGCGCACTTGTCATCCGCGCCCGAGATTTACGTCTAAAGTGACCTCGCAGATGGTCGCGGGGCGTCTTCGATTCGGCCTGGTGTGCACCCCGGGTTCAAAACCTAGGTAGAAGGTCAAACGCACACACAAAACACTGACGAACGACAGTCGTTCTCTGGGCACAAGACAGCTAGAGCACACATTATCAGGCCATTTGAACCAAAACAGAGAGATAAAATATTCACTCCTCGGGCAGAGGAGAGGGTTGAAATAACATACATTTCTTCCCTAAAGAAATAATAAAAGAAAATCACACTTCTACTATTCAGGTATTATTACATAGGACTTTAAACCATATAATTAGTCATGGAAAGGTAACAATCAAACACCGAATACATCTGGAACACATGTTTAACGCATTCCCCCTGACCCCCTCCCCTGAGAGGCTGGAGAGCGTCACAAATAAGCTTATCCCCCAAAAGACCTTCAGCCAACGTGCAGGACAGAGAGACTCTAGAATGTTCCTAAAAGAGACTAATTAACATTCAACACACATATGATTCAAAGTATATTTCAATTATGCATAAGAAAATAGAATTGATTATGTGATCATGCATATAGTTAATTCATCACTTTATTAAAGAAGTTAAGCAACAGAATACAGATAGATATTGATATAAAAGGATATATATATGTATTGATATATCTGAAGAGCCAAGGGATTTTGACCCTCACCCTTCATTGGATTCAAAATTATTTTAATAATTATAGCATTAAAAACAAGGTCATCAACTTATGTGAACATATTGAAATTTAGGTACATATTTATTATACATGTTGGCTGCCATGCAGAAAGTAAATAATTGACTCTTAAATAATACTAAATTAATATTTTGGCATAATTTGATTCTCTGTAAATAAAAACAATCTTCAGAATAAATCTGCCTTTACACAGCAGGACCATTGTTTGGTTGAAGAACCGGCAACTTTGTCCCTGTGACAGAGGGGCCCATTAAAGGATTAGTTCGCCCAAAAATTAAGTCTCATCATTTACTCACCCTTATGCCATCCCAGGTGTGTATGACTGACTTCGTAAAATATCGTAGTTAATGTCTTCTACAGCGAAACAATCACTTGTTGCAAAAAACGGTCTATATTTAAGTACTTTTTAAACTTTAAATAATCGCTTCCGGTCAGCTGCTCTATGTGCATTCACAAGATGGTGGAGTTCACGTGGTCTTGTGTGATGTATGGCTGTAATCTCACATTTTTCTCTCGGTTCAGACATTAGCAGGATAAGCACACAAATGCCCCATTGTGAGTAAACAAACACATACAGATCTAAACCAAAACCAAGGAAGCTTCTGTACAGCATTCCTCCTACTCAGTTGTAAACAGCGCTCCTTTTGCGGGTGTGTCGCACACGTATCTGTACTCGTGTGAACATGCTAACAGGATTACATCAAGCACATACTGCAAAATGTACTTCAATATGAATCTTTTTTTATTTGTAAAGTAATTTTTCTGCTTTAGAAGACATTAATGGAGAGGAGTCATATGGATGACGTTTAAGCTGACTGTTCTTTTTGGAGCTTCAAAGGTTGTAGGACATAAGGACATATTGAGCCAAGATATTTAAAAAAAATGTCTTCAATGTTCTGATGATTTCTGGGTGAATTAACCCTTTAAGGTCCTCTATGGTTTTGCCTACTCACTGTTTCTGGCAAAAGACCATTTGAGTGAGTTGTGTTTTTTTTAATAATTTTTTTGCTGTTGTTGTTGTTGGATCACAGAGGACTTTTCTCTCTCTGCAGGCTTTGGTTCATGGTCCCAGCAGTCCTCATAAGGTCAGCTTCCACAGCATGAGCAGGGTCAGCCAGTTCAGGTAAGATGCACCTGTCCATCTCTCAGACTTAGTTTCATCCCAGGAATTAATTTGTTGACGTTAGTGGTGTGGGTTTGATATGTTTGCAGAACTGTTAGCATAGAAAGGGACAGTATTAACTCCGTAATGGTGAATGAAAATCCCCAAGATTGGCATGAGAGGATGTTGGTGGCTGCAGCCGTGTCTCTCTCTGCCTCAGGTATGCACACATGATGATGATTCATTGAATTTTGTTGGTTTGTATGAACCATAGTTTCTGTCTAAAATACCATAGTTAGAACAATCACTGTTACTACCATTTAAAATAAGATTAACTTCAAACAGAAATATGATTTATTTGCCTATATTTTTTCTTTATTTGTTCCTTTGTTTTTGTAACAGTTGTGGCTAATACCATACTTTTAGTGTGGTAACATTAGCTGTAGTAACAATGGTATTCTTGTGGAAAATATGGTTTCCATGGTAAATAGTTTTTAGGAAAATTCTTATTGTTTTGTGTGCTTATGTACAGGTTCTCATATCCTGTTGAAGGAAACATCTCTGATGCCTCCCATCCCAGGCCTTCCCTCCCTTGTTAATATGCTCTTCACCCCTGTCATGGAACTACGGTAACAATCACAATGGAAACCCCCACTCACATACATGCAAAGTCCCGCTTTATTCTGGAGCAAAAAGTCAGTTGGTGTTGAAGAGGAAATTATGCAATTAATCCCACCAATCACAAAACTCAAGGCTTGTTGTGCACACTTTTAATCCTTTTAAAATCCATTTTAATCCTTACATTTTCACACTTTTAGCAACAAGTGTGAAAATATACAATGACATTTGCAACGAAGTGAACATTTTGTAGGTTGATATTTTCCTTTTTTTCTTTTTCTTCATCTGTTTTTTCAGGCAAAAAAAAACTAACAACAAACTTCCCAACCAATACAGGCATATGCAAAAGTTTAGAAATTGTCCATGGAAATTGTCAGGGGTGCCTAAATTTTGCATATGCCTGTAAGTTTAAGCATCTGGACTCAAGATGGCGCCAAGTATGGCTGCTGTGTTGCGAGCTCCGTTACAACACTGCGGTTTATTGTTTGTTTTGTTTACAGTTCTTTGTTTTTTTGTCTTGGATGTTGTCTGCCTTATTGTTTATGACAGACAAACGATTTTGGACATTGGTTCTACAATTACACATCGAAAACCGGACTTCAAATTCCTCAATGCCGACCCGCTGTTTACAAACACGCCAGCGGAGCCCATTGTCTGGGCTGCTCGGCTGCAGAAACGCAGAAGGAAAAGAGGAAAACGAGCCAGCCTTCTCATCAGAACAAGCTCTGCGAGCTGAGAGCGTGGATCTCTTTCCAACGGGAGACGAGAGATTGCTGTGTTATCTGCCTAACAGAAACCTGGATGTCTGCGGAGATTCCAGACTCGGCCATCGAAATCATGGGCTTTTCCGTGCACCAAGCGGACAGAGCGAAAGACCTCTCAGGTAAAAGCAGAGGTGGTGGTGTATGTTTTATGATCAACAAATCATGGTGTGATCAGAGGAATGTACATTTCATCAAGTCTTTCTGCTCTCCTGATCTGGAATATCTCATGCTTCTGTGTCGACCATTCTGGCTACCGAGGGAATTCACAGCGGTCACCATCACAGCTGTGTACATCCCCCACAAGCCGACACAGACCGGGCACTCAAGGAACTGTATGGGAGCATAAGTGAGCAGGAAACCGTGCACCCTGAGGCTGCGTTCATTGTTACCGGGGACTTTAACAAAGCCAATTTTAAAACAATCGCTCAAATACCACCAACACAAACTTCAACACACGAGGGGACCGGGTTTTGGATCATTGTTACTTTCCTTTCCGAGATGGCTACAAATCCCTCCCCCGCCCCCCCCCATTTGGCAAATCGGACCACTCTTCCGTTCTGCTTCTGCCCGCTTACAGGCAGAAACTGAAACGGGACGCACCCACCCTAAGAACGATCCAGTGCTGGTTGGACCAATCAGACTCTGCGCTACAAGACTGTTTTGATCACGCGGACTGGGAGATGTTCCGGTCCGCCTCTGATGACGACATCGAGGTTTACGCTGATAGCGTAACATGTTTCATCAGGAAGTGCGTAGAGGACATTGTTCTGACCAAAACAATACGGATATACCCCAGCCAGAAACCATGGGTTAACGGCAATGTTCACGCGGCACTCAATGCACGGACCTCCGCTTTTCTTCTAACACGGAGGAGCGTAAACAAGCCAGTTATGCCCTCCGTAACACTATCAGTGCAGCCAAACGTCAGTACAGGCACAAACTTGAAGGTCAGTTCAACATCACTGACTCTAGAAGTATGTGGCAGGGAATTAACACCATCACGGACTACAAACGGAATAAAGACTCCGCCATGAACACCGCTGCATCTCTCCCGGACAAACTTAATACATTTTATGATCGTTTCGAGGACAATAACACCGCCCTCGCGGAGAGCGCACTCGCGGCTGACGCTACAGAGGTCAGTTCACTCTCCGTCTCTGTTGTGGATGTAACCCGATCCTTCGGACGGGTGAACATCCGTAAAGCCGTGGTTCCAGACGGCTCAACTGGCTGGTGCTTTTATGGACATTTTCAATCTGTCCCTCTCCCTGTCTGTAGTCCCCACATGCTTCAAAACATCAACCATTGTGCCTGTACCGAAGCAAGCCACAATCACTTGCTTAAATGACTGGTTCTGGTCCTGTTGCTCTGACCCCCATCATCAGCAAATGCTTTGAGAGGTTAATCAGAGATCACATCTGCTCCGTTGTGCCCACCTTTTTGGACCCATTGCAGTTTGCCTACCGCAACAACCGCTCCACTGATGATGCCATTGCATCTACACTACACACTGCTCTCTCCCATCTGGAAAAAAGGAACACATATGTGAGAATGCTGTTTGTAGATTACAGCTCAGCATTCAACACCATAGTGCCCTCCAAGCTTGATGAGAAACTCCGGGCTCTGGGCTTAAACAGCTCGCTGTGCAGCTGGATCCTGGATCCTGATTTCCTGTCAGGCAGACGTCAGGTGGTTAGAATGGGCACCCTCAATACTGGAGCCCCGCAGGGCTGTGTTCTCAGCCCACTCCTGTATTCACTGTACACACATGACTGTGTGGCAACACATAGCTCCAATACCATCATTAAGTTTGCTGACGATACGACGGTGGTAGGTCTGATCAATGATGAAAGAGATTACAGAGAGGAGGTGCACACACTGACACGCTGGTGTCAGGAGCACAACCTCTCCCTCAACGTCAGTAAAACCAAGGAGCTTGTAGTGGACTTCAGGAACAAAGACGGAGAACACAGCCCCATCACCATTAATGGAGCACCGGTAGAGAGAGTCAGCAGTTTCAAGTTCCTCGGTGTCCACATTACGGAGGAACTCGCATGGTCCGTCCACACTGAGGCCGTCGTGAAGAAGGCTCACCAGCGCCTCCTCTTCCTGAGACTGCTGAGGAAGTTTGGAATGAACCACCACATCCTCACACGGTTCTACACTAGTACTGTAGAGAGCATCCTGACTGGCTGCATCACCGCCTGGTACGGCAATAGCACCGCCCACAACTGCAAAGCCCTGCAAAGGGTGGTGCGAACTGCCAGAAACATCATCGGAGGTGAGCTTCCCTCCCTCCAGGACATATACACCAGGCGGTGTGTGAAAAAAGCTTGGAGGATCATCAGAGACTCCAGCCACCCGAGTCATGGTCTGTTCTCACTGCTACCATCAGGTCTGTTCTCACTGCTGCCATTTCATATACACTTCACTTATTGTATTGTATATTGTGTATTCTATATTGTGTGTATTGTCTACTGTACATTATAATTATTGTGTTGTGTAAGTATGTGAACATTTGATATGTAAATTGTGTTGTGCAAGTATGTTGTTTACTGTAATTGGTATATGTCTCATCACTGTCATGACTGCTATGTTGCTCGGAACTGCACATAAGAATTTCACCTACTGTTGCACTTGTGTACATGGTAGTGTGACAAAGTGATTTGATTTGATCTAGGTCCAGTGTCTGGAATCGCCATTTCAGATAGACTTAGAGGTTGTTGATATTGTTGGTCTTGGAGTTCAAGCTTGTTGCTTGAGTGTCAACAAGCAAGCAAAGCACAATAATATGGCAAGCAATTGCATACAAAATGGGAATGTTTAAGGCCAAGTCCACATTAATTGGGATACTTTTAAAAATGGCGTTTCCATTTTTTTGAAACGCTCTGTCCACACTGCCACACTACAATGCAAAGATGCTTTTTTCAATTGAATCCACTGCGGAGTGCATTTTATAAAAGCTCAGTTTTCACTGACAAAACACTGTCTGAGTGTGTACAGAAAGCCAAAATGTAGCAAAATGAATGCGTTTTCAAACAAAAACATAAGTGTGTGGATGTGGCCAAAGATTCATTTTACTTTGCAGGAAGTTTTTGGAATTCTTCAATGGCAATTCATGTTGTTTTATCTTATTTTTGTGTGATTTGGTCTTTGTAAGACAACTTGTGGTTGCCGTATCTCCTCCAGTACCCATTCTTTAATATATTGTTTTTGTCTAGATCTGGCCTAGGTCCTGTATGAAGCACGTTCACAGTAAACCTCAAATCACAAGTTTACCCTTGTAATGATTATTTTTATGCATTAATAGAACATTGGAACGGAGTCATTGAACAATGTCATCTGAGTTTAATGCACATATACAGAGATGTACTTTCTCTACAGTACTAATGAGGACAGGACCTGTTTTACTGGTGCTCTTTGCGGACTGGGCTGGAACTCCATTTCTCAAGATGCATTACTTCCTGAACATGACATTGAGCTTGCCTTTGATGTCACGTTTGATATTGAAGACATCACAGAGGTATGGATATATTCAGAATAGCATACTACCTTAATAGTCTTATTGTTTTTGCAGTGAAAATAGTATGTACACTGGCAGTCAATAGTTTGGAATAATGTACATATTTTGCTGTTTCGGAAGGATATTGGTACTTTTAATTCACCAAAGTCGCATTCAACTGATCACAAAAAATGGTCTCAGGACAATACTTATGTTAAAAAAAACAGCACCATCACTATTTGAAAAAAATTTAATAAATAAAGCTTTTTTTTATTTTATTTTTTTATCAAATCTAGATCACTCCAACACCTTATCCTTGAGTAATCATGCTAAATTTCTAATTTGGTACTAGAAAATCACTTGCCATTATATCAAACACTGCTGAAAGCTATTTGGTTCATTAAATGAAGCTTAACATTGTCTTTGTTTGTTTGAGATGCCACATTATGCAATAGACTGGCATGTCTTAAGGTCAATATTAGGTCAAAAATGACAAAAAAAGAAACTCATTAGTCAATCATTGTTTTGAGAAATGAAGGCTATACAATGCTTGAAATTGCTGAAAAACTGATTTCATACAAAGTGTGTACACTACAGGACAACTGGCTCTAGCAAGGACAGAAAGAGATGTGGAAGGCCAGATGTATAACTAAACAAGAGGATAAGTACATCAGAGTCTCTAGTTTGAGAAATTGATGCCTCACATGTCCTCAACTGACTGCTTCATTGAATTATTCCTGCTCAACATCAGTTTAATTTACAACAATAAAGAGAAGACTCTGGGGTGTAGGACTTCTGGGAAGAATTCCTCTTCTTATCATCGACTGTCAAACGACACAGAAGTGAACGCTGGCGTGTCTGTCTGTCGCTACTCTGCGCGTTTTGTTTTTATTCGACTGTTGCCGCTACTTCGCTTGGATTCAATTCGTATCTCATGGATCTGTGATTGCCTTGGGATTTTTATGAATGGATTGTTGTTGGTTATTGCACTACTCATCTGTTGGTTAATTTTATGTGGCGGAAGCGTTGAATTGACACGGGGCCACCTTCAGATCTGTGGACTCTGCTGTCTAATATTTTTTTACTGAAGGAAAAGACTCTTTGCCGTTGGCCTTGGATTATTCTGTGCTTTTCATTTGTTGACGTCTCTCTGGCTGCAACTTCGCTGCAAACTGGCTCACAAACCTTTTCTGCTTGCGTGCAGGCTTTGCTGTGTCTTAACCAGGTGGATAGATTAGTTCTGGCTTTTTGGTTTTATTGCAGTTTTAGTGGACTGGCATTTCATAGGGCAGAACTCTCACTACCCGTCTGCTCTGCTGTGCATCGGCTCAAACAGGATGTATTTCTACACTACTTTGGATCTTCTGCATCTAAACTCATTTTCTCATCTGCCTGCGGAAACCTATAAAGTCTGTGCTAATCCGGGGATTGTACATCCCCATCGTTATATTAATCGGGGGTCTCGTCGCACTTATGAGAAATCTTATACCTGCCTTGCCTCTAACAGCTGTATTCTAACATATATGGAGAGGTGGTGGCCTAGTGGGCTAAAGCACATAACTGTTAATCATAAAGTTGCTGGTTCGATCCCCACAGCCACCACCATTGTGTCCTTGAGCAAAGCACTTAACTCCAGGTTGTTCCGGGGGGATTGTCCCTGTAATAAGTGCACTAAGTCACTTTGGATAAACGCATCTGCCAAATGCATAAATGTAAATGTATTCCTTCATTATGGTCAACTACCCGTCGTCTCGCTAATAGACAGGTTGCTGCGAGTGATGGTATCAACTTCGATTCATATTTGCGTATTGGAATACTCTCCTGTGAAAACTGTCAACCACAATGGAACCTTCAACTACAGCCTCCTCTCCTGTTAAAATGGCATTAATTAATGCCAGGTCTCTTTCTAACAAATCCTTTGTTTTGAATGACTTTTTTAGTTCTAAGGATTTGGATTTTGGGTGACCTGACTCCTGCAAACTGTACCCATTATAATTCTCCAAGGTCTGTTGGCTGCTGTGGTGGTCTAGCTACTGTGTTCAGCAATCATCATCACTGCAGACTTTTGCCGGTAAATGGATTTTCAAAGTGCAGCTAATGAAAATTTATCTAATATGTCCTGTTCTCTCTGCTTTAGTGTCTAGACCTCCTAAATATAATAAGGATTTTATTTGTGAATTCTCAGAACTCTTATCATCTCTGGTACCTCGTTTTGACAAGCTGTTAATTCTGAGTGATTTTAATATTCACGTGTGCTGCGAAACGCAACCTCTAGTCAGGGATTTTTTTTATGTATGGTGAATTCTTTTAATCTCACACAGTTAGTTTCAGGACCTACTCATGTAAAGGGTCATACTCTTGATCTGGTATTAACATCTGGTCTTCATGTGACCAATCTTGAAGTAGTAGATTCTGGAATATCTGACCTTTTTATTTGAGTCTGTGCTGCCACATTCTGTACCTCTACCCCCTGTGTGCCGGCACCTCACTCATGCTATTCATTCTTCCACAGTTATGCAGTTTTCAGAGGTCTATGCTTCTGCTTATCTGTCTCATATCACTGATGTCATTACTTGTATTTCAGACACCTCACAGTTGTTTGAAGACTTTAACACAACTTGCACTGCCATTTTAGATCAGGTTGCTCCTTTAAAGTCACTGTGATGTAAAAATAGGTCAGGCATCCAGCATTGGCTCAATGAGCATACTCGCTCTGTTACGTAGGAAGGCAGAACGTAAGTGTAAGGAGGATAAACTTCATTTGAAATGTTTTGTGATTCCTTAAAGCAGTATCAAGTCTCTGTCAAGACTGCAAAATCGAACTACTACTCAGAAATATTTGCTCAATGTCCATAGGCACAAGATCATTTTTAATACAATTGATTCCGTTTTTAACCCTGCCCCTGTGGGCTATCCAGATGCAACCCCTGAGACGTGAAAAGTTTCTTGAATTTTTATTGACAAAATTCAGGACATTAGAACACATGTCATGGGCCCAGTTGTGATACACTCTGAACCCACGCTGCCTTCCAGTTCTTTGTCACTTTGACCCGGTCTCATTTGCCCAACTGTCGGATATAATTTCATTAATGAAACCTACTAATTCTCCCATTTGATGTCGTACCATCACGGCTTCTCAACTGTTTTTGTTTCTGTTGCCCCATTATGCTGGCCATAATCAACAGTTCTTTGAGAAATGGAGCAGTCCCTGCCAGTTTTAAACATGCTGTGGTTCAGCCTCTGCTAAAAAAAAAAAAAAAAAGAAAAAACTTAACCTTGACCCTAGTTTAAGAATTATAGGCCTATTTCAAAATTGCCTTTTCTGTCCAAAATCTTAGAAAAGGTGGTTTATTCGCCGCTCTATTCTTATCTAACCACCTTCAACATATTTTTAAAATTTCAATCAGGCTTTAGGTCACTGCATAGTGCTGTGACTGCACTATTAAAGGTGACCAATGACATTTTGGTCTGCCTGGATTCTGGCAACGGGGCCATTTTACTCCTCCTAGACCTCAGTGCAGCATTTGACATGATCGATCACTCCATTCTTTACATCGTCTTGAGAAGGTGTTGGCATCCAGGGAGTTGCATTAAACTGGTTTTCCTCATATCTTAAGGAAAGAACTTTCTATCAGTATTGATAATCACTTCTCCCCAACACTGCTCACATGTGGCATTCCACAAGGCTCCATGTTGGGTCCTCTGCTTTTTTTCTTTATATGCTTCCTTAAGGCTCTATCTTTCAGAAGTACAGTGTAGCCTATCATTGTTATGCTGATGACACACAATTTTACCTTCCTGTCACGATTGTTGTTCCATCAGTAATCTCATCTTTTGACTTGAAGTTAAATTATGGATATCTGAAAACTTCCTCATGCTTAATGTGGATAAAACAGAGTTCATTGCTTTTGGCTCTTCGTTATGTATCGCTGACATTTGAAAATCATTTGGGTACTTTGTCTTTAACCATGCACAATAGAGTTAAGAACTTGGGTGTCATCTTGGATTCTGACTTATTTGAAAAGCAGGTAAATGCTGTTGTTAAAGGAAGCTTTTTTCATCTAAGGTCTATTGCTAAATTAAAACAGTTTCTCTCACAGAAGGACTTGGAAATAGTTATTCATGCTCTTATTACATCCCGGCTGGACTACTGCAACACCTTATATGTGGGTTTGTCTCAATCTTCTTTTTCACGTCTACAAGTAGTCCAAAATGCAGCAGCTAGACTTCTAACGGGTACAAAGAAAGCATATTACCCCTGCTCTCTTAAACTTAACCTTGACCCTAGTTTAAGAATTATAGGCCTATTTCAAAATTGCCTTTTCTGTCCAAAATCTTAGAAAAGGTGGTTTATTCGCCGCTCTATTCTTATCTAACCATCTTCAACATATTTTTAAAATTTCAATCAGGCTTTAGGTCACTGCATAGTGCTGTGACTGCACTATTAAAGGTGACCTGTTCTTGCTTCCCTACATTAGCTTCCAGTTAGCTACAGAGTTAAATTCAAAGTTCTGCTGTATGTTTATAAGGCCTTGCATGGTTTAGCCCCTCAGTACATTGCTGATTTATTTAAATACCATTCTGCACCTAGGTCTCTTTGATCATCAAATTATTCTTTAACCATGCACAATAGTTCCTCATTCCTTGAAAACCAAAGGTGATCGGGCGTTTGTGGTTGCGGCCCCCAGGTTGTGGAATGCACTCCCATTTGTTGTTAGGTCTGCTGTGTCTAGATTGAAGACACATTTTTCTTTAGCCTATAATGTTGTTTGAGAATTATGAGTTTTGTGTACGTTTTACAATGTTTTATTAATTTGTTCTTTTGAACATTGGAGAAGTTCTATTAAATTCTGTTATTAATGTTTGTAAAAAATTGTACAGCACTTTGGTTAAAAAATTTGTTGTTTTTAAGTGTGTTTTATAAGTAAACTTGAAAGAATTGCAAAGAAAAAGAAAAACAAAGAAAAGGTTAGAGTGTGCAAAGAGACATTGGACAACAGATAATTGGAAAAGAGGGTTATGGATCTTAACCCCATTGAGCTTTTGTGGGATCAGAGAGAGAGAGAGCGATGCCCGACAAGACAGCCACATCTACAGGAAGTGTGGGGTGAAATGTCACCTGAGTATCTGGACAAATTGACAGCTGGAATGCCAAGGATCTGCATGTGGAGGATTTTGTGATGAACACTTTTGAAGTAGTTTAACAAGTTTTGAAAATGTTTTTCAAATTGTAATAGTAATTTTTCACATTATGAATGTCCTGACTATACATTGTGATCAGTTGAATGCCACTTCGGTGAATAAAAGTACCAATTTCTTTCCATTGGAGCAAAATCTGTACATTATTCCAAACTTTTGGCCTCCAGTGTCTATTGTATAGAATATGCAAATTTTCTGTCTGGAATACCCTGTTGACATACTATATTTGCCTAAATATGTATTATACAACAAAGTACAGATTTTTAAAGATATGAAAAACATGACAAAAACCAACTTGTAGTCTTGAAATGGTCCTTGAATCGGCCAAATAATTTTTTGCTTTAAATCTACTGATATTAACAGGTTTCTGTGAGGATTAGGGGTAGGGTTAGAGTATAGGTATAAATATCATTGCTTCCATATAAAAACCATTGCATCTATGAGATGGTCCACACTAATTTCGTGTAACACGTGTGGGTATGTGTAGATAAATGCATTGCGAGGCACAGTGAACAGGTTGGTGTGTGAGGGAACAAACGGCCTGTTAAATTTGAGCACTGAAAAGATCAGCAGTCTGCAGGAGGACGCACGAGAACGACTCATCAGGTACTCATTCACACTCTCTGATCTGATTGATATTTAAAATAATTTGAGTCATCCCTATAGCATCCAGAGAGTTTAAAGGAAGTTGTGTTAAACTCATATTTCTGTTAAAGCACTTTCACATTAATTCTTACGTAAAAAAAAATGAAATTGTTATTTAAAGGTATAGTTCACCCAAAACATGAGACTTTTTTTTTTAATTTTTTATCCTTTACTCACCCTCATGCCATCCCTGATGAGTATGACTTTTTCTTCTGCAGAATACAAATACAGATTTTTAGAAGAACATTTCAGCTTTGTAGGCTCATACAATGCAAGTGAATGGTGACCAGAACTTTGAAGCTCCAAAAGTTGGTAAAGGCAGCATAAAAGTAATCCATATGACTCCAGTGGTTAAATCTATATCTTCAGAAGTTGCTATATGATAGCTGTGGGTGAGAAACGGATAGAAATGTAAGCCCTTTTTTCCTTTAAATTCTCCTCACTGCCCAGAAGGTGGCGATATGCATGTAGCATGTGAATTGAATGGAAAATAAGTAAGCTTAAGTGAAAGTCAAGATTTAGAGTAAAAACTTATATATTGACCTGTCTATCATATTACTTCTAAAGATATAGATTTAACCACTGGAGTCATATGGATTACTTTTTTGCTGCATTTATATGCTTTTTGGACTGTCAAGATTTGGTAGCATTCACTTGCGTTGTGTGGACCTACAGAGCTGAAATATTTTTCTAAAAATCTTTGTGATTGGCAGCAGAAGAAAGTCATACATATCTAGGATGGCATTTTTGGGTGAACTATACCTTTTAAGTCTTGTGGCAATAAATGGTGTGCATTTTAATATTTATTGCTGGACCCATTTATTTGTATTGCTTTAATGTAACTTTGTTTTTGAAATTAAGAGTCAAATATTTTCTGTGGTAACGAACATGCCACAGATACTATCGATAAAGCTTAATTTGTAATAAATCCAGAACATGTTGCCTTACATCTAGTGGACACACACTTGTGACTGTTTATCTGATTGCTTTATCTTCAGACTCTTTATTAAAAACCCTCCTAGACTGTCGTGTAAGCATTTGTACTACGACAAACCGAAGAAATGGAACTTGGTAAGATCTGTTTTGAGGTGCGGGGTGAAGGTTTACTTCTATCAGCCTCTACGTAGGAACATTTCACTGTGATCTTGTGTGTGTCATCAGGTGGATCGTTCACAGCAGATGGAGCTGCAGGAGAAGAATGATGGAAAATCCAAAGGTGCTCTGTTTCAGCTGCATCCCATCACCTTACTGAACATGTGAAGGGCATCACACAGCTCGGGGGAGTTGTTACAGGTGATAGGACATGTGACTGCTTGTATAATTGAACTGTATTCAGACATATGAGGCTTGCGTCCCCCCGCATTGCAGAGAGGTAATTTTGTTGGGTTTTCATTGTACTGTCAGAAGAGAAACTTGATGTGTATGCTTGAATGTTAATTCTGTTAAATGTGCATTGGTTTATTTTGTCAAGTCATTTTTTTATGTTGGTCAAAATGGAAATTCAGCTGCAAGAGGATGCAGGTTTCATCCATCGGTTTTGAGAGGAAAAAAAAATATATATATATATATTATTAAAATATATATATTCGACTGCATTTTATTTCAATGTTATAATGTTTTAAGGCAAAGCCTGTTTGCAGTTTGTTGACTCCAAGTGGAAACTGTTGAGTTTACAATGTTTTCTCTGTTCTTGCTGTAGATGGATGTTTCCAGTAAATAACTTGTTTGAATTATTGAGCTTCTCTTCTTAAAGTGGCAATTAACAGAATGCTAAAGGATTTGAATTGTTTCAACCTTACAATATTGAAAGCTCAATTATCTTTGTAAAAGGCATTGTATAAGCACTTAATTTTAAACATGGTGGTCTTATAATAACTAATCTTATATTCATTATTTCAACATTGTTCAAGATTTGCGATTTTTCACTTTGTCCACCAAACCACAAACTCAAAATCTCCAGTTGCATTTACTGTGGACATCAAGAGCCTTAGAATAGTTTTGGAATTGGGAATTATTGATTCCTGACACATTCACTGATATTCTGTATAAGTATTTGGAGTCACTTTTCAATGATAATTTCACGACCCATTAAAATAATATTTGTTCATGACCCTCTTGCAACCAAGCACGTCCCCCATTTTGAGCAACTCTCTTAAGTTAAATTTTCCCTTTTTTGGAATGACACAACACCAACCCTCCTACATTGAGGAACATTTATTTTTCTCTTTCGTCAATTAAATACAGAGTGCAAATAGTTAGACTTTAAAATAACCGAACACTGAACATTGTACAAAGTCGGACATAGTTTAGTACAGCTGAAGTTGCTCTGTGGTCTGACCGTCAGGGGCCCTACAGAAGCACCACAAAGCTTTTCTTTAAACACGTACATGTGTCCCTACTGATTTGGAAAAAAATACAGTTACCACATTTAGTCATAACATCTTCAAATTATCGTTGTGCTCAGATACACGGAAAAGAACAAAAAGTAACCAATCCACAGTTCGACTTATAAGTATGTCTGTACATAGCCAGTGACATTGAATTTAAGCAATTATTCGACATGGCAGCAGATTATATGACAGGCATGAGCTTCATTTTTGTGTCACATTTTACAGCAGGAAATATGAACTGCAAAATAAAGCAGAGAGAGAAAAAGAACACCGTAGAGATAGCAAATATTTACTCAAGACTGGACTTCATGCACTTGAATCAGATGCAATGGAAGAGAGATGCACTTTGTGTCCCTCTGGTATATCTATAGCTCTACGATCGCCCACAAGGTGTTATGATTGTGAATCAGTGTTAGCTATTAGTGCAGAGCTTCACCAGTAACTGGCAACAGTGTGTTTTTTTTTGTTTTTGTTTTTTTTTAGGTACCATTATACTAACGTGACGAACTTTTTTTGCTATTGATGTTTTTTTTGTTTTTTGAGGTGGTATATTGGCCTCCTGTGTAGATGGGGTCCTTTTAGTGCTGGCTATAGTGTTTACTTGTACAGAAGCGGAGAGTTTATTCCTTCTTTTTGGCCCCTGGAACCTTTTCTCTAATTCTGCAAATCAAACAGAAAAAAAATGATTGGTCTGCCTTGTCTTTAACAATAAAACTTGGTTTGGGGATGTATACAGGGTTTGCATGGCCATGGAAATAACAGAGAATTAAAAAAAAAAAAAAGGTGTTTTCCAGGCCTGGAAAAAAATTATGGAAATCAATAAAATCCTATAAGTCATGGAAATTTCAATAATGAATGCAATCTTTCGCTAATTCTTTTCAATAAATAGTTATTAATAATTTAGACAGATTTGATTAGCAAATCAGTCTGAATCAGAATTATTTAAAAAATAAAAATATCTGTATCCATTAATCTCAAATGACTGGAAAGGTCATTAAACAAATCATGAAAATTCATTGGACGAAAAGTGTGGGAACCCTATTTATAGTTAATTGTGCACTCACTTTCCCATCATTAAGTTAACGTTGGAGCGCACCAGGCCCAAGTATTGATCAATCTGTGTCTGAAAGAGAGAGAAAAGGTGTGAGAATTCACCATACACAGCATAGACCATAGAAGTATGCAATGTTTTTCTGATGATCATTGTGTCTGATAACATTTACCTGGTACTTCTCGTAAACGATTGGCACGGTGAACATGGACACCACCGCTAAAGAGAAGAGAGAAATAGGAGGGGTCAGTACACAGACACTGACTGAGCTGCTCTTTCAGAATGCTGCATGATGTCATTTTGATTACAATTATTTAAGGTTATAACACCCTGACCTGGAACAGTGTGTATAAGATCACCAGTTCTCCTAATGTGGAATTGTTGAGTGTGTACTTGAGATATGCAAACACATGCCACTACAGAAACTGCTGAATGCTTCTTAGAACATCAGAGTTTTGTTGTAAATTTTTAGTTGGTACAGGGTTCGTACAGACCCTTGAAATTTTGGAAAATGCTTTATTTTCATGGTCAGGTTTTTGAGGTTTGAAATATGCTTGAATTTTGAATATGTTCCTTGAAAATGCTAAATTTTCTTCATTGGGTTGTTGACCGTTATAAATGAGCTAAAATTATTTTGAATTTTAAATATATGTTATACAGTCTTTATGTTTGTGGTGTCTCGTCAGCGCAGGAACTTCGCATCTTGCTTTGACGTCGCCCACACTGTAATAATGCACATCTCCACTATGGTAAATTGGCACCAACGTTCCATCAACATGCCAGAGTGCTGTTTCAGTAACCGCTGGCTGGAAGAGAAATAACATGTCGCTATGCGGAGGAGCGATCAACAAAAAGGAAATCATGCATCTAAAAAATGTCAATGGATGTTTGCACTTATCAGCACCACGCCAAATATTTAATTAAAACTTCAATTTTTTACAATCATTATGTAGTATCACATTTATTAAACCCCCAAAAGGCTGCAATTTCATTAAATAAATGTACTTATAGTCTGGATTAAATTAGTCCAAGCACAGACTCGGAGAAGTGCACGGAGAACGCAAATCATTTCACGTAATTCAAAATATTCTTGTAATAATGTGACACTGGTGAGCAGAAGAGGAGGATGTGGCATTTCACCACATTGTAAATGAGGAGCATGTTTAAAAAAACTATACAAGAAATACAAATGCCTACAGTTTACAGTTAAAAATGGCTTGAGGGTTTAATAGGACAAATGCTGTGTGAATGTAATGGAATTACAACAGAAATATTACTGTTGTACTACAATTAAATTAACATATTAAATAATTATCCTTTAGTAGTACATCAATATATTACAGTTTGCTTATTAAATCTCTTCAAAATTAATAAATAATTTTGTTTAATTTGTTGGTAAATATTGTTGTTTATTCATCTGCTATGTATTGATATGTTGGTTTTTACCCATTTTAATATGATAAACACAAATATACGAGTACATAACTTGATTATTTTAAACTTGCAGAAACCCAGTTTGATAAGCAGCTACATGTTCAAGGCCTTGTTGAATGTGTGCCCCAGCCTGGATATATACATTTATCCCTTACATTATTTAGCTGTCAGAACAGCTGAAATCACTCAACATTAATAATAAAATATTATTCTTCAAATCAGTCTGATAATTGCAGTCACATCTTATACTGGTGTGGGGAAATCAATCCCATCACACTAAATGCATTTCTGCTGCAGATGTGAGGTTCCACATGCTTCTCTTATCTTGTCACTGAATAGCTTGATTTAAAAAAATATATATATATATATATATATTTTTTCAAAGCATTTTCTTTTAGCTTTTATTCAAATAGATTCGGACCAAATTTCATTTGTAGAATTTTTGCATTTTGGAGTGAAAATGCAAAAACACACCAAACACACTTTCTCTAAAAAATAGCAAAATCTATTTGATGTTTAATATGACAATGAATAAGTAGCTACTGAAACCAGGATTTGTTTTCCCCCATGGTAACACATCCTATTAGATAACCAGTGTTTCCGACTGTATCTTTGTGTTAATGCAAGACATTGGTAGTAATCATATTAAGGATTCCAATTTTAGATGTCTGTGGGTTTAAAGGAATTCATGAAACTTTCATTTTTATAGATTGGGCAATATTTGAAATCATAGAAGATACTTTTTTATCATTGCATTTTTGTAAATTAACATTTAGAATCGAATAATACTGTAGTTAAAGCTTCAAAGTGCTTGAAAAAGATTATTAAGTTACCTTGAAGATGTTTAAAGTGATTTAATTTCACTCTTAAGAAGCGTTACAAACCCTGCTATTAGCTATGAAGCCTTTTGTATGCTTGTGCACTCCCAAAAGTTCACAAAATTAACCTTTAGTAGATACACTTTCCAAATTGACACTCTTTTACTTCTGGGAAAACAAAACAAAAAAATGTATGACACAACTTGCACTAAACAGGTAGTCCAATCAAATGCTCTATAGAATGTGATCATCACTCCACCTAATACCATCTGTGAAGAACTAGCAAGTAGCAAAACATGCTTCACAGCTGATATCAAACTAAACATTAAAAAAAGTACTAGCTCTTCAATATGTCCCACGTTCACATACTGTTTTACTAGGAAATAGTTCAACTAAGGAAAGAAACTGCACTTGGAAAATGATTTCATGGTATCTCTTCATGGGGTAATTTAATACTACAAAACATGAACCAGCTACCTTTACCTTCTGGAGTAGAGCAGTTAGTGTGGAAAGTGTATTGTGTACTATCTGTGTTTGTATGTATTCTTACCAAGAATCAGCAGGGTCAGGCCATTAAAAAGAGCGCCCACATAGGTCAACAACCACATCAACACTGCAAACTGAACACACAAACAGTTTTTTTTTTTTTTTTTTTTTAAATAGTTTAGTGCATGTTATTACTATCAGATTATCTTGACACCAATTTGAAACCTTTAAAAGGTGCACTAGTATGTTTTCTAATTAATTTTCTAACAAAATGAATGGTACTTAAAAATAATGAGATGCATACCAACTACAACATTTGTAGTCTCTATTTATCAGATGCTTCTGGTTGCAGAATAAATTAATCGTGATAAATATGCTTGCAAATAGGGTTTTCCTATAATGACATTTGGGGCTCTATTATCATGAGTGCGCAAAGCGCAGCGCTAGGCGCAATGACAGTGCACTATGTCTTATCCAATTTTCGTTAGAGCGCTAAAGAATAGTGTCAGAGTGTTTGCACTATCAGTGGGTGTATGCGTGCACACGGTGGTGTATTGTATATTAATGAATTTGTGAGAAATAGGTCATTGCGCTAAGACATTTAAAACGCATGTCTGTTTTCAGCGCAAAGTCCAAACTCAGTTCCTGCATTTGTGGTTTGGCGATTCCACTGGGAGGTGATAAAGTGGGAAAATACAGAACATCAAATATTCTCTCAGATTTTTTTGATCCCTTCTTTATTTTTAGTTTAGTTTGAAGTGTAATTTAAATTTAGAAATATTTTTGGTTTAATTTTGGCTTCAGTAAATTAAATTTTTCAAAATAATGAAATGAAGTGTGTTCGATTACAATACTTGTTAATACTAGCCATGATTTGTGTCAACAGAGCATACATCCAAATCCTGACGCGAACCATATTTTCCATGCATATAAATGGAGCATGTCACTGTCATAGCAATATGCCTGACATTCAACAAAGTTAATGCACTAAAGAACTTAAGTCCATATTTTTGTTCTATTCATTGCATACAGTCAATTTCTTAAGAATGTGCTGTCTTTGTTTATATCACTGGTGCTTGACAGGGAATAGACTATATAATAGGATGCAGAAAAGTACCTCCAAATTAAATTGCACTTGACCCAGCAAATTAGCACTTCGCTTGTGCTATTTCGCCAAACCCACTTGCGCCTAGATTTAGTGCTTGCTTGCACGAAAATACCAAAAACTTAATGTACATGCCAATTGACTTTGCATTTATGACTTCTCAGCCTCACACGAAAGGCCTACAGTCCGTTCTCTAACCGGCTGATGCTCATAGCACACAAAACTGGAAAACTCGGTGTAAATCTGATCGGCCATTCAACAGCACTTATGCAAGTAGATGCACACAGGACATTTATCAGTCCGCCTGGAAGCCAAGTTGTGTTCACAAGATTCCACGTTAATAAATCGATTTTGATGAAATAATCATAGAATTTGCCCAAGTTTGCCAGGTTTGTGAAATCTAATCATATTCAGTTTCTTTTAGAGGCATTTTGCAGAAAATGAAGCAGATATCTGTGAGCAGAGCTGGATTTGCTGCTTTGTTTACTTGGTTATATCTGTGAAATTTTCTATAATGAGGTTTTCTGTGCTGTACTTATATTCCCTACACATTTCAGCTATTCTCCCATGTGTTTTATGTGCAGAGACTTGCATGCCATTTATATAAATTATTTTTCCCCCAATGTCATTCTTTTATTATGGTATGATTCATCGCCGATAACCTCGCAAAACTGAATGTGATCGGTTGCCTAACATGGGGCTAAACAATGATGAAAAGAAAAGATGGCTTTTCTTGTCTAAATGGGCAGTTCTTGGCCAATTGAAGCTGCTATAGAGCCTAGACCTATGCTGAAGACATAGGTCTGGCTACACAAGACAACTTATGACTTATGAATGGATAGCACTGCACTTAGCACTAGTGCTTTTAAAATAGAGCCCTTTGTAGCTGAAAAATAGCTGTAAGTATTAAGTCCAATAACAGAAAAAAGTGCACCCTTAAATCTCAAGATTATCTGAGAACTGTTTTCTGCTCAAATTGTAATGGCAATAATATGATTAAAAATGTAGGAATATAATTTTTGGAAATCCAATGTTATGGGGTTAATGCTCTTCAAACACATCAGCTAAAATTGCTGGCCTTGGTTTTTACCTTTATGGAGTCCACTAGATCCTGAACCAGGAACAGCCTGCGAAGCTCCTTCATGGTAGTGTTGACATACAGCTGAGTTTTATCCACATACTTACTGATCTGATCTGCTGACAGAGTGATCTCTACCTCCAGATATGCCCTGAAAGATAGAAAAGTTATCTGTTAATATAAAATGAATCCTTATTACTCAGACACTGTTTGTCTTATTAAACCACATTTTTCAGAAACCTGAGAGCTTTTCCACTAACAAGCTACATTTCCCCACCTAGTAGCAGTGTAGCATGACAAAATGCATCAATGTTCATCGATATATTTAATGTAATTTAGCTACTTTTTGTTTGTAGCGTTTCTTTTTTTTTTCTTTTTTTTTTCTGACTGTAGTCCTTTAAATAACAATTAGCTACAGGAAACTACAGTTTCAAAAGTGCCTTCCCAACACTGTTTACATCTCAAATGTAGAATACATTTTCATACAAATGGAAGGTTTGACTAAACTTGAAAGGATGTCCCTCGTCGGTTTTCTGCACTGCCTGCAGGACTGATTTGTAGACTCGGAAGCTGATGGTGGCAGAGAGGACAGCCAGAGCGAGATACGCTACCACGCTCACCACACTGAACTGGGTTAAAGAGAACAGCAGCAGCAACATGCTGCCGAACACCAGTCCAGACTGCTTCAGATCCCGCCAGTGTAACAGATCTACCACTGAAGAGAAAAGAGTGAAAGAATGTATAAAAAAGGTTAAACAATTCCACTGTTACACTAACATTTCAGCACGTGCCTGGTTCGTCAACATCCACACAACCAGTCACATTTACAGTATCATGTCCACACAAACACACATGCTAACATTTTGTAAGCCTCTCTTCACTTGGTTTATTTTAACTCAGGAATGCTGCTTTGTAAAACAATGGGAACAAACCACTTACATAGACATCTCAAATTATAGGCACCATTAAGCATACTACTGTTTAGTGATCTTGTCATGCAGATAGCTATCTAGTTACATAATAATGTATAGTATAATCATCCATTATTTGTAGTATCATTGCTTCTAATGGCTATTAATATTACATTAAGAATTCCCATGTGCATGTAAAACCTATTTCCAGAAGGAACAGTCTAACCTTGGGACTATCTACACACCTGTCTATCTCTCAGCACCTGCCGTCAAATTATATAAACCTAACCATCTGTGGGTGTGCACACTGTACGTACTGGGTCATTTATTGGTGTTGGGAAAAAAGACAAAACTAACAGCCTCTTGATCAGAAGTGTTGTCACATAATGGCTGGTGCATACAAACATTCACTGAGCCATGAGCCCTCGGTATACCAAATGCATTAAAACATTTAATTTTGCTGTGAGTAGGTTTTAGCCCATTGTAATGGAAGGACCTTCTCATTCTTAGACTGCAGATTTAGTTTAACATACAGTGGAATGTTTCCTGATATTCTGGCATTGGTAAGGACTCAGGGGTGACACCGCCTATGTTCATCTGGTTGTGACAGTGATGTAAGGTAAGACCAAATAGAATTAAATTAAATCTTTATTTATTCGTCACAGGACTTGGGTAATGGAATTTATTTCCATGACTTTCACATGACATCGCCATAGAATTTCACCATCTTAAGTGTCTTGCTCAAAAAGAAAGGCAGAAAGGTGTCAACTCAAGGACTGCACGTTGCTGGGTTAAAACCTTCAACCTTTATGGTTACGAGCCCAGATCAAGGCTCAATCCCACCAGACGTACATCTTACAAACCTCAAGATAACCCAAAGCAAGGCCCTGGTCTCTCACTCAACAAACAGTTGATAAATAAATCAAAATGTTCCACAAAGAGAAACTTCTTATATCTAACCTAAAACTGAAACTCTCCAAAGATCCCAGAAACGAAATTAAACATTATGGCTTCCTTACACTTCCACAGCAGAATCAAAAGCTGTATGGATTCACCAACACCACCATCCTTCCAAGAAAATCTAACACATTTACTATCCCTCAATTCTATAAGAATGCATACTTTTGTAACAAATCACTGAGTGTGTTTACAAGCAATATGCAGATAACTACAAAAAGTCAAATATATATATAAAATCAGACAATTAAATAATTATTTATTTTTAAATGAGACATACATTCATCTTATAATTTGCTTTTGACACCAAAAACATAGACACAATATGGTCGGTAAAGGTGTTTACATACACAAAGTGAAATCAAAGTAACAGAAAAAAATATATGTGTGCCGATCAGTGTATGCTAAAACAATTTACGACCATACCCTGATAAAGGAAAACTGTGTAAAGCATTTACATGATCTTAAACATTGCTGGCTTTTTAAACATAGCTGATCATGCAGGCATGCTCATTGCCTAGAATAAAAGGTCCTTTTCAATTACAATATTTTTATACCAAACATTTTATTTGACTTATTTACTTTATTGGTAGAATTATAGACTTACTAAAATTATAGGTAGAAGAGTTTAACCCCATGAGCACCACGGATCCATATGTCTGAGCATGTGTGCAAAACACTAGGTCACAGCTCTAACAATACCAAATAGGTTTAATGCAAGTGTGAGATGGTGGACAGGTTTCATGCAGGTATTTAAGACAGTACAGCTGTGCAAGATAGTAGCAGTCTTGCTGCTCTGTCTGTTGGAGAGAAAACATGTACACTAACTTTGGCCAATTAACACATACTGGAGATGACACAAGTAGAATTGTTCACTTGTTGCCATGAGAACCAATAGATTCCGAAATCTGAATCTTCTTTTTAGTCTCTGCAGCAACCAAGAGCTTATTGTAGCTGTTGTATTTTTATTTTGCACCTGAATCTTAACACCTTCAGTTGTTGCTTTGGAAAAACTGTACACACACACTTCACACACACTCTCGCTAAAGCTGGTCTGTCACACTCTGGTGTGTGCATGACATCTGTAGTCCCCTGTGTGATTCTCCCATTGGTCCTATGGTGCTAAATTTAGCCTGGCAGAGCTTAGAGGAGGGCAGAAATATCTGCCATTTTTATCTGGGATTTTTGCTTGTAACCAAATCCAGGATGAAGACAGCAGCAAGTACAGACTGATCAGCTCTTTCAAAATGACATACACAATCAATTATTCATAATTCTGATGGAGTCAATAATAAACCCACAAAAAAGCAGCAAAAACGTAAAAGAAACCCTTCTGTGGTGATAAACTCACCTGATCTGAGAAATCATACAGTCTGAACTCATAAGGGTCCCTTTAAACACAAGACTAAAAAAAACAGCAGCATTCACACACCTTCTCACATACAACTGTGAAATCGCTTCATTAATTTAATAAGTCTGAAGTATAGACATTAGACTGTAGTACGGAATTACTGTTTCAGGTTGATCAATCACAAATAGACTCTAAAGAGCACAGAACTGATCAGAAACAGTTACATCTGAAATGAACTCCAACATTACAAGAGATCTCTGATTTTTTTTATGCTAAAACAGAGAGAGAGAGATACTGACCTGAACCACCCATGACTGCAAACAGCAAGAAAAAGAAAGAGAGAGAGAGAGAGAGACAGTGAGTGGGAATGCACACAAAAGGAGAGAGAGTGAAAGGGATAGAGAGAATAAGAGGGAGGGGGACAGACTCATACTACCATTGGCAAATATGGGACACACACACACAAAGGCTTAAGCATACCAGGTGAAAAATGGCCTAGACCGAGGCAAATACATGCAAAAACACAATCCTTTCATATGTCCTATGTGATGAGTGTGTGTGTGTCTGAGAGGAGAAAGAAAGGGGCAGCAGCAGTTGCTATAGATACAGAGTTCCAGTTTCCCTTACACACATTGCTTAGGGGGCCAACTTAAAATAAGAATGTCGGAGGGTAATTATAGCATCAGAGATCCACATTCAGCATGGTAGCCATGCCAACATTATACCCAGCCTTTCACTTCCTTAGGTAATGGCTATGGGGAAGGCCCAAGCCAAGGGGTCAAGGTTTGTCTAGTTAGCATGGTCATAGTCTAGCCCCTGATGGTAGATGCCATAACTTCACCATCTGGGACCAAAAATAATCTTTCTCCACTGACGGCCATTCAAATATAGCCATGTATTCTAACTAAATATTTCATAAAATTGTAGTGATGTTTTGCCAGTGCACATTTTTGGAGCATTCTTTTTTCCCCTGTCACAGATCAGGAAAGACGCTAGTGAAGGGCTTAGGACTGGCCGCGTTATTGTGACAAGCAACTGCCATTGAGATGAATGGGAATACTAACGGATAGCTTTTTCCAAGTATTATTTATCTTCTTTATTGGGACAGTAAGCCGATATCAGTCAAAAGGGTTTACAAAATATGTTGTATTAAAGATTACATACAAGTTATGTTAAAACAATAGTATTTGAGAAACTGATGGCAAGTTAGCAATGGCTCAGTCATCACTCTAAATGTAGCCACATCATTGTTGCTGCATGCTGTCACATTATTGTGCCAGTTTAGGTGTTAATTAGGGTTGGTGATGGCTTATTGGTTTATGATCTGGGCTGCTGACATAAAAATAAAAAAAAATAGGTGACCCAGGCAGTGACTGGAGAGTTAATGAGATTACAATCCTGGTGCTCTATTATTTTGCTTTTTAAGACTACAGATTGCTCCAGTGACAGCTGGCCCTGCAATTACAATGCTGTAAATCACTTTTAAATGGAAGAATGATTATATATATATATATATATATATATATACACACACACACACACACACACACACACACACACACACACACACACACACACACACACACACAGTTCATTCAGAAAGTATTCAGACCCCTTAATTTTTTCACATTTTGATATGTAGCAGCCTTATGCTTATGTTTTAAATTATAAAAAACATATTCACATAAATCTACACTCCATACTCCATAATGACAAAGAAAAAACTAATTTTTGATAACTTTGAAATAAAAAAATATATACAGGTGAAACTCGAAAAATTAGAATATCGTGCAAAAGTTCATTAATTTCAGTAATTCAACTTAAAAGGTGAAACTAATATATTATATAGACTCATTACAAGCAAAGTAAGATATTTCAAGCCTTTATTTGATATAATTTTGATGATTATGGCTTACAGCTTATGAAAACCCCAAATTCAGAATCTCAGAAAATTAGAATATTACATGAAATCAATAAAAAAAAAAAGGATTTTAAATACAGAAATGTCGGCCCTCTGAAAAGTATAATCATGCATATGTACTCAGTACTTGGTTTGGGCCCCTTTTGCATTAATTACTGCCTCAATGCGGCGTGGCATGGATGCTATCAGCCTGTGGCACTGCTGAGGTGTTATGGAAGACCAAGATGCTTCAATAGCAGCCTTCAGCTCTTCTGCATTGTTTGGTCTCATGTCTCTCATCTTTCTCTTGGCAATGCCCCATAGATTCTCTATGGGGTTCAAGTCAGGCGAGTTTGCTGGCCAATCAAGCACAGTAATACCA
Source organism: Xyrauchen texanus (assembly GCF_025860055.1). Lineage (NCBI taxonomy): Eukaryota > Metazoa > Chordata > Actinopteri > Cypriniformes > Catostomidae > Xyrauchen > Xyrauchen texanus. The sequence goes on along the minus strand of NC_068295.1, from coordinate 16,043,104 downwards.
TGGTCATTGAACCAGGTTTTGGTACTTTTGGCAGTGTGGGCAGGTGCCAAGTCCTGCTGGAAAATGAAGTCAGCATCTCCATAAAGCTTGTCTGCTGAAGGAAGCATGAAGTGCTCTAAAATGTCCCGGTAGACGGCTGCGTTGACTCTGGACTTAATAAAGCACAGTGGACCAACACCAGCCGATGACATGGCTCCCCAAACCAACACAGACTGTGGAAACTTCACACTGGACTTCAAGCATCTTGGATTGTGTGCCTCTCCATTCTTCCTCCAGACTCTGGGACCTTGGTTTCCAAATGAGATGCAAAATTTGCTCTCATCAGAAAAGAGGACTTTGGACCATTGAGCAACAGACCAGTTCTTATTTTCTTTAGCCCAGGTAAGACGTTTGACATTTGAAGCCCATGTCCAGGACCCGTCTGTGTGTGGTGGCTCTTGATGCAGTAACTCCAGCCTCAGTCCAGTCCTTGTGAAGCTCCCCCACACATTTGAATGGCCTTTTCCTGACAATCCTCTCCAGGCTACGGTCATCCCTGCTGCTTGTGCACCTTTTTCTTCCACACTTTTCCCTTCCACTTAACTTTCTATTAATGTGCTTTGATGCAGCACTTTGAGAACATCCAACTTCTTTTGCAATTACCTTTTGAGGCTTTCCCTCCTTGTGGAGGGTGTCAATGATGGTTTTCTGCACAACTGTCAGGTCAGCAGTCTTCCCCATGATTGTGAATTCAACTGAACCAGACTGAGAGACCATTTAAAGGCTCAGGAACCCTGAGATAGCTTAGCTGATTAGAGTGTGACACTTTGAGCCTACAATACTGAACCTTTTCACAATATTCTAATTTTCTGAGATTCTGAATTTGGGGTTTTCATAAGCTGTAAGCCATAATCATCAAAATTATATCAAATAAAGGCTTGAAATATCTTACTTTGCTTGTAATGAGTCTACATAATATATTAGTTTCACCTTTTAAGTTGAATTACTGAAATTAATGAACTTTTGCACGATATTCTAATTTTTCAGTTTCACCTGTATATCACATTGACATAAGTATTCAGACCCTTTGCTATGACACTTGACATTTAGCTCAGGTGCATCCCATTTCTCTGGATCATCTTTGAGATGTTTCTACACTTTGAATGAAGTCCACCACAAATTCAATTGATTGTACATGATTTGGATAAGCACACAGACCTGTCTATATAAGGTCTCACAGCTGAAAATGCGTATCAGAGCAAAAACCAAGCCATGGGGTCAAAGGAACAGCCTGCAGAGCTCAGAGACAAGATTGTGTCGAGGCACAGATCTGGGGAAGGCTACACAACTTTTTGAGCAGCACTTAAATTTCCCAAGACCACAATGGCCTCCATAATTCTTAAATGGAAGAAGTTTGGAACAACTCTTACTAGAGCTGGCTGCCTGGCCAAACTAAGCAATCGGTGGAGAACGGCTTTGGTAAGAGAGGTGACCAAGAACCCGATGGTCACTCTGATTGAGCTCCAGAGATCATGTGTGGAGATGGGAGAAACTTGCAGAAGGACAACCATCACTGCAACACTCCACCTATCTGGACTTTATCTATCTGGCACAGTGGCCAGACGGAAGCCTCCCCTGGGGACTGGTCTGGGTTGAAGGAAAGCTGAATGCAGCAAAACACAGAAATATCCTTAATGAAAACATGGTCCAGAGCGCTCAGGACCTCAGACTGGGCCAAATGTTCACCTTCCAACAGGACAATGACCCCAAGCACAAAGCCAAGACAACACAAGAGTGACACGTGAATGTCCTTGAGTGGCCCAGCCAGAGCCCGGACTTGAACCCAATCGAATGTCTCTGGAGGGACCTGAAAATGGCTGTCAACCAATGGTCACCATCCAACCTGACAGAGCTTGAGAGGATCTGCAGAAAAGAATGGCAGAAAATCTCCAAATCCAAGTGTGCAAAGCTTGTCGCATCATAGCCAAAAAGACTTGAGGCTGTAATCGCTGCCAAAGGTGCTTCAACAACTGAGTTAAGGGTCTGAATACTTATGTCAATCTGATATTTCAGTTTTTTCTTTTGAGAAAAAAAAACAAAAACATTTTAGCACAATGTGAAAAAAATGAAGGACTTTCTGAATGCACTATTATATATCAAATTGACATTTAAATGAAACATAAATGAAAATGTTTACATGGACACCAGAAAGTGGTGTTCCCATTTACATGCAATGTATAAGAGGGTTTTCCCTCTTACTTAAAACTTCGGAATTCCCCCATGTATGAGCGCATTTACGTGAATGTGAGGGACAGCCGATATTCCATTAATTGGCTGAATCAGTCTACTCTCTCCTCGCCACCAACAGTTGATGTGTGGTGAGCTTACTGGCGCACTATGGCTGCCGTCGGATTCTCCAGGTGGATGCTACACTTGGAGGAGAGTCCCCTGTTCACTGTGTAAAGCACTTTGAGTGTAGTATCAGAAAAGCACTATATAAAATGCAACATTCATTCATTCATATTTTACCTTGTTGTGTACATTGTTTTTACGAACTCCTCCCAGACTGTATGTCCGATTTGCTTAAAATTTTGCATGTCAGATCTCGAGACACTTATGAGATTTATTATGATAGACAAAAACATTCTTGAGATTTATTATGATAGACCAAACCATTCTACATGCCAAAACGGACGCGAGGCTTTATCTTCGCTAAGTGTTTGTGTATTGTCACGAAACATGGTATATGTCATCACATATTTTGGTGTGGGCTTGGTTGTCTTGTGCTAGTAGCCAATCACCCAGATCACCTTAGCAGCAACACTCTAGAAACCATTTATAACACCTCTTGTCACACAATTATTGTGGAGTTTTGCATTGGCAATATCAGTAAATCTAGTTACAGACAACAGTTTCAGATGTAAAAACAACCATACACATGAATACTGTTGTTTTACAATTTCAAAATTCAAACACTTAGACAACGCAGTTCCTATAGATAGACAGTACTGCATTTCTGCACTCTCTCCCAACCCTCTTATTTGGGTGGACATTTCAAATGTGCCTGTAATTCATTTGAAAGGAACAGCCTAGTAAACTAATCCTCTCTGTTCCTCATCCCTTTATTGAAAATATCCTTTTTGTCCTTCTGTCTCTCCTCCTCTTTGTTCCTCTCACACTCTCCTAAGTATCATGGGTGCCTGTTTAAGAGAATGATGTAATCAGGATGGGTGTGACCTTGTTGCTATAGTGACAGCCTCATGCAGTGCTGCTGCATCGGGAATTCAACATAAAAACAGCCTGAACTCTGTGCCATGACAACCAGAACCTATGTACCGAAACAGCAGGCTTTCCATATCAGTATTACTCCGAAACAGACAGACCACCTGCCAATCCCCCATCCCAATACAGCTCCCTCCCTTCTCTCTTTGTCCCACCAGGGCAGAGACAGAGGGGATGACGCTATTCATGCAATTCTTCATGCAATTCGCAAAACCAGCACCTGATAACAGGCCTGTAACAACCACAGACATAAGAGGGGCACGTCCCCCACAAAATTCAGATTAGTGCGCGATCAAATAGGAATTTGAATGTTGAATATATGGTTACATCCTTGCTTGATAATAACACAAATAGTAATCTAATATTTACACACAATCACACATACACAGCAAGAAAATCTACAATACAGCATCAAATAATGTATAGGGATAAAGGGATAGTTCACCCAAAAATAGAAATACTCACAAAACCTGTATGACTATGTCATGGCAAAATTTTAGCTTTAGTAAACATTCATTTTCATTTCAGCTTTTTTTTTTTTACATACAATAAAAGTAAACAGTGACTGTGGTTGTTTGCCAAACATATCCTTTTGTGTTTCCATGGAAGAAAGAAAGTCATACAGGTTTGGAACAACATGAGTATGAAAGTATTAAATGTCAACATTTTTCTTTTCGGGTGAATTATCGCTTTAACATCCACTATCACACACACACACACACACACACACACACACACACACACCCACACACAGTCTGTACCCAGCCCCCTCCAGCAGCTCCAGGTACATTCTTTCTTCCCTTTATCCATGTTTCCCCTCTGTTGTTTCTCTCTCTGCTTTCACGCTTCCCTTTTCCTTTTGCTGATTTTATGTCTTCCCGAGACCCTCTACCTGACACGTCCGAACGGCATGAATGGCCAGAAGAAAGAGACAGAGCGGAGGAGAGACTACTAATGCTTCTAAATCACACAGACAGAGGGACAGAACGAGAGAAAGAAGAGGTACTGATGGATAACACAGTAAACACTGCAGCCTCCACCGCAGAGAGTGGATTGTACCATATGCGATGCCTGGGGCATGATGGGGGGAATCAGATCAAAAAGGCCCCACCCTGTTCTCCCTCCCCCCACAAACCTTATACATAAACATATGCACTTGTCATGTGACATCAGTGCCATTAAGAATAGCGTTATTATTGTCTCAATAAAAGGGTGGAGTCTATTACAGTATGTCAGCATAATTATTTTTGGATACTTCACAACTTCTGTGTGGGCAATGTAGTTCTGTAATGTAATTCAGAATTTTGGAACAATGGTTCTGATGCAAACTAGAACAACAAATAAATGCACTGTCTGTTATTTCAGTGGCAAGAAATGAAGCAGTGAATGCATAAATGTTTCAGCGTATATACTGTTTATCTGTACATGTGAGTCAATTTGGTAGTCATTGATTTTATTCTTTGCTTATTCATTTTCATCATCATCCTTTTGTGTTTCCTGTAGCATCTTCCCTCAAAGGGCTCGCCATGGTAGCAGCTTAAACTCCCTGCCTCCCGCGTTACTATGGCTACAGGCTGATCTGTGCTGTGATCCAGATTTATAATGAACTGGCAAAATTGCAATCGGTGAAAAGCTTTAACATTACAACATTAAAAAAACAAATCTACACCCTTTTACATAAAGATCTGGGGTCTTTATCATTGGAGAGATTGTGAGGATATGTTCTAATTTAATCTAAAAGCTTTGTTACATAAACATGCAGTCTTTATCACCCTCTGCAGGCTATCTAAAGAAGAGCTGCTAAAAATGCGTTGACCTCTTTTTCCAGCATTCCAGAACCTTCAGTTCCACTCACCAGACAATGCATGGTATATATACTGTATATGTGTATAAATGCAATGCACAACATCAAATATACATAAATCTGCAATACAATATCTATACCTTCTGTTAATTTATCTGTAGTTGCCTGGATGCAAAAATGTAGGGTACATACAAACAATTTCATTAATAGATAATCGCAACTGCTTTTTCTTCAAACAAATTGTACATACAGAAACACTTCACGATGCCTGTAGCATCATATTTGCATGCATAACCCCCCTTTAACAAGTGGATTATATAAAAATACTGTTTACAACAACCTAAAAAGTCTACACAAGCTTTTGAAAACCACTTCATCCAAAATACAGTTCATTTCTTTCTGGTCTAACACACCACTTATGTTTATTCCTCCCACCTCAGTCCATTGTCACGATTTCAACAGTGCTTTCAGGTTTACATAAACACTGTGTGCTTAAAAGGTGGACTCTGTAATTAACAGGTTAGAAAACTATCTCACGTTTGCAATCAGTGTTCAAATAAAAAATACCCTTTAAATGTGAAACTTTAACTTAACTCAGAAAAGTTTTAAAAAGTAATGGACTAAGAACTTTTAGATGAATGTACACCATTAATTGTGTACATTTTTCTGGTAGCTTTTTGTTATTTTGAAGTTATGCAATAAATACATGACAGGTTTGTTCACCACTAGAGGGACATTATCCCTTTAAATATTCTGGGTTAAGCACAAGTTAAGCTCAATTGACAGCATTTGTGTCATAATATTAATTACCACACAAAAGTATTTTGACTTGCCCCTCCTTTTCTTTAAAAGCAAAAATCTGGTTTACAGTGTGGCATTTACAATGGAAGTGAATGGTGGCCAATCCATAAACATTAAAATACTCACTATTTATAAATATAACCACAAGATGTAAACAGTATGCATGTTAACATGATTTTAGTTTGATAAAATTGCATACTAACCTTTTCTGTGTAAAATTATAGCCATTTTTACAACTTTCTTGCCATGCTGATGTAATGTCAACAAACCCTAAAATGACTGTAAAAATTACAAATTAAACAAAACCTAAAGCTTAAATAATACACAAATTAAAACAGAATAAATAATGTAAGTGCTTTTATAAAATTATAAGCTTCACATTTCTGCCTTTAAACCCTTTTGCCCCATTTACTTCCATTGTAAGTGCCTCACTGTAACCTCAATTATTGCTTTTTTTTTTTGCTTTTGTTTTTTTTCCAAAAGGAGGGACGAGTCAAAATAATTTTTTGTGGTAATCAACATTATGACACAAATGCAGTCGATTGAGCTTAATTTAGCCTCAATCAACCTTGGTACCGGAGAAGATCTTTCATTGGGTACGTCTCAATCCGCTCCCTAGTTCAGTAGTCAGGGCACTTATCTGTGAGGTGCCATTACTAGGGCTGTCTCAATCGCAAAATCATTCCAGTGCACTAAACTTTCGATCCCTAAAAATTCCCAGAATGCACCGTAAAATCCAGAGCATTGTTGCTCACTATGTCCCCTTACCGGAAACGTCGTCATGTCTTCTGAATCTTTCAGGTCATTAGAAGATGAGCACAAGTGTAAAACTATGAATTCAAAGCCTTATTTTGTCTTAAAAAGAGATACGTTTTTTATTTTATCATATTTGTTTGTCCATAATGACCATGAAAAGGGAAACAATCTTTAGTTCCTTTAGTAATATTTTTCAACGTGGGTCTCCCACTTCAGGTCCTGTGAGATGGTAGTGGCCAGGAACCTGAATGAGGCAATTTGGGGTGGGGGGTCAGGAGGTGTTGGTATTTGTGTTAAGTGAAGGTCAAGGTGGGTGTGGGACGTGAGACTGGACTTTTCAAATCTACAGTATAACACATTCAAGTCATCAGCCAGTTGTTGGTTCCCTACAGTGTTGGGGGATGGTGTCGTGAAGTTAGTAATGTCTTTCAGGCCTCTCCACACTGAAGCAGGGTTGTTTGCTGAAAACTTGTTATTCAGCTTCTCAAGAGTAGCTTCTTTTTGCCACATTATTTTCCTTAGTCAGTGTGATTTGGCCTGATTATACCAGATTATCATTCCCAACTTCTGTAAGCATCTTATTTGGCATGACGAAGCTGTCTGAGCTTTCCTGTAAACCACTGTTTGTCATTGTTGACTGTTAAATAAGTCCTAGTATGAATGCACATATCCTCACAGAAATTGATATATGATGTCACAGTATCTGTGAGTTCATCTAGATTGGTGGCTGCAGCTTCACTCCAATCAGTGCAGTCAAAAGCAGGCTTGTAGTTCCAGCTCTGCTTCATTGGTCTTTATTACAGGTTTAGCTGATTTAAGTTTCTGCCTGTAGGTCAGAAGAAGATGAACAAACAGTGATAAGAGAGGCCTAAAGCTGCTCTAGGGACAAAGTGATATGCATCCTTTAATGTTGTGTAGCAGTGGTCCAGTATATTTCTGTCCCTGGTGGGGCATGTAATGTGCTGTCTGTATTTTGGCAGTTCACGGGTGAGATTGGTTCTGTTAAAATTGCACAGAATAATAATAAGGGTATTGTTGAAGAATCTGGGTATTGTTCTGTGTCTGTGATCTGATCAGCCAGCTGTTGAGCACTGCATTCACGCACACGTGTGGAGGAATACAAACATTCACCAGAATAAATGAGGAAAACTCCTGCGGCGAGTAAAAAGGCACATCTTCTTTAACATTTTTACATCTGTAAAAACACGTTCCACCGCCTCTCGGTTTTCCAGTTAACAATGCGATCGACTCTGAATAGCTGAAAGCCCAGCAGATGTAATGCGCTGTCCGGAATGGCTTCACTCAGCCAGGTTTCTGTGAAGCACAAGGCAGCAGAGTTTGAAATGTCCTTGTTTGTATGGGTGAGGAGATCGTAGTTCGTCCGTTTTGTTAGGAAGAGAGCAGAGATTCACCAGATGAATACTCGGCAGCGCTGTTCGAAGCCACGATGACGGTGCTTGACCAGCGCGCCGCTCGCTTCCCTTGCCTGCGTCTCATAGCACGTTTAAACAACACAGCTGCGCCTCAGACAATAATGTCCAGAAAACTTCTGAATAGTCAAAAACTGGGAAAAGATTGTCTGGCATGTGTTGCCGAATGTTCAGCAGTTCGTCCCAGGCAAAACTGATTGGAAAACAAATTACTAAATATTTTAGTACAAACGAACAGGACAAACAAACAAAAATAACAAAGGAATTGGAGAGCTCCACACCGAGGTAGCCATCTGCGGCACCATCTTCACTAGGTTGTACTTCCTTCACCAGTTGAGGAAGTTCAACCTGCCACAAGCGCTGCTAATACAGTTCTAATCAGCAGTCATTGAGTCTGCCCTCTGCACTTTAATAACTGTCTGGTTTGGTTCAGCTAGGAAATCGGACATCAGAACACTACAAAGGACAGTTCGGACTGCTGAGTGGATTATTGGTTGCCCCTTGCCCTCCCTTCAAGAACTGTAACTTCCAGAGTGAGGAAAAGGGCTGGTAAAAATCTCTCTGGACCCCACTCACCCTGCACACTACCTTTTTGAACTGTTGCTTTCTGGCCGACACTACAGAGCACTGAGCACCAGAACCATCTGGCACAAGAACATTTTTTTCTATGCTATCCAGCTCATGAAAGGTTAAAACTATACTATAATTATGTGCAATACACTGCCTAGTCAATTATATTATTTACTGTATCCTACCTCTTCTGCATTACATTCCCTTGCACTGTATATAACAGATTTGTATTTCTACATACTATATGTATATTTTTGTCTAATTGTGTATTTCTATATATACTTCTATTTCTATTCATTCTTTATTTTTATTCTATTGTTTTATTATCTCTGTCTTGTTGTTGTATTGGTTGTGCACTGGAAGCTTCTGTCACCAATACAAATTCCTTGTATGTGGAAGTATACTTGGCAATAAAGCTCATTCTGATTCTGATTTAGTGTTGTTACAATAATGTAAAAAATACACTCCTTTATACTTTTATTTCTTTATGTAATTTAGCTTTTATAATAACATTGTGCGTTTGAATATCTACACGACAGTGTCATTTATATCCATGTTGTTGTAAAATACCAGCTGTGGTATTTTAATGCGCAAGCTCATATAGTGTCGCAGGTGATTAAGTCATAAGTGTCCCAATGTTCAGTGTATGATCACCCTTGCCAGTGCCCGAATTCATGTTCCCGATGTACTGTTTCATGACATAGGGAGCTAGGGAGCAGATTGAGATGCACCCATTGTCTTTTAAACTAGATGATCTTTAAGTTGTTTTAGAGCTGATACTGTGATATACTGGGCCATAGGTTTTATTAAACAGTTTTTTTATTGAATGTGTTCACAGATGGCATTTGGTGACTGCTCAACAGACAACAGCTGGTACTCCTACAACATCACTTCACACTCACCTCCTCTCATCACACAGCTGTCAGACACCAGAGGAATTGAAGTTCTATCCCTGTCCTAGCAAGGTTACAACAATTAAGTTTATAATTTGAACTTTCTAAATCACAGATAATCTGTGATAGAATTGCTTGGAAGAACAGTACCTCTAGAGCCTCTTACCTTTCTGTCTGTTGATGCTCTGGAAGAAGGGTAGAGCTGCCTCTTTCTCTGTGGAAGTACTTTCAGTACTGCTTTTGCTTTTGATCTCCTTGTCCTGACTTGGCTCCAGAGTTGCTGTAGATGTTCCCATTACTGCAGGCCTAGATTTGGTGGACCAGCTGTCCTCTGGTTGCAGCTTGGGCTTCTCAACAGGGGCTGCTTTCTCCTTTTCCTTCTCTTTCTCTTTCAAGGTACTGGTTGGGGGTTCGGGGAAGGGAGAGGCTGAGGCACAGGAAGATGTGATGGGTTTAGAGGGAGTAAGGTCTGAAGTCAGAGAAGATGTTTCAGGATGTTTTGGAGCAGAGTATTCCTGTTCCCGCTTGGGACTCTCCTCAGAAGCGGATTCGATTAGCAGGTCACTGTCGAGCTCTGCCTCCCTCTCCTCTCTTAGCAGACTGTAGAGCGGTGGGTTGCTGGATTGACCAAAACCACCCTTCGTACCTCCAGACAGCTCAAATGGGTTACTAGCACTCACCTTGGTTTGAGGCTTGTCAAATGGGTTGCTAGCTTTATCAGTGATAGATGTGTAGCTGGTCTGCTCAAATGGGTTGCTTGGTTGGCTGAATCCACCTTTTGCTGGTAGAGTCTTGGATGTCAAGTCATGTATTGGTGAATCAGATTCTTCAGCCACTTGCTCAATCTCTGAATCTCCAGACTCATCTCCACTGCATTCAAGTTCTTGCACCAATGGGGAGGAAGGTTTAGTGGTGCCCTTCATGTTCTGGTCTCCTGGAAGATTGGAATGATAAGTGGTGATGTTAGAATCTTGGGTGGATCTCACAGACTTCATTCCTGCAGGCTGGAATAGAACGTCTGATGGAGATTCTCGGCCTGAAATAAAATTGAATGAAGAAATTAATGCAGTGTAACCAAAATGGAGGAATTGAAGAAATACTAAAATGAAACTGAAAAAGGATAACAACAAATAAATGAAATACTGAAATAAACTGCAATATTAGTGTGACAGGGCCACTGAAGACACTGAAGTGGACAATGTAAAATTGTTAATTATTAGGGTTGCAAACTAAGAACCAGTTCTTGTTAAGAGATGTTTCCATTTTGTAAGAAATAGTGGAACCTTATTATTTTCATGACTTCCAGTTCTATTAACGATTCCAGAACGTGCAATTTTCTGATGGAAACGGAATGCCACGTGTTAGCTCTTGCAGCACTATTCAGTGGTGGCACAACCCTGCTACTGAATCTACAGCGATTCTCGAACAAATTACTCTTTTGTGCCAATTCCTGAAAAACACTCATAAGACCCAGTTCTTTTTACAGAGAGACCAGTTTAGTGTGGTTCCTGAACAAATTACTTTTATGAGCCGATTCATTTTAGTGAGTCAAATTCACTTATACATCAATTGAAGAGGTTACTGAATTTATCCTGCTGACATGCAAGATATAACTTTCAGTATGCAAACAGAAATAAGAACTGTTACTGTGTCATGTAATGTTTTACTTAAAGTTGAAGTGTGTAACTGTTTCCAATGTTAAAATCAGTTCTCCTATACCAGCTTAATATGTATAGAAAACTATAAGTAAGCCATTTGAAGGTAAATGTTCTTGACAACTGTAAACACTATGTCTCTGTGGCACAACAAAATTTGCTCTGTTTGTTTTGAGAGGCCCGTCCAGCCCGACAACAACAATGACTCAAACAATGGTGTGAGTTTGGGGTGGGACTGTTTGAAAGCAAATGTTTATTTTTACAAATCCGTTCGGTGGTTCTAGTGATGCAGAAATTGCACACTTGTGAGATTTAATTAGGCAGTGGATTTTCTGACTGGTTGTTCATATGACAATTACTTTTGTTGTAATCAGTGGAATTTTATAATAGAATAAATGCATGAAATACATTTTTTTGTTTGTTTAGAAATTAAATAAAATACATAGTTAATAATAATTTTTTGATTGCATTTTTTTGATTCTGTGTATGAACAGAGAACATAAAACATAAAGAATTGTATTAAATGCATTTCAGATTTTTTACTGTAAAAAGATTTTCTGCTCTGTTGAAATCTGAAATGATCTCATCATTTGGCAAAAGTCTTCTGAGGGCAGTAATACAATAAGAGTTACACCTATTTATTCCAAATAATTCTTCAAAATTCCTCAAAAGTATACTCAATAATGGAAACGTTAAGGAACTTGTTAAGAGAAATCTAGCCCTAAATCCTTACAATTCCCATTCCTATTAATTATTCAGAATAACCTAATATTCAGAGTAGTGGCCGAATAATATGGATTCTTCAATTCTTAAGTGTACAATTTCTGCTTCACCCAATGAAAAAATAATGACTGTTTTCAAACAGGTTTCATAAATACTACCCCCCACCTGCCATTGGTCAAACAAAAAGATAGTCCTGCCCCAAAATAACAACATTGGTTGATTCATTGTTGCTATATTGGCCAGGTCAGGGTACTCAAACTGTGCAAACTGAGTTTTGATAGGGCTACGAACCACAGTGCTTACACTTTATGGGTAAATCGGCCAACAAATTGCTTATTTATAGTTATCTCTTAATATTATGCTGGTATGGGATTAAGTATTTTAATACATTTGGCCCCACCCAATCCTGAATCCTAAATATGGTGCATTACGTTGATCTGCTGTTCAGCCCACTACCTATGGAGGGATAAATTACTCAAAATTAAATCATTAAAAAATATTTAAATGAATCATTAAATACATAATGAAATCATTAAACCACTATAAAATCATTAAATTAATCATTAAAATACAGATAATGCTCCAATTAAAATAGATACAAACAAGTGCTAAAATTATTTACAAAAGGATATTTATTGATTTATTTAGTGGTTTAATTATTCATTTTAAATATTTAAATAATGATTATATTTTGAGTAATTTGCCCTCCATAGCTATTATCATACATTATTAAATTTTGTAAAAGTAATAACACTGAAACAGGTGAGTCACAGGTGGGAGGGATCTACCTGTAGGGGAGTGGTTAGGGGAGTGGTTAGCTGAGGAGGCCGCACTGTCATCCTCTGGTTCTGATAGTGTAACCGTGGGAAGACCCTGCTGACCAAGACTGAGCACACTCTCTCTCTCGGACACACTCCCTTGTGGAGACATTCTCATTGGCTGGGTTGTAGCAGTGTGGGACTCTGTAGTCACAGTTATCTTCACAGGGCTGGCACTCTGTGGCGTTTCCATCCTGCTATACGATCGTAAATCTGCCATCTCTTCGTCCGAAGGATCCTCCACATACGGAAATGTGTGTTGCCCGCCCGCCGATCCCTTAACATCCTTCACCTCCACATTTTCAGATCCAAGAGGGCTCTTCTCCAAATAGCGACCCAGATCGAAGGGGTCATGGCTGGATTCTTTACTTTCCTTTTCTTGGTTCTTCGGCTTGAAATTTTGAATATAATCTTCATCTTCGTTTTCATCATCATCGTCGTCATCATCTCCATAGACACACATGGGAGGCTGCTGCTTATTCTTGGCACTTCCAAAATCAGACCGATCATCACCCATGTCCATGTAGCTGTAGTGGTCAGGCTTGTGAGAGCCCTGTAGGGTCGTATGATGGTCAGAGGGGTCTCCCGGTGTCATGCCGATGCCAGAGTCGGTTCCAGTGGGAGCAGGAGGAGAACGGTTGCCCTCGGAGGAGAATAGAGAAGTGCCATCACTGAAAGGATTGGAGGAGGACTTAGAGGAAAGGAGAGAGGTGTATAGATCCCCCTCTCCTGGGGATGACTTCAAAAACATGTCAGACAGAGATTCACCTAGAGAGAGAGAGAGAGAGAATGAAAAGAGAGAGAAAAGGTTAGGGCACAAGGAGAGACGTCGTTCACTATTGCAGTTGGGAATCGAGAACAGGTTCTTATTATGGGTGAATTTTTTTTTTGAATGACTTTCATATATTTGTATATTCGTGTATCAATGGCTCATGAATCTTTGCATTCTTCCACCGAAGCTAAGATACTCTGACAGTGATTCATAAGACTTAAATCAATGTAATTATAAGCCACTATGCAGAAAAATCCTTAGTAAAAACATATCTGCATTTGAAGATTAGTTGTAAATTGTTTTCTTTTATTTTGTTCTTCATTACTGAGCAGTTGTCCATTCATATAAATATTCAGAACAGAGTTTTGTTGTAATAAATGGTAGGCCCTACTTCAGTTTAAAATGCACTACAGTATGTTTCCAAAAATAATATTGTTTTTGTTTTGTATCTTTGTTAAGCATATATAGTTGGGGGTTAAAAAGTACTAAAATTAACTGGAATCTGAATTGGAAGAATAACCAGGATTGTTAAATTCGAATGATTCCCATTCTAATCCATTATTGATTTATTTCTTTAAAGTTTAATATAATTTCAATTAAATATACACATACTGAGCACCCCATTTTGGAACACTTTGGCTTTTGTAGCCCATCCACCACAAGGTTCAACATGTTGTGCATTCTGAGATGCTATTCTGTTCTATAATGGTACAGAGTGGTTATCAGAGTTAACGTAGCCTTTGTCAGCTCGAACCAGTCTGGCCATTCTCCGTTGACCTCTTTCATCAACAAGGCATTTCCAGCTGCAGAACTGCTGCTCACTGTATTTATTTTATTTATTTATTTTTACACCATTCTGAGACTGTTGTGCTTGAAAATACCAGGAGATCAGCAGTTACAGAAATAATCAAGCCCGAAATTACTGAGATCACATTTGTATTCATTGAACTGCTGCCACACGTTTGGTTGATTAAATAATCGCATGAATAAGTAGGTGGACAAGTGTTCCTAATAAAGTGCTCAGCAAGTGTATTTGTTTGGTTTAAAGTTTAATTGCATTAAACTCCGTAGCTTTCACCTATGACTTCAGTATATTGTAAACTCAGCAAAAAAAGAAACGTCCTCTCACAATCAACTGCTTTTATTTTCAGCAAACTTAACATGTGTAAATATTTGTATGAACATAAAAAGATTCAACAACTAAGACATGTGACTAACATAAATGGATTAATGTTTCCCTGAACAAAGGAGGGGTCAAAATCAAAAGTAACAGTCTGTATCTGGTGTGGTCACCAGCTGCATTAAGTACTGTAGTGCATCTCCTCCTCATGGACTGCACCAGACTTGCCAATTCTTTCTGTGAGATGTTACCTCACACTTCCACCAAGGCACTTGCAAGTTCCTGGACATTTCTGGCGGGAATAGCCCTAGCCCTCACCCTCCAATCCAACAGATCCCAGATGATCCGGGCCTTTTGCTGGACATGGCAAAACACTGACATGACTGTCTTGCAGGAAATCACGCACAGAATGAGCAGTATGGCTGGTGGCATTGTCATGCTGGAGGGTCATGTCAGGATGAGCTTGCAGGAAGGGTACCACATGAGGGAGGAGGATGTCTTCCCTGTAACGCAGAGCGTTGAGATTGCCTGCAGTGACAACAAGCTCAGTCCGATGACACACCACCCCCGAGACCATGACGGACCCTCCACCTTCAAATCGATCCCGCTCCAGAGTACAGGCCTTGGTGTAACGCTCGTTCCTCACGATAAATGCGAGTCGACCATCACCCACCCATCAAGGCACGTTCACATAGATGAGCTGTGACCTTAAGGTCGCAGCTCATCTGTCTGTAAGCTGTAAGTGTCTTAAAGACTGTTCCACAGGTGTGTGTTCATTAATTGTTTATGGTTCACTGAACAAGCATGGAAAACATTGTTTAAACCATTTACAATAAAGATCTGTTAAGCTATTTTGATTTTTTTACAAAATTATCTTTACAATACAGTGTTCTGAAAAAGGGATGTTTCTTTTATTGCTGAGTTTATACATTTGTTAGGGGAGCATTTCACAGTTCCAGCACATAGACACGTACAAACCCTCTCAATTTCACCTATAAAGACACTGATATCCCTGCAGTTACTTGATTTACATGATATCAGTTACAGATGAAGTGAAGATGAAAATAATACACAGAGACACATAAGTACAGAGTGTAAGAGTGAGAGAGAGACCAGTGAATAAGAAGAAGAATCTATGTAGATAATGAATGTTGTCCAGAAGTGCACTGAACCCCACTGATTCCCACTGAAATGTGATGAAGAACAGATAGGAGCTGTGATCATGTAGTGACATTCAGACTCTTGTGTAGTCTCTCTGTGCACTGGCCGACCACTGTTAACACTGCACAGCCCTCTGAGACACAGCTGTAAGTATTTGCTCTGTCTCTGTGAAATCAGTCAAGTCTTAAGAGGATTATTCAAAGTTGGAAAATGAACCCTCTGATTGTAAAATCTCCAATAACAAGTGCACACTTTTATATGTGCTCATCAGCCTTTGTAGAAATTGCAGTGGAAAAGGCATAGTAATGGACCAATAGGATGTGGTTTAGGGATGGGACTGATGTGATTGGTTGAAAAGCACTACAGACACATGGAACAGCCAAAGACTCACCAGACCAGCACATGCACACAGCAAATGTAACTACCTTATGTCTCATACACACACACACACACACACACACACATTGACGTATCATTATCGCACAGAAGAGCAGATAAACGCTAAAGCACATCACGTCACAAAGCACGAGTGTTTCTGTTTAAATGCAAAATGTGTGAATGAATTGACAAGGTGTGAAATTAAGGGAATACACTTTCTCTCTCTCTCACTCTCTCTTATTAGAGGGCAACAATGACAACCCACTGACCTTGGTTTCCAAAAGTATTATACTCAAGTTTAGACAACATGAACACACCAGCGTGCAGATAATAGTGAGCTGGTTCAAATTTACCTACATCTGTACGATTGTTCATGTAGAGACATTTTCCAAGACCATGTCATGGGATATTTTGTTTTTGTTTAATTAGTCAACAAAAGTAATCAAATCTACTCAACTATTGTCTTAAGTGCCCATTCACTCTAATACACTGCTTCACTCATGTGCCTTCTGCAGTGAAAGCCATTCACACATCTGCCCAAAATAAGACATGCCAATCATCATTCCTTTGTCTGTATTCTTCCCATCAACACTCTTTTATACACCAGTCTTTGCAGTTGTATTAGTGTTATCATAAATTACAATAACAGAGTGTTATCTGTGCATAATATGGCCGTGTATAGCGTGTTAGTGCATTTGGGTCATGAAATGGCAAATTGCGTATTTTCTACTGCACATGTTCCTTTAAATCATCACCGAGTGGTTATAACAGCATCTTTTGCTGATCTAGTGTGAATTCAACTCATAGACTGAGGCATAAAATCATTGATAACACATTTTAAAGTCACATTGGTTAAGGTTTAACTGATCATCCTCATATTTAAATTTGTACTTCTAAATGCTTTCCACAATTGGTGTCTGAATGTTCGCAAACAGTATACCACTGCTCGGCTGTTTTGAACTTCTTTTTACCCTTGAACGAAGAACTTCTCCAGAAGTATATCGGGCCTTGAGGCTGTCATGTTGCCTAACATGTCCTTTCGCTTTCCACAGAAGAAAATAAGTAATTCTGGGTTTGAATAACATGGGGGTGAGTGACAGAATTGTCATTAATGGGTGAACTATCACTTTAACAACTTTGGAAATCATGACAGGTAGTGTATGTCTTGAAAGGTATTTACATTATAACTAAAAATGTATTTATCTATGGAAGAAAAAAAAATGTTTACTTCCTGAACTTTACTGTTGCGCTAGAGTAGTCCTTGTA
This sequence comes from Xyrauchen texanus, assembly GCF_025860055.1. Lineage (NCBI taxonomy): Eukaryota > Metazoa > Chordata > Actinopteri > Cypriniformes > Catostomidae > Xyrauchen > Xyrauchen texanus. The sequence continues at coordinate 16,025,696 of NC_068295.1, read as the reverse complement.
TGTTCTATGCCTTTGCCTGAAAGTTAAAGGAGGAATGTTCTTTTCACATTCACACTCTAATGTTCATTGATGTCTCTCTGTACCTCTCTCATGCCTGAGTGAATTTTTGAACGAGGACAGACAGTACACACCACAATTCTTCCTTTATATGCCTTTCACCTCAGTGTATAAGACAGGCAGACTGAGAGCGAGAGAGAGAGAGAGCCAGGAGGAGAGAGACAGTTATAGAAAGAATGGTGAGTGGATTACAGTGGACATATTGACATGTGTGAGTGATGTTATTGATGGAGCGATCAGAGATATAGCATTTTTGTTGGGTAGAGCCATTCAGTGTGTGGACAGATCTTATTTCAAGCCCATCCATGTCATTTAAAATCAATGAAAATCAAAACAGACCCCATTTACTTTCTTAATGCACCTTCCTGATATTATTGTGAAGGATACATTGGTACCAATTGTCCCTTTGTTAAGCTCCACCCTCACCCTGACAAGCTTTGCAGAACTTCCCATAGGAATAAATGGGAGATTGCCGTGAAAGGTGCAGGTTTTTGCAAAATATTATTATTCATGTAAATGATAATATTCTTATATGGGCTGGAAAGAAGAGTGACATTGTAAAGCCAATTATCTGAATTTTTCTTGTAATATGTAATTTGATTAAAAACTGTGGAGACTGTGAATCAGAATAAAGGCAAATGATTATCTCAGTCACTTGAATTGAGAAAAGTGTAATTTAATAGTGATTAAAAACCTGATGTAAGTGAACAGAACTGCTCAACGTCTCACTAAGAATGCTATGCTTAGTGAAGGGTCAGTTGCCAAAAATCTATTTAGGCATTGTTTTAGCAAACTTACATTCAGGTCTGGCTCCATT